>NC_056739.1:610347378-610987378 GCF_019279795.1 Protopterus annectens
ACTCAGATCTGCTCTGAGTTACAGCACAATGGCACTAAATATACAGAACCAACTGATCTTGCCAACATCCTAGCAGATAGGTTCAGTGCTAACTTTACCCCTCTCTCATCCCCTAAAGTGCCCATCTCTATAGCGGAAGAATGCAAAGTACCTGTAATTACGGCGGCACAGGTAAAAAACACACTCTCCAAAGCCAAGAACACAGCATCCATGGGACCTGACAATATCTCAGGCTGCGTTCTACATGAACTACAGAACAAACTGGCGCCCCACCTAAGTACCATGTTCAATCATAGCCTCACCTCAGGCTTTGTGCCCCCTGAAAAGTGCACAGCAACAGTTATCACACTCCACAAAGTGGGAGCCACCACGGACCCCGGGAATGACTGCTCCATTAGCCTGACGAGCTTGGTCTGCAAGGCTATGGAGCTTATCATCATGGAAATTATAAATAATGACATTGGTAATCTCCAAACTCTGGACCCTACCCAGTTTGGGTTTGTAAAAGGTAGATCATGTATCCTAAACCTGATAGACTTATTTGAAGCGGTCACCAAAGCTGTAGATGAGGGTAAGGTGGTACACACAGCCTATCTAGATCTCGCCAAGGCTTTCAACACCATCCCCCACTCTGGAATTATAGACAAACTCACTAAACTAGGTATAAATCCCTATGTCACAAGATGGGTTGCCAACTTGCTCAATGACCGAACCCATACTGTGAAAGTAGCAGACTCTAAATCCAACTTCATACCAGTGAAATGTAGAGTACCACAGGGTTCAGTCCTAGGTCCTCTCCTGTTTGGTATCTACTTTAAGTGCAGGCTAACACAGAAGGTCTTTGGCTAACAAAGTTCGCAGATGACTGCAAACTAGGAGCCATAATCAAATCTCCTAACAATGAGGGCATCCTACAAAAGGGCCTCACTGAGACAGATGCCTGGTGTCAAAGCCATGGCCTCAAGCTCAATGCCAAAAAGTGCACTGTCATTCCTTTTGGTAAAAACTCTGTATCCATGAACTACCACATAGGCGGTAGTCTACTTAACACTGAAAGTGTGATAAGAGACCTTGGGACACAGATGGACAGTAGTCTCTCCTTTGATAATCACATTGCCACAGTAGTCAGGAAATCCTTCTACGTGGCACACCTCATCACAAAAGGTTTCTCATCCAGGAAAAAAGAGGTCATTGTTCCCCTCTACTCATCACTCATTAGACCCATTATAGAGTACAATGCCCCTTTTGGTATGTACCTCACAAGACATCTACAACAACTGGAAAGGCCACAGAAATACCTCACAAAGAGGATTACCGGCCACAAACAAATACCCCACGCAGATTGTCTCAAAAATTACAGCTTTACTCTGTCGCATATTGCCTACTCAGAGGCAATCTCTGCCTAACATACAAAGCTATGTCAAACCCAGAGCTGTTGGACATGCTCCACGTAAAGAAATCCCAATCCCTTCGAGCTACATGCTCTAGGGACCTAAACCTTGTCACCACAATAAACAGAACACGCTGGAAAGATAGATTCCTGTCTCACAGACTTCCCATACTCTGGAACAAACTACCTATCTATATCAAACAAAGCTTCTCATTAGCACTCTTCATGAAAAATCTTGATGATGGGATGGGAGATAGGAAATTCACCCCGGGGATCACTTCTGTGGCTCTGCTTGAAAGGGGCACAGGAAAATAATTTTCTTGGTTGGCAAAAGCCAGGGTACCATTTGGCTAGGCTTATATAGGCCCTAGGGCCAATAGCCTAGTACCTACCTATGAACCTATAAGATTTTCTAGTACTAGGTCTTCTCGCCTCCAAAATGACATCCATCACAGGTTTGCTGAGGGATGCTAAGGGTGAATTTAGGTGATTAGCCACGTTGCAAGATTCAAAGTTTGAAGCTGAGTGTGCAGAATTTGGTTGTTCTGCTGAGACAGTAAGTAAGGTGTCTGAGGTAGGTGCCACGGTGGAGGGTGTGACACATTGCGCAGGAGTGGGTACAGTGTTGGCGAGGCCAGTCTGGAGCAATTAGAATAATTTTTGGTTTGTCCTGTTTGACTTTTAGTAGAACTTTGGAGAGCCGAGGCAGAGGGGGAAAAACAAAGACTGATAGGTTTTTCCATCCGAAGGATAGAGCATCCACTTTCCAAGCTTTTCTGTGATGAGTTCTTGTGCAGAATTTGTCCAACTGACAGTTCTGGGATGAGGCAAAAAGATCTATGTCTGTACTCCCCCATTTCCGTGTCAACATGTTAAAAATCCATGGTTCTAGTTTCCAATCATGTGGGTCCATGAGATTTCTGCTTAGTTTGTCTGCCAGAGTATTCAGCTTTCCTGGCAGGAATTGAGCTTGTAGTTGTATTTGGTAGGTCAAGGCCGTGTTCCACAATGCCATGGATAGTCTGCATAGAGGGTAGGAATGTGTACCCCCCTGCTTGTTTATGTACCACACAACTGTGGTGTTGTCTGTCTTTATCATTAATTGTCCTGGATGAAGGTAGTCCTTGAAGGCTGTCAGTGTATTCTGTACAGCTAGCATCTCCTTTTCATTGATATGAAGGTGCATTTGATTTGGGCTCCATTTGCCCTGAATGCACTTCCCTGCAAGATGAGCCCCCCCAAGCATAGTCTGATGAGTCTGTAGTTAGGGTTTGGGTGGCAGGGGATGGAGTGAATGACAGTCCCTTGTTTTGATGACAGGCATTTGCCCACAACAGGAACTCTAGTTGCAGGCAAGGTATGATGGGAGTCATTTTTTCCAGACTATGACAATGTTGACTCCATAAACTTTTTAAGTACCACTGAAGTTTCCTCATATGCAGTCTTGCATATGAAATTAGAAGGATGCAGGAGGCCATGAACCCCAAGGCTTGCAGAATTTGTCTTGCAGATAGCAGGGTTTTTGTGGCCACCTGTTTAAAGTAAGTCATCAATTGAATTTGCTTTTCTGGCATAAGGTAAGCCATCTGGGCAGTTGTATTCAAGCTTGCACCCAGGAATGTAATTTTTTGAGAGGGTGCCAGTTGTGATTTCTTTTCGTTTATGGTGTACCCTAGACAAGTTAGAAAGTACAGTTTTGTACCTACCATAAATGTAGATGTCCGATAGGCGTGCATCTGCAGTCCTTACAAATGGGTTGTCCTGTCGTCAGGCAGCCCTTCGGTCGGCCGGATTCCAAAGTCTGGGTCTGGCCTCGGCTGGTGTCGCACTTCACCCGACGTCATAGCGGCAGTTCTTCGGGTATAAAGGCATCAGCCGACACCATTTTCCTCAGTGTTTCTTGCCCCAGATGCCAGGTGCCCTCTAGGAAGGCTAAATTTGGATAAATGCAAATGGTTCCAAATAGTAGAGAGCAAACAAAAAATAAGCATGTATGTACATATATACAAACAAATACACCATAATAGATTCCCCCAGCTAGCTACAAGATGGGCAAATACCCTAGGAGTACCACAGAGGGGAAGGAGGGTGGGTAATCCTGACTGCAGATGCATGCCTATCGGACATCTACATTTATGGTAGGTACAAAACTGTACTATGTCCTTCAAGGATGCATCTGCAGTCCTTACAAATGGGTAGAATATCACAGCCAAACTGGGGGAGGAGGAGAAATAGATTATGGTGTAGTTAAGATCCCTTGCAGAACAGCAGTGGCAAAACCTGCTCGGGATCTGGAGTATAAAGGTAAATTATAATGCTTGGCAAATGTATGCACGGAGCTCCAAGTAGCAGCCTCTAAAATGTCTTTGGTAGCCACTCCTCGTACAAAAGCTGTGGTAGTGGCTGTAGCCCTTGTAGAGTGAGGCCTGATGTTTTCTGGAGTTTTCTTTCCATGGTAGGAGTAACAAAATCTAATGCAATTTGCTATCCACTTAGAGATTGTCTGTTTTGAAATTGCTTTTCCTTCCATTCCTGTTGCATATGCTACCAGTAGCTGGTCAGTTTTTCTATTGCTCTTGGTCCTGTCCAGGTAGTAACGTAATTGCCTATGTACATCCAAGGTATGCAGCAGTCTTTCTCCCCTGTTTTGTGGGTTGGGGAAGAATGTAGGTAGGTGGATAGCTTGATTTAAAGATACCCTGGAGACCACCTTTGGCATAAAGGTAGGATTAGTTCTCATGGACACTCTATCTTGATGGAAGATCAGGAAGGGCTGTACTGCCATTAATGCCTGTAGCTCAGATACCCTTCTTGCTGAAGTGATTGCAAGCAGGAAAGCAGTTTTCCATGATAAGTACTGTAATTCTGCTGTTGCTGCTGGCTCGAAAGGAGGGAGTGTCAACTTTTCTAGCACAAAGTTCAAGTCCCATGCTGGCAATGGCGGCTTCCTGGGTGGCTTTACATTTTTAATCCCTCTCAGAAACTGCCTGAGCAGAGGATGTGAGAATACTGGACGATCCAAGTTGTATTCTGCTGAAATAGCTGATGCATGAATCTTAATGGAAGAATAGGACAGGCCGTTGTGGAAGAGCTCTGCCAAGTATTCCAGGATGTTAGCTATGTTTACCAGTGACACATTCTCTCCTTTTGCAGTACTCCAAATGAGATATCTTTTCCATTTTGCTGAATAATTTTTTCTTGTTGAGGGTCTGCGAGCCTCCAAGATAATGTCTTTAACCCTTTGAGATAAATCTGGGTTGTTTGGTCTTATGCAATGTTCCAGCCAGTCAGCTGCAGTGTTTTCAGGTTTGGTTGCAGGGTTTTGAAGTTGTTCTGTATTAATAGCAAGGGAACTAGGGGCAGAGGCCATATTTGTTCCCGAGACATACTCCTCAGTAATGGGTACCAATGTTGCCTTGGCCAGTCTGGAGCTATCAGGATGATCCTTGGACGGTCTTCTTTGATCTTCAGTAGCACCTTATTCATCAAAGGAAGAGGTGGGAATGCATATGCTGTCAGGTTTGTCCAACTGAAAGATAGGGAGTCCACTTTCCAAGCAAGTGGGTGGTACGTCCTTGTGCAGAATTTTTTCAGTTGGTGATTGTGTGGGGATGCAAATAAGTCTATTTCTGGTAGTCCCCATTTCCCTGTAATGGTTTTGAAGATGTCCGGATGCAGCATCCATTCGTGGGCATCCGAGGTAGTTCTGCTTAGGATGTCTGCTAGTATATTTTCTTTTCCTGGCACAAAAATTGCTTGTAGCTGAATGTTGAAGCTCAGTGCCACATTCCAGAGGTCCATTGCCATCCGGCATAGAGGGTACGAATGTGTGCCTCCCTGTTTGTTGATGTACCACATAACTGTGGTGTTGTCCGTCCTTATCAGCAGTTGACCCTGTTGAAGAAATGGTCTGAATGCCTGAATTGCCAGTTTTACTGCCAGCATTTCCTTTTGATTTATGTGTAGGTGCAGCTGGTCTTGAGTCCATAAGCCTTGTATGCACTTGTCCAGCATATGTGCCCCCCAACCGAGGTCTGAGGCGTCTGTTGTGATGGTCTGGCTTGGTTGAGTGCTGTGGAAGGGCAGTCCCTTGTTTGATTGACAGGCCTGGGCCCACCATTGGAATTCTTGTTTCAGGGATGGAATTATTGGAATTTGGGTTTCTAGGCTGTGCTTGTGCTGAGACCATAAATTCCTTAGGTACCACTGTAACTTTCTCATATGTAGTCTGGCATGTGGAATTAATATTATGCAGGATGCCATGTAACCGAGATCTTGCAGGATTTTTCTTGCTGTTAGCTGGTTCTGCTTTGTTAATGCCTTGAAGTAGAAAGGGAGTTGCTCCTGTTTTTCTACTGTCAGGAATGCCATTTGTTTTGTTGTGTCCAAATCTGCACCCAAAAAGGTTATCCTTTGGGATGGTATCAGCCTTGATTTTTTTATATTGACTGTGTATCCCAGGGCTTGTAGTAGATGAATGACCCTTTCCAAATCTTTTGTTAATTTGTTTTTGTTGTCCGCTTGTAACAGGCAGTCGTCCAGGTAAGGGTAAATTTGAATTCCCTGAAGCCTGCAATGAGCAATTACTGATGCCAGGCATTTCGTGAATACTCTGGACGCAGTAGATAAGCCAAAGGGCAATGCTGAGAATTGATAATGCTCTGATCCTGCAAGAAATCTGAGGTATCTTCTGCAATTTGGTCGTATGGGGACGTGCAGGTATGCCTCCTTGAGATCTAGAGTTACCAGCCAAGACTCCTTGCCCAGCATGGGAAGAAGCTGCTGTAGTGTCAGCATTTTGAATTTCGGAACAATGAGGTATGTGTTTAAAGCGGACAGGTCGAGAATAGGTCTCCATTGGTTTTCTTTTCTTGGTACCAGGAAGAGTCTGGAGAAAAATCCTTGCCCTTGTTCCATAGATGGTACCCTTTCTACAGCTCTCATCCTTAGTAAGTGAGTTATTTGTTCTAGAGCTTCTGTCTTCTGATTTGGAGGTAGGTTTGGCATTCCTCTCTTCCTTGGTAGAGTATGGAAGTGAAACCTGTAACCTTGGTCTATTGTCTGTAAAATCCATTTGTCTCCTGTGATGTAATGCCAGTTTACTGAAAATAAGGCTAGTTTCCCGCCTAAGGGAGCATCTAGGAGCTTTGATTTAACATGGTCTGGTAAGGAATGCTCTTTTAACCATGCATGTCTTCTGATCACTGTGCCAGTCATGGCTGATCTAAAGGAAGCCTCCAGTGCATCATAGCCGCATTTTAAGGAATGATTACTGACCTGCTGAATGTTATGTACCATTTCCTGTACAGATTTTTTGTCTAATGGTTCATCCGAGGACAGATTTTTAGTTAATTGGTCTAACATAAATTCCTGATACTGAATCATGTGGAATTGACAGTTCAAGGCCCTAGCTGAAAGAGTAGCAGAAGTGTAAACTTTTTTACCCCATCTCTAAGGCCCTAGATTCCCTTTCAGAGGGAGGGGTTTTGGTAGAAGAAGCTGCTACAGCCTTGGGTCCCTGGGAGATAGTTTCGGGATCTGCAAAAGGGCCTTATACAAATGATAATGTGTGTCCGAACCCTGTAGTACCTATCGGGCTTAGCAGGGGCCGGAGGAAGAGAATCAGGAGCAGTACAAGCATCATTAAAAGCATCATCCACAACAGTAAGTACTGGAGGAATGGCTAAAGGCCTATGCTGTGGCAAATGCAAAAGGTTCTAAGCCTTTTCCTAGAGTCTGAAAAATCATGGCCCTGCCATTGAAATTGTTCCCTCATAGCATGCAAGGTTTCCCCAAAAGAAAATTCCTCAGGCGGAGAGGCAGAAGGAATGGAGTCTTCTGCATCAGAGTCCTCATAAGGAGAAAAGGGGCCTTCTGGAGGGTTTGAATTATCTGATTCATCAGAGGAGCCATCTGAAGAAACTGGCTCAGGGGGCTCTACTCTAATCCTCTTCTCTGGAGGTGGGTGAGAGGCCCTGTCTGGATGTGGTTGGGATCCCCGGATCAAAGAAATGAGATCCTCTGCTAGACTAAGCATTTGTGAGCTAGAGCTAGGCCTGTGAGAGGGGGTCTTAGCAGGCACAGTTTTGGTAGTTTTAGCTGCTTTAGCCCTGGCAAAGGCCTTAATCGACATGGATGCAGGAGGCCTAGCAGCTCCACGTGCAGGGGCAGAAATATCCAAAGGGATAGTATCAGATAAATCCTGCGAACCTGCAAGAGCAGGTGTGATTTCAGTAGCAGATTCAGCCTGGCTGGATGAGGCCTCGGTAAGTGGCAAGCTTTCGGCCAAAGGAAGAACCGTGGACTCGGTTTCAGCCGAAACCGAGACACTCGCGGTTGGCTTAACCGCGGTTTCGGCCGAAACCGTGGACCGCGAGTGTCGGTCCTTTTCCTTGCATTTTTTAGAAATTTGCGTAGTCGGAGTATCCGACGGCATAATGTAAGCAAAATCGGAGCCGAAAAACTCTTCAGCAAATTCCGACCGACGTCTAAGTGTCCGTCGGTTGAAAGAAGCACAGGCTAGACAAGCTGCTACGTCGTGGTCTGGGCCTAAGCAAGGTAAGCAGTAAGAGTGGACATCTTTATGAGGTATTTGTTTCCCACAAGTTAAACAGTTATTCACTTTTTCTGACATCGGCTGAGGCAAGAAAGAGTCCCCAACGGGGTACTTAGCTTTTTAGAAGTCTTCAGTACTTGTAGAAGTAATCTCTGGTTCTGACCGACCGGCACTTGCGAACAGCTTCTGCTTCGGGCGCCACGCGGCAAGAAAGACCGAGGAAAATGGCAGCGGCTGATGCCTTTATACCCGAAGAACTGCCGCTATGACGTCGGGTGAAGTGCGACACCAGCCGAGGCCAGACCCAGACTTTGGAATCCGGCCGACCGAAGGGCTGCCTGACGACAGGACAACCCATTTGTAAGGACTGCAGATGCATCCTTGAAGGACATCCCTTTTTACAAACGCCAGATGCTTTAGAAGAATGTCCTTGTTTTCTGCCTGAATTAGACAATTGTCCAGGTATGGATATATTTGAATATTTCTTTGCCTGCAAAATGCAATTACTGGAGCCAGGCACTTTATGAAGACCCTGGGAGCAGTAGATAAGCCAAAGGACAGTGCAGAGAACTGGTAATGCAAACAGCCTGCTTTGAAGCGGAGGTATCTTCTGCATGATTCCCTGATTGGGATATACAGGTAGGCCTCTTTTAAGTCTAGAGTTACCAACCAGGCATCTTTGCCTAGCATAGGAAGTAACTGTTGAAGAGTCAGCATCTTGAATTTTGGAATGCCCAGAAATGTGTTTAGAGTAGATAATTCCAGAATTGGATGCCATGATTTGTCTTTTCTGGGTACCAGGAAAAGTCCTGAATAGAAACCTTGTCCCTTTTCCTCTTCTGGTACTGGTTGAATAGCCCCCATGTTCATGAGGGACAGAACTTGTTTCTGGGCCTCTGCCCACTGATTTGGAGGCAGGTCTGGCCATCCGTTTGGGATTGTCAACGTGTGGAAATGAACTCTGTATCCCTGGGATACTATATTTAAAACCCATCTGTACTGGGTTATAACTTGCCAGTTTCTTGCATGAAATGTCAGCTTTCCCCCCAAAGGAGCAGCTAAAAGATAAGTGCTTGGTGAGTGTAGAGGGAAGTCATTGAGACTGTTTACCATAAGGAGGTGCCTTGTTGGTTCCAGATTTGGAGGTGGAGGCACCCCATTGTTTTGTTCTAAAGGTCCCTTGTGACTGAAACCTGGAGCCTTTGAAATGTCTATGTTTGACTTGAGTGGCTCTCGAAGGAACTGGAAAGGACCAGTTCTTAGTAGGCCAGTGCCTACTAAATCTTGGAGGTTGCACTTGTAAGAAATCTTTAACAGTTTGCATAGATTTAGCTTTATCTTCCATCTTTTTTAAAACTTCTTCAGGCTTATTACCAAAAAGACGGTCCTGTTGTAAAGGAGCATCCAACAATTTTGCTTTAACATGATCAGGCAGAGTTTGCTCTTTGAGCCAAGTATGCCTTCTTAAAACAGACCCAGTTACAGCAGCCCTGCAAGAGGCCTCCAAAGAATCAAAACCACATTGCAAAGTATGCTTTCCAACTTGTTCAGCTGAATGCAATAAATCCTGTAAATCTTTATTTTCCACACAGTCAGAAATTAACATCATTTTCTGTTTAAACAGTCCCATAATATGCTGTTGATATTTAAGCATATGAAATTGACAATTTAAAGCCCTGATTGCCAAGGTTGCAGAAGTGTAAACCTTCTTACCCCGTCTATCCAGTGCCCTGGAATCTCTATCAGAAGGGGTAGGATTTTTAGCAGTTGAGGCCTTAATGCCCTTGGGACCCTGGGAAATGGTTTCAGGATCTGCAATAGGATTTTTGAAAAGGAATTTGTGTGAGTCAGGAACCCTACAGTATCTGTCTGGCTTACAAGGAGCCATACTAGATTCTGAAAAAACATCATCAACAATGTCTAGAACAGGAGGTATAGCCAAAGGGCTATGCTGAGGGAGAAGAAGAAAATCCCTAAGTCTCTTTTTAGATTCATAGAAATCCTGACTTTCTCAGTGGAAATGTTCCCTTAAGGTATGTAAAGTTTCCCCAAAAGAAAAATCCTCATGGGGAGAAGCAGAAGGAATGGAATCTTCTGCATCAGAGTCCTCATTAAGGAGGTATAGACAAATCCTGTTCATTAGAAGAGTCAGAAGAAACAGAATCCTGCTCAGAAGATTCATAATCAGTGTCTTACCTAGGCCTCTTAGAAGGAGGGGGTTGGCTACCCCTGATCTTCTTCTTCTTCTTTCGGCTTTTCCCGGTTAGGGGTCGCCACAGCAGATCACCTGTCCGCTCATGATTGGCAGTGGAATTTTACAGTGTTGAGTTGCCAGCCCGATGCCCACCCTTCCACAGAAGGCACACACACACACACACACCTAGGGTCAATTTAGAGTGTCCAATCCACCTGTAGCATGTCTTTGGGATGTGGGAGGAAACCAGAGCACCCGGAGGAGACCCAGGCGACCACACGGAGGACATGCATGATCAGAGTAATTAAATCTTCAGCCATTTTGATAATTTGATTTTTAGGCATAGGAGTCTGCACATGTAGCCCAGGCGTCAGTTTTTTGGTCATAGATTTAGATTTTGGCCTTAGTTTTGAAGATGGCGTCGGTCTAATATACAAATCTGTAGGCCTGAAAACACCCTCAGAAGCCGGTGCCTGCACAGTGGCTCTGGACCCATCTACGGTAGAGACATCTGTGGGTTCCATAATTGAAGCATCTTGCGGCATACCAGACTCTGAATGGGTTGCAGTAGAGGCCTGTGAATCAGAAGTAGCAGGTATCAGGGGCTACGAAAGCGCCTCACTGAGTACCGGCGACTGGCTTAGGAGAAGCGTCGTCAGTTTTGGACCTCGACGGTCTGTCTCTGTCTTTTTCTTTGCGTTTTTTAGGTATTCTGGTAGTCAGATTGCTAACTGACGACATTTCTGGATAATTAAAAAGTGAACCAAAATATTTTAAAGCAAAAATATACCGACGTTTAATAGTGCGTTGATTAAATTTAGCACAAAACCGACAGCAAGGTACGTTGTGGTCAGAGCCTAGGCAAGGAATACAGTACAAATGAAAATCCTTATCAGGTATTTGCTTCCCACAAGTAATGCAATTATTAACTTTTACTGACATCGGTAAGGAGCAAGAAAAAGTTTCCCCACCGGGGTACTTAGCTTTTAATTGAAGACTTCGGTTCTGAAACTTGAAAACGAAAATTTCAGGAGTCAGCCGACCGGCACTTGAGAACTGCTTCTGTTTAGGGCACCGCGCGGCAAGAAAGACTGATGTAATGGCATCGGCTGCATGTTTTATACCCCTGACGACCTGACGTCATGGAAGAAGGGACAGCAACTGACGCAGGACCCAAGACTTTGTTAATCAGGCCGACTAAGGGCAACCTGCCAGCAGATTACTCAAATGTAATGACTTCAACAGTGAAACACGAAGAACATCTACAAACCAAACACAAACTTCTTCTTTCCATACTATTTTCTTCCTCATTATAAAATTATCTCTGAACTGCCATGCATAAATAAAAAATGACTTAGCTGTCCCTCCCTTTGTGTACCTATTCTCCATAACTTGGATATTTTCATGCAATCTATGTTGAATTTGCATGAAACACTGGTATATTTTTTTTAGGAATTTGTCTCACTGGCTTTTGCATCAGACTGACCAGCACAGTTACAATTTTAGTCCAAAGCAAAACCACTACAGCAAGGTGTCACTAACCCTCTCTTCTTTCCATCCCACGTAGGCCACAAATTGACAGAGATTCCAGGGACTCTTCTACTACTTAGTGTCAGTCATAGCTGGCACAGAAGCTAAGATTAGAATATCAGGAAACTTGACATTAATAGCCGACACAGAGAAGAAATGGGGGATGAGTATTACAGCTGCCACAGAAGCTAAGTCTAGAATATCAGGAAACTTTACATGACTAGCTAACACTGAAAAGGAATGGGGGGTGAATATTACAGCTGCCACAGAAGCTAAGGTCAATACATCAGGAAACTTGACATGACTAACTAACACAGAGAAGGAATGGGGGATGAGTATTTGATGCTTTTTTAAATGAGTGGTAGAAAGTAGAAAAGCTAGATGAAAAGTAGAACCATGTCAATATACTCTCTTGCATCAGGACATGCTTATATGGACATTAGTACTATAAAGAACACTGATAGAAGATTTTTTTCAGATGGCAGAGTGGTGCTGCAATTAATCTTGCTGCCACATGGGATGGTTCCACAGCCTCTTTCCTAGATGCGGTACCTTCGTTGTAGAGTCTGCATGTTTCTCCTTTGTCTATTTGAGTTTTTGCCATGGCCTATTTCCCCTGTTTCCCTCCACATCCCAAGGACATGCCAAGATATTAATTATGATGTTCTAAACTGTTTGTGATGTTTATGTAACGGAGTGTGTGTGTGTGTGTGTGTGTGTGTGTGTGTGTGTGTGTGTGTGTGTGTGTGTATGTACCCTGCAAATGACTGGCCTTCTACCCAAGATTTAGTCTGTGTTTAGGACTATTGTCTGGTGGTGGGACAGGTTTCTATTTCCCACTACAGTTCTGTATTTGGATAACATAAGTAAGGGAAATAACTGAATAAGTCTCTGACCACAGAGATGCTTTAAACCTGTGATGGTCAGCGTGAACATTCTGTGAAATGGAAGCACTGTTTAATTGTTCAGCAAAACAGCACAGTGGTACAGTGGTTAGCATTGTTGCAACTCGGCAAGAGGTTCTCTGGTTGGATTCTCAGCTGGAGTGCCTTCTGTGCATAGTTTACATATCCTCCCTGTACTTGCGTGTGTTTCCTCCCACATTCTAAAGACGTGTCTGAAGCATTTCTCCCAAGGCCTCTGCTAAAAATGGCTATGTCCCAGTCGGACTTTCCCAGTAAACAAATGTTAAATAATAAAACTTTTTTTTTTTTTAATTTTAAGCAATGTAGAAATAATCTACAATCCGAACTATTAACATTTCTGGAATGCTTTAATGATTGGTTCTGAGAGAAAATAACTTCAAAGTTAGCCATATTCTTGCTAATTTGAATAGGTAACACTTGGAATCACAGTTAGGTGCTATGGTAAGGATTCCAATGTTTGTCTGTCTCTTTTGAAATGCAGTACAAACTAATACTAATGCTAACCTTAACTGCCTATGCCGTATGCAAGACTGTCATGTATGCATATGTGTATGCGTCTGTGTGTGTGTAGTTGTGCATGCAGAGCTCCTCTAATCTACTAACAAGAATAATGGCTGCTGGTTAATACTTTTGAACCACTTTTGTTATGCTACTGCTAGCCATCCAGCACAACTACTTTTATCCAAACTGTGTTCAGTGCTAAGAAACAGTAACTTGTTCAGCGATAATCAGGTCAACTGAAGGCTACTGCAAGCAGATAACCCAAATGTGATGACTGCAACAGTGAAACATGAAGAACATCTGCTGTTAACTGATTCAGGGCAGTCATAGGTTCATAGGTAGGTACTAGGCTACTGACCCAAGGGCCAAAGTAAGCCTAACCAACAAAGTTCCCTGGCTTATGCCAACCCAAGAAAGTTAATTTCCTGTGCCCCTGTCGAGCAGAGCCACAGAGGTGATCCCCGGAGTGTATTTCCTATTTCCCATCCACTCATCAAGATTTTTCTTGCAGAGCGTTAATGAGGAACTTTGCTTGACATAGATGGGTAGCTTGTTCCAGATCATGGGAAGTCTCTGGGACAGGAATCTATCCCTCCAGCAAGTCCTGTTTATTGTGGTGACAAGATTTAGGTCCCTAGAGCATGTAGCTCAGAGGGATTGGGATTTCTTTATGTGTGGCATGTCCAACAGCTCTATGTCTGACATAGCTTTATATGTTAGGCAGAGATCACCTCGGAGTAGGTGATATGTTACAGAGTAAAGCTGGAGTTTTTTGAAACAATTAATGTAGGTCATCTGTTTGAGGCCAGTAATTCTCTTTGTGAGGTACTTCTGTGGCCTTTCCAGCTGCTGCAGGTGTCTTGTGAGGTACATTCCAAAAGGGGCATTGTACTCTATAATGGGTCTAATGAGAGTCGAGTAGAGGGGAACAATGACCTCTTTTTTCCTGGATGAGAACCCTTTTGTGATGAGGTGTGCTATGTAGAAGGATTTCCTGACTACTGTGGCAGTGTGACTATCAAAGGAGAGACTACTGTCCACCTGGGACCCAAGGTCTCTTAACACACATATGGTGTTAAGAAGACTGCCGCCTATGTGGTAGTTCATGGGTACAGAGTTTTTACCAAATGGTATACCAATGCACTTTTTGGCATTGCGCTTGAGGCCATGGCTATGACACCAGGCATCTGTCTCAGTGAGGCCGTTCTGTAGGATGGCCACATCATTTGGGGACTTGACTGTAACTCCCAGTTTGCAGTCATCTGCGAACTTCATTAGCCAGAGGCCCTCTGTGTTAGCCTGTACTTCAGAGAAGTAGATACCAAACAGGAGAGGTCAACCCTGTGGTACTCCATTTGTCACTGGTTTGAAGTCAGATTTGGAGTCTGCAACTTTTACAGTGTGGGTTCTGTCAGTGAGCCAGTTGGCAACCCATCTTGTGACATATGGATTTATACCTAGTTTAGTGAGTTTAGCTAAAATTCCAGAATGGGGGATAGTGTCAAAAGCCTTGGCGAGGTCAAGATAGGCTGTGTGAACCACCTCACCCTCGTCTGCAGCTTTGGTGACTACCTCAAAGAAGTTGACCAGGTTCAGGAGGCAAGATCTGCCTTTCACAAACCCGAACTGGGTGGGGTCCAGAGTTTGGAGGTTACCAATGTCTTTGTTTATGAATTCCATGAAGATACATTCCATGACCTTGCAAACGAGGCTCGTCAGGCTAATACAGCGATAGTTCCCAGATCAGTGGTGGCTCCCCCTTTGTGGAGTGGGATAACTGTTGCTGTGCGCCATTCAGTGGGCACAAAGCCTGACGTGAGGCTATGACTGAACATGGTGCTTAGGTGGGGAGCCAGTTTGTTCTGAAGTTCATGTAAAACGCAGCCTGGGATGTTGTCCGGTCCCATGGATGCTGTGTTTTTGGCTTTAGAGAGTGCTGCTTTTACCTGTATAGTTGTGATTACAGGGACTCTGGATTCTTCCTGTATAGATATGGGCCCTTTAGGGGGTGAGGATAAAGTTAACACTGAA
Source organism: Protopterus annectens (assembly GCF_019279795.1). Taxonomy (NCBI): domain Eukaryota; kingdom Metazoa; phylum Chordata; order Ceratodontiformes; family Protopteridae; genus Protopterus; species Protopterus annectens. The sequence goes on from NC_056739.1 coordinate 610,362,507, forward strand.
CATATCTGCCAGGATGTTGGCAATATCAGTTAGTTCTGTAATTTTCATGCCGTTGTGCTGTAACTCAGAGCAGATCTGGGTGTTGCCACTGAGATTCTTGACATAGCTATACAATGCTTTGTGGTTGTCCTTAGAATCAGTGGCAATCTTGTTTTCATAGCTAGATTTGGAGGATCTTATAAGGGATCTCAGATTCTTGCTGAGGCTGACCAGGGAGCTCCTCCACTCATGGGATTTTACTCTCTTTTGCAACAATTTCTTCCTTCTGTTGTAGAGTTTGTTTATGGCAGGGGACCACCAGATTGGCTTCCTTTTTTGGAGGATAGTGTCTTGGTTCTGTTTGGGATAGCACGATCCATGCAGTGATATTCAGGCCGACTCAGGGCAACCTGCTAGCAGATTACACAAATGTAATGACTGCAAGAGTGAAACACGAAGAACATCCTATTGCTGTGAGGTGACAACGCTAACCACTGCACCCCACAGCTGGACACAACAGTAGACACATGAACAACAGAATTACTGCTCCAGGAAAGCACATGCATATGATTTGAAACTAAGGTGCTGGCAATTGTAAACTTTCAAACAGATGTCTTCAGCTGTCAGGCATCCCCTAGGACACGTGGTTGCAGTCTTGTTCTGTGACTGTCAGAAGGTAATCTAGACATGAACAGAAAATTCAGGGCACCTCTTTTTTTTGTTTTGGTATCCACAAATTGAACTCCAGAGATAATGTACCAACAAAGGCTCATGTAACAGGATAAATACAGTAAAGGAGGAGGAAAACAACATAATATGTAATATATATAATATGTAATAGAAATAATTTCTAAGACTGTTAAACATTATGTAGGGAATAAGACACTAGGGGATATCAGTAATTAATATTACCTCATGGTCAGGGTCAAAAGTGTCGTAAGCCTTACAATCCCTGGGCATTCAGTAATACCTGTACCAGCACACCTCCAAATGTGCTACTGCAGTTAAAAATGGGCATTCTGTGTAGTTTGAATTTTATGTTTAGTAATTTACATGCATTAACTACACGTTCTGCTGTGTATTTTAATGTAACATAGTTCCTTCCCTGCACTTTTTAACTAAAGGACTGTTGACTGTTGTACAGGATTATAAACTGTTTAGAATTTTGTTATGAACTTTTCACGGTGGTCATTTTACAGACCTTTCTGTCAAGCTGTTTGGTGTCACTGTGCAATTCCAGTTGTAAATGTCTTTTCGCAGTTATTTTCATAAGTCGTATGTTAGATCCATAATGAACATATTCAGTATCAAAGTTCAGGCAGTGCTTTACACATGACATATTGAAAATCTGATATCAAAATATTAAGTTAGAGGCATTTACTGAAAATAATGATACAGAAAACTATTTTTGTGTTTTACAGGTTTTCTAATGGATCTGTCTTCTATTTCTAGACAACTTTTTTTTCTATTTTTAAGCTATTCCTGTTAAAGCTGTACTATGTTATATACTAAACTAGCCACATGTTCAGATATCTACAGTTATGGTAAGTTTATAGCACAACAGTATGATGTTAATCATACTGTCCACTGCTACATTAACAATTCTATGGAAGACTCTCAAAGCTTAAGGGATAGTGGGTGGGCTGGCCCTTGTGAGGAGCAGGTTCCCTGGCCCTAGATGCAATGTACAGACTACAGTGCTTAAAGAAACTATGGACAGATGACCAGACAGTTGCTTACAAGACAGGCTGGGTATTTCCTCTTCAGCCAGGGTACCCTTGTGGATGATTCTTTGCACATGAGGTCCAGCAGTTCTGAGATCCTTCTAACAAAAGTGACTGTTATCAAAGGTACAATCTTATAGTTTAAATATCTGCAAGTGGTAATGCAACTTATTCAACAAAAATGTTTTACTGGCAGTAAGGCTCGGAATGAGGGATTCCAAGGCAGACAAGCTGATATGCCTGAAATATGTACCTTTACTAAGGCATAACCCACATGTCAGATCTTTATAAAAGTCAGGATCCAGTTAAGTCAGGATCCAGTGACAAAGACGCTGCAGCAGGGTCCTGACCCCTTACCCTGTTGCCAATGGCACCAAAGGGAGACTCTTTTCCATTTAGCTAGATAGGATTTTTTTTTGTGTATTCATCATAAACTCCAAAGATAACATCACAATCACCCCAACAACCCACACAAAACTGCTAGGAGTAGTTATTAATAACAACCTCAGATTTGACATTCACATAGCACAAAAGTACAGTTTTTTACCTACCATAAATGTAGATGTTCGAGTGTTCACACTGCTGCAGTTATCACACTTGGGTTATCTTGCCGTCAGGTGGTCCCGCAGTCGGCCAGAGTTCCAAAGTTTTGGTCCGGCGTCGGTTGCTGTCATTTCTTCCCTGACGTCAGTGCGCCAGGGGTATATAAGATGCATACGACGCCATTTTCTTCAGTTTTTCTTGCCCCAGATGTCAGGTGCCCCCAAGTAGGTAGGCAATACATATAAAATAAAAACAATACCTTCAGTCACAAGCAAATACACCACAAAAGTTGTATAGGATAGAAAGGTATAGATAAGGCCTGCTAGTTCGGAGGGGATGGAGGGAGGTTAACCTGGACTGCAGCAGTGTGAACACTCGAACATCTACATTTATGGTAGGTACAAAACTGTACTATGTTCATCGCGTTATACTGCTGCAGTCATCACACTTGGGTAGAATCCCAAAGCTAAGGTTGGGTGGCTGGTCTATAAAGAGTTAGGATTGGCTATGAGACCCTGCAGAACTGCAGTGGCAAATCCTGCTCTGGGTTTAGAGTAAAGAGGCAGGTGGTAATGCTTGGTAAAGGTGTGCACTGAGCTCCAAGTTGCAGCCTCCAAAATTTCCTTGGTAGGTACTCCTCTGAGAAAGGCCACTGAAGTGGTTGTAGCCCTGGTGAAATGTGGCCTAATGCTATTTGGGACTGATTTCCAATGCTGTGTGTAGCAGTAACGAATACAGTGTCCTATCCATTTGGATATAGTCTGCTTTGAGATAGCCTTGCCCTGTGATCCTGCAGCATATGCTACAAACAGTTGCTCAGTTTTCCTGACAGCTTTTGTTTTGTCCAAGTAGAAGCGTAGCTGCCTGTGTATGTTCAAAGAATGCAAAAGTTTCTCCCCTTTATTCTGGGGGTTTGGATAAAAAGTTGGCAAATGGATGGTTTGGTTAAGAGCCACACTAGATACCACCTTTGGCATAAACGTAGGGTTTGTCCTTAAAGAAACCCTGTCCTGATGAAAAATTATAAAAAGTTCCACTGCCATTAATGCCTGTAGCCCTGAGACTCTTCATGCTGAAGTCACTGCCAGGAGCAGAGCTGTTTTCCATGATAACAATTTTAGATCGGCTGTATTACATGGCTCAAAAGGTGGCAGGGTCAGTTTTTCCAAAACAAAATTGAGGTCCCAAGTTGGTGTTGGTGCTCTCCGGGGCGGTCTTATGTTTTTAGCCCCTCTGAGGTACTGCTTTAGCAAGGGATGAGAGAATAAAGGAGGATCCGTGTTGTAATGTGCTGAAATGGCAGAGGCGTGGATCTTAATTGATGAGAAGGATAGGCCTCTGTCCAGCATCTCAGTTAAGTATTGTAAAATCTGAGGAATGTTTGGAACAAGAGGGTCAAGGTTTTGAGCCTGGTTCCAGGTGCAGAATCTCTTTCATTTTTCTGAGTAAGCTTTCCTGGTGCTAGGCCTCCTGGCCTCCAAAATGACATCCATAACCGCTTTAGAGAGAGGTGTTGCCTGTTTGACTAATAAATCTGCCATGCAGCCAGGTTTAGGGTTTTGAGATGACCGTGCAGGATCTGATTGTTTTGTTGAGTCAGAAGGTGTGGAATTTGAGGCAAAATCCATGGGGGCGTTGAGCTAGGTTCCTTAAGATAGGGTACCAGTGCTGACGTGGCCAGTCTGGAGCAATCAGGATCCTCTGTGGTTTCTCTTGTCTGGCTTTTAGGAGTACCTCTGAAAGGAGAGGCAGAGGCGGGAAGGCATAAACTTTTAGTTTTTTCCAGCTGAACAAAAGAGCATCCACTTTCCATGCTTGTTTGTGATAGGTCCTCGTGCAGAATTTTTGTAGTTGGCAATTCAGTGGGGAGGCAAAAAGGGGCAAGTGGGGAGGCAAAAAGATCTATGTCTGGGCATCCCCATTTTTGCGTTACCATGTTGAAGGACAAAAATAATACTGTGTTTTACTATGTAGCTGCATAATAATTAAGGGAAGAGGTCTTTGCCATCCTAGAGTTGGTCTGTAGTATTGTGGATTCTGCATAGCCTTTGATGACTCTTTCAAGAGGTTGCAGTTTTCCACAGTGTACTTGATGCCAGTTCTGCTAGTTCACAGCGCCCCTGTGAGGAAGCCGCAGCTCCCCAGGGCGCCGCGGCCCACACTTTGAGAACCCTGGATTACAGAATTTACGAACAGTATAAAGAGTGCATAAACTACAGATGTTATAATTTAGTCTATTTCAGTTTATCAGCACTATTATTGGAGACAGTAACATTTGATTCAGACATTGCTGAAATCAACCTCCACTGTACATAACAAAACATATTTTCAACCAACCTACAGTGCATGCAGACTTTTACACTGAAAGGTACAAGAAGATCTGGTTCATAAAGGAGAGACTGACACCTGTTCAACACAGTTCTGTGTAAATTAGAAAATAAAGACATTCATTACTAATGAAGCTAAAACAAAAGCAATAGCTGTATGGGTTAAAACGGATTTTGGTGCAGCAGCTAAGGATATGTGGGAAGAGACTAAACAAAAGATAATACAAAAACTAAGACTGTGGTAGTTCTGTTGTATGGATATGGACAGCAAGATACAAACAGTTAAAATGTTTTAGTCCGTTTAGTTTTACACACAGGTCAGGCATATTTTATCAACCAGAGGAGAAGTTGTGGATAGCAACTAATAGAGAGCTGAAGGATTTTATCTAGGAGGGAGAAAGCAACAGTCAAGTGGGATAAGCTAATTCTTCCACTAGAGCAAGGTGGTTTGGGATTACCCAATTTGAAGGGGTATTTCAGAGCTACACAGTTAAGGCTTCAGCAGAAGCCTATAATTCAAAGTGGAAAGAGATGATGACATAACAGGCGGAAAGCTCAAGAAACAAGGAGAGACTGGGATTTGGGATACAGATCCTTGAGGAGAATAAAAATAGCCATACAGAATACTATATTCATAGCAGAAAGTATTCTAAGAACTAAGCCAACATGAAAATGGAAAAAGGAGATCCTTCTAATAGGGATGACTGCAATTAGGGATACAGACAGTAGATAAGAGGGGGCTGGAATTTATTGCAGAAAACAGGCAAAAAAAAACAATGTATTGGGAGCAAACAAGAGAGGGAAAAGTAATAGAATTGGAAGGGGGTAAGAATTTATTTGGATTGCAGGCTAGAGATTGCCTTCCCAATCAAGGATTGATATAAGTATAGACAAAAAGAAAGCACTAGGGGGAATTCTAAGTAAAAGACCAGCACTGGTAGAGTTTTTAGTAAAATCTAGAACAAAAACTGCTGTTAAAAAGGAATAATTAGTACAACATATAAAATATTACATGATAACTATAAGAATTAATCAGAATAGTAAGAAAGAATTGGGAAGAGAGATTGGATAAGTATTTCACTAAAAACAATGGGGGATATATGTATGTCTGCCAAATATGCAACAAGTCTAGAAGACTTAGGATCTTTGCTTGAAAGTATTTACACAGGTATTTTTATATCCCAAGTAGACTCTAAAGGATTTTTCCTCAGGTAGACAGCAAAAGTTAGAGGTGTGATGGGGAAGAAAGAGGTAACTGGGAACATATTTTCTGAGAGTGTAATGAGTTGGCAGACTTCTCTATCAGAAATACTGGGTGTGCAAATCAGTTTAACTAAGAAAAAAAAAATTTTTTTGAGCTATGATAAAGAATCGGAATTGCGTAGGCATAGTAAGGCCTTGCTGAGTCTAATTATGGTGGTTGCCAAAAAGCAATTACTAGAAAATGGAAATCAAAGATTAAACCAACTATACTACAAGTAGTTAATACAGCAGCAGAGATAAAACAACTGGAAATGGGATCCTTAAAAAAGGGTAGGGGTAAATTACATAGAAAAAATGGAAATTATGGGAAACATACATGCAGAGGTGGAATGAGGTTTAAAAGAAGGCAGGATTTTAATGAGCTATGTAATGTCTGACTGATAGTAACTGAATGGATTATAAGTGATATATAATGTCTGCAAATAAAATTACGTCAATATGGTTTGTTTTCGTTTATATAAATGTATGACTGCCTATATCATAGGTGATAATTTAATAAAGACGTTTCTGGTCTAAAAAAAATAAAGATTCCAGTTTCTTCCAGGTATTTTCAGTTTATTCCAATATTATATGGTCCTTTCCGTTCTTATAATGGCAAGCTGGCCAGGAGCCAAACATAGAAACTCTACTATTTTTTTTTATAAAACAATACGAAATAATTTTATTAAAACAATCTGAAAGTCTTCATCTTTGTTTCCAAGGTATAGAACATCCCCTCTTAGAAAAGCACACATTTTTAACTTTCCACAAAGCTCTTCACAATCATTTCCACTTCAATAATGATTGTGCTTACTAAGTACCATTATCACTACTTCAGTGGTTTATGGCAACTGTGCTTGTTGGTCTTCATAATGGATGTATCCCGTATAACGAACTGATACTAAATTGCACAGAGTGGATGTTGTACTGCACTACGTACACTAGAATTTCCTTCTACTACCAAAGGTAACTTTATAATAAAAAAAAATCTTACCATAACATTCCATCTGTGTTGTTCATCTTCATACATTCATTACTGATGGGTGTTGGTTCCGTCCTTGGAACCGAGTCGGCCTTATAACAAGCTCATGCCAGCCAAAAAACTCTTGAGCTAAGCTTTCACCCACAGTGCCCTTCTCCCTGTTACCTCAGATCGAGTTTGCCCATGATAAGGAAAGCAGAGGCTTTTTCTGAGCAGTAAACGTAATGCAAGATTCGGACCCAATCCGGTCCTCCAGGGACCTCTGGAGGGGGAAGATGGGTGGGATGTAATGAATGAATAAAAATGAACAACAGAGATGGAACGTTATGGTAAGAACATAACTTCATTATCTGATGTTGTTAATCTTCATTCATTCCTTACTGATGGAACAGAGTCCCTAGCTACTTTATGTCCTGGGAGGCCCTTATGGAAGGATGTTCCTGAGTACCACTGAACCAAAGGATGCTGTTCCCCTGGAGACCACATTCAATTTCTAATGAGTAATAAAGGTAGGAGGGGTAGACCAAGTTGCAGCTGCACAGACATCATCCATTGAAGTCTTTGAATGAAAAGCACCATAGCAACAGCAGTCGCCACTGAACTGGTGGAGTGTGCTTTGACCTTGCTCGGTACAGGAATTTTATTATGTTGGTAGATGAAGGATATACAGTTTCTCAACCACTTCGATAAGGTCACTTTAGAGACAGGGTCTCCAAATTTAGACCCTGAAAAGGAAATAAACAACTGGTCTGATTTACGTACTGATTTTCTTCTGTGCAGATAAAATTATAATTGTCTATGTATATCTAGCAAACAAGGGCAATATTCCCCTTTATTTGAGTAGTTAGGAAAAAAAACAGGTAGGTCAATTGTCTGGTTAATTGTCAATTCTGAAATAACTTTTGGTAGAAAGGAAGGGTTAGTCTGGAGTGATACTCTGTCCCTATGAAAGACCATGTAAAGGCGCTTGATGCATAAGGCCTGAAGCTCGGATATGCATCTTGCTGAGGTGATGGCAACTAAAAATAGTGATTTCCAAGATAAGAACTTCATATTACAAGTGTTTGCAGGTTTGAAAGGTTACCGTGTCAGGGATTGCAGTACTACTGTTAAACTCCAAAGGTCAATGGGTTCTTAGAAGGGTGATCTGATATGCGAGATCCCTTTTAAAAAGGTTTTACAGAGGCAATGGGAGATTAAGGCTGAGTCTTGGAATCCATTATGGAAGTTTGAGATGTAAGCTAAATGAACTCAAATGGTGGAGGTTGCCACTCCTGACTGGAGAAGACCTGGCAAATAATCCAAAATCACACAAACAGGAGCTGAGCAAGGGTCCAGTTTTCTTTGTTGGGACTAAATAAGGAATCTCTTCCACTTGCCGAGATAGATTTTCCTGGTGGATGATTTATGTGAAGCCAGAAGTATATGATGTACTGGGGAGGTAAGGTTACTCTGACTGGCGATTACCGGAAGTGGAGAAACCAAGCTGTCAGCTTGAGACTGGGAAGGTTGGGGTGAGTCAACTCTTGCAGGTGCGAGATCAACTCTGGAATTAGATCCAGAATCCAGGGTTGGTGTACTACGTGAGGCCAAAGAAAGGGAAACCAAATTTGTCGTGGCTAGTAAGGGGCAATGAGGATTACTCTGCTTCTCAGATGAAGGGTCTTCTTTAGAAATAGGGGAATCAGGGGGAAGGGAGGGAAGGCATATAGAAGTCCTGTGGGCCAATCGTGTATCAGAGCATCCCACAGGGATTCCCCCTCTGGGGGGGATAGGACAAAGTAGCTGACGCATTTGTGATTTGCTGGGGAGGTGAAAAGATTGCAACAGGGCTGACCCCAGCAGCTGAAGATCTTCACCACCATGACTGGATTGAGGGACCACCCGTGAGGCAGTAGGATACATCTGCTCAACTTGTCTACAATCACGTTGGAAATCCCGGGAATGTGCGTTGCTATCAGAAAGCGGTTGGAAGCTATCGCCCATTGTCAAATTCTCAAGGCCTCTCAACATAACAGATAGGATTGATTCCTCCTTGTTTGTTGATGTACCAGACTACTGACATATTGTCAGACTGTATAGCAATTGCCCTTGATGGAAGGACAGATTGAAATGCTTGCAACGCCAGAAGCACTGTCCTCAGTTCTATGACATTGATATGCAGATTGATCTCTATGTCTGACCAAGTGCCTTGGACTGTCTCGCCCTGGAACCCCCCCCCCACCTTATAAGGGAAGCATCCATGGTCACTGTGGCCCTGGGTTGAGGTGGGGAGAAAGGGCGACTCCAAAATTCCTTGTCTGGCTTCATCTACCACATTAAATCTTGTTTGCATCGTTGTGTTATGCGGATTTGAAAGGAGATAGGATGGTGCAAGGGATACATCAACAGGAGCTATTGGAGAAGTTGCGTGTGTAGTCTTGCTAAAGGAATTGTTGTAACTGATGCTGCCATCGAGCCCAGGAGTTGAAGGACCACACAAACTGAGATTTGGTTTTGACAGAGTATCGCCCGGACACCTGGAGTTGGGATCTTATCCTTTGCAGTCTGTGATATGTGAGACAGACCAGACAAGCATGTGTATTGAAAGATGCTCCTATAAATTCCAAGGCTTGAGACAGAGTTAGGTTGCATTTCCCCCAATTAATCGAGATTCCTAGAAATTCTGCCAGTGTGAGAGTGTAGTTTAGGGCTGTCTCCAGTAGACGCTTGGTGGGCGGCAGTGAGGAGCCAATCATCTAAATATGGAAACATCTGGAATCCTTGAAGTCTCTAGTGAGCTGTTACCACTGCCATGCATTTGGTGAACACTCTGGGGGCTGTAGAGAGTCCAAAGGGCAGTACACGGAATTGGTAGTGACTGGCTCCTAGCCGGAAGTGAAGGAATCTTCTGGAGCGTTTGTCCATTTTTATGCGGTAATACGCATCCTGAAGATCTACTGAGCACATCTAATCATCTTTCTCCAGAAATGGAAGTATAGACTAAACCGTGACCATCTGGAATTTTTCCTGTTTAACAAATTTGTTTAGGATGCTGAGATCCAGAACTGGTCTCCAGTCCCCTGTCTTTTTTGCCATTAAAAAGAATCTTGAGTAGAATCCAGATCCTATTTGGTCTGGTGGGACTGTTTGGATGACTCTTTTTTTTTAAACAGCTTTCTTATCTCTACAGCTGCTGCTTCCCTTTGACTGGGTGGAATGTTGGAAATTCATCTTGATGACCTTGGGTAAGTGTTGAATGGTATGTGGTAACCTCTGGCTATGATCTTCTACACCCAAGAATCTATGGTTATCGTTTGCCAGGCAGGGTGGTGCAGAGAGCAACGTCCCCCGACTGCTTCCAGAGGAAAGCAATCGGGCCGCTCTTCAGTAGTGCTGGTAGGGGTCCCCAGAGCAAGCATCTCTGAACCCCTGGTTACACGGACCACCTCTGCCTCTGTAGTGGTGTCTTCCCAGTGAGCTACCCCATCTGCCCCAGGGAGTAAATTCGTCACGTGTCACAGAAAGGAACCCTATGATTTCTTGTGCCACATCTTTTCACTCCTCTGATTCCTAGAGTAGTGTCATTGAGGGTTGGAAAAACATATGTCCATGGCAGACAGAGTCTTGCTGTCCTTTTCACATCTGGCCAACGTGTCTCTCACTTTCAGGCCAAAAAGAGAAGAAGCTTCCACTGGAGTATTAAGAAAGGAAGACTTAAAAGGGTCTGCAAAGTCAGAAAGTCACATCCAGGCGTCATGTTTTTTAGGCAAGGTTCAAATGACAAATTCATCACCGTAACAGGTACAAGCAAGCAAAACCTGAGGGTAATGCTACTCAATGCTAGAAGTCTAAACCTCAAAATGCACTCACTCGAGGAACTCCTTAAAATGGAGAACACTGACATCTGTGCAGTGACAGAGACCTGGTTCAAAGCTCCAGAGAGCACCCCTGCATTACCAGGCTTCAATTCATACCACACCTTTCGGCCACCTAACCCAGAAAGAAGCAATAAAAGCGGAGGCGTGTCCATATTCATTAAGGATATCCACACCTCCAGGCTAGTTACACAGCATAATGCATCCAAGATTATCCAAGTGCAACTAACTCTGGGCAAGACCGCAATCCAAATTGTAGCTTGCTACAGACCCCCCACCATGCCCCAGGATTCACACTCCTCATTTCTTTGATACACTGGAAAGTATTAGGGTACAACCCAACACCATAATAATGGGCGATTTCAAATACCCCACCATTAACTGGGAAAACTACTCATGTACCAACACTTTTGCTCAACGATTTCTAGAATTCATAAATTCCAACGCCTTGGATCAACTTATTCACACCCCCACCAGGGGCAGCAATATCCTAGACCTGGTCATTACCAACATGGGAAACCGGTGTTCCACACCAGAGGTCAATTCCTCGGTGGTCAGATCCGACCACAAGCTAATCAGCCTAGACATCCACATCCCACCCCCAATTAGGGAAACCATCATAAAAACTTCTCCAAAACCAACTTCAACACTTCTTAAGACAGAAGTGGCAAACTTCATGACACCCATGCAGATGGACAACAGAGGTATGACTGCCGAATCCTACACAAATGCACTTTATAAGCACTTACACAAGAGTATGGATCATGCTATCCCTAATAGAACCAAGATGTTATCCTCCAAAAAAAGGAAGCCATTCTGGTGGTCCTCTGCAATAAACAAACTCTACAACAGAAGAAAGAAACTGTTGCAAAAAAGAGTAAAATCCCATGACTGGAGGAACTCCCTGGTCAACCTCAGTAAGAAGCTGAGATCCCTCATAAAATCCTCCAAAGCTAGTTATGAAAACAAAATTGCCACTGACTCTAAAGACAAACACAAAGCATTCTATAGCTATGTCAAGAATCTAAATGGGAACACTCAGATCTGCTCTGAGTTACAGCACAATGGCACTAAATACACAGAACCAACTGATACTACCAACATCCTAGCAGATAGGTTCAGTGCTAACTTTACCCCCCTCTCACCCCCTAGAGGGCCCATCTCTATACTGGAAGAATGCAAAGTTCCTATAATCACGGCTGCACAGGTAAAAAACACACTCTCCAAAGCCAAGAACACAGCATCCATGGGACCTGACAATATCCCAGGCTGCGTTCTACACGAACTACAGAATGAACTGGCACCCTACGTAAGTACCATGTTCAATCATAGCCTCACCTCAGGCTTTGTACCCACTGAATGGCACACCGTGACGGTTATCCCACTCCACAAAGGGGGAGCCACGACGTACCCTGGGAACTACCGCCCCGTTAGCCTGATGAGCCTGGTCTGCAAGGCAATGGAACGTATCATCGTGGAACTCATAAACAAAGACATTGGTAATCTCCAAACTCTGGACCCTACCCAGTTTGGGTTTGTAAAAGGCAGATCATGTCTCCTAAACCTGACTGACTTCTTTGAAGCAGTCACCAAAGCCACAGATGATGGTAAAATGGTTCACACAGCTTATCTAGATCTCGCCAAGGCTTTGGACACCATCCCCCACTCTGGAATTATAGATAAGCTCACTAAACTAGGTATAAATCCCTATGCCACAATATGGGTTGCCAACTGGCTCACGGACAGAACCCACACTGTGAAAGTAGCGGATTCCAAATCCAACATCAGACCAGTGACATGTGGAGTACTACAGGGTTCAGTCCTGGGTCCTCTCCTGTTTGGTATCTACTTCTCTGAGGTGAGGGTCAACACGGAAGGTCTTTGGCTAACAAAGTTTGCAGATGACTGTAAACTAGGAGCCATAATCGAAACTCCTAACGATGTGGACAAACTACAAAAGGGCCTCACTGAGACAGATACCTGGTGTCAAAGCCATGGCCTGAAGCTCAATGCCAAAATGTTTATTGTCATCCACTTTGGTAAAAACTCTGTACCCATGAACTACCACATAGCTGGTAGTCTACTTAATGCCGAAAATGTGATAATAGACCTTGGGACACAGGTGGACAGTAGTCTCTCCTTCGATAATCACATCGCCACATTGGTCAGGAAATTCTTCTACGTGGCTCATCTCATCACAAAAGGATTCTCATCCAGAAAAAAAGAGGTCATTGTTCCCCTCTAGTCATCACTCATTAGACCCATTATAGAGTACAACACCCCTTTTGGTATGTACCTCACAAGACATCTACAACAACTGGAAAGACCACAGAAATACCTCACAAAGAGGATTACTGGCCTCAAACAGATGCCCTTTGCAGACCGTCTCAAAAAACTACAGCTTTACTCCATCGCATATCGCCTACTCAGGTCCGATCTCTGCCTAACATACAAAGCTAGGTCAAACCCAGAGCTGTTGGACATGCTCCACTTAAAAGAAATCCCAATCCCTCCGAGCTACACGCTCTAGGGACCTAAACCTTGTCACCACAATAAACAGAACATACTGGAGGGATAGATTCCTGTCCCAGAGACTTCCCATACTCTGGAACAGACTACCTATCTATGTCAAACAGAGCTCCTCATTAGCACTCTTCAAGAAAAATCTTGATGATTGGACGGGAAATGGGAAATTCACCCCGGGGATCACTTCTGTGGCTCTGCTCGACAGGGGCACAGGAAAATAATTTTCTTGGGTGGTGAAAGCCAGGGTACATTTTTTGGCTAGGTTTGTATGGGCCCTAGGGCCGATAGCCTAGTACCTGCCTATGAACCTATGACAACGCCTGAACCCGCTGCTCTAGCCATGAGAAATCAACCACATGGAGGAGTTGGATATGGATTCCAGGGTCGCAAGTTGCGAGGCAACTTTGTCACATACCTTATCAGAAACTGCTCCTGCTAAGATTTCAGGGAATTCCAAGACTAGGTCTCCCTGAAGTCTAGTGAAGTGTGTCAGATAGTTCAAATACCTAATTGCAAAGGTCGATGAGGCGAATACTCACTTCCCGAACCTGTCCATCACCCAAGACTCTCTGTTTATGGGGTGGACAGTCTTGCCCTCCTTGGTGAGCTCCTTCCTAGTGGCTGCCACCACCACCATAGTGTCTACAGGGAGGCCCTTGGACCAGTGTGGGTTTTGCTCAGGAGGGGATAAAATTTTGCCAGGCCTCCGTGGGATTGGTTCAACAGTATCAGGACTCTTCCATGCATGCTGCAAGATAGTTGGACTAGCTTGTCTGCAGGCGGGGTCACCCAGGAAGTAGAGGGTTGGGCACGAAAAGCCTGCAAGAATACGGACTCCTCAGAGGAGGGGATGGTGGACTTCCAGTCACCCTGCTGATTCAGGATTTCTAGTATGTCTCCAAAGGAGACATCATCAGCGGGCAACCGTGGGGACCCCTCCCCTTCATGGTAGTCCATGTCTTTGGTGAGGGACTCCTCAGGGGAGTCCACATGCTTCCTCTTGTACATCCGCTTGCATGGCACCTCCTCGGCAGGGGCTTCTGAAGAAGACTCTGAAGAGGGGGCACCCTGTGGTAGGGTATCTTGAGGCTCTTGTGCTTGATGTCCCGAAGCGGTGGCTTGTGTCAGCTGCGGTTCAGAGGGAGGACATAACTGGTATTCCGATGCTGATGGTTTTCCTGCAGAAGCAAGGGCCCCTCTCCATCGCTTGAAAAGCTGGCCCACCCGAAGAGGGATGGGAGCCAGGAACTGAGAAGGACAACCTTGGAACCGGAGTCACACCCCGCTCCAACGGGTCCACTCCCAAGGAAGGAGCCCCAAGGACTAGGTACTGTCAGGACTCCCGGAACCGTAGTAGATGGCACTGTGGAAAAAACTGGTGCCATACTAGGGGTCATGGTGCTTACAGTCCAGTCACGATCCTGCAAATGGCCCGGCTCCGAGTTAGCCGGAGACGAAAAGGTCGGCTCCAGAACAACGGTAAGGTCCACCAGTGGAACTGAAGAAATGAGTACCGAAAGAGGTGTCGGTGCTGAGGACTTTGATGCCTGCACGGAGGTCAAAGGAGGAGAATATGTTGTGAGTCTGTGGAGATAGACTACAAACTCCAGCAGCTGATCCACAAGACCCACCACATCCAGCTCTGAGAAGCTCTTGGTTGATCGTGTTGATATCCCTGACAGGGAGTCAGGCCATTCTAAAAAGGGCTAAACTGCTGCCCAAAGAAAGGATCCACTGTGGGTAAGTATCGGGTCCGAGCAGAATGGTCTACTGACACCGAGGTCTCAACACTAGAGACATGTATGGGAAAAGTGTCCAGTGCCTGAGAAACTAAGACCAGCACTGGAACGGATGGAACAGATATTGGAGGCAGGCTTGGTGCTGTAGACATGGTTGGTGCTGGGGTCACAATTTGCAAAGGCAGCACCAAGGTGGAGATCATCAATTTAGGTAAGGTCGGTGTCATAGACATTATCGGTGCCATGGATGGCGCTGAAGTCACAATTTTTGAAGATGTCACTGAAGTTGGTACCAAAGACAGTGCCGTGGATGCCAGTTTAGGGTTTGGGGCCGAAGAAGTCAATTTGGGTACTTTTTGCCTGGGTTCCTGCTTCTTATCACCAAAGAGTGAGGAAGGAACTGAATGAGGTCTCTTTTGTGCTCTTTACTAGGAGGGGGTGAGCCCTCCGACCCAGAAATAGCCTCTGAGAAGGGTATTTTGAGAAGGCCCTTTAAAATCAACTTATTCGTTCTTACATTAAGAGTTCAAGAGCTGAACCATTTACAAACAGTACAAGGAGGCTGAAATGAGAGATGAGGGACACCCAGACAATGCACACAGGATACATGGATGTCACAAATTGGCATTTTGCGACCACACTGGTCGCATTGCTTAAAACCTGATGTTCCTTTTTTCTCTGACATGGTGGACAACAAGGTTATCAACTAATACTACAATAAACTCTAAAAGAAAAGATAGAGGAAAGTTTTTTGTTTTTTTTTAATATGAAGGAAGGAAAGGGAATACCAACAATGGTATCAAATATACCTCAAAGGTAAGGGAAAGAGAAAAGAGGGAGAGAGAAAGTACCTGTACCAACAACGGTACTTAATCATTACCTAGTAGGTAAGGCAGACAGTAGACAAAAATGTTAAGAATGTGGGTAAATGTTAGCGATTAAAGAAGTACATTAAAGGAACAAAACAAGGAAATGATTAAGGAAAAGGATTTTTATTTGAAAAAGTCTGAAGTACTTAGCTGACAGCTGGCTTGACACATCTTTACGGCTAAGCGGCAAATGAGAGCTGAGGTAACAGGGAGAAGGGCACTGTGGGTAAAAGCTTAGCTACAGAGTTTTTTGGCTGGCACAAGCTTGTTATAAGGCCGACTCGGTTCCAAGGATGGAACCGACACCCATCAGTAAGGAATGAATGAAGATTAACAACATCAGATCTGCTTTTTTGCAACTATCATTTGTAATTCTGCTACAAAGAGAATCACTTGTTCTCCTGTATATACTGTTCTTCAGTGTTCTGCACTCCCATTCTACTTTTAGTGATGCAAATGCAAACTACTGACTGACAGCTACCCAGTAAAAGTCAAGTTTATTTTATGTCTCTGCTGACCAGAGAGCTTTAACCTAGTCAAGTGATTTGCTCAAAGTCACACTCTATGCTATAAGATTCAGTGTATTTGGAATGAGTATGAAGTATATACTACACAATAGCTTTGAAACCCAGTACCAGGACACCTAAGAATGATTTCTAGAGGCTCTACATTGAAGCCCATCACCACCTGATTATGACTTCTGTATCCTGTGCTAAGAAACAATGGCTGTGAACAAATCACTCACTCACTCTTCCGTGTACTAGAACATATTCTGAGCCATTTCAGTGTTTCTACCCTTCAAAACCAATAAAATAAAAACTAAACAAAACACTAGCTCTACAGTGAGGTAGACTGATCCAAGTCTTTGGGGAATAGTAAACATGGTGTATCGGTTTATCTGCTCGGTAATATTAGAGTTGCCACCTTTGTATCCATACATTTCATGACAAATAAGCCACGCCCCCATATAATGAAAGCACACTCCTTGCCTGAGGGCAGCCAAGCCCCTTTTAGCAAGACATGCCCAGAAGCACCAATTCATAAATGCATTATACGGTGACTGTACGGGCAGCCTTAGATGATAAAGTTATATGAAAAAATGTTCAATGGCACAGTCCCCAGCCCAATGTATACTATCATCCTAGCACACACCCTAGTTAAATTCACCTCTGTTTTTCTCCCATCCTTTCCTCCTCTTACGGTTTAGAGTACTTTTGTTTTGTCAGACTTTATTTTACTTGGCAACTTTTTCTGATATCATTTTAACACATCCTAACTTGCCAAAAGTGTACTGTATAACTGTGTAGGAAAGAATTTAATTAAGCTGGAAGTGGGCTAGCAGCCCCCAGAAGATATAAATACTGTATGTTGCATTTTAGAGCTTTTATCACAACTTTTGTTATAATGATGCCCTTAACAAAAACATCATGACCAAGGAAAGCCACTATTTTTTTTTTTCAAGGAAGAAATCTAAGTTATATTCAAGGCTTAAAGACCATTCGTGCACTGCTCTTCATGAAGTTATTGTACTGTTGAGTTTACCTTGTCTAACCTGTGCGTAATCATGCACTACCTACGGTTAAAACAAATTACTTATCAGATTATGTTTAAAAAAAAAATTACAGTCAGGCGTCCACATACAGGAAGTGTTCCAAGCCTGTTGAACTGTGCCCTAGAAGTTGGGCTTCCTTCCCAACATGTTGGTGTAAGAAGCATTGCAACATTATTCAGCAGGAGCGTCTTTCACTACTAGGTATTTTTACATTTTTGTAACCTAGCACCATTTTTTAAAAGGTTTGGTGACATTTCTCTTGAACCACAAAAGCTTTTTTAAATGGCAACTGCTATTCTGTACGCTACCAAACCAATGTTCAACCTGGTATCAGTTCCTCACTAGCAGTACAGTGACATATCGGGGAGAACACAGCACAACACAAACTTTCTACATTGTTTGGTGCTACTTTGTTAAATCTTTCAGTTCATTGCATTTGAAATGTAAAGAGGTACATGATTGGCAGTGCATAGGTTCATACTAGGCTATCTGCCCTAGGGCATTTATAAGCCTAGCCAGAGTGTGTTTGGCTTTCGCCACCCATTTTAAATGAATTTTGCTATGCTCTTTTTCGAGGTAAGTATACTGTGCCTCTGTTTAACAGTGACACAGAAGTGATACCCGGGGTAAACCTACTATCTCCCATCCACTCATCAAGATTCCTCTTGAAGAGAGTCAATGAGGGACTCTGCCTAACCTGGACTGGGATTTTATTCCAGAGTGAAGGGAGCCTCTGGGTTATGAATCTGTCCCTCCAGCATGTCCTATTTATTTCAGTGCTGAAGTTCAAGTCTCGAGCGTAGCTCAATGGGATTTGGATTTTCTGAGGTGCAGCATGTCCATTAATTCCGGGTTGGACATGGCTTTATACGTCAGGCACAGATCGCCTCTGAGCAGGCGGTATGCCACTGAGTAGAGCTGGAGTTTCTTTAAGCGGGCAGCATATGGCATCTGTTTGAGCCCTTTGATCCTCTTGGTGAGGTACTTTTGGGGTCTCTCCAGTTGCTGCAGGTGTCTGGTAAGGTACATCCCAAAAGGGGCATTGTACTCAATTATGGGCCTGATGAGGGATGAGTAAAGAGGCACGATGACCGCGCCTGATCTAGATGTGAATCCCTTCATGATTAGGTGGGCTATATAAAATGTTTTTCTAACCACTTTGGCCACGTGGTTGTCAAATGAGAGATTGCTATCAACTTGGGTCCCCAGGTCCCTAATTACTTCTTCCGTACTTAATGGATTACCACCTATGTGGTAATTTGTGGGCACTTTGTTTTTGCCAAAGGGGATGACTATACACTTTTTGGTGTTTAGCTTGAGGCCATGGCTCTGGCACCAGTTGTCTGTTTCTATGAGGCCCTTTTGTAGGATGCTTGTGTCGGCTGGAGAGTCGATTATGGCGCCCAGTTTGCAGTCATCTGCGAACTTGGTGAGCCACAGTCCTTCCGTGTTAGCCTATACCTCCGAGAAATATATACAGAACAAGAGAGGTCCCAGGACTGAGCCTTGTGGGATGCCACTTGTAACTGGTTTGGAGACTGACATGGCTCCAGCAATTCTAACCTTGTGGGTTCTGTCCTTGAGCCAGTTTGCAACCCATCTAGTGACATAGGGGTTTATATTTAAGCTGGTGAGCTTATCTATAATGCCCGAGTGGGGTATTGTATCGAAGGCTTTTGCAAGGTCCAGGTAGGCTGTGTGGACCACCTTCCCCTCGTCAATGGCCTTGGTGACTGTTTCAAAGAAATCAACCAGGTTTAAGAGGCAGGATCTGCCCTTAACAAAGCCGAACTGGGTAGGATCCAGTGTCTGTAGGTCCCCAATATCTTTATTTATGAGGTCCATGATGATCCTTTCCATAGCTTTGCAGACCAAGCTAGTCAGGCTTATGGGGCGATAGTTTCCAGGATCCATTGAGGCACCACCTTTGTGGAGAGGGACCACTGTTGCTGTACACCACTCTTTGGGTACATATCCTGTAGTAAGGCTGAGATTGAACAGTAGTTTTATGTTTGAGTTTAGTTCTTCTTGGAGTTCATGTAGGACGCAGCCCGGAACACCTTCTGGTCCCATTGATGCTGTGTTTTTTGCTTTGGAGAGGGCGGCTCTTACCTGAGCATCTGAGATGTCAGGGGGGCATCCCTCTGCTGGGATAGATATTTGCCCTTTTGGTGGGGAAGGGGGGGAGAAGTTTGTGCTGAACCTGTCAGCTAGGATGTTGGCAATGTCTGTGGGTTCGGTGTATTTTTTGTCATTTTGGACTAATTCTGAGCATATCTGGGAATTCCCACCTAGGTTCCTAACATAACTAAAGAAAGCCTTGTGATTATCCTTAGTGTCCTGTGCAATTTTTCTCTCGAAGCTGGCCTTGGACGATTTTATGAGTGCCCATAGTTTTTTGCTAATACTGATCAGAGATGCCTTCCCTTTTTGGGATTTTGCTCTATCATGTAGTAGCTTCCTCCTTCTATTGTATAGTTTGTTTATGGCTGGGGTCCACCAGACAGGACACCTAACGTTGGAGGATTGGGTCTTGGTTTTATTTGGGATTGTATGATCCATGCATTCCTGAAGGTGTTCATAGAATGCGTTTATAAAGGATTATGCGGTCTGGGCCATATTTTCCACAGGCCCAGGGGCTTTGAAGGATTCTACTTCGGTTTTGAGGAGTGTGAAATTTGCATTCACTGTGGTTTTCTGGGCAAGGGCTGGGGTCGGGATGTGAATATCTAGTGAGATTAGTTTATGGTCTGATCTTACCAGTGAGGGATACACTTCTGGTCTGGAGCATAGAGTCCCCATGCTGGTGATGATCAGGTCCAGTATGTTTTCCCCTCTTGTGGGAGTGGCAACAAGTTGTTCCATAGCATTTGAGTTTATAAATTCTAGCAACCTTCGGGCTAGGGTGTTGGAGCTAGAATAATGCTCCCAGTCTATGTTAGGGTAGTTGAAGTTGCCCAATATAATGGTGTTTGGAGAGACCTTCATATTTTTCGGTGTTCTCAGGAAGGCCGAGTGGGGTTCCTGGGTTTGGGAGGGTGGTCTCTAGCAGGCTATAAACTGGAAGGCAGTTTTACCCACTGTTAGTTGCACATGGATAGTCTCTGATGCTTCGTGCTGTGCCACCAACCTGGAGGTGTGAGTATCTTTGACGAATATTGATACTCCCCCTCCTTTTGTGGTTCGGTCCAAGTTTTGGGGCCGAAAAACATGGTATGAGGTATAACCTGAAAGTGCTGGGGTGCTCTCGGGAGCCTTGAACCAGGTTTCTGTTACTGCACAGATATCGATGTTCTCCATGCTAAGGAGAGTTTCGAGTGAGTGCATCTTGAGGTTTAGACTTCTGGCATTGAGTAGCATTACTCTTAGTTTCTTATCCCTTGTGATACCTATGGAGGTGGGTTTGTCTTTTGAGCCTTGCCTAAAAAAGGCACTATGGGGGTGGCAAGAACCTTTGCCAATATCCGAAAGCCCAGGGGTGACAGGTGCAAGCCGTCCCTAGCGAAGCATCGTGGCTTGTCGAGTATGTGTTACTCTGTGCCTGCAGCTGCATTTTGTGTCTGCCTGTTAAAGATAGTATGTATGTATTTCTGTGTGCATGTTTCTCTTCCTGAAACAGCACGGAATTGCTTACTCCTTATAATGCCTTCCTTGTTCATAGGTTTATATGTTTATACGGTTCTAGGTTACATACCCGACAGCTGCTTTCACCGACAACGGATTAGCGGGCGCCAGAAGATCGACATGCAGAAGACCGACGCTACGGATCAAAACGCCGACGCCAAGGATAGTGACTTGGAAAAAGGCTGTGTGAGTATGCGGTGGTGACGGACGTTAGGGTGCGAGTAAGGTAAGTGTGGATATTGACGGTCTGTGGGGATAGGGGTGGGTTTAGTGATTTAGGGTCAGTGCGCGGGTTAGGTAAATGTGCGGTAGTGATAGTGTTTGGGTTAGGGGCGGGTTAAGTGAGTTAGGGTTAGGGCGCGGGTTAGGTAAGTGTGTGGCAGTAGTATTTTTTGGGTTAGGGGCGGGTTAAGTGAGTTAGGGTTAGGGCGGTTAGGTAAGTGTCGGTAGTAGTATTTTTGGGTTAGGGCGGTTAAGTGAGTTAGGGTTAGGCGCTGGTTAGGTAAGTGTGCGGTAGTAGTATATTTTGGGTTAGGGGTTAAGTGAGTTAGGGTTAGGGCACGAGTTAGCTGAGTGTGCGATAGTGACGGACCTTAGGGTAAGGGTTTGGGTTAGGGTTGTAGATAGTTGTGTATGTGAGGTTTAGTGTGGGTTTGTGAGGATTTTGGTGTGCTTGTGTTCTGTGTGTGGTTTTTGGACAGGGGATGTGTTTTGTTAGTTGATTGTTGTTATTGTGGTGTGTGCAGCGTATGAGGTTTCGTGTTTGTGGACCATCGGTTATTTGTTTGTCGGGCATGTGAGGTTTTGTGTTTATGGTTTGTCGATTATGTGGTGTCGATGTTTGTGTTGTCGGTGAAAGCAGCTGTCGGTTATGTAACCTAGAACCGTTTATACTAGGATAACAACCATCAGGGTGTTTACAAGCCTAGCCATGCAACCCAACCAAGTTCTGTCCCCAAGTTCTTTGGTCACCTACATTACTGGGTATGTTAGTAAAGAGGTAGCTAAGGGTTATGTGTGTGTGTGTGTGTGTGTGTGTGTGTGTGTGTGTGTGTGTGTGTGTGTGTGTGTGTGTGTGTGTGTGTGGGGGGATGTTAGTTGGAGATTAATTTTACTTACTGTCGAACTCTGTTCGTCAGAGATATGGAAGCCAAACAAGGGCTGAATTTGCAAGTTCCCATCCCATAATCAATGTTTATTTTACATAGGGTCAAGGATGAAGTCTGCTCCATGTAGATGGGGAGCTTATTCCATACTCTGGGAATCCTTTGAGACACATATCGGTCTCTCCAGCATGTTATATTTATGACACAGGCAAAGATCAAGCCCTTTTATCTACAGTTGTTGATGCTGTTTGTTTTGCTGATGTGCAAGAGATCCTTCAGAATTGGATCTGAGGATGCCTTATATGGTACACATAGATCGCCTGTAGGAGAGTGAGCACAAAGTGAAGGCGTTAAGACAATCTGTGTAGGACTGGGTATTCATACTTTGGATTCTCCTGGTGAACCTTTGAGGGCTTTCTAATTATTGCAAGTGCCTGGTTAGGTGCATGTCAAAGGGGCATTACACTCAGTGATGGCTCTGATAATGGCTGAATAGATTGGTACTATAACTTCCTTGGACCTGGACTCCACATCCTTGCTTGTGAGTTGGGCGACACTGAATCACTTTCTTACTATCTTGGCTATGTGTTTGTCGAAGGCTAGTTTACTGTCTACATATGTTCCCAAAACTCTTAAGTACTGGGTCAACTCTTAGGGGTGGTTTATCGATGTAGTAATTAGTTTGGTGGGTGATTTCCCAAGGAATACCATAATGTTTTTTTTCATGTTTCAACACTCTATCATGTTGGTGTGTATTAGGTCCGATATGTTTGATCATCTGGTTGAAGTGCAAGCTATCTGGTCCAGGGTGCTTTGTTGATAAATTCCAGGAAACATTGCGCCTGTAAGTTAGAGGCAGTGTATTTTTCCCAGTCTAGAGAGGGGGTGGTTAAAGTCTCTCATGAAAAGGGTATTTGGTGGGTAGGTAAGCCCCTCTAGTAGGTCTATGTAGGAGTTGTGAGCTTTGTGGATCATACAGGGTGACCTGTAACTGTCCAAGACATAGTAGGAACCTTGTCTATGGAGACTTGGACATGGATGAAATTCAGAACATCATCCTGCTTAACCAACCTAGAGTTGTATTTGTTGCAAATGTAGGGTAAGACACTTCAACCTTTAGCCCCCGTTTGTGCCACTGTTGATCTGTGTGTATGGAAGGAGTTGTAGCCTTCCACTGTCAGATTAATTTCTGCATCTTTAAACCAATTTTCTACAAGGGGATAGCTTGTAGGACGTGGAGTTTCTTGTTCAGGCTCCTAGCATTGAGCAGTAACACTTTAAGGTTGCTTTCAGGTTTTTTTTTTTTGCTATGTTGGTAGTTTTCTCATTTTGAAATTGCCTAAAAAAGGCTCTTGGGGGGGGGGGGGGAGTTTTAGCCAATATCCAAGCCCAGAGGGATAGGTGCAGACCATCCTTGGCAAAGTAACATCTGTTAACTATGTCCTTCCATGCTGACAGTTTCTGATTTCACTCCAAGGGAATACAATATCTAAGCCAATGATTAAAATCACTCACTTTCTGTTCATACTGTGGCAACATCCTTGGGGAAGGTTGAATGCTGCTCAATGCACAATTCTGTCTGTGATGCATATTTACCGAGATCAATAATACATCTTTTCGTATAGTCCAGTGAGGTACGTCTCAGGTCATTTACACCCTCATGGACTACGACAGAATCATATTGGTACCTGTGGTGCAGTAACTTGACTGAGTGCATGATATTTTGGATCTTAGCTCCAGACAGGCAACTAACCATTATCTTCTCCTTGTCCAGTCTGGTGTGTTGTACAATAGATTCCCTTATGACAAGAGTAGTATGTAAAGTGTGGAAGTGATCAATCCAGGAATGTTCCAGCCAGAAGAGAAAACTTCTAAAATACATTTTCAGGATTAAATCACACTGCTGCACTTTCTATAGAGTAATAATGTATGCACACCACTCTAAACCACAGTTTTACAACCCAACATCAAGGCAGTAAGCTTAATGACATACAGTCAGAGCAGATTACTGGTCTTCAGTAATTAAGTGCAAATGTACTGAGTTTACAAAAATGAACATTTTATCTACAGAAGACAAACACTTTCCTCTCGGCGAGCTATTCAGTGTATTTTTCAGGTAATTTTTCATTACACTTGATCTTTAGCTAGAGCACATAAATCATTTCTGGGATGACTGGCTTCTTTCCTACCTCCCCCCAAAAATGACAGTCACTTTATGTGTACCTTTTTGGGGTTAAATTACGATAAAAGTGAAAGATCATATGGCCATAGTTATATATTTCAATTTGCTGCTTTCATACATTTAGACAACACGCTTCCTCAGCCCTAATCACAAAAGATAAACACCTTCTGTGTACCCTTAGAAGTCAAACTAGGATGAAAGTGAAATAAACAGAGCACAACATATTTCAACCTATTGTTGTTAGATGTACATATGCAGCATGCCTTCTTTCCTCAACCCGCAATGACTGCCACCTATGTACACATCTGAATTCAATTGTAAAGTTAAATAAAAAAATAAAAAGAAGTTATGTACCTACCATAACATTCAATGTTAGTTGTCCTTCATCTTGCCTTCCTTTTTGCTGGATGGGTTTGGAGCCAATCCTCGGCTCCGACTCGGCCACTTACCATAGCTCGAGAGCTCTTTACTGGCTCGAGGCTACCCCTTATCCCAGAATGCCCAATGTCAGCTACCCAGATCTCATTTGAGATAGCTCACACTAGACAAAATTATAGAAAATAATCCATTAATAGACCTGGATATACAGTTAATTGTCATGGTTTGGTTGGGAAGCAACTAATAACAAAACAAATTAGCCAGTGAAACCATTGAGAAACGCCTCTGAATCCTCGAGGAAGGGGGACAGAGGGAGGGACACAAGAAGGAAGCGAGATGAAGGACAACTAACATGGAACATTATGGTAGGTACATAACTTCTTTATGTTAAGTTGTCCAATCTCGCCTTCGTTCTTGCTGGATGGGACAGCATCCCTAGCACCTCAGTCCTGGGTGGCTCATTGGAACAGACTCTTCAGAACCGTGGAACCAAAGGAATCCCACATCTACTCTGTAATGAGAAATGAATGTATGAGGATCTGCCCAAGTAGCTGCTGCACAAATTGAATCTATGGGCAATCTAGATTGAAACGCTACCGAAGTAGCCACTGACCTGGTTGAATGACCTTTGGGTTTTGTTGGAAGATCTTTTTGTTGCAAATGGTAGGTATGGGCTATGGTGTCAGATAACCATTTTGACAATGTTACCTCAGAAACTGAAAGGCCTTGTTTGTTGTTAGCAAATGAAAGGAACAACTGATCTGATTTTCTCATCTCTTTAGTTCTATGGAGACAGAAACGCAGTTGTCTATGCACATCCAATTTGTGTAATCTGTATTCTGCCTTGTTGGAATGATTAGGGAAAAAGACAGGAAGGTCAATGGATTAATCAAATTGTGTTCTGAACAAACTTTAGGTAGAAAGGATGGGTTGGTTCTCAGAGAAACTCTATCTTTGTGAAAAACTAGGTATGGAGGGCGAACACACAGTGCATGAAGTCTGGCAGAAGTAATATCAACTAAGAAAAGAGTTTTCCAAGAGAGAAATTTCAAGGAACATGATGCTGCTGGTTCAAAGAGTGGCAGTATCAAGGAGGACAGAACCAAATTGAGATCCCAAGGTGGAAGGTGCTCTTTTACTGGGGGTCTAAGTAGAGGTGTACCTCTTATGAAGGCCTTGCACAGTTTGTGAGACATTATACTGGAGTTAGAAACTCCAACATGAAAATTTGAAATATCAGCTAATTGTACTCTGTTGGCAGCAGCCGCTGAACCAGAATGAAACAGTTCTGGTAAGAAATCCAAAATCTCGTGTATAGGAGCTGTAAAAGGATCTAAATTTCTGGATTCTGCCCAGTAAGAGAATCTGTTCCATCTGCTAGCATAGACGTTCCTTGTATTTGTCTTATGGGAGGAAACAATAATATCACGCACTGCTGGGGAAATATTGGGGAGCCTGGCTAGGAATGGAAGTAGAGTAACCAAGCTGTGAGCTTGAGAGATTGGAGGGATTGGTGTAGCCCACCTGACTGATGAATGAAGAGGTCCAGTACTGGGTCCAGAATCCAAGCCTGGGCTAGAAGGTGGGGGTGAAGGAATGGAAACCAAATCTGTCAAGGCCAATGGGGGCAATGAGGATCATTTTGCAACCCAACGATTTTACTTTCTGAATGACTTTTGGAATTTGGGGAAAGGGGGAAAATGCATAAAGGAGTCCCTAAGGCCAATCATGGACTAGAGCGTCCCTGGGTGTCTGACCTGGAGGAGGAAAGTACAGTTTTGTACCTACTATAAATGTAGATGTTCGAGTGTATATACTGCTGCAGTCATCACACTTGGGTTATCCTGTCGTCAGGCGGTCCCGCAGTCAGCCGAATCCCAAAGTCCTGGTCCAGCGTCGGTTGTCGTCACTTCTTCCCTGATGTCAGTGCGACAGGGGGATAAAAGAGGCAGCCGACGCCATTTTCTTCAGTTTTTCTTGCCCCAGATGTCAGGTGCCCCCAACTAGGAAGGAAATACAAATAACTATGCAAAAATACCTTAGTAGATAAACAATAGTACTAGCTGTTAGCAAATACACCATACAGACATGCATCCAATAGACTGATGTACATGGAGTTATAACTAACACCCTGGTATGTAGAGGGGATGGTGGGAGGGTAACCTGGACTGTAGCAGTATATACACTTGAACATCTACATTTATGGTAGGTACAAAACTGTACTATGTTCATCATGTTATACTGCTGCAGTCATCACACTTGGGTTGAATCCCAAAGCTATGGATGGGTGGCTGGTATTAAACTGGGTTAGGTGAAGCTAGGATGCCCTGCAGAACTGCAGTGGCAAAACCAGCTCTGGTTTTTGAGTATAATGGAAGGTGGTAGTGCTTGGTAAAGGTGTGCACTGAACTCCAAGTAGCTGCCTCCAGAATGTCCTTGGTTGGAACCCCCCCTGAGAAAGGCTGCTGAGGTTGCTGTAGCCCTGGTAGAATGGGACCTAATATTAACAGGCACTGCTTTCCCATGGTGCGAGTAGCAAAAGCGGATACAATGTGCTATCCATTTGGAGATGGTCTGTTTTGAAATAGCCTTTCCTTGTGAACCTGCAGCATAGGATACAAAGAGTTGGTCAGTTTTTCCGAAGGTCTTTGTCTTATCCAAATAGTAACGTAGCTTTCTGTGAATGTCCAAGGAGTGAAAGAGTCTTTCTCCTTTATTCTGGGGGTTTGGATAAAAGGTGGGTAAATGAATGGTCTGATTCAAAGCCACACTGGATACTACCTTTGGCATAAAGGTAGGGTTAGTTCGTAAAGAGACCCTGTCCTGATGGAAAATGATGAAAGGTTCCACTGCCATAAATGCCTGTAGTTCTGAGACCCTGCGTGCTGAGGTGATAGCCAGCAACAGAGCTGTTTTCCATGACAAGTACTATAGTTCTGCTGAGAAGGCTGGTTCGAAAGGAGGCAGTGTTAATTTTTCTAAAACGAAGTTGAGGTCCCAAGCTGGCGTTGGGGGTTTTCTGGGGGGGGGTCTTATATTCTTAACCCCTCTGAGAAACTGCCTTAGTAAAGGGTGTGAGAATATGGGAGGATCCGTATTATACTGAACTGAAATGGCTGAAGCATGGATCTTAATGGATGAGAAAGAAAGGCCTTTGTGTAGCATCTCAGTTAAGTATTGCAGTATTTGAGGAATGTTTGGTATCCAAGGATTTTGGCCTTTAGCCTTGTTCCATGCACAAAATCTTTTCCATTTGTCTGAGTAAGTTTTTCTGGTGCTCGGCCTCCTGGCCTCCAAAATGACATTCAGGACATCCTTTGAGAGAAGTGTTGATTGATAATTCAAGGTATTCTCCATGCAGCTAAATTTAAAGTCCTGAGCTGACTGTGAAGGATCTGAGAGTTTTGCTGAGTCAACAGAAGTGGGAATTGAGGTAAGAACCATGGAGGGCTGTGAGTCAAGGTCCTTAGTAATGGGTACCAGTGCTGACGTGGCCAGTCCGGAGCAATGAGGATCATTTGTGGTCTCTCTGATCTGACTTTCAGTAATACCTTGGTCAAGAGAGGTAGTGGTGGGAAGGCATAGTGTCAATGCTGTCCAATTGAATGATAGGGCGTCCACTTTCCAGGCTAGGGAATGATAAGTCCTTGTGCAAAATTTCTGTAGTTGGCAATTGTTGGGGGAGGCAAATAGATCTATGTCTGGGCAGCCCCACCTTTGAGTTATCATTGAAAATACTTGTGGGTGTAGTCTCCACTCGTGAGGATCTGCCAAATTTCTGCTTAATTCGTCTGCCAATATGTTTTCCTTTCCTGGCAGGAATTGTGCTTGCAGTTGTACTTGGTAAGTCAATGCTGTGTTCCACAAGGTCATTGCCTGTCTGCATAAAGGGTAGGAGTGTGTTCCTCCCTGTTTGTTTATGTACCCCATAACTGTGGTGTTGTCTGTCCTTATTAGTAGTTGTCCTGGATGCAAGAGGTCCTTGAAGGCTGTCAGTGCATTTTGCACAGCTAGCATCTCCTTTTGGTTGATGTGTAGATGCATTTGTTTTGCAGACCATTTGCCCTGTATGCACTGTCCTGCCATGTGTGCTCCCCAGGCATAGTCTGAAGAATCTGTTGTCATAGTTTGGTTTGCTGGAGGTAAGACAAAAGGAAGACCCTTGTTTATTTGACATGCTTGAGCCCACCACAGGAACTCTTTCGAAAGCAGGGAATGAGAGGTATACTTGTTTCGAGGCTGTGCCTGTGTTGAGTCCATACACTTTTCAGGTACCATTGTAATTTCCTCATATGCAGCTTTGCATGTGGAATTAGTTGAATGCAGGACGCCATGAACCCCAATGCCTGCAGGATTTTCCTTGCAGTGAGCTGGGTAAAAGTTGCCATCTTTTTGAAGTATTGAGTCAGTTGTTTTTGTTTGTCTGGCGTGAGATAAGCCATCTGGGCCGTTGTATTTAAGCTGGCACCCAGGAATATTATGTCTTGTGAGGGTATTAGCTTTGACTTCTTTTTGTTTACTGTGTACCCTAGGCAACTTAGCAGCTTTGTTACAAATGCCAGATGCTGTAATAGAATGGCCTTGCTGTCCGCTTGGATCAGGCAGTCATCCAGATATGGATAAATTTGTATTCCTTGTTGTCTGCAGTATGCAATTACTGAAGCCAGGCATTTCGTAAATACTCTGGGTGCAGTAGATAAGCCAAAGGGTAATGCAGAGAATTGATAATGCATTGTACCTGCCAAAAATCTGAGGTATCTTCTGCAATCTTGTCTGATAGGGACATGCAACTATGCCTCTCTGAGGTCCAACGTTACCAGCCAAGACTCCTTGCCCAGCATGGGAAGAAGCTGCTGTAGTGTGAGTATTTTGAATCTGGGTACCTCCAAGTATGTGTTTAGAATTGAGAGGTCTAAAAGTCTCCAGGCTTTGTCCTTTCTTGGTACTAGAAATAGTCTTGAGTAAAAACCTTGACATTGCTCCTTTGTAGGTACCTTTTGAATTGCTTTCATATCCATGAGAGCTGAAATTTGCGTTTGTGCCTCTGCCCATTGGTTTGGAGGCAGATTTGGCATGCCTCTCATCCGTGGTAAAGTGTGAAAATGAAATCTGTAGCCTCGGGTAATAATATCCAGAACCCATTTGTCCTTTGTTATGATACACCAATTTTGTGGAAATAGAGCCAGTTTTCCTCCCAAAGGTGCTGCCAGGGCAATTTTGCTTGGCAGGCGAAGAGGGAAGTCATTGTGTTTGTTTCCTGGAGGGTTGAGATCTTTCGTCTCCACCTCTTTGAGTTGTTGTATGCCATTGTCTAGGCCTGAAAGAACCTTGTGGCTGGCCTCTGCCCCTTGGGCGTCTGTACCTACCCCCTTGGGGTCTGTCTGATGCAGGAAAGGATGAGTTTTTTGATGGCCAGTTTCTGCTGAAACAAGGAGGTTGTACCTGTAAAAAATCTTTAACTGTCTGCATAGATTTTGCCTTTTCTTCCATTTTCTTTAAAACTTCCTCTGCTTTGACACCAAATAACACATTTTTCTGCAATGGAGCATCCAATAACTTTGCTTTGACATGTTCTGGTAAGGCTTGCTCTTTTAGCCAAGCATGTCTACGTATTACAGATCCTGTGACAGCTACTCTACATGAGGCTTCCAATGAATCAAAACCACACTGTAAGGTATGCTTTCCCACCTGTTCTGCTGCATGCAGCAAATCCTGCATCTCTTTGAAATCTGGTTGATCTGTCTGAGGGATCATTTTCTGCTTTAACTGTGTAATCAAGTACTGCTGGTATTTTAGCATGTGGAATTGGCAGTTTAAGGCCCTCATGGCCAAAGTGGCAGACGTATACACTTTCTTCCCCCATCTTTCTAATGCTCTGGAATCTCTTTCAGAAGGTAGAGGATTCTTAGCAGTAGAGGCCTTAACCCCTTTGGGACCCTGGGAAATGGTTTTGGGGTCTGCAACAGGGCTTTTATATAGAAACTTATGAGAATCAGGAACTCGGTAGTATCTGTCTGGTTTAGCTGGTGCAGGAGGTAAGGAATCTGGGTTTAGACTAGATTCGGTGTAAACATCATACAAAATGTCTAAAACTGGAGGACTTGCAAGGGGTCTATGCTGTGGGAGAAGAAGAAAATCACAGAGTCTTTTCTTAGAGTAAGAGTAATCTTGGCCTTCCCAGTGGAAGTGTTCCCTCATGGTGTGTAAAGTTTCTCCAAAGGAGTAGTCTTCAGGGGGGGAGACAGAGGAAATGGACTCTTCAGCATCTGAGTCTTCATAAGGAGGGAAGGAATAATCCTGGTCCTCAGAGTTAGCTGAGGAAATGGATGCTTGGTCAGAGGAAGGATAATCTTCCTCCAGTCTAGGCCTTTTGTCAGGAGGGGGTTGTGAACCCCTGATAAGGGTAATTAAATCCTCAGCCATCTTAAGCATCTGTTTTTTTAGGCATAGGGGCCTGTGGGGGTGTCTGTGGACCCGGTTTCCTAACTTTTAAGGGGGCTTTAAGTTTAGCATAAGACTTAATAGAGATAGTTGTCAGTTTGAAGACACCTTCAGAAACCGAAGGCCTGTCCAAAATCTCCGGATCATCGCCAGGGTTGGCGTCCGAGGGGTGAGATGGAACCAGGTCCTGAGGCCCAGCTGATTCGGTCTGGGAGGCCGTCAGAATTTCTAACTCAGCGGTAGTCAGGGGCTGCGTAGGCGCCTCGCTGAAAACTGGAGAACCGGTGGCAGGCCTTGCTGAGGCCTCGATATCTGGTCTTGGCCTTAGTTGCCTGTCCTTATCCTTGCGTTTTTTAATCATTGCTGATGTCGGTTGCTCCGATAACATGCTATAGTTAAATTTTCTGACAAAATAATGTCGGGTAAAATCTGCCCGACGCTTGATTGTACGTCTGTTGAACCTAGCACAAAACCGTCAACCAGAGACGTCGTGGTCTGGGCCTAGGCAAGGAATACAATAAGAATGAAAATCCTTATGAGGTATTTGCTTCCCACAAGAAATGCAATTATTAACTTTGACATCGGTCTCAGGTAAGAAAAGTTTCCCCAATGGGGTACTTAGCTTTAGAGAAGACTTCGGGCTGAAATTCGATTCGAAAATCTCAGGAGATAGCCGACCGGCACTTGCGAACTGCTTCTGCTTCAGGCACCGTGCGGCAAGAAAGACAGAAGAAAATGGCGTCGACTGCCTCTTTTATCCCCCTGTCGCACTGACGTCAGGGAAGAAGTGACGACAACCGACGCCAGACCAGGACTTTGGGATTCGGCTGACTGTGGGACCGCCTGACGGCAGGATAACCCAAGTGTGATGACTGCAGCAGTGTAACACGATGAACATCAAGGGAGAAATAGCTGCTGCATTTGTTGTTGAGGGGAGAGGCAAATAGATCGCAGCAAGGCTGTCCCCATTTGCAGAAAATAAGATCCACAATTTCCTGTTTCAGAGACCACTCGTGAGGCATGAGGATTGCCCTGCTGAGCCTGTCCACTATTACGTTGGATGTCACAGGGATATGCATTGCTGTCAGAAAACGTTGGGAGGAAATTGCCCATTGCCACAGTCTGAGGGCCTCTCAGCACAAGGGGTAAGACCTGGTTCCGCCCTGTTTGTTGATGTACCAAACCACTGACATATTGTCCGTCTGTATTGCAATAGTCCCAGCAGGGAGAGAGTCTTGAAGAGCTTGCAACGCTAAGAGCACCACTCTTATCTCCAAGATGTTGATGTGCAAGTGGTACTTGTGAGGTTGCCAAGTGCCTTGGATTGTCTTCCCTAGATAATGCCCCCCCCCCCACCCTATCAGGGAAGCGTCCGTGGTCACTGTGTCGACCGGATGTGGTTCCATGAAAGGTCTCCCCTGAGTAACTAGTGGGTAGACCATCCACCAGGAAAGGTGTCTTTTGCAAAATTCCGTAATTAGCATCATGTGAGACATGGTTAATTCCTGGTGGGACCATTGTGTGAAAAGAAGCCACTGAAGGATTCTCATGTGAAAGCGTTCCTAGGGAACTAGAAGAATGGCCACTGCCATGGACCCTAGAGCGTGAAGTACATATTTGACTTGAATTATTTTGCTCCTGAGGAGAAGTGATACCTGTTTTCGAATAATGGAAAAGTACATTTGTGTACACTTACCATAAATGTAGATGTTCGAGTGTATTCACTGTTGCAGTCATTACATTTGGGTTATCTGCTTGCAGGTAGCCCTCAGTCAGCCTGATTAACAATGTCTTGGGTCCTGCGTCAGTTGCTGTTCCTTCTTCCCTGACGTCAGGTCGTCAGGGGTATAAAACATGCAGCCAACACCATTACATCAGTTTTTCTTGCCCCAGATGTCAGGTGCCCCCATAATGGGGAGCAAAAAAATATAAAAATACAATGATATACCTCCAACAAAAAGCAAATACACTAAAAAGGCTTTTAACTATAGTAAAGGAAAGTAGAGGTATAGCCAAAACAAGTAAGGGGGCTGGAGGGAGGGTAACCAGGACTGCAACAGTAAATACACTTGAACATCTACATTTATGGTAAGTGTACACAACTGTACTATGTTATTCGTGTTTCACTGTTGCAGTCATTACATTTGGGGAGAGTCCCAAAGCTATGGTTGAGAGAAGGAATTTAGATAGCATTATAACCAGCTATAAGGCCCTGCAAAACTGCAGTGGCAAAGCCAGCTCTGGATTCAGAGAAAATTGGCAAATAATAATGCTTGGTGAAAGTATGTACAGAACTCCAGGTAGCAGCTTCTAGGATGTCCCTGGTAGGGACGCCTCTGAGAAAGCCTGTAGAGGTAGATGTAGCCCTGGTGGAGTGAGGTCTGTTCCCCTGGGGGATAGGTTTTCCATGCTGCTTATAGCAGAAATGAATGCAATGGCCTATCCATTTAGAAAAGGTTTGCTTTGAAATAGCCTTCCCCTCTGCCCCTGCAGCAAATGCCACAAGCAGTTGTTCAGATTTCCTTTGAGGTTTAGTCCTGTCCAAGTAGAATCTAAGTTGTCTGTGCACATCTAAGGAATGTGGTATCCGTTCCCCTTTGTTCTGTGGACTGGGAAAGAAGGTTGGCAAATGAATGGACTGATTAAGAGCCACACTGGATACCACCTTGGGCATGAAGAATGGATTGGTTCTGAGGGACACCCTGTCTGCATGAAAGATGATGAAAGGCTCAACTGCCATAAGGGCCTGTAATTCAGATACCCTTCTAGCTGAAGTGATTGCTAACAGGAAAGCTGTTTTCCAAGAAAGAAATTTTAAGTCTGCAGTAGCAGCTGGCTCGAAAGGAGGTAGAGTGAGTTTCTCCAAAACAAAGTTAAGGTCCCAGGCTGGGGTTGGAGCTCTCCTGGGTGGTCTCAAACTTTTGGCCCCTCTGCAGAACTGCTTGAGCAGTGGATGAGAGAAGAGGGGAGGTTCTGCGTTATAATGAACTGAAATGGCTGAGGTGTGGATTTTAATGGAGGAAAAAGACAGGCTCTTGTGAAGCATCTCAGTTACTAAGATTTTCTAGTACTAGGCCTCCTTGCCCTCTAAAATGATATCCATCACAGGTTTACTAAGGGATGCTAAAGGACAGATTATGTAATTAGTCAGGCTGCAAGGTTCAGTGTTAGAAGCGGAGGGTACAGAATCTGATTCTCCTGCTGAGACAACAGGAAAGGAGCCTGAGGCAGGTGCCAGGGTGATAACCGTAACACACTGCGCAGGAGGGGGTACCATTGTTGGCGTGGCCAGTCTGCAGCAATCAAACTCGTCCTTGGTTTGCCCTGTTTGATTTTTAGTAGTACTTTGGAAAGCAGAGGAAGAGGGGGGAAGGCATAGACTGATAAGTTTTTCCAGCTGAAGGACAGAGCATCCACTTTCCAGGCTTGTTTGTGGGGAGTCCTTGTGCAAAATGTGTCCAATTGGTAGTTCTGGGGAGAAGCAAACAGGTCTATATGTGGGCTCCTCCATTTGCTTGTCAACATGTTGAAAATTCTTGGTTCCAGTTTCCACTTGTGTGGGTCCCATGAGGTTTCTGCTTAGTCAGTCTGCCAGTGCATTTAATTTTCCTGGCAGGAATTGAGCTTGTAGGTGCACTTGGTAGCTCAATGCTGTGTTCCACAATGCCATGGCTAGTCTGCAGGGGGGGGTAAGAATGTGTACCCCCTGCTTCTTTATGTACCACATAACATTGGTGTTGTCTATCTTTACCATAAGTTGTCCTGGAAGAATGTGGGCCTTGAAGGCTGTCAGAGCGTCCTGTACAGCTAACATTTCTTTTAAATTGATATGCAGGTGCATTTGACTTGGGTTCCATTTGACCTGAATGCACTTCCCTGCCAGGTGAGCGCCCCGTGCATAATCTGATGCGTCTGTTGTTAGGTAGTCCCTTGTTTTGGTGGCAGGCCTCTGCCCATCAAAGGAATTCTAGGCATAGGCAACGTATGATAGAAATCATTGCTTCTAGATCCTGAGAATGTTGACACCATAGGCTTTTTAGATACCACTATAGTTTCCTCATATGCAGTCTTGCATATGGAATTAGAAGAATGCAGGAGGCCATGAACCCCAAGGCTTGCAGTATTTGTCTTGCAGACAGCAGGATTTTTGTGGCCACTTGTTTGAAGTAAGTAGTCAAATGAATTTGTTTCTCTGGCGTGAGGAAAGCCATCTGGGCAGTTGTGTTCAAGCTTGCTCCCAGGAATATAATTTGTTGACAGGGTACCGGGTGTGACTTCTTTTCATTTATGGTGTACCCCAGACAAGTTAGAACCCTTTGTACAAAGGCCAGATGATTCAAAAGTATGACCTGGCTTTCTGCTTGAATTAGACAATCATCCAAGTATGGGTATATTTGAATATTTCTTTGCCTGCAAAATGCAGTAACTGGAGCTAGGCACACTGTGAATACCCTGGGCACAGTAGATAAGCCAAAGGGCAGTGTAGAGAACTGATAGTGCGTGTAACCTGCCTTGAAGCGCAGGTATCTTCTGCAGGATTCCCTGATTGGGATGTGCAGGTATGCTTCTTTTAAATCTAGAGTTGCCAACTAGGCATCTTTCCCTTGCATAGGAAGTAAGAGTCAGCATCTTGAATTTTGGAATCTCCAAAAAGGTGTTTAGAGTAGACAGGTCCAGGATAGGATGCCATGAATTGTCTTTTCTGGGTACCAGGAAAAGTCTCGAGTAGAAACCTTGTCCCTTTTCCTCTTCTGGTACCAGCTGAATAGCCCCCATGCTTAAGAGAGAAAGTACTTGTTTTTGGGCCTCTGCCTACTGATTTGGGGGTAGGTCCGGCCACCCGCTTGGTGTTGGCAATGTGTGGAAGTGAAATCTGTATCCCTGGGACACTATATTTAAAACCCATTTGTCCTGGGTAATGAGTTCCCAATTCTTTGCATGAAGAGCAATCTTTCCCCCCAAAGGGGCAGTCAGTTGATAAGTGCTTGGAAATTTTAAAAGGAAGTCATTGAGACAGTTTACCATAGGGGGGAGTCTTATTATTCCCATATTTGGAAGTGGAGGCCCCCCACTGCTTAGTACTGTGTGTCCCCTGGGACTGAAAAGTACAGTTTTGTACCTACCATAAATGTAGATGTTCGAAGATCCACATTGCTGCAGTCCTTACACTTGGGTAGTCCGCTGTCCTCGGTCGGCCCGAATATCAAAGTATAAGGCTGACGTCGGTCAAGGCGCATTTGACTGACATCAGGACGTCAGGGTACAAATGCGCATGACCGACGTCATATCCTCAGTCTTTTCTTGCCCCAGATGTCAGAAGACCCTAAAAATAAAGGTCAAAACCAAAAGACAGCAAACAACCAACCAACCACCCTTGCACTAACTATATGTACAAAATATACAATATACACAATATGTACAACCCAACCCACACAACCACCTCTAACTGCAGAGGGAAGGAGGGAGGTAATTGGACTGCAGCAATGTGGATCTTCGAACATCTACATTTATGGTAGGTACAAAACTGTACTATGTTCTTCATCTCACATTGCTGCAGTCCTTACACTTGGGTAGAATCACAAAGCAGAGGTAAGGGAGGATGGCTAACTACAAGGAAGCAGGAGCTGCCAAAATGCCCTGCAAAACAGCAGTGGCAAAACCAGCCCTGGATTTAGAGTAAAGTGGCAGGTGATAATGCCTAGAGAAAGTATGCACTGAACTCCAAGTAGCTGCCTCCAAAATATCCTTGGTTGCCACTCCCCTCAAAAAAGCTGTTGAAGTGGCAGTAGCCCTAGTGGAATGAGGCCTAATCCCAGCTGGAACCTCCTTGCCATGATGGGAATAACAGAAAGCAATGCAAAACCCAATCCACTTAGAAATAGTTTGTTTTGACACAGGCTTACCCTGAGAACTCAAAGCAAAAGAAACAAACAACTGCTGAGACTGCCTGAACTCTTTAGTTCTGCTCAAATAATATCGCAACTGCCTGTGTATATCCAAGGTGTGCAAAATCTTTTCCCCTTTATTTTGGGGATTTGCATAAAAAGTAGGCAAATGAATAGTTTGGTTTAAAGCCACACTAGAAACCACCTTAGGCATAAAGGAAGGATTAGTACGTAATGATACCCTATCCTTATGGAAAATCAAAAAAGGCTCAACCGCCATAAGGGCCTGCAATTCAGAAACCCTTCTTGCAGAGGTAATTGCCAACAAAAAAGCAGTCTTCCATGATAAATATTTCAACTCAGAAGTAGCTGCAGGCTCAAAAGGTTGTAGAGTGAGTTTCTCCAACACAAAATTGAGATCCCAAGCAGGAGTAGGAGCTCTTCGTGGGGGTCTTATATTCTTTGCCCTCTAAGAAATTGCTTGAACAAAGGATGAGAAAACAATGGTGGGACACAATCATAGTGAGCGAAATTGCTGCAGCATGAACCTTAATAGAAGAGAAAGACAAACCTTTGTCCAGTAACTCAGTAAGATATTGAAGAGCCACACTCAAATTAGGCTCAGAAACATCAAAATCCTTTGCTGCACTCCAAAATAAAAATCTCTTCCATTTATCTGCGTACACTTTCCTTGTACTAGGCCTTCTAGCTTCCAAAATCACATTCAAAACTTGTTGTGGAAGTTGAGACCCTCTATGGTTCAAAACAGAATATGCCAGGCTGTTAGGTGAAGAGAGTGAAGTTTGACATTCAGCAAATGGCTGTCCTCCTGTGACAACAGGTGTGGAATCAAGGCAAAGGCCATGGAGGCTTCTGTACCAGACTTCTCAGTAATGGGTACCAGTGCTGTCGAGGCCAATCTGGAGCTATTAAAATCATCCTTGGCTTGTCCTGTCTGACCTTTAGAAGTACCTTTGGGAGGAGAGGCAGAGGAGGAAAGGCATACACATGAAGATTGCTCCAATTGAAAGAAAGAGCATCCACTTTCCAAGCTGTGGGATGAAACCTTTTGTGCAAAACTTTGGCAGCTGATGGTTTAGTGGAGAAGCGAACAGATCTATGTCTGGAGTTCCCCATGACACTGTCAATTTCTGAAATACATGAGGATCCAATTTCCACTCATGGGGATCCATAATTGCCTGCTCAACACATCTGCTAAGGAGTTCTGTGCTCCTGGCAGAAACCTTGCCTGAAGATTGAGCTGTAAACTGAGAGCAGTCTCCCACAAAATCATTGCTTGCCTGCATAGAGGATAAGAATGCGTTCCCCCTTGCTTGTTGATGTACCACATGACAGTTGTGTTGTCTGTTAGAATCAACACCTGCCCTGGAAGAAGTAGATCCTTGAAAGCTATTAATGCAAACTGGACTGCTAACATCTCCTTCAGGTTGATATGTAGATGTTGTAGTCTGGCAGGCCACTTGTCTTGTATCCACTTTCCATTTAGATGAGCTCCCAAGCTTTGTCTGAGGCATCTGTCGTTAAAATCTGACTCGCCTCTGGCCGGGCCACAGAGAGTCCCTTGTTTAGGTGACATTCCTGAGCCCACCACAAAAATTCCTTTTGAATGCAAGGTATTATTTGAATGACAGTGTCTAGATCCTGGCAGTGCTGTGTCCATACATTTTGAGATACCATTGCAGCTTCCTCATATGCAGTTTGGCATTGGGAAGCACCAGAATACAAGATGCCATGAACCCTAAGGCTTGAAGGACTGTCCTTGCAGTCAGCCCGGACTGATGAGATAGCTGATGGAAGTAAAGGGATAGACTCTTTTGTTTGTCCGGGTTAAAAGGCCATCTGGGATGCTGTATTCAGTCTCACACCCAGAAACCACATGTCCTGAGAGGGTACTAGACTGGACTTTATTTCGTTCACAGAATACCCCAGGCATCTTAGCACTGCAATCACATATTCCAAATGATGAAGAAGCTCTTCCCTTCCTTGAGCCAGAATCAGGCAGTCGTCCAAATAAGGATAGATCTGTATTCCTTTTAGCCTGAAGAAAGCTATCACTGGAGCCAGAACTTTCGTGAATACTCTGGGCAGTAGATAAGCCAAAGGGCAATGCAGAGAACTGATAGTGAGAAGTCCCAGCTCGAAAACGCAGATACTTCCTGCAACTTAGTCTGATAGGAACATGAAGGTAAGCCTCCTTGAGATCCAAAGTTACCATCCAATGATCTTTGCCCAGCAGAGGTAAAAGCTGCTGTAACGTCAACATTTTGAACTTGGGAATGTCCAGATAAGTGTTGAGGGTAGATAAATCTAAAATTGGTCTCCACGTGTTCCCCTTCTTTGGTACTAGGAACAGGCGAGAATAAAATCCTAGGCCCACTTCTGGCATAGGGACCGGCTGTATGGCCCCTATTTGGAGTAACAGAGAAACTTGCTTGTGAGCCTCTATTCTTTGTTGAGGAGGAACGTCTGGCATGCCTTTGAAAGGAGGCAAGGTATGGAAATAAAACCTGTAACCGTGGTGTATGATATCCAATACCCATCTGTCTTGGGTAATTAAACTCCAATTTTCTCTGAAAAGTGCCAACCTTCCTCCCAAAGGTGCTGCCAGACGAGAAGGTTCTGGCAGCTGAAAAGGTAGGTCATTGGGTCTGTTTACGAAAGGACTGACCCCTGCCCTCACCAAGACTGTGCAGGAGAACTCCCTGTTCTAGGCCTGAAAGAGCCCTGAGCTCTGCCCCTACCACGTCTAGCTCTACCCCTAGACTGGGAATCATAAGAAGGATACGTCCACCCCTTAGTAGGCCAATTTCTACTAAACTTTGGAGGCTGGACCTGCAAAAAATCTTTAACAGTCTGCATAGACTTAGCCTTGTCTTCCATTTTCTTTAAAACTGCCCCAACAGGAGGACCAAACAACACGCCAGATTGTAAAGGAGCATCTAAAATCCTTGTTTTAACATGTTCAGACAAATTTTGATCCCTTAGCCAGGCGTGCCTGCGAAGAACTGACCCAGTGGCAGCCACCCTAGACGAGGCTTGTACAGCATCAAAACCACATTGCAAAGAATGCTTACCCACCTGTTCAGAAACATGTACTAAATCCTGCAACTCTTTACAATCAATACCTACTGCCAGAGCATCAACCTTAGACTTCAATTGTGAAAGGAGATAGTTTTGGTATTTCAACATGTGAAACTGGCAATTCAAAGCCCTCATAGCCAGAGTGGAAGAAGTATAAACTTTCTTTCCCCATCTATCCAAGGCCCTAGCCTCTTTGTCTGCAGGAACCGGATTCTTTACAACAGAAGCCTTAACACCTTTAGGCCCCTGGCTAACAGTTTCTGGGTTTGCCGTAGGACTCTTAAAAAGATACTTATGAGCTTCAGGCACCCTGTAATACCTATCCGGCTTAACAGAAGCAGGAGGCAAAGAATCAGGATTAAGAGAAGCCTCTGAAAAAACATCTTCCACTACATCCAAAACAGGAGGTATAGCCAAAGGCCTATGCTGGGGTAAAAACAAAAATTCCCTAAGCCTTTTCCTGGAATGAGAGAAGTCCTGACCTTCCCACTTAAAATGCTCCCTCATGGAATGAAGAGTTTCTGAAAAAGAAAAATCCTCAGGAGGAGAAGCAGAAGGAGTAGAATCATCCACATCAGAATCAGAATAAGGAGAGTACTCCTGCAAGTCTTCAGCCGAAGACTCTGAAACATCTGAAGCCTGCTCAAAACCCCCCAGCTCAGGCTCCATCCTAGGTCTCTTATCAGGAGGGGGCATAGAACCCCTAATCAAAGTAATCAAATCTTCTGCCATTTTAAGCATATGCTTCTTGGGCACAGTTCCTGAAGAGCTAGGGGTAACACCAACTGAAGCCAAACCTGGCCTGCCCCTGGGAGAAGCCTTTGAAACAGAAGGAGAGGGCCTAGCCACCCTGGGAAGGGAGGGGAGTATAGTAACCTGAGAAGCCCCCTCAGCCTGACTTGCCTCCTGAGAGGCCACACCTTGCAATAATAAAGTCTCACCCTGGGAACACAAAGAAACCTCCGGTGGAGCCACCGGCTCCACCGACACCTCTAAAGAACCGCGCCAGTACAGACGGTTCTTCTAGCCTAGGCTTAACTGCTTTGTCCTTGCGCTTCGAAGAAGCGGGCGTCGGAGCATCCGACGGCATTTTATAATTGCACCGCTTCCCAAAGACTAACCTTGCACAATCCAACCTTCTCTTTATAGTGCGTTTATTAAATCTAGCACAAGAGCGACAGCCAACAATGTCTTGCTCAGGCCCTAAGCAAGGAATACACAAAGTATGATAATCTCTATGCGGTATCTGTTTCCCACAAGAAATGCAATTATTGACTTTTTCTGACATCCGGTAAATGACTGAGGCAAGAAAAAACTAAAATATTCCCCAACGGGGTACTTAGCCAACTTTGAACTCGGTCTGAAACTTCGAAAACGAAAAATCTCAGAACGCCAACCGGCACTTGCAATGCTGCTTCTGCATCGGACCATGCGGCAAAAAAGACTAAGGATATGACGTCGGTCATGCGCATTTGTACCCTGACGTCCTGATGTCAGTCAAATGCGCCTTGACCGACGTCAGCCTTATACTTTGATATTCGGGCCGACCGAGGACAGCGGACTACCCAAGTGTAAGGACTGCAGCAATGTGAGATGAAGAACATCCTGGGATTTGTGCTGTGTCTGGGTTTGGCTTGAGAAGGCCTGGAAGGGGCTGGAAAGGACCAATTCTTAGAGGTCCAGTGCCTACTAAATCTAGGAGGCTGAACGTGTAAGAAATCTTTAACAGTTTGCATAGACTTAGCTTTATCTTCCATCTTTTTTAAGAACTTCCTCAGCCTTGTTGACAAACAGGCGGTCCTGATTTA
The DNA here is from genome assembly GCF_019279795.1 of Protopterus annectens. Classification (NCBI taxonomy): domain Eukaryota; kingdom Metazoa; phylum Chordata; order Ceratodontiformes; family Protopteridae; genus Protopterus; species Protopterus annectens. Next base: position 610,404,373 of record NC_056739.1, read on the forward strand.
AGGGGGCATCCAACAATTTAGCTTTAACATGATCAGGCAAAGATTGTTCCTTTAGCCAAGCATGCCTTCTGAGCACAGACCCAGTAACAGCAGCCCTGCAAGAGGCCTCTAATGAATCAAAACCACATTGCAAAGTATATTTTCCAACTTGTTCAGCAGAATGCATTAAATCCTGTAATTCTTTATTTTCCACACAGTCAGCAATCAACATCATTTTCTGTTTGAGCAATCCAATAACATGTTGCTGATACTTTAACATATGAAATTGGCAGTTTACAGCCCCAACGGCCCGGGTTACAGAAGTGTAAACGTTCTTACCCCATCTATCCAGCGGCTCTATCAGAAGGGGTAGGATTTTTAGCAGTAGAAGCCTTAATGCCCTTGGGCCCCTGTGAAATAGTCTCTGGATCCGCAATAGGATTTTTAAAAAGGAACTAGTGTGACTCAGGGACCCTGTAGTATCTGTCAGGTTTTCTGGGAGCAGGAGGCAAGGAATCAGGGGCCAAACTAAATTCCGAAAAAGCATCATCAACAATGTCTAGTACAGGAGGAATAGCTAAAGGCCTATGCTGAGGTAGGAGTAAGAAATCCCTAAGCCTCTTTTTTGAATCAGAAAAATCCAGGGTTTCCCCAAAAGAAAAATCCTCTGGAGGGGAAGCAGGGGGAATGCAGTCCTCTGCATCGGAATTCTCATAAGTAGATAAGGGCAAATCCAGATCATCAGAAGAATCAGAAAAAACAGAATCCTGGTCAGAAGATTCATAAACAACTTCAGTCCTAGGCCTCTTAGAAAGGGGGGTTGGCTACCCCTGATTAGAGTTGTTAGATCTTCAGGCATTCATTTGTTTTTAGGCATAGAGGCCTGAGCATGTGGCCTGGGCTTCATTTTTTTAGGCATACTTCGATATTTAGGCCTAAGTGAAGAATGGGGCATCAGTTTAATATGCAAGTCTGTAGGCCTGAATACACCCTCTGAAGCCAGTGCCTGCACAGTGGCTCCAGACCCATCCAAGGTAGAGACATCCACGGGTTCCATAGTTGAAGAATTTCATGGCATACCGGACTCCGAATGGGTCTCAGTAGAGGCCTGCGAATCAGAAGTAGCAGGTATCAGGGGCTGCGAAAGCGCCTCACTGAGTACCGGCGAACTGGTAACTGGCTTAGGAAAAGCGTCGCCGGCAGTTTTGGACCTCGGCGCCCTGTCTCTGTCTTTATCTTTGCATTTTTTCGGAATCCTGGTAGTCGGATGGCTAACCAACGACATTTCTGGATAATTAAACCGAGAACCGAAAAATTTAGAGGCGAAAATACACCAACGACAGACAGTGAGCACTTTAAATAAAGCAGAAAACCGACAGCAAGGTATGTCATGGTCAGGGCCTAGGCAAGGAATACAGTACGAATGAAAATCTTTAGGAGGTATTTGCTTTCCACAAGTAATGCAATTATTAACTTTTACTGACATCGGTAAGGAGCAAGAAAAAGTTTCCCCAATGGGGTACTTAGCTTTAGTTGAAGACTTCGGTTCTGAAACTCGAAAATGAAAATTTCAGGAGTCGGCCAACAGGTACTTGCGAACTGCTTCTGCTTCAGGCACCACACGGCAAGACAGACCGACGTAATGGCATCGGCTGCATGTTTTATACCCCTGATGACCTGACGTCATGGAAGAAGGGACAGCAACCGACGCAGGACCCAAGACTTTGTTAATCAGGCCGACTGAGAACTACCTGCAAGCAGATAGCCCAAATGTAATGACTGCAACAGTGAAACACGAAGAACATCTCTTTCCTGAGGCAATTTTACAATCAATTTTCTTGTGTTTAGCTCTGCCTCCATGTATGTAATAGATTGACAGGGCAACAAGGCAGATTTTTTGAAGTTTATTGTGATGCCTACTTGAGCACAGGATGGTATAATCTTGTGCCTCTAGAAGTTGTTGCCTGGTGGTAGCAGTGAGGAGCCAGTCGTCTAGATATGGAAACACCTGGAATCCTAGATGTCTCAGGCGAGCCGTGACTACTGCCATGCATTTGGTAAACACCCTGGGGGCTGTGGTGAGACCAAAGGGCAGAGCTCTGATTTGGTAATGACTGGCCCCTAGCCGGAAGCGCGGAAATCTTCTGGACCGTCTGTCCATTTTTTATATGATAGTATGCATCCTGAAGATCTATGGAGCACATCCAATTGTCCTGACCCAGAAAGGGGAGAATGGACTGCAGTGTTACCATCCGGAACTTTTCTTTTTGTACAGATTTTGTTAACCTGCCGAGATCCAGAATTGGTCTCCAAGTCCCCTGTCTCTTTGGGCACTAAAAAGAATCTTGAGTAAGTTCCGGATCCTGGATGGCTCTTTTTTCTAGCAGTCTTGAAACTTCTGTGACTGCCTGATCCATTAGATTGGGTGGAGCATCTGGAATGGATTTTTTTTAAACAAAATGGGGTTGATGAAAGGGAATCTTGTAACCTCCGGATATAATGGCTAGTACCCATTTGTCTTTTGTAATATTTGAGTATAATAGAGAAAAAAAATTATACTAAGCCTGAGCCAGTATTGATTGCAACCTCGCAGCTAAAGCGGTAATCGAGATCTGGATAGCTGATGTTGGGCATTCTGGGATAAGGGGTAGCCTCGAGCCAGTAAACAGCTCTCGAGCTATAGTAAGTGGCCGAGTCGGCTCCGAACCCATCCAGCAAGAATGAAGGTGAGACTGGACAACTTAACATGAATAATTCATTCCAGCTTGTTGCACCTACAATGTGCACTGGCCCTATACAAGCTATTGTGAAAATTAAAGACATGATGACAACAGTATCCCCTGCCCACTCCAAATATCCTTTGAGTTTTAGAGTATGTGGAGCCAAAGGAGAGGACACTTCTAAGCCTGTTAAACAACCTGGAATGACATCTACGTTCTGAGAGTCTTAATTTTCTGTGATGCAATCATGCCTTTGTTTTTTTTTTTCTCTACCTAGAAAATGTATGCATGTGCTTGTCAGTATACTATTTTCACACAGACACACACACACACACACCATGCTTTCAACAGTCAAACTGGAAGAACATTAATTTACCAATGGCAAATGGCATGTCTTTGGGTTGTGGGAAGAAACCAGAGCACCTGCATAAAACCCACACACAGACAAGGACAAATTCCACACAGACGAAGCCATAGCCAAGATCTCGGGGATAAGCACTGGGAGATGGCAATACTTGCTCACTGTGCTACTATACTAAAGATGTACTCGTTTCCCTCGCATCCTACCCAGGCCACCAAAGATAGTCATGTATTGTGTTCAATGCTGATGTCTGACTGAGATGGAAAGTGAAATAAATTATGGCCAGCTTGCTATTTTTATATACAGTTCAACCCCCCCCCCCACACCACCTCCCCCCACACATATACACATACAAGCATAAGCAACAGCAATGATTTGTTTTAGACAGAATTTGAATGCAGACAGGAAATCCAAGTGAAACAGTAAACATTTTAGAAAATGTACTTTAGGAATATATTTGCTTTCAGAATGACTGAAAACACATTACAAGTGCTAACCATAACTGGATTTCCTCACAGAGACCTAGACTTCCTAAATGTCAGGAAAAATTCCTGACAGGTGGCAACCCTAAGTAATATTTACATGACTCTAAAAATTGGATATTTCTGAACTGCTACTACCTGCACTATGCTGTACCCAACAATGAGGAAAAAGAGACACATACTGAATGAATCTGATCTTGTTCCCCTTTTTAATCCAATCATTATGACTCCATAATGCTAACCTTTCATTAGGTTGCAAAATGTTCCAATTACAATGGTGTGAGGGGCTTTTAATACAACATCAAAAACATCAGTTTAAAGCTGTACAAATGCTGAAACTACCCTTATTACTGCCGATAAGCTCTTTGCTTCAGGGTTTTTAATGCCTTGCACAAACAAAACCCTTAAGAGGGTGCTTTGTTTACATAATGGGCTTAATTACGCCTTAAGTAATGCTGCATAAAAGCTTTCTTACTGAGAAATGCAGAACACTGCCTCAAGAAGGTCTCAAAAAGCCTTGGATACAGCCTGCCTATTCTTCTTCTCTGATTTATTCACCAAAATGGAAGACTTAAACATCAGCAACATGTACATATTAAGCACAATGTTTCATAAACATTAGTTTTACAGAAAAAAATGGAAAACAGTATGAATTTCATCTTAACTATATGTACCCATTATATATTATGCATGCACACAGAAACAAACACACTGGGTTCCATTTATTTTGTTGAATCACTATTGGTTAAATCTCAAAATAAATACATAAATAAAATAACTGATTAAAACACATTTAGTGTAATGCTCATTTGCTTGAAATCACATTTTACAGAAAAAGATTTCTTATACATGCTGCTGCAAAACTTAACAGAAATATGTGGAAATGTATGATGATGTTTATCTGGCAGATTAGTGTTACTTATAGACAATCAATCACTTTAGGTGCAGTTTCTGTGCACCAGCAGTGATTCACTGTGTGTGGTCTTTTCTCTTGTGTCCACAGTTGTGCAGCTGTGGAGTTAACATATTTAAGTGAATGGGTCCCTCTCACATGGGGGTGAAGTATGAATTGCCCCGCCTTCAAAAACACTTTCTTAAGGTAAATCTCTTTGCATGATGTATTATACGAATTACGATAGGATTAAATCAGTTTTCAGCCATTTTGGCTTGAAATCCTTTGTAATTTGGCTACTTGTATATTTAAAAGAAACATATTTTGGACACTTCAGTTTTAACTAGAATCTTCCTAACACTTTATTTCAGATTTATCATATTGACCCTTCACTGTCATTTAACTGTAAACAACTGTAATGTCATAGGGGGTGTGCAAATAGGTAGAAACAGCAAACAAAGCCCATGTGGACATCCTACAAAAGGGCCTCGCTGAGACAGATGCTTGGTGTCAAAGCCATGACCTCAAGCTCAGTGCCAAAAAGTGTAATGTCATCCCTTTTGGTAAAAACTCTGTACCCATTAACTACTACTCCTTTGATAATCACATTGCCACAGTAGTCAGGAAATCCCTCTACGTCGCACAACTCATCAGAAAAAGTTTCTCATCCAGGAAAAAAAGAGGTCATTGTTCCTCTCTACTCTTCACTCATTAGACCCATTATAGAGTACAACGCCCCTTTTGGTATATACCTCACAAGACATCTACAACAACTAGAAAGGCCTCAGAAATACCTCACAAAGAGGATTACCAGCCTCAAACAGATGCCCTATGCAGACCGTCTAAAAAAACTGCAACTTTACTCCATCGCATATCACCTGCTCAGAGGTGATCTCTGCTTAACACACAAAGCTATGTCAAACCCAGAGGTTTTGGACATGCTCCACTTAAAGAAATCCCAATCCCTCCAAGCTACACGCTCTAGGGACCTAAACCTTGTCACCACAATAAACAGAACATGCTGGAGGGATAGATTCCTGTCCCAGAGACTTTCCATACTCTGGAATAAACTACTTATTTATATCAAACAAAGGTCCTCATTAGCACTCTTCAAGAAAAATCTTGATGATTGGATGGGAGATAGAAAATTCACCCTGGGGATCACTTCTGTGCCTCTGCTCGACAGGGGCTCAGGAAAATAATTTTCTTGGGTGGCGAAAGCCAGGGTACCTTTTGGCTAGGCTTATATAGGCCCTACGGCCAATAGCCTAGTACCTACCTATGAACCTATGTGACTAACATTTCAATCAATGCCACGCTTCAATAGTCATATAACACTGCTGGGAACTGGTGTAATGCCACTGAAATGACATAACCTAACTGGAAATTAAGCCAAAGCCTCACTAAAAGACATAGCCAGAAAAGGGCATGAACAGGTTAAAAAAGTCCAACCTAACTGTGTGCAGCTCAGAAGTAAAACCTGAGTAATTTTAATGATATTGGCTGACCTGTTGTGTACATAATGGAGAAATATGAGCAAAAGCAAAATCAGTGTACATTTCTAGAAGTATATACAGCATACATCTATTCCTTCAGTCATGAAAAAAGCCCACCAATTATTACAGATGTAAGCAACACGACGACAACACTACTGTGCAATGATGCCTCATGTCATGCAGTTAGACAATATGATGCCTTATGTCTTGTTACAAATGTTTATGTAGTCAAACAAATGGGGAAAAATTGTACTTAGCAGTTTATTAAGTAAACAATACATTTAATACAGAGAGTACTCAACCCAAAGTGATATTCCACTTCTTAAATTATCGACTTTTTCCAGCAGTATTAGTTGCAACCAAAAAAACAAGCAATTTTGATGCCTGGTTTTTAAGCGAGGTAGGCAAAGTCAAAGCTAGCTCTCCAGATGAGAGGTCTGTTTATTACTGCAGCAGCACTCTAGTCATTCAACTTATCCTAATTAGCTGACTTGAATAGACATTACTTAACTTTCCCCGTACTTTTACTAACTGTTACACAGTGGTCTCAATGTCACAGAAATTCTTAGAATTTCCTTGAAATTAACTGCAGTAATGGAAACTCATCAACAGGTGCACTGCAGGGTTAAGAAATACCAAGTCAATGTGTAGCAAAGTCCAGCACAACAAACTGCTTGCTGCTTGTGGTGCCTACTTATAACGACTGAGAAGGTAGCGAGTTGTATCACAACATCACATATACTTACTACTTTATGAAAAGATTCTGCTACCTTCAGATTTAAGATTCAACACTATAATAGCAGAGAAAACCTTTCATTTATTTATTGTGTACGTTTGTTTTTTGTTTAAATTAATTTTTAGCCGCCTCCCCCAGCTTTCATGTTCAGGAAAACAATCAGCACTGGCAGATAATAACTTTGTAAATGGAAGTGAATTACAGTTGGAAGAGGTATGTTTGTGGCTGATTTTATATAAAGGAAAATTGGTGAGAAGCACAGATTTACATTACAAGAACAACTGTTACCTTCTGTTTTCAATGTTTCTGATATTCCTTATAATAAAGAATTCAACACACAGACAGAAATGCTAAATTAACAAATCCCTCTCACGCACCCCAAAACATCTTCTCACTCTTAAATCAGTTTAACTTTTAACAGGACATCTTCTCAATGAATGCATATTTATTGTTTAACTGTAATAGGATTACCATCAGGGATAGACTTAGTGTTTGTTTATTTAACGTTTGTTAACCAGGCAAATAAACTAGCCCAAGGACTAATTTTAACCAAACTTGCCCTTACTTGCTGGAATGTAGTAGCCGAAGATGTCAGGCAAGTAAACTTGTATCATTCAAGATGTCATTCTATTCTCAACTACTTAAACAAATACAACAGCTTCAGAGACACTGGCTTTACGTTTCTCCCCCTTCCCATCATTATTCCTTATTCTCTTCCCCTCTATAACATCTGACTTTGTGTCTGCTGACCAGAAATCAAAGTAAGTATGAGGGTTGTAAATAGTAGAGGTGGACTGAGGGGAGTGAGGACATTCATTCTGACTTTTGCTCCCCATTCTGTGATTCAGATCTACTGTAATGTAAAATAGACATGTCAATTACCATTCTATTGTTCTTTAAAAGTCAAACATTGTATTACCATTTTTTTTTTGTTTAATGCTAATCATCAGACCTTACTATGCAGTAAACAGCAAGTTTAATGCAACTGAATGCTTCATCTAGGTATGCTCTCTGTAAATAATGTCTTTGTCTTTTTTTATTTGCTCTCTATGTATCCATCACTTATGGTATGTAGGGGCTGCATTGTCTGTATTTTACTGGTTTAATTTTGTAACTGAAATCTGTAACTTGTTTTGTTCTAGTTTGCGTTCTGTACTGTCTTTTTAATTTCTCCAAGTCTTTTGGGTTTCTAATACCATGACGGGAATGGACTCCATTCCTAAGTCAAAGTATGATTAAAATTCATGAAATTAGTATTGTTTCACTCTTTGATGTCAGCCAGTAGTACACTTCGCAGCGCCTGCAATGTGCCCAGTAATGACTCCGTCTGCAGTTCGTACAGAGTTACATGTACTGGTAACATATCCAAATACGATTGTAAATTCTTTTTTATTCTGTACGGCTGTCTGTATGGCTCAGGTCATGGCTAAAGGGTCTTTGGAATAGTTCAAATACCCAGTTAACAAACATTAAATAAGCAAATGAAGTAGAAATACTGACATATACACATACCCAATATTACTTACGAGGTGACAAATATTCTTATAATATCCTTGAGAAGCAGGTATATATTCAAGGTCAGGCTACTTGGAGTAAAGACAGAGAAGGTGAGTTTGTTTCAATACTTTACCCTTTTCTCAAAGCTTGTGCAACCTGAAAGTAGGAAATATTTAGCCAGCTACTACTGCCTTCAGATTTCTGGTATTCCTGGAAGATCTTTCTCTCAGTAGAATCAGTGTATGTATAGTAGAGACATACCTCAACATGTCCATTCATAAGATCGTTTCACTTAATATGCCATGTGTGCACTCATAACCAGGGAGTGGATTGGAAATCCTGGGGTCATCATACTGCGGTCAGCTGGGTTTTCCCCTTTAAGCTCTTCTCCATGAATGAGCTGGATTTACTTGCACCGTGTATGCACAGTCACCCCGCCTGATCTTCACACACAGACGCCTATATCCTGAACTCTCAGTCTCCACCAGCAGTAGCAGACAACAGTGGGCCTTCCCAACATACCTTTCCCTTTCTCTCCTTCATGGGAGAGGCAACCAGGCTTAATGACTCTTCATTCCTCCACCCCCACCATTGTCAGCTCATGCAGAACCTGACCTAAGTCAAATCCAGGTCATCTGACCTGTGCCCAGGGTTCCCATCTCTCTTATGCCACACAGCACACTCAGGGGTAGTACATACAGAAATCTGGAGTGTGGGGGCAGTGACAAAAAATATGTAATTCAAAGTAATCTTTCAAGCAGGAAATGGTGCTGTGGAAGGAAGAGAAGGTAGCTTTTACTTCAAAGATTTTTTAAGACAGAATAATGTGGACACTGCAGAATAATATCTTCCAGGTAACAGCAGTCACTCAGAAATCACTAGCAATACTTCAATCAACTAACACTTACAACTGCTTCGTGTGCAAAGTCAGTTTTTAAAAATGAATACTTGATGAACCTTGACTGTTTTTTCTTACCCTTAGTCACCTACACTCTTATTTCTACAACTTAAATCACTGCTGGTGGACAGTTTTGTTTTTTGTAGTGATAGACAGTGATCCAAGGTATTTTTCACTTTATTTTTTTTTTTCTGTGGCTGTATAAAAATGAAGTTATATATACGGAGGTAAAATCCCTCACTTGAAGGGCTGGGGGCTGGAATCACAGAAAAAAATATTTGTTGTTTCATCCAGATAAAGCTTTGACTGATATATTTCATCCAACAGAGACGTCAGCGGAAGGTTACTCAACATCTCATAGTAGAACCTAAACTCTTAGGGCATACTGTTAGGCTTACGAAAGCAAGACTGTCTAGAGTATCACCCCATCACATTAGCTACAAGAACAAGAGATTTTACAGACAGACAGACAGAGATCCTCATACACACATGCACACAAATGTACTCCATGTTAACACGTGGTTTCTATTGTTCAGTTTTCTGTGCTTCTTCCCCTTGATGCAAGCTATTCCTGAAGCTATGACAAAACTATAATACTTCAAGATCTAGGAAAAAAAAGTCAACAATTTGAATGTTGTTACTTTCAGAATGTTAAAAAAATGACAAACATTGATCACCTTGCAATTGCTAAAGTCTTAAAGATGAAAATTATTTTTTCTGGTATTTTATTCTATTTGTGAAAAACAAGTCAGACCGACAAGAATGTAAACAATGCCTATCACTTCTAAACTCTACTAGATATCTTTTATGTAGTTAGAAAACCCTGTAAGCTTTCCTTTCTCTACTTAGAAAATTATCCGAAAAGAACCTGAGCCTGCAAGACCAAAAAAAATCTGTTGTAAAAACTTATGTTCTATTTTAAAATGCCTGCCAAAGTACTGATGCAAATTTAACATTAGCACCATGTGTAAAATAATTTTGTGTGTGTGTCTGTGTAAATATATATATATATATATATATATATATATATATATATATATATATATATATATATATATATATACATACACACACACACACACACACACACACACACACACGTATATATGTCTATTTGTGTGCATATATATATATATATATATATATATATATATATATATATATATATATATATATCCACACCTATGTGTGTGTGTGTGTGTGTGTGTATGGGACTACTTCATAGCACTGTAATTTGTAATTTCATAATGTTGAATTTCATATCATTGAGACCAAAACATCTAAATCCCAAAACATTGAAAACCCAAAACAAAGAAAACTCAGAACATTGAAAGTGTGCTTCATAATATTGAAAACTACAATGCATATGTAAATAACATCCCCTCCACCTAAACAAACACCTAACTAACAAACACACTTTCTACTATGTTTCTGCAAGGGGGCCAGCCCGCCTGCATCCCCCCATGTGAGTGTGAGGTTAGGAAATTAACTTTTTTCCACTGTAATGCGATCTTGGCGTTGGTATATTTAATTTACGGGGGGGGGGGGTCACAGCCCCCCACATGGGGGGTGCAGGGGGCCTTGCCCCCCTCTGCAGAAACGTAGTAGAAAGTGTGTTTGTTAGTTAGGTATTGTTGTAGGTGGAGGGGATCTTATTTACTTGTGCAATGTAGTTTTCAATGTTATGAAGCACACTTTCCATATTCTGAGTTTTCAATGTTTTGAGTTTTCAGTGTTTTGAATTTTCGATGTTATGGTCTCAATGTTATAAAATTCAGTGTTCAAAATTCAAAAATGTAATCAGACTCCAGAGCCATGGGTGAGGGTAAGGCAGTCCACACAGCCTATCTGGACCTTGCCAAGGCCTTTGACACCATCCCCCATTCTGGAATCATAGATAAACTTACTAAGCTGGGCATTAATCCCTACGTCACTCGGTGGGTTGCCAACTGGCTTACTGACAGAACCCACACTGTAAAAGTAGCTGACTCCAAATCCAGCTCCAGACAAGTGACAAGTGGAGTACCTCAGGGTTCAGTCCTGGGACCTCTCTTGTTTGGCATCTACTTCTCTGAAGTACAGGCCAACACTAAGGGACTCTGGCTAACAAAGTTCGCAGATGACTGCAAACTGGGAGCCATTATTGAATCCCCAAATGATGTGGATACTCTACAAAAGGGACTTACAGAAACAGATACTTGGTGCCGGAGCCATGGGCTCGAGCTCAATGCCAAGAAATGTACAGTTATCCCCTTTGGGAAAAAACATGTACCCATGAATTACCACATAGGTGGCAGTACACTAAACACCGAAAGTGTGATAAGAGACTTAGGGACACAGGTGGACAGTGGTCTCACCTTCAATAACCACATCGCCACAACAGTCAGGAAATCCTTCTATGTGGCACACCTCATCACTAAGGGCTTTTCATCCAGAAAAAAGGAGGTCATTGTCCCACTGTACTCATCCCTCATTAGACCCCATTACAGAATACAACGCCCCATTTGGTATGTACCTCTCAAGACATCTGCAACAACCGGAAAGGCCGCAGAAATACCTCACTAAAACAATCACAGGCCTAAAGCAGATGCCATATGCTGACTGCCTTAAAAAACTCCAGCTATACTCAGTCGCAAATCGTCTACTCCGAGGCGATCTCTGCTTAACATACAAGGCCTTGTCAAACCCAGAGTTGCTGGACATGCTACACTTAAAGAAATCCCAATCCCTCACAGCCACACGCTCCAGGGATCTAAACTTTGTCATCACAATAAACAAAACATGCTGGAGGGATAGGTTCCTGACCCAGAGACTCCCCAGACTCTGGAATAGATTGCCCATACATGTCAAGCAGAGCGCCTCTTTGGCCCTCTTCAAAAGGAACCTTGATGACTGGATGGAAGAAAGGAAATTCACCCCAGGCATCACGTCAGTTGCCCTGCTAGACAGGGGTCCAGGGAAGTAAATAGTGTGGGAGGAAATAGCCAGGGAATCATTATGGCTAGGCTTGTATAGTCCCTAGGGCCGATAGCCTAGTACCAGCCTATGAACCTATGAACATTATGAAATTTCAATGTTATGAAATAGACCTATGCATGTGTGTGTATATATATATATATATATATATATACATTAAAAAAAAAAAAAAAAATATATATATATATATATATATATATATATATATATATATATATATATATATAGGTTTACCATCATAAGGTCGAGCACACAGTGCTCGAACCTGTATATGTGCAAATTTTGTTAGCGAATCCTGACATGCTGAATGGTCGGAATATTGGAAAAACACCGAAATCGACAAATCTGACCGCTCTACACCCAAAAATGAGTGCTAACATAGGTCAAACGGGGGAGAGGAGTTTGCGATTCACAACATCTGCATTCGCAGTTGTGGGATGTTGCCGCACTCCTTTCGGACATACGCCCTCATCCATCCACTGGTCGACCTTATGATGGTAAACCATGTACACACACACACACATACATATTTACATGCAATTATAAATAAGGTTATGTAAAACAAAAAAAATCTGTTTTCAGAAACTTTCATGCCATGCTACTTTGCCTAAGACATTTAAATTACTTAGATCTACATGACAGCTAGGCACAAGCTTTGGATGCTACTGCAAACATGATCTGAGAATTATTACATCAACACTTAAATGAAATGAGAAGATGCCCCCCCCCCCCCACCAAAAATAAAGGTACACAGAACTGGAATGAAATAAGTGAAGGCTTAGTAATACACAAGCAAGGACAATCAATTTGCCTGTGACAAATTAGTTTCAAATAGTCTGAATAAACAACTTGTGTAACAATGAAAAATCAGATTGTTCAGGCCAGTTCTAACCTCGTAACTAGTCTTTGAGAAAAGGGTCATCTGATGTCAGTATGTGAAAGGGGGTCAGAGCAGAGGCACTGACAGCATTGTTTGACCATACTATAAAGCAGCTGTGTACTGATGATGAAGTTTCCTTGGAAACCACAGCATATGAGGCATGGAAAGAACCAGAAAGCAGTGTTTTGATATGATTTTATCTGCAATACTGTCTCCACTAATGAACATCAACTAACCATCAACAAAACATTTTTTACTTTTCTGCTTTATCTCGAACATATCAACAAGGCTTGTTTAAACAGCACCAATATTGCCCAGTTACTCACCAACCACAAATAGTACCTTCCATATTGGCCACCTTTTTACATAAATACACACAGCAGACTGCTCACAGGAGCAGAGATGTCAAGTGAGTGGGATAAATCTGAGTTTGAACTGCCAATGAAGGAAGTAATGAGCTTAGCCAACTACAATCCCAGTTAAAGGTAAGACAGCACTGCACTAGGACAACTCTACCACTATACAGGGAAGTAAACATTCTACATGCATTCAAGGACCTAGTTACAAACCAGGCTTGCAGTTCTACAGTAATTTCACAAAAGGTTTCATAATCTTACCTATTTCAGACCATTTTCTCACTTTTAAACACTTACCACAGCTGGTACTCAAGTGGTATAACTATATAAGCAATATAAAAAACAATATTACTGTAAATGAAACACTTTACATGGTACTTGACATGAAACAATCAGAACAATTTAAGTATGGTAACCTGGAATCCTTATTTTAACAAGAAAAATACAGTTGTGTACACACCATAAATGTAGATGTTTGAGTGTATTCACTGTTGCAGTCATTACACTTGGGTTATCTGCTTGCAGTAGCCCTCAGTCGGCCTGATTCCATGAAGTCAGGTCGTCAGGGGTATAAAACATGCAGCAACGCCATTACATCAGTTTTTCTTGCCCCAGATGTAAGGTGCCCCCCAATGGGAAGCAATTAAACATAAAAGCACAAAGATATACCTCCAACAAAAAAGCAAATACACCAAAAAGGCTTTTAAGCATAGTAAAGGAAAGTAGAGGTATAGCCAAAAGAAGTAAGGGGGCTGGAGGGAGGGTAACCAGGACTGCAACAGTGAATGCACTCGAGCATCTACATTTATGGTAAGTGTACACAACTGTACTATGTTCTTCGTGTTTCACTGTTGCAGTCATTACATTTGGGCAGATTCCCAAAGCTATGGTTGGGAGGAGGAATTTAGATAGCATTAGAGCCTGATATTAGGCCCTGCAAGACTGCAGTGGCAAAGCCAGCTCTGGATTTAGAGAAAATTGGCAAATGATAATGCTTGGTGAAAGTATGTACAGAACTCCAGGTAGCAGCTTCTAGGATGTCCCTGGTAGGGACGCCTCTGAGAAAAGCTGTAGAGGTAGATGCAGCTGTGGTGGAGTGAGGTCTGATCCCCTGGGGGATAGGTTTTCCATGCTGCTTATAGCAGAAATGAATGCAATGGCTTATCCATTTAGAAAAGGTTTGCTTTGAAACAGCCTTCCCCTCTGCTCCTGCAGCAAATGCCACCAGCAGTTGTTCAGATTTCCTTTGAGGTTTAGTCCTGTCCAAGTAAAATCTATGTTGTCTATGCACATCTAAGGAATGCAGTATCCATTCCCCTTTATTCTGTGGATTGGGAAAGAAGGTTGGGAAATGAATGGACTGATTAAGAGCCACACTGGATACCACCTTGGGCATGAAAGAGGGACTGGTCCTGAGGGACACCCTGTATGCATGAAAGATGATGAAAGGCTCCACTGCCATTTGGGCCTGTAATTCAGATACCCTTCTTGCTGAAGTGATTGCTAAAAGGAAAGCTGTTTTCCAAGAAAGGAATTTTAACTCTGCAGTTGCAGCTGGCTCAAAAAGGGCAAGAGTGAGTTTTTCCAATACAAACTTAAGGTCCCAGGCTGGAGTTGGGCTCTCCTGGGTGGTCTTAAGTTTTTGGCGACTCTGAGGAACTGCTTGACCAGTGGGTGAGAAAAGAGGGGTGGTTCTGTGTTGTAATGAGCTGAAATGGCTGAGGCATGAATTTTGATGGAGGAAAAGAAAAAGGCCCTTGTGAAGCATCTCAGTTAAATATTGAAGAATCTGAGGTAAATTGGGCGCTGTTGTGGCCATCCCTTGAGTTTGGTTCCAGGCACAGAATATCTTCCATTTTTCAGCATATGATTTTCTAGTACTAGGCCTCCTCGCCTCCAAAATGACATCCGACACTTTTTTACTGAGGGATGGTAACAGAGAGATTAGGTAATTAGCCACACTGTCAGGTTCAGGGTTTGAAGCTGGGGGTGCAGAATCTGGCTCTCCTGCTGAGACAGCAGGGTAGGGGTCTGATGTAGGTGCCATGGGGCCAGCTGTGACACACTGCGCAGGAGGGGGGTACCAGTGTTGGCGTGGCCAGTCTGGTGCAATCAGAATCATCCTTGGTTTGTCCTGTTTGATCTTTAGCAGCACTTTGGAGAGGAGAGGCAGAGGAGGAAAGGCATAAACTGATAGATTTTTCCAGCTGAAGGACAGAGCATCCACTTTCCAAGCTTGTCTGTGAGGAGTCCTCGTGAGAATTTGTCCAATTGGTAGTTCTGGGGGGAGGCAAACAGGTCTATATCCAGGATCTCCCATTTGTTGATCAACATGTTGAAAATCTTTAGTTCCAGTTTCCACTTGTGTGGGTCCATGAGATTTCTGCTTAGTTCGTTTGCCAGTGTATTTAGTTTTCCTGGCAGGAATTGGGCCTGTAAATGCACTTGGTAGCTCACGGCTGTGTTCCACAGAGCTATGGCTAGTCTGCAGAGGGGGTAAGAATGGGTAACCCCCTGCTTGTTTATGTACCACATAACAGTGGTGTTGTCCATCTTTACCATTAACTGTCCTGGAAGAATGTGTTCCTTGAAGGCTGTCAGAGCATTCTGTACAGCTAACATTTCTTTTTGATTGACATGCAGGTGCATTTCACTTGAGTTCCATTTGCCCTGAATGCACTTCCCTGCCAGGTGAGCCCCCATTGCACAGTCTGATACATCTGTTGTTAGGGTTTGGGCGGCAGGGGCTAGAGTGAATGGTAGTCCCTTGTTTTGGTGGCAGGCCTCTGCCCACCAAAGAAATTCTAACTGTAGGCAAGGTATGATAGGAATCATTGCTTCTAGATCCTGAGAATGTTGATACCATTGTAGTTTCCTCATATGCAGTCTTGCATATGGAATTAGTAGAATGCACAAGGTCATGATCCCCAAGGCTTGCAATATTTGCCTTGCAGAGAGCAGGTTTTTGTGGCCAATAGTTTGAAGTAAGTTGTCAAATGAATGTGTTTCTCTGGCGTGAGGAAAGCCATCTGGGAAGTTGTGTTTAAGCTTTCTCCCAGGAATATAACTTGTTGACAGGGTACCAGATATGATTTATTTTCGTTTATGGTGTACCCCAGACAAGGTAACATCTTTTGTACAAATGCCAGATGATTCAGAAGTATGTCCTGGCTTTCTGCCTGAATTAGACAATCATCCAGGTATGGATATATTTGAATATTTATTTGCCTGCAAAATGCAATGACTGGAGCTAGGCACTTTGTGAATACCATGGGCGCAGTAGATAAGCCAAAGGGCAGTGCAGAGAACTGATAGTGCATGCAACCTGCTTTGAAGCGTAGGTATTTTCTGCAAGATTCCCTGATTGGGATGTGCAGGTAGGCTTCCTTTAAATCCAGTGTTGCCAACCACGCATCTTTGCCTATCATGGGAAGCAACTGGTGAAGAATGCATCTTGAATTTTGGAATCACCAAAAAGGTGTTTAGGATAGACAGGTCCAGGACAGGATGCCATGAGTTGTCTTTTCTGGGTACCAGGAAAAGTCTTGAGTAGAAACCTTGTTCCTTTTCCTCTTCTGGTACAATCTGAATAGCCTTTAATCTTAAGAGATAGAGCACTTGCTTTTGAGCCTCTGCCCACTGATTTGGGGGTAGATCTGGCCAATCGTTTCGGTTTGGTAATGTGTGGAAGTGAAATCTGTATCCTTGGGGAACTATGTTTATAACCCATTTGTCCTGGGTAATGAGTTCCCAGTTTTTTGCTTGCAGAGCAATCATTCCCCCTAAAGGAGCAGTCAGTTGAGAAGTGCTTGGAAGTTTTAAAATTAAGTCATTGAGACAGCTTACCATAGGGGGGAGTCTTACTACTCCCTTATTTGGAAGTGGGAGCCCCCCACTGCTTAGTCTTGTGCGTACCCTGGGACTGAAGCCTGGTTGTTCTGCTGGTTCTGGGTTTGAACTGAGAAGGCCTGGAAGAGGCAGGAAAGGACCAATTTTTTGAGGGCCAATGCCTAATAAATCTAGGAGGCTGCACTTGTAAGAAATCTTTAACAGTTTGCATAGATTTAGCTTTTTCCTCCATCTTTTTAAGGACTTCTGCTTTGTCACCAAACAGGCGGTCCTGAGTTAAGGGAGCATCCAGCAATTTAGCTTTAACATGATCTGGCAAAGAATGCTCCTTAAGCCAAGCATGCCTTCTAAGTACAGACCCAGTGACAGCAGCCCTAGAAGATGCCTCCAGTGAATCAAAACCACATTGCAAAGTATGCTTTCCAACCTGTTCAGCAGAATGCATTAAATCCTGTAAATCCTTATTTTCAGCACAATCAGGAGTCAGCATAATTGTCTGTTTAAGCAATCCAATAATATGCTGCTGATACTTTATATGAAACTGGCAATTTAAGGCCCTGATGGCCAAGGTTGCAGAGGTGTATACCTTCTTACCCCATCTATCCAGGGCCCTGGAATCTCTATCAGAGGGGGTAGAATTTTTGGCAGTAGTAGCCTTAATGCCCTTGGATCCCTGTGAAATGGTCTCAGGGTCTGCAGTAGAATTTTTAAAAAGGAACTTATGAGAATCAGGAACCCTGTAATATCTATCAGGTTTTCTGGGAGCAGGAGGTAAAGAGTCAGGGGCCAAGCTAGACTCCGAAAAGGCATTGTCAACAATGTCCAGCACAGGAGGGATAGCTAAAGGCCTGTGTTGGGGCAGGAGTAAGAAATCTCTAAGCCTCTTTTTAGAATCAGAGTAGGCCTGGCTTTCCCAGTGAAAATGTTCCCTAAGAGTATGCAAGGTTTCACCAAAAGAAATATCCTCTGGGGGAGAAGCAGAGGGAACAGAGTTCTCTGCATCAGAATCCTCATAGGCAGATAAGGGAAAATCCTGGTCACCAGAGGAGACAGAAATTTCAGAATCCTGATCAGAAGTATCATAAGCAAATTCAGTCCTAGGTCTCTTAGAGGGGGAAGGTTGGCTTTCCCTGATTAAAATAATAAGTTCTTCAGCCATTCTTATCATTTGTTTTTTAGGCAAAGAAGCATGACCATTCGGTCTGGGTGTCAGGTTCCTAGACATGGTTTGAGTTGTAGACCTAGAAGAAGAAGATAGCATTGGTTTAATATGCAAGTCAGTAGGCCTGAATACACCCTCATAAGCCGGTGCCTGCACAGCGGCTCCGGACCCATCCAAGGTAAAGACATCCGCAGGTTCCAGAATTGAAGCATCTCGCAGCATACCGGACTCCAAATGGGTCTCAGTAGAGGCCTGTGAATCTGAAGTAGCGGGTATCAGGAGCTGCGAAAGCACCTCACTGTGTACCGGAGAACTGGAGACTAGCTTAGGAGAAGCGTTATCGGCAGCTTTGGACCTAGGCGGCCTGTCTCTGTCTTTATCTTTGCGTTTTTTCGGAATGTCGGTAGATGGGTGGCTTACCGAAGACATATCTGGATAATTTAACTGAGTACCAAAATATTTAGAAGTGAAAATATACCGACGACGAAGAGTTTGTGGTTTAAATAAGGCACAAAACCGCAGTGAGGTACGTCATGGTCATGGCCTAAGCAAGGAATACAGTACGAATGAGAATCTTTATGAGGTATTTGCTTTCGACAAGAAATACAGTTATTGACATTTAGTGACATCGATTTCGAGCAAGAAAAAGTTTCCCCAACGGGGTACTTAGCTGTAATTGAAGACTTCGGTTCTGAAACTCGAAAACAAAAATTTTAGGAGTCAGACAACTGGCACTTGCAAACTACTTCTGCTTTGGGCACCGCACGGCAAGAAAGACTGATGTAACGGCGTCGGCTGCATGCTTTATACCCCTGACGTCACGGAAGATGAGACAGCAACCGACGCAGGACCCAAGACTTTGATAATCAGGCCGACTGAGGGCTACTGCAAGCAGATAACCCAAATGTGATGACTGCAACAGTGAAGCACAAAGAACATCAGTGCCAAGATTATATTCATCCACAGCTTGCTCAATTCCAAAAGCAATCACAATTCTTATTTTATTTATTTTTTTCCTTTGTTCACCAAGTTTATCCCACTAGGCCAGTGGTCTCTTTTCAAGGGAGACCTGAGGTCATATTTCTATTACTAGGGGAATATGGGTATTAGGGAACTTCCCCTACTCTTCTGATATATGTCATGGGATATTTTGCATCCACCTGAGCTACAGCCAACTCAAGCAGATGGGACCTTGGTTTGGCGTGTGTGTCATCTGAGGGAGTGCAACACTCCCTTATACTGCACTTCAGTGTCAGCAATCCAGTCACCTATCGTGGGAAAAGAACCCACAGCCTTTTGGTCTTCCGGCACCAAAGACAAATTGTGCTATGTCTTGCGCCACTGACACTGCCGACTCTTTGTTACAGCACACTGTCTAACACCAGCAGACATGCACTACACAAGAGACCCTGTACTTAACCTGCTGCAGATCGGTATCTTTTCAGAAAACTTCTCAACGGATCTAATTAGGTCTCTTTCTTAGCTCTCTCTTGACTACTGCAATACTATCCTCTCCCACTCCTTCAAATGCAGAAAAACACAATGGGACAATGCTTTGTCGTACATCCCCTTCCTAGTATTAAATAATACTCCTACAATTCTATAAGCATCATGCCATACTTGCACAAAAATCAATATTATAAAATCAGCAAATGACATACAAATGTAGAGAGATAAACCATATTTTTCCACCTACTTATAGCCTATTATACACTTATTTTACTGGTAAAATTATTTTCGATCTCTTGTAATGCTAAATTGACTTTCTTTCTTGTTTGTTTCATATTCATTGCAATATTTTACTTATTTAAACTGTACTTATCTTGTATATATAAGTCTGATGATATATGTATGCTTTTGTTCTTATTTTGCATTGCTGTACATTTCATTGTTATTTTTATTTACTATTAGTATGCTAATACAGTGGTAATGGCAGCAAACTGGGGAAATCAGAAGAAGCTGACAACAGAGATGGAAGGGAAGACAGTGGAACAGGAAAATAGCTTCAGGTATCTGGTAAGAGTAGTTGAGGAGAGGGGTGGTCTGAAAGAAGAGGTCAAAGCTACAATTCGAGAGGCTGCAGCTAACTGGCATAGAGTATCAGGTGTAGCTGAAAAGTAAGATGTACAAGACAGTGGTGCGACCAGTACTACTGTATGGTAAAGAAACCTGGGCAGTAAAAGCAGAACAGTTGAAGAAGCTAGAGGTGATAGAAATGAAGTGCCTGAGAAAGGTGATAGGATACACACTGCGGGACAGACGAAGAAATGAGGACATAAGAGCAGAAACCAAAGTAGCTCCAATTGCAGAAATGATCAAGGAGAACAGATTACAGTGGTTTGGGCACATGTGTAGAAAAGCAGAAGACAATCTGGTGAGGAAGATTTTGGACAAACAGGAAGAAGGTAAGAGGAAGCAAGGATGTCCGGCAAAGAGGTGGATGGATTGTGTGAAAGAAGATCTGAGGCAGTCAGGCATGAGTGTTGAAGAAGGCAGGAGTGTGGCACTGAATCGAGAGAGTTGGCGACAGTTAACACGATACCCTGACCGCATGTAGAAAAATCGGAAAAAGGGGGCTGATGATGACGATTAGTATGCTAATGTATTATGTAGTATGTTAACGTGTGGTATGTTAAACTGTATAATATCTATGCCCAGCCAGACTTTTCTGATAATTTAATGTCAGTAAAATAATAAATGCTAATTTTGGTATTGTAGCTTTCTCAGTGACTACTTCTAGACAGTGAAACCTCTTTTGCACTGTAAGCCTGTTTTGTGTTACCCTACAGGAATAATGTAGAACTGCTTGTAACATCCGTAGTGCAGCTCTGAAGATGTGTCTAGGTTATTAGAGGGGCGGGCCACTACTGAGGGGACAGACTTTTCTTTTCTGAATGTAAGAGATTTGATCTGGTGCCTGGTGCTTGTCTAGTCTCTAGTCAAGTTTCTGGACATCTGATGGGTCAGATCAACTCCTGAAAGTGTGGACAGCTGTCCTTGGATCACCTACAGCTGTGTACACAACAAATGGAAATGTGGCTTGATGATGTAAATGCCTCTGTACTCATTATGGCTGCCTGACTGGCTCATAGGTTCATACTAGGCTATCTGCCCAAGGGCATTTATAAGCCTAGCCCAGAGTTTTGTGGCTTTCGCCACCCCTTTAGTTTGGAGGATACTATGCCCATTATTTTGCTGTGCCTCTGTCAAGCAGTGACACTGAGATAATCCCTGGGGTATATCTGCGATCTCCCATCCATTGGTCAAGATTTCTCTTGAACAAAGCCAGCGAGGTGCTCTGCCTCACATGTACTGGGATTTTGTTCCACAGCATATGGAGTCTCTGGGTGATGAATCTGTCCCTCCAGCACGTCCTATTAATAACCGTGTCAAGGTTTAAGTCTCCGCCTTGTAGTTCTGAGGGATCTAGATTTTTTGAGGTGAAGCATGTTCATCAATTCTGGGTTGGACATGGCCTTGTATATCAGGCACAGGTCACCTCTGAGCAGACGGTAAGCGACTGAATAGAGCTGGAGTTCCTTCAGTCGGGCAGCATAGGACATATTTTTGAGACCCTTTATCCTTTTGGTGAGGAATTTTTGGGGCCTTTCCAGTTGCTGCAGGTGTCGTGTCAGATACATTCCGAATGAGGCATTGTACTCAATCATTGGTCTGATGAGTGATGAGTACAGGGGGACGATGACTTCCCTTGATCTAGATGTGAATCCCTTCATGATCAGGTGGGCAATGTAGAAGGTCTTCCTAACTACTTTGGCAACGTGTCAAACGAAAGGTTACTGTCAACCTGGGTCCCCAGATCCCTGATAACCTCTTCTGAGCTCAGTGGGTTGCCGCCTATATGGTAGCTAGGGTTAACCTTGTTTTTCCCAAAGGGTATGACTATGCATTTTTTGGCGTTTAACTTTAGGCCATGGCTCTGGCACCAGTTATCCATTTCTATAAGACCCTTCTGAAGGATATCTGTGTCAGATGTGTTCTCAACTATGGCGCCCAGTTTGCAGTCATCTGCAAATTTTGTCAGCCATAATCCTCCTGTGTTTGCTTGTACTTCTGAAAAGTAGATGCCGAACAGGAGTGGGCCCAGGACAGAGCCCTGTGGGACACCACTTGTGACAGGCTTTGAGTCTGACATGGCGCCAGCAACTCTGACCCTGTGGGTTCTGTCACTTAGCCAGTTTGCAACCCATCTTGTGACGTATGGGTTTACATTTAAGCTGATGAGTTTTTCAATGATACCTGAGTGGGGTATTGTGTCGAAAGCCTTTGCCAGGTCAAGGTAGGCTGTGTGGACTGCCTTTCCCTCATCAATGGCTTTGGTGACTGTTTCGAAAAAGTCAACCAAGTTTAAGAGGCATGATCTGCCTTTGACAAAGCCAAACTGGGTCGGATCCAAAGTCTGCAAGTCCCCTATGTCTTTATTTATGAGTTCCATTATGATCCTCTCCATAGCTTTGCAGATCAGGCTTGTCAAGCTGATGGGACGGTAATTTCCAGGGTCAGTGGAGGCACCGCCTTTGTGAAGTGGGACCACAGTTGCCGTACGCCACTCCTTAGGCACGTATCCCGACGTGAGGCTAAGATTAAACAGCTGCCCTAACTGTGGGTTTAATTCCTCATTGAGTTTGTGGCGCACACGACCGGGGACACCATCTGGTCCCATGGATGCTGTGTTTTTTGCCTTGGAGAGAGCAGTTCTCACCTGAGCGTTTGAGATGTTTGGGGGGTTACAATCCTCTGGTATAGATATCTCACCTTTTGGGGGGGAGAGGTTTGCACTGAACCTGTCAGCCAGTATGTTGGCAATGTCTGTAGGTTCAGTAATTTTTACATCATTTTGAACTAATTCTGAGCATGTCTGGGAGTTTCCTCCCAGGTTTCTAATATAGCTAAAGAAGGCCTTATGATTGTCTTTTGAGTCCTTAGCGACTTTTCTCTCAAAATTTGCCTTGGATGATTTTATGAGAGCTCTTAGTTTTTTACTTATAATGATCAAAGGTGTTTTCCCTTTTAAGGATTTTGCTCTATCTTGTAGTAGCTTCCTCCTTTTGTTGTAGAGTTTGTTTATGGCTGGGATCCACCAACTAATGCAGGTTCCCTGTGTACCGACAGAGACTGTCTTTCCTTTTTAAAACTGATGTAGTCAGAAAAACTATCAACTTAAAATTGTTTATTTATAATTTAAACTTGAAGCTGCTATTCTACCAAAATGAAACTTCTTTGCCTGTCAGTAACAACTTAATGTTTAAAAAGAGGAGTGTGTTTATGCCCCCTATTGACACAGTAATTGACATATATGAAAAAAATTATGGCGAATAGATTACAAACAGTAGTTGTGTAAAATCTTACCATAACCATAGATGTCCTTCTCTTCCACGTTGCAGTATGTTTTACTGTGGGATCCCCCACCTCTGGCAACCCAAATGTCCGGCTGCTATGCAAAAGCTTAAGCCTGGTTGCTGCCAGCTGCGTGGGACATCACACGCAGGGCAATAAACCAGGGGCCTTAAATATGACATCTGAGCTCACAGACCTCAGAACTGACTGCCCAGTCGGACAACTGTCTAAGGAGAACCAAAAGGATGCCATCTAGACAGGGTAAATGTAATGAAGGGGGGCAGTTGGGTGGGAAGGAATATGGTAACATGGAAGAGAAGGACATCTATGGTTATGGTAAGATTTTACACAACTATTCTGTGTCCTTCTACTCCCATGTTGCAGTATTCTTACTGTGGGAGAGTGCCACATCCCAAAAAGACGGAAGGGTGGTGGAAGAAGTTGCAGATTACAGGAATCCATGCAGGATTACCCTTGCAAATCCTGCCCTGGCTCTGCAGACGTGGTTCAATTTGTAATATTTAGTGAAGTTATACAGAGAGGACCGCATGGCTGCCTCAAGAATGGTAGTTGTGTTCAGGCTATGAGGAAGGCCCCAGAAGAGGCCACAGCTCTTGTAGAGTGTGACTTAACCCCATAAGGTAATTCTTTTCTGTGGTAGGAGTAGCAGGAGGAGATAGTTTTCCTTATCGAGAAGGAAATAATTTGTTTGGATACCACCTTGCCCAGGGCCCTGGGGTGGAAGGACAGAAAGAGCAGACTGGACTTCCTGACAGCTTTGGTTTTGTCCAAATAGAACCTTAATTGTCTGTGGACATCAAGGGAGTGGAGGACTCGCTCACTGTCATTCTGTGGGGAGGGAAAGAAGGTGGGTAAGTGAATAGACTGAGGGACAGCTCATTGACCACTTTGGGCATGACGGAGGGATTGTTGCGCAGGGTCACCCCATCTTTGTGGAAGACTGTGTAGGGTGCTGATCCCATTAGTGCTTGTAATTCTGAAACTCTTCTGGAAGAAGTAAGGGCTACTAGTAGGATAGTTTTCCATGTGCACATCTGCAGAGAAGCACAGCTAACTGGTTCAAAGGGTGCAACTGTGAGTTTTTCTAGTATGTAGTTTAGGTCCAAAGGTGGTGGAATAGGTTTCTTTGGTGGCTTAATGTGGAGAACCCCTTTTAAGAATAGTTTGACACCCAAACTGGAAAGTAGGGGTGGGTCCAGAGGTAAGCAGGCACATATGGCAGATAAATGGACTTTCACTGAAGAATATGAAAGGTCTGACTTTATGAGCTCACACACATAGGCTAGGACTAGAGGAACCTCCACTCGGAAGGGGTCTTTTGCCTTTGGAGACACCATTTGGAGAACATTTTTCATTTGGAAATGTATGACCTCCTGGTATTGGGTTTCTTGGCCTCCTGCAGGATGGATAGCATGCCCTCTGTGTAACGGTGCCTGAAGGAGATCAAGAGTTTATCACCCAGAGGGTTAAGCAGAACATCTCCAGATGTGGGTGAATGAGATATCCCTTCTGTTGTGTGAGCAGGTCCACCTTGTGAGGCAACTTGTGGTGATTGCCCCTGGCAAGAGATTGAAGAAGGGGGAACCAATGCTGCCTTGCCCAATAGGGAGTTACCAGCAAGATTCTTGGCTTGTCCCTCTGGATTTTTAGAAGGACTTTCTGAATGAGTGGGAAGAGAGGGAAGGCATAAAGGAACAGTCCCTTCCAGGAAATGGAGAAGGCATCCACTCTCCAGGCTAGTAGGGAGGGATCCCTGGAGCAGAAAAGCTGCAACTGCCTGTAATGGGGGGAGGCAAATAGATCTATTTCAGTTGTGCCTCACTGGGGAACAATGTCTAACAACAAATCTCTGTGCAACATCCACTCGTGATGCAGAGAGAAGGATTCACTGAGGACATCCGCTTAACAATTGTCCTGGGATGGAATACAGACTGCTTGTAGTGAGATGTTGTGCTGAGAGGCTAACACCCATGCTTGCATTGTTAGCCTGCAGAGCAGGTAAGACCTGGTCCCCACAGTTGTACTGTGTGTGAAGATTTGGAGGGGTCCTGGTTACATAAGAGGGAGAAAGGTCTGTAGGGCTAGATGGACCACAGTCATCTCCCTTATGTTGATATGCTTTTTCTGGAGGGAGGGCTCGCATTGGGCCTGAACCATGAGGTCATTCATAGTTGCTCCCCACCCTAGATCGGACCCATCTGTGTGCATGTGCTGTATTGGGCTGGTGGGTTGCAGGGGTAGGCCTGGGTTCTGCTGTACTTGCTGGATCCATCACCTCAGTTCTGTCTTCAGACATGGTAAGAAGGGTACCTGAAAGTCCATGGGGTGGCTGTGTTGTGACCAGATGTTTTTTTTAGGTACCACTGGAACTTCCACATGTGCAGCCTGACTAGTGGCAGTATAGGAATTGTGGCTGCCATGAGGCCTAGGAAGTGCACGAAAGTACAGTTGTGTACACTTACCATAAATGTAGATGTTCGAGTGTATACACTGTTGCAGTCATCACATTTGGGTTATCCCTGCCAGGGTAGCCCTTGGCCAGCCCAAATACCACAGACTTAGTATTTCTGCATCGGTTGCTGTCGCTTGAGCACTGATGTCAGGTCGTCAGCAGTATAAAGTAAGGCAGCCAACGCCATTACATCAGTTTTTCTTGCCATAACCTGTCAGGAACCCCCAAGTAGGAGGCCAGGTTCTGGTGGAAGAAACCCCACCAGTGGAAAATAAATACCAATATGTCCCTTGTAAGGAAAGGAGAACAACAAATGGTAATAAAAGGAGAAAGAGAAGAAAAGGGGATGGAGGGAGGGAGGGAAACCAGGACTGCAACAGTGAATACACTAGAACATCTACATTTATGGTAAGTGTATACAACTGTACTATGTTCTTCGTGTTTCACTGTTGTAGTCATCACATTTGAGTTGATTCCCAAAGCAGAGGAAAAGGGTGGAAGCAGTCAATGTAACTAGGGGCTGGCTAGGATGCCCTGCAAGACTGCAGAGGCAAATCCTGCCCTGGATTTGGAGAAGAGAGGCAGGTGGTAATGCTTGGTAAAAGTGTGAACAGATGACCAGGTTGCAGCCTCCAGGATGTCCCTGGTGGGGACTCCTCTGAGGAAAGCTGCAGAGGTGGAGGCTGCTCTGGTGGACTATGTCCTGACCCCCTTGGGGGGGAAGCTTTCCTTGTTTGTAGCAGAAATGGATGCAGTGTGCTATCCATTTGGAAATGGTTTGTTTGCCTTCTGCCCCTGTAGCAGAGCTAACTAGCAATTGATCAGACTTTCTGAAGGATTTAGTCATGTCAAGACAGAATCTGAGCTGTCTGTGCACATCTAGAGAGTGAAGAATCCTTTCCCCCTTGTTCTGAGGATTAGGGAAAAAAATGGGCAAATGAATGGACTGGTTGAGAGCCACACTGTACACCACCTTGGGCATGAAGGATGGGCTAGTTCTGAGGGATACCCTGTCTGCATGGAAGATGATGAAGGGTTCCACAGCCATGAGTGTTTGCAACTCAGAGACTCTTCTGGTTGAAGTGATGGCCAGAATGAAGGCTGTCTCCCAGGAGAGAAATTTTAGCTCTGCAGAAGAAGCTGGTTGGAAAGGGGGCAGGGTGAGCTTTTCCAATACAAAGTTAAGGTCGAAGTGGGTGGTGGTGCCCTTCTGGGTGTCCTCAAGTTGCTATCCCCTCTTAGGAACTGTTTGATCAAAGGGTGTGAGAAAAGGGGCTGCTCAGTGAGGAAATGAGCATAAACAGCAGAGGCATGAATTTTTATAGAGGAAAAAGAGAGGCCACTGTGTAGCAGGTCAGCTAAGTAAACCAGGATGAGAGGGAGGGAAGGCTGTGCTGTACTGGCTCCCTTAGCCTGGATCCAGGTGCAGAACCTTTTCCATTTATCAGCATAAGACTTTCTGGTGCTAGGACGTGTGGCCTCACGGATAACATCCAGAACCCGTTTACTGAGGTTGGCAGATTGCTTCAGAGTTTGGGAATAAGCCAAGCTGCCAAACTGAGTGTCTGCAACTGGGGATGCATGAATTCCTCTTCCCTCTGGGTCAGGAGGTTTGGAATCTGAGGAAGATGCCATAAGGGTAGCGAGGAGAGGCTGCGCAGCAAGAGGTACCAGCACTGCTGGGGCCAGTCTGGAGCTAGAAGAATGGTCCTTGGTTTTTCCTCCCTTATTCTGAGCAGTACCCTGTGGATGAGAGGTAGGTATAGACCGACAGATTAACCCAGGGGACGGACAGGGCATCCACTTTCCAAGCCATGCAGTGATGCTCCCTGGTGCAGAATTTGCTGAGCTGATGGTTGGTGTGGGAGGCAAAGAGGTCGACCTTCAGGATTCCCCATTTCTGAGTTATTAGGGTGAAGGTACTTCTGTTGAGTTGCCACTCGTGTGGGTCCAGAAGATTTCTGCTTAATTGGTCTGCCAAAGAGTTGAGAGAGCCTGGTAAGAATTGTGCTTAACAGGTGTAGTTGCATGGCAGAGGCTGTGTGCCAAAGGGTCATGGCCAGCCTGCATAGAGGGTAGTAGTGAGTTCCTCTTTGCTTGTTGATGTACCACATCACAGTGGTGTTGTCTGTTTTGATCAGGTGAGCCCCTGGAGAGAGGGGGGGGGGGCTTGAAAGCTATCAAGGCATGCTGCACAGCCATCATCTCTTTTTGATTGGTTTGCAGAGGGAATAGCTGTGAGCTCCACTGGCCTTGTATGCACCTGCCATCCAAGTGTGCAGCCCAAGTGTAGTCTGATGTATCTGTGGTGAGGGTCTGGGTGGCGGGGGGTGGGAAGAAAGGTATGCCCTTGTTGTGAGAGCATGCTGTTGCCCACCAAAGAAAATCTTTTCTGAGGCAAGGAATTATAGGTAGAAGTGTTTCCAGGTTTTGAGAGTGTTGGCACCAAAGGCTCTTTAGGTACCTTTGAAGTTTCCTCATATGCAATCTGGCATATGGAATGAGTAGTATGCAAGATGCCATGAACCTCAGAGCTTGCAGGATCTTCCTTGCAGTTAGCTGGGGGCTAGTGGCTAGTTGAGAGACAGTACAGTTGTGTACACTTACCATAAATTTAGATGTTCGAGTATATTCACTATTGCAGTCATCACACTTGGGCTATCTGCCTGCAGGTAGCCCTCAGTCAGTCCGAATACCAGAGTCTTGGGATTTCCGAGTCGGATGCTGTAGCCTCTTCCATGACATCAGGTCGTCAGGGGTATAAAACATGCAGCCATCACCACTAGATCAGTTTTTCTTGCCCCAAATGTCAGGAGCCCCCCTAAATAGGAAGCTATTATATGGTGTGGAACACCACCAGTAAAAAGTAAATACCACTGCCATTAAAAATGGCCATAAAGAGGATAGGTAGAAAGGATAGAGAAAACCAGGGGGCTGGAGGGAGGGAAACCAGGACTGCAACAGTGAATACACTCGAACATCTACATTTATGGTAAGTGTACACAATTGGGGTTCCTATTAGATGACCGAAGATGCATTCTTTCGAATGCGTCTTGGTCGAACTTGAAAAGACGAAAAGGCAAAATGACAAAGCGGCATATAAGCAAATTCTTTCCCTGGGAAAGAAATTGCTTGGCAGCGTCCGTTACTTTGCCGTTTTCGTCACTGTAGTGCGATCTCGGAGTTGGTATATTTAAGTAGGGGGTGTGGGGGGGCAAAGCCCCTCACTTTATATTATGTTTTAAGTGTTTTTTTTTTAACAGCGATTGTTTTCCCTTGGAAAAAAAATTGCTCTTCTAAGCATTCGAGTTTGTAAGCTTTCACTTACATGGGGTCGATACATCATCATTCGCTTTTCTAAGCATTCGATGATTTAATATAGACCCCACAACTGTACTATGTTCTTCATGTTTCACTGTTGCAGTCATCACACTTGGGTTGATTCCCAAAGCTGAGGAAGGGTGGAGGCAGTCAAGAAGTTTTATGGCTGGCTAGCAGGCCTTGTAAGACTGCTGCAGCAAATCTAGCTCTGAATTTAGAGAAAATAGGTAAGTGGTAATGCTTGGTGAAGGTGTGTACAGAACTCCAGGTTGCAGCTTCCAGAATGTCCCTGGTAGGGACTCCCCTGGGAAATGCTGTAGAGGTGGAAGTAGCCCTAGTGGAATGTGTTCTGATCCCCTGTGGGGTAGGTTTTCCATGGTGCTTGTAACAGAAATGGATGCAGTGTGCTATCCATTTGGAAATGGTTTGCTTTGAAATGGCCTTCTGCCCCTGTAGCAAAGCTGACTAGCAGCAGGTCAGATTTTCTGAAAGGTTTAGTCCTATCAAAGTAGAACTCGAGTTGTCTGTGCACATCCAAGGAGTGCAGGATCCTTTCCCCTTTATACTAAGGATTAGGGAAGAAGGTTGGCAAATGAATGGATTGGTTTAGAGCCACACTGGACACCACCTTAGGCATAAAGGATGGGTTAGTACTGAGGGAAACCCTGTCGGCATGGAAAATAATGAAGGGTTCCACAGCCATTAGTGCCTGTAACTCAGACACTCTTCTTGCTGAAGTTATGGCTAGAAGCAAGGCTGTTTTCCAAGAGAGGAATTTTAACTCTGCTGAAGCAGCAGGTTCAAAACGGGGAAGCGTGAGCTTTTCCAGTACAAAGTTAAGGTCCCAGGCAGGGGTGGCAGCTCTCCTAGGGAGCCTTAAGTTGTTAGCCCCTCTCAGGAACTGTTTGATGAGAGGGTGAGACAATAGAGGTGGCTCAATATTATAATGAGCTGAGATGGCAGAGGCATGAATCTTAATGGAGGAGAAGGATAGGCCTATGTGGAGTAGTTCTGCTAGGTAATCAAGAATTTGAGGTAAGGAGGGCACTGCTGTGTCCTTTCCTTGAGAATGATTCCAAGAACAATATCTTTTCCTCTTTTTAGCATAGGATTTCCTAGTACTAGGCTTTCTGGCCTCAAGAATGACATCCAGCACCTGTTTGCTGAGGGTTGTTGGTGGTGTATTCAAGGGATAAGCCAGGCTGCAAGGTTTAGGGTTTGCAACTGTGGATGCAAAATCTGACTCTCCTGCTGAGATAGCAAGGAAGGTGTCTGATGGAGGTGCCAGGGTGGCACTGTTGTCAGACTGCGTAGGAGTGGGTACCAGTGCTGGCGTGGCCAGTCTGGACCAATAAGAATTCCCCTTGGTCTGTTCTGTTTGATCTTGAGTAGTACTTTTGAGAGGCGGGGCATAGGCATAAATTGAGAGGGTTTCCCATGTGAAGGATAGGGTTTCCACCTTCCATGCCCTGCTGTGAGGGTTCCTGGTGCAGAATTTGCTCAACTGGTGGTTCTCGGGGGAGGCAAAGAGGTCCACCTCCGGTGTCCCCACCTCTGGATTAGAAGTTTGAAGGAATTGGACTCTAATATCCACTCGTGTAGGTCCGGAAGATTTCTGCTTAAGTTGTCTGCCAGTGAATTTTGTTTGCCTGGCAGGAGTTGAGCTTGTAGGTGCACTTGGTTACTCAAGGCTGTGTTCCACAGGGCCATGGCTAACCTGCAGAGTGGGTAAGAATGGGTTCCCCCCTGCTTATTTATGTACCACATAACTATGGTATTGTCTGTATTTATAAGCAGCTGTCCTGGAAGGATTAAGTATTTGAAGGCTGTCAAGAGCATTCTGTACAGCTAGCATCTCTTTTTGATTGATATGCAGGAGAATTTGTCCTGGGCTCCACAAGCCCTGAATGAATTTGCCTGCCATGTGGGCTCCCCATGCATAGTCTGATGCGTCTGTTGTCAGGGTTTCGGCAGCGAGGGGTTGAGTGAAAGGCAGTCCCTTGTTGTGGTTGCATGCTTCTGCCCACAAAAGGAACTCTGTCCTTAGACAAGATATGATAGGGATCACTGTTTCCAGGTCCTGAGAATGCTGACACCGAAGACTTTTTAAAGTACCATTGAAGCTTCCTCATATGCAGTCTTGCACATGGAATTAGCAGAATGCATGAGGCCATGAACCCTAGGGCTTGCAGTATTTTCCTTGCAGACAGCTGGGTTTTGGTGGCCATTTGTTTGAAGTAGTTGGTCAAACAGACCTGTTTTTCTGGAGTGAGAAATGCCATCTGGGAAGTTGTATTCAAGCTTGATGCCAGGAATACAATTTTTTGACTGGGCACCAGTTGTGATTTCTTTTTGTTGCTGGAAGTTAGGAGTCTTTTTACAAATGCCAGGTGCTGAAGTAGCAATTCCTGACTGTCCGCCTAAATCAGGCAGTCGTCCAAGTATGGGAAAATTTGGATATTCTTCTGCCTGCAGTATGCAATGGCTGGAGCCAGGCACTTTGTAAATACTCTGGGCGCAGTAGATAAGCCAAAGGGAAGTGCAGAGAACTGATAAGGCATAGAGCCTGCCCTGAAATATAGAAATTTCCTGCAGGATGCCGTTATAGGGATGTGTAGTTAAGCTTCTTTTAAGTCTAGGGTGACTAACTGGCATCCTTGGCTAGCATAGGGAGAAGCTGTTGCAGGGTAAGCATTTTGAATTTTGGGACCACCAGAAAGGTGTTGAGAATTGATAGATCCGGGAATGGGCACCAAGAGCCCTCTTTTCTGGGCACCAGGAACAGTCTGGAGTAGAAACCCTGTCCCCTTTGTTCTACTGGAACAGGTTGAATAGCCCTGATATTGAGCAGGGAAAGTACTTGTTTTTGAGCCTCTGCCCACTGGTTTGGAGGAAGGTTTGGAAACCCACTTGGGGTAGGCAGTGAATGGAAATAGAATCTGTATCCCTGGGATACAATGTTTAGAACCCATCGGTCCTGAGTAATGGACATCCAGTTTTTTGCATGAAGAGCATGTTTTCCACCTAGGGGCGCAAGTAATTGGGCAGGGCTGGGAAGGATAATTGAAAAGTCATTGTGAACTTTTTCCATAAGGGGGTGGCTTACCACTCCCTGTTTTTGAGATGGGAGCACTCCATTGTTTAGATCTCTCCATACCCTGAGACTGTAGTCTTGATGGTCTGCTTCCCCTGGGTTTGGACTGAGAAGGCCTGGCAGGTGCTGGAAAGGACCAGTTTTTATAAGACCAATGCCTACTAAATCGAGGTGGCTGCATTTGTAAGAATTCTTTGACAGTTTGCATAGACTTAGCTTTTTCCTCCATCTTTTTAAGAACTTTTTCTGCTGTGGTGCCAAACAAATGGTCCTGATTTAAAGGAGCATCTAGTAATTTTGATTTGACATGATCTGGTAAAATTTGTTCCTTCAGCCAAGCATGCCTTCTCAGTACAGACCCAGTGACTGCAGCCCTGCAAGATGCT
Organism: Protopterus annectens; assembly: GCF_019279795.1. Classification (NCBI taxonomy): domain Eukaryota; kingdom Metazoa; phylum Chordata; order Ceratodontiformes; family Protopteridae; genus Protopterus; species Protopterus annectens. The sequence goes on from NC_056739.1 coordinate 610,437,286, forward strand.
TCTAGGGCATCAAAGCCACACTGCAAAGTATGCTTACTAACTTGGTTTGCAGAATGAATTAAATCTTGTAAATCTTTATTTTCTGCACAATCTGGAAGTAACACTATTTTTTGTTTAATTAGTTCCATAATATGTTGTTGGTACTTCAACATGTGAAACTGGCAATTCAATGCCCTGATGGCAAGAGTTGTAGAGGTATATACCTTCGTACCCCATCTGTCTAAAGCTTTGGAATCCCTGTCTGAAGGGGTAGGGTTTTTGGCTGTAGTAGCTTTAATGCCTTTAGGTTCCTGGGAAATGGTCTCTGGATCCCCAGTAGGATTCTTAAAGAAAAATCTGTGAGAATCAGGTACTCTGTAGTACCCGTCAGGTTTTCTAGGGGCCAGTGGTAAAGTGTCTGGAGTATGACTGGATTCCATGAAGATATCATCTACAACATCCAGGACAGGGGGTATAACTAGAGGCATGTGCTGAGGCAACTCTAAAAATTCTCTGAGTCTCTTTTTGAACTGAGGGTAGTCCTGGCATTCCCAGTGGAAATGCTCTCTTAAAGTATGCAAAGTTTCACCAAAAGAAAAATCCTCTGGAGGGGAGGTAGAGGGACTGGATTCCTCTGCATATGAATCCTCATAGGTTGATAAAGGTATGTCCTGGTAATCAGAATGGTCACAGTCATTAGACTCCTGGTCTGTAGAATCAGAATGAAACAATTCTTTGTCTTTTAGCAGGAGAAGGCTGGCTTCACTTAATTAGGGTAATAAGGTGTTTAGCCATTCTAAGCATTTGTTTTTGTGGCATGGGAGCTTGAGAATACGCTTTGGTCATCGGTTTTCTAGGCATAGTACATACTCTAGGCCTGAGAAACTCAGTAGTTTCAGCTAAAAACGAAGTTGTCGGTTTAATACGAACATTGGTAAGTCGGAATACACCCTCAGAAGCCAGTGCCTGCAAAGCGGCTCCGGACCCATCCAAGGTAGAGATATCTGCAGGTTCCATAGTCGAAGAAGCATCTCGTGGCATACCGGACTCCGAACGGGTCTCAGCAGAGGCCTGTGAATCTGTAGAAGTGGGCATCAGGGGCTGCAAAGGCACCTCACTGAGTACCGGCGGACTGGCGACTAGCTTAACGGAAGCATCATCAGCACTTTTGGACCTATGCGGTCTGTCTCTGCCTTTATCTTTACGTTTTTTCAGAAGATCGGATGGCTTATCAAAGCCATTTTGGAATACGGAGAACGAGAGCGAAAGAGTTTAGCGACAAAGATAGCCCGACAATGAATGGTTCGGGCATTAAACAAAGCACAAAACCGACAGCGAGGGACGTTGTGGTCTGAGCCTAAACAGGTGAGTGACGTAGTAAGAATGAAAATCTCTGAGGTATTTGCTTTCCAAAGGCAAGACAATTGTTAACTTTTTCTGATATTGGTTAGAGAAAGAAAAAAGGATCCCCAGTGGGGTACTTAGCTTCAGAAGACTTCAGGTTTGAAACTCGAAAAACGAAAATTTCAGGTAGAGGCCGACTGGCACTTGCGAACTACTTATGCTTCGGGCTCCTTCTCAGCAAGAGAAATTGATGTAATGGCGTCGGCTGCATGTTTTATACCCCTGACAACCTGACGTCATGGAAGAGGCGACAGCATCCGACGCAGAAATCCCAAGACTCTGGTATTCCAGCCGACTGAGGGCTACCTGCAGGCAGATAATCCAAGTGTGATGACTGCAACAGTGAAACACGAAGAACACGTAGGCTGTCAGGAAAATTTGTTTCTCTGGAGTAAGGTATGCCATCTGGGAAGCTGTGTCCAGACTTGCTCCCAGGAAGATTATCCTTTGGGTGGGCACATGTTTGGATTTCATTGATTGTGTACCCTAGGGAGGTTAGTAGGGTCTTTACAAAGGCCAGGTGCTTGAGCAGCTTCTCCTGGCTGTCTGCTTGAATAAGGCAGTCATCTAAGTATCGGTAAATCTGAATACTTCTTTGTCTGCTAAAGGTAATCACCAGAGCCAGACATTTTGCGAAAACTATGGGAGCAGTAGATAAGCCAAAGGGAAGCGCAGAGAACTAAAAGTGCTGAGATCCTGCCCTGAAGCGGAGATATTTCCTGCATGATTCCCTGACAGGAATGTGATGGTAGGCCTCTTTTTGATCTAGGGTGGCTAGTCAAGTGTCCTTGGAGAGCATGGGTAGCAGCTGCTGGAGAGTGAGCATTTTGAATTTTGGGATCACCAGGAAGGTGTTTAGAATGGATAGATCTTGGATGGGGCACCAGGTGCCCTCTTTTCTGGGCACCCTTTAAAAAGTCTGGAGTAGAAGCCTTGGACTATCTGTTCTGCAGGAACGTGCTCTACTGCTCTCATAGAGAGCAGGGAAAGGATTTGCTTTTCAACCTCTGCCCTCTGATTTGGTGGTAGATCTGGGAACCCTTTTGGGGTTGGAAGGGTGTGGAAGGAAAATTTGTATCCCTGAGACACAATGTTCAGAACCCAGTGGTCCTTGGTAATGGTGGCCCAGGTGCTTGAGTGAAAGGAGAGTTTTTCTCCTAGGGGTAAGTGAAGGTGGGCAGAGGAAGGGGGTGGAGGAGATGAGTCATTGTGAGTTCTTACCATAAGGGGGTAGCTTAGAACTCCCTGGTTTTGAAGTGGAGGTAGTCCACTGCTTAGATGTCTGCATTCCCTGGGGTTGCTGTGTCGGGGGGGGGGGGTCAGCTTCCACTGAGCCTAGTCTGGGACAGTTTACTGGGAGCAGGAAAAGACAGTACAGTTGTGTACCTACCATAAATGTAGATGCTCGAGTGTATTCACTGTTGCAGTCATTACACTAGGGTTATCCTGCTGGCAGGCAACCCGCAGTCGGCCTGAATTCCAAAGTTCTGGTCCGGCGTCGGTTGCTGTCGCCTCTTCCCTGATGTCAGTGCGCCAGGGGTATAAAAGATGCAGCCAACGCCATTTTCTTCAGTTTTTCTTGCCCCACATGTCAGGTGCCCCTAAAAGGGTAGGCTGTAAAAATTATGATTATAAACAAGCATGCACATAACCTTCATCTACAATCAAATAGGTTGTATAGAATAGATAGGTACAGATAAGTCCCAGCAAAAGAAAAAGGGAGGGTAACCTGGACTGCAACAGTGAATACACTCGAACATCTACATTTATGGTAGGTATACAACTGTACTATGTTCATCGTGTTTCACTGTTGCAATCATTACACTTGGGTTGAATCCCAAAGCTGAGGTTGGGAGGCTGGGCCTAGAGTTTGGAGTGGCTATGAGGCCCTGCAGAACTGCAGTGGCAAAGCCTGCTCTGGATTTAGAGTAGAGAGGTAAATGGTAGTGCTTTGTAAAAGTGTGCACTGAAGTCCATGTTGCAGCCTCCAAAATATCCTTGGTTGGTACTTCTCTGAGGAAGGCTGCTGAAGTGGTTGCTGCTCTGGTAGAATGTGGCCTAATGCCCTTGGGCACTGATTTGCCATGTTGTGAATAGCAAAAACGAATGCAGTGGCCTACTCATTTTGAAATAGTCTGCTTTGAAATGGCTTTTCCTTGGGAACCTGCAGCATATGCCACTAAGAGTTGTTCAGTCTTTCTGAAGTCTTTAGTCTTGTCCAAGTAAAAGCGTAGCTGTCTGTGTATGTCCAAAGTATGCAGAAGTCTCTCCCCCTTATTCTGTGGGTTTGTTTAAAAGGTAGGCAAATGTATGGTTTGGTTAAGAGCCACACAGGACACTACCTTAGGCATAAATGTGGGGTTTGTCCTTAGAGAAATCCTGTCCTGATGAAAAATAATAAAAGGTTCCACAGCCATTAGTGTCTGTAACTCTGAGACTCTTCTTGCTGACGTTATTGCTAGGAGAAGAGTGGTTTTCCATGACAAGTATTTTATCTCTGCTGTATTGGCTGGCTCAAAAGGAGGCAGTGTGAGTTTTTCCAAGAAAAAATTGAGGTCCCATGTAGGCACTGGAGCTCTCCTTGGAGGTCTTATGTTTTTGGCCCCTCTGAGAAACTGTCTTAGCAGTGGATGAGAAAAAAATTGGTGGGCCTGTATTGTAATGAGCTGAAATGGCAGAGGCATGGATTTTAATTGATGAGAAGGACAGATCTTTGTCCAGCATCTCAGTTAGGCATTGCAAAATCTGAGGAATATTTGGTTCATGCAAGTCAATTCCCTGCGCTTAGTTCCAAGCACAGAATCTCTTCCATTTTTCTGCATACGATTTTCTAGTGCTGGGCCTCCTGGCCTCCAAAATAACATTCATAACTGCTTTAGAGAGAGGTGTGTTCTGAATGATTACATTAACCGCCATGCAGCCAGATTTAGGGTTTTGAGTTGGCTGTGCAGGATCTGATTGTTCTCTTGAGTCAGCAAATGAGGTATTAGAGGCAATGTCCAGGCTGGGCCTTGAGACAAGCTCTTTAGGATTGGGTACCAGTGCTGGCGTGGCCAGTCTGGGGCAATCAGTATAATTTTTGGCTTCTCTTGTCTGACCTTTAGGAGTATCTTGGAGAGGAGAGGCAGAGGAGGGAAGGCATATACTGTAAGGGCTTTCCAGGTGAATGAAAGGGCGTCCACTTTCCATGCTTGCTTGTGATAAGTTCGAGTGCAGAATCTCTGTAGCTGGCAGTTGTGAGGGGAGGCGAATAGATCTATGTCTGGGCATCCCCATTTCCCTGTTATCATGTTGAAGATTTGTGGATCCAGTTTCCACTCATGAGGATCCATGAGGTTTCTGCTTAGTTCGTCTGCCAAAGTATTTGTCTTTCCTAGCAGGAATTGTGATTGCAGATGTACATAAGTCAATGCTGTGTTCCACAAAGTCATGGCTTGCCTGCAGAGGGGGTAGGAATGTGTGCCCCCTTGCTTGTTTATGTACCACATGACTGTAGTATTGTCTGTCTTTATCAGTAGTTGTCCTGGATGAAGTAGGTCCTTGGATGCTGTCAGGGCATTTTGTACAGCTAGCATATCTTTTTGATTGATATGAAGATGCATTTGGTTTGCGGGCCATGTGCCCTGGATACATGTTCCTGCCATGTGTGTCCCCCAGGCATAATCTGATGCATCTGTTGTCAGTGTCTGCCTGGCAGTGGGTAAGGTGAATGGCTATCCCTTGTTGTGGTGACAGGCCTGTGCCCACCATTGAAATTCCTGTTGCAGGCAGGGAATGAGAGTAATTACTGTTTCCAGGCTGTGGCAATGTTAAGTCCAAACAGTTTTTAGATACCATTGTAGTTTCCTCATATGCAGTCTTGTATATGGAATTAGTATAATGCAGGATGCCATGTAGCCCAGAGCCTGCAGAATTTTCCTTGCAGATAACTGTTCTTTGTTGCCATGTCTTTGAAGTAAGAAGTCAGATGCCTTTGTTTGTCTGGCGTGAGATAAGCCATCTGGGCAGTTATATTTAAGCTTGCACCCAGGAATATTATCTCTTGAGAGGGCACTAATTTTGATTTCTTTTCGTTTACTGTGTACCCTAGGCAAATTAGTAATCTTTTTACAAACGCCAGATGCTGTAGTAGAATGTCTTTGTCCTTTGCTTGAATAAGGCAGTCGTCCAAGTAGGGGTATATTTGAATTCCTCTTTGTCTGCAAAATGCAATTACTGGTGCCAGACATTTTGTGAAGACCCTGGGCACAGTAGATAAGCCAAAGGGCAGTGCAGAGAATTGGTAGTGCATTGAGCCAGCTATGAATCTGAGGTATCGTCTGCAAGTTTGTCTGATTGGGACATGCAGATATGCCTCTTTGAGGTCCAAAGTTACAAGCCAAGCCTTCTTGTCCAGCATGGGCAGAAGCTGCTGTAGAATCAACATTTTGAATTTTGGGACATCCAGAAAAGTGTTTAGGATAGACAGGTCCAGAATTGGTCTCCAGGCTTTGTCCTTTCTTGGTACTAAGAAAAGTCTTGAGTAAAATCCTTGTCCCTGCATGTTGTGGCACTGGCTGAATAGCCCCCATGTCCATGAGAGATGAAACTTGTTTTTGTGCCTCTTGCCATGATTGTATGGCAGGTCTGGCATATCTTTTGCATTTGGAAGGGTGTGAAAGTGGAACCTGTATCCATGAGAGACTATATTTAAGACCCATTTGTCCTGGGTGATCTTGTGCCAGTTTTATGAAAAAAGTGCTAGCTTTCCCCCTAAGGGTGCTGCCAGAAAAATAAGTGCTTGGCATTGGCAGAGGGGAAGTCATTGGGACTGTTTTCTATAAGGCTGTGATTTGTCTTCTCTGCTTTTGTAGGTAGAAGCACCCCATTGTTTGGGCCTGTATTAGCCCTGGGGCTGTTGCCTGCCGCTAGGACGTCTGAATCTCCCTCTTTGTGGTCTGTCTGACACTGGAAAGGACCAATTCTTAGAGGGCCAGTTCCTGCTAAATTTGTGTGGCTGTACCTGTAAGAAATCCTTTACTGTCTGCATAGATTTTGCCTTATTCTCCATTTTCTTTAACACTTCCTCTGCCTTAACACCAAACAAAGTATCACGCTGTAATGGAGCATCCAATAATTTTGCTTTAACATGATCAGGCAGATTCTGTTCCTTTAACCAAGCATGCCTTCTAATAACAGAACCTGTAACAGCGGCCCTGCACGAGGCCTCCAGTGAATCATAGCCACATTGCAAAGTATGTTTTCCCACTTGTTCAGCTGCATGCAATAAATCCTGCAAATCTTTGTTCTCAGTACATTCAGAATTTGTCAACATTGTTTGTTTTAACAAAGACATTAAATATTGCTGATATTTGAGCATATGAAACTGACAATTTAAAGCCCTTACAGTCAAGGTAGCAGAAGTGTAAACTTTTTTCCCCCATCTGTCCAAAGCCCTAGAATCTCTGTCTGAGGGGACAGGGTTTTTGGCAGAAGCAGCCTTGACCCCTTTGGGACCCTGCAAGATAGTTTCTGGGTCAGAAGCAGGGTTTTTGTAAATAAATTTATGGGTGTCTGGGACCCTGTAGTATCTGTCTGGCTTGACAGGGGCAGGAGGTAAAGAGTCTGGAGACAGGCCGGACTCTGAGAAAACATCATCTACTATGTCTAGAACAGGGGGAATTGCAAGAGGTCTGTGCTGAGGAAGTAAAAGAAAGTCTCTAAGTCTTTTCTTTAAATCAGAATAATCCTGGCTCTCCCAATGGAAATGCTCCCTCATGGTATGCAGGGTTTCCCCAAAAGAATAGTCCTCCGGAGGAGAAGCTGAAGGAATAGAATCTGCAGCATCAGAATCCTCATAGGGAGGAACAGAATATCCCTGATCAGAAGAGGAGTCAGAGGAAATGGAAACCTGATCAGAGGAATCATATTCAGTGTCTTGCCTAGGCCTCTTATCAGGAGGGGGATGGGAACCGCTGATCAAAGTAATTAGGTCTTCGGCCATTTTGAGCATCTGTTTCTTAGGCATAGAAGCCTGTCCTGGAGAATGCTGCACTGGTTTCCTTGTCTTTAAAACTGTTTTAGACTTTGTCTTGGATGCTGAAGTAGGCTTTATATACAGCTGTGTAGGTCTGAAGACACCCTCAGAAGCCGATGCCTGCTCAGCGGCCCCGGACCCATCTGAGGGATTAATTTCCGAAGGACCAATACCTTGAGTATCCAGAGGCCTAGCTGTCTCCACATGGTGGCCGGAGGCGGCCTGTGGCTCTGAGGCAGTGGGAGTCAGGGGCTGCGAAAGCGCCTCACTGAGCACCAGCGAACCGGCGACTGGCCTAGAAGAGGCTTTGTTGTCGGTTTTGGGCCTTGTCCTTGTCTTTATCCTTGCGTTTTTTATGAATTCCGGTCGTCGATTGTTCTGACGGCATTATATAGTTAAACCTTCTGCCAAAATAATGAAAAGCAAAATCGTACCGACTCTTAATAGTGCGTTGCTTAAATCTAGCACAAAACCGACAACTAGCAACATTGTGGTCAGGGCCTAAGCAAGGAATACAGTAAGAGTGGAAATCCTTATGAGCTATTTGCTTCCCACAAGAAATACAATTGTTAACTTTTTCTGACATCGGTCAGGAGCAAGAAAAAAAATTTCCCAACTGGGTACTTAGCTTTATTGAAGACTTCGGATCTGAAATTCGATTTCGAAAATCTCAGGAGTCGGCCGACCGGCACTTGCGAACTGCTTTTGCTTCGTGCACCGCACGGCAAGAAAGACTGAAGAAAATGGCATCGGCTGCATCTTTTGTACCCCTGGCGCACTGACGTCAGGGAAGAGGCGACAGCAACCGACGCTGGACCAGGACTTTGGAATTCATGCCGACTGTGGGTTGCCTGCCAGCAGGATAACCCTAGTGTAATGACTGCAACAGTGAAACACGACGAACATCAGTGTTTGGAGGGACAATGCCTGCTGAACCTTGGGGGCTGGACCTGCAAAAAATCCTTAACTGTTTGCATAGATTTTGCTTTTTCTTCCATCTTTTTTAAGACTTCTTCTGCCTTAGTTCCAAATAAGTTATCTTTGTGCAAGGCGGCATCCAACAATTTAGATTTGACATGATCTGGCAGGGGCTGTTCCTTAAGCCATGCATGCCTTCTAATGACAGATCCAGTGACTGATGCCCTGCAAGAAGCTTCTAGGACATCAAACCCACAGTGCAAGGTGTGTTTACTTGACCTGCGAATGCATTAACTCTTGTAAATCTTTAGATTCTGCCCAAGCAGGAAAGGAAGACATTTTTTGTTGGAGGAGTTCCAAGGTATGTTGCTGAAATTTCAGCATATGGAACTGAAAATTTAGTCACCTGACAGCAAGAGTAGCTGCGGTGCATACTTTCTTACCCCATCTGTCCAATGCTCGGGAATCCCTGTCTGGGGGGGTGGGAGTTTTAGTAGAGGTTGCTTTAATCCCTTTTGGCCCTTGAGAAATGATCTCAAGGTCAGCTGTAGGATTTTTAAAAAGATATTTGTGTGAGTCAGGGACTCTATAGTACCTGTCGGGTTTTCTGGGAGCAGGAGGAAGGGCGTTAGGAGTCAAGCTGGATTCGAGGAAAACATCCTCCACAACATCCAGGACTAGGGAATGGCCAAGGGTCTGTGTTGTGGAAGATCTAGGAATTCCCTGAGTCTCTTTTTAGACTGAGGGTAGTCCTGACTCTCCCGTTGGAAATGCTCCCTTAAGGTATGCAGGGTTTCCCCAAAGGAAAAATCCTCTGGGGGACAGGCTGAAGGAATGGAATCCTCTGCATCAGAATCCTCATAAGTAGAGAGGGGTTGCATGTCTTCATATTTAGATGCATCAGATTCATCTGATCTTGTTCAGACAAAACTACAGGGGACAGACCTCTTTTCTTTTTGGAGGGGGTAGCTTGGCTTCCCATGATCAGCATGATAAGGTCTTCTGCCATTTTAAGCATTTAAGACTGAGGCAAGGTAGCAGGTGCCTGAGCGTGGGTCATCGGTTTCTTGGGTGTGGTTTGTACCCTGGGCATTTGAAACTTGGTAGTTTTAGAAAGAACGGTAGTCGCGAAAGAAGAAGTCGGTTTGTGTCGAGATTTGGTAGTGCGAAGGACTTCCTCGGAAGCTGGTGCCTGCTCAGCGGCGTCGGACCCATCCGAGGTTGAGATGACCCCAGGATTCTTAGTCAAAGAAGAGTTTTGAGGCATACCGGACTCCGAAAGGGTCTTGGTAGCGGTCTGTGAATCAACAGAAATTGGCATCAGGTGTTGCAAAAGCGCCTCACTGAGTACCGGAGAACTGACGACTAGCTTAACAGAAGCATCGTCGGTAGGTTTGGACCTGTGTGGTCTGTCTCTGTCTTTATCTTTACATTTTTTCAGAAGATCTGCTGTCTGATGGCTTATCAAAGCCATATCGGAATTCGAGGACTGTAAGCAAAAATATCTGGCTACAGTAAGGGCCCAACGATGGGCAGTTCTGGCGTTGAAAAAAGCACAGAAGCGATAACGAGGGACATTGTGGTCTGGGCCTAAACAAGTGACGCATTAAGAGTGGAAGTCTCGGTGCGGTATTTGTTTCCCACAGGTTAGTGCAAGAAAAAAGGATCCCCAACGGGGTACTTAGCTTTAGAAGATTTCATCTTCAATTCGGTAAATGAAAACTAAGGTAGAGGCCAACCGGCACCCGTGTGAACTGCTTCTGCTTTGGGCTCCATGGCAAGAAAGACTGATGTAATGGTGTCAGCTGCTTTACTTTATACTACTGATGACCTGACGTCAGTCCTCAAGTGACAGCACCTGATGCAGAAATTCCAAGTATCTGGTATTCGGGCCGGCTGAGGACTACCCTGGCAGGGATAACCCAAATGTGATGACTGCAACAGTGAAACACGAAGAACATCTGCCTGGCTGAGAGGTGGGTGACCTGGAGGAGGTTGTGGAAGTGGCTGACTAGGGAGGATACTTTGTCCTGAGGAAGGAAAGCCTTCATCAGGTTGGTTCTAATCCTGCAGCCCAGGAAGGTTTTGTCTTGGGCTGGAGCGACGGATGATTTTGCCAGGTTGAGAGTGAACCCCAACCTCTGGAGCAGGGACATGGTGAATAGTAGGTAGTTCCTGAGAGTGACTTCCTCTTCTGCTAGAATAAGGAGATCATCTAGGTAGGGGTAGATTTGAATGCCCTTTGTTCTGCAATAGGCTACTGCTGGGGCTAGGCACTTTGTGAAGATTCTTGGTGCAGTAGATAAACCAAATGGCAAGGCAGTAAATTGAAAGTGTGAAGAGGGTCCAGCAAAATGCAAATACTTCCTGTAGTTTGGGTGGATGGAATGTGGAGGTATGCCTCTTTCAGGTCCAAAGTGGCCATGAAAGCTTTGGGTGGCAACACTGGAAGAAGGCTTTGCAGTGATAACATTCTGAAGGAAGGGACCTTCTGAAAGAGATTTAGGAAGGATAAATCCAGACTGGTCATCCTATTTTGGCATTAGGAATAGTCTGAAGTAACCCCCCCCCCCCTTCTTGGCCTGAGGGGATGGTTTTCATGGTCCCCTGGGTGAGTAGTTCTTGGATAATCTGAGGGATTAGGTGTAGCTGGTTTTTAGGTGGAAATTGGATGCCTTGTGGAAGGGGCTTTTCCTGCCAGGACATGAAGTATCCTTTTTCCACTACTGCCAGTATGTAGCGATCTGAAGTGACTTTTTTCCAGAGGGATACAGTGAGATAGGTGGGATGAGAGAGGGAGTCACACATTATTGTTTCTGTCTTGAAAGGGCTGCCTAGTGGTAAGTTGAGGAGCGACTGTCCTTGGAGAGTGTGTCTTCCAGGACCCTTTTCTAGGCCTAGAAGTGGAAGAGGTGGATGGAGCTGGGGCTCTTCTGTCAAAGGAGGTTTTTGCAGGGTAGTTTCTGTAAAATTTAGGGATTGGGGAGACTAGTAAATATTTTAGGTACTGAACATCCTTGCTTTTTTCCTGGAGGCTTCTAAACAGTTCAGCAGACTGTTTGCCAAACAGGAATTTGCTGTCCAGTGGTGCATTCAAAATCTTCATTTTTTAAAATCTTCAGGAAGGGGCTGAAGCCTAAGCCAGAAGTACCTGTGCAAAACAGAAGCTGAAGCTGCAGACCTAGAAGAAACCTCAGCCGCATCATAGCTGCACTTTACAGAGTGTCTGGCAACCTGAGATCCCAAGGACAGCTTAGACGCTACCTGAGATTTGTCAGGAGAGTCAGGCATGAAAGAAAGCAAGGAAGAAGCCTAAGTGACTAAATCTAGGATATATCTGACCATGTGGGTCTGGTAATTGATGGCCCTAAAAGCCAGTGTTGAAGATGAGTACATCTTTTTCCGCAGTCTGTCCATCACTTTGCGGTCTTTGTCTTATGACAAGAGTCAAGAGGAAGGTATAAGTCTGGACTGTTTGTCAGGGGCCACTGCAATGACTGCAGGATCTGCCACTGGTGGCTTTATGAGGAATTTCTGCTCATCAGGGACCTTGTAAAAGCCATCAGGTCTTTTGGGAGCTGTTGGCTGTGATTCTGGTGTCTTTGAGGCTGATGCAAATACATATAGGTAGGCTGAAATCACAGGAGGGATAGCCGAGGGGTAAGGTGATTCCACCTGGAGTAATTCAAAATGCCTCCTTTGGACTTCTGTCATCTGAGTTGCATCCCACTTGAAGTATTCCCTCATTTTAGTAATTGTTTCCCCATAAGAAATGTCTTCAGTGGGAGAATCTCCCTCTACAGAGTCCTCATCTGAGGAGCAGTAATCCAAAGGGGAAGCTATCTGTGAGGAGTAGGTGACAGACTCTTCTGAGGAGGAGGAAGAGGAGTCTTCCTTCTGGGTGTGAGTAGGAGGGATGGAAACAGCTGAGGCTGGCCTGCGGCTGAGGGCAGACAATGTGGCAGCAGGAGAGGCTGAAGGCCTAAGAGCCATAAAGGCCTGCAGCAATGACTGGGAGAAGGTATGCCAGTCTGGCTGCGCCTCAGAGGAAGCAGACAAATGCTTAGTTTTTTGTTTCCTCTTAAGAGGAGTAGATTTAGCAGGACAGAGGGCCTAATATCAGGCATCTGGCTTGTAGGAGAGGATTCCGATTCCTGGACCACGGGGTGGTGCCTGGTGAAGCCTGGTTCCCCCTTGACCTTGGCCGAAGCCGACACTGGAACAGCCTCCTAGGACGTGTCTACTGGTGCTTCCGAGGCAGCTTCCACGAGGGTAGTCGCTGAAAACGGCAGTTCTAGTGGACGTCCCTCAACCCCTACATCAGTGGCTGGCAGGATGTCCGATGAGGGAGGGCCAGAAGTGGTAGGCCTTGCAACCTTGGCCTTCTTTATAGGCGGCTCCACCTCGAAAGCCAACTCCAGATCCATATGCAGGGTCAAATGTTTTAACCTCTGGTTCTCGAGGTAAAGTTTTAAGGCTGCCAGACGACTATGGAGGCTTTTCGGTACAAATGACTGGTAGATACTACAGATGGTGTGGTCATGTTCCTGGCCTAAGCAGAACAAGCAAAGTTTGTTCGAATCTTTGTGCGGAATTTGAGGCCCGCACCTACATTTCCACTTTCTAGTGGACACTGGCCAAGAATAACATCAAGCTCAAGCAAGAAAAAGGATTTCCCCAAAGGGTTACTTACCTTTAGACATCTTAAAGACAGTGGAGTGAAGCGATTGATCCGATGTTAGACTGCGACAGAAAAGTTCTGACATCTGTGCATCCAGACGTCACATTTAAGGCCCCAGGTTTATGGCTCTGCGTGCGATGTGCTATGGACCTGGCAGCAACCAGGCTTAAGCTTTTGCATAGGAGCCAGACATTCAGGTCACCTGAGGTGAAGGATCCCACAGTAAGAATACTGCAACATGGGAATAGAAGGACATCTATAATTTCTAGAAGGATATATATATATATATATATATATATATATATATATATATATATATATACGCTGACGATCTTACAAGACAAGAATGCTTTTTACTGAATAAAAATTACAGATGATAAGAGTTTAAGGTTCATAGGTTCATAGATTAGTACTAGGCTAACTGCCCTTGTGGGCCATTTTGAGCTTAGCCAATTACCCCCTGTGAGAATCAAACCCTGCATCGTACGCCTGTAAGGTAAGCACCTTAACCATTATGTCAACCTCCCACTGGTAATGAAACCAGATGGAAGGGTTGTTATTATGTGGATTACGCTGGTAAAATGTATGACATGGTGAGTGATGAAAGTACATATGAAAGGGTGTGAAAAATTAGGTAAATATCTCATATGCTAAAACTGATTACTTGTTAGAAGACATGAAACGTTAGGGTTATTTTACAGATGAAATATATGAATTTGTTACGGTGACTAACATAAGTGCATAGGATGATACTACGCTATTGGTCCAAAGGCCCTTATAAGCCTAGCCAAGAATTTCACCCATGTTCCCACAAAGTCAGCACCTGTTTTCCCTATCCAGCAGGGACACAGGTGGGATCCCAGGGGTATTGTTTCTGTTTCCCATCCAGCTGTCCAGGTTCCTTTTAAGGAGGGCTAATGAGAAGGAACCCAGTGATCCCATCAATTTCTGGAATTCCCAAAACCACAAGAACAATGTAGACCCCCCCCCCCTTTGAGACCAATTGTGGCTTCACACTTGTCAAAAACGGAATTTTTAGCAGCATTTATAGATCTGAAATGTAAAGATGTTGTTAAAGAATTTGACTATGTATTAAGGGATTTGTGGCAAATATTAGAAAAGTTGAATAATCTTGAGTTTAGGGATAAAGTGATTTATGTGACAATGGATTTTATAAAATTGTTTTCAGTTGTATGTCATGATTTAGGTTTGGAATTTTTTGGTGAAGTGTTGAGTCCGGTAAAAAATATGCGAATAGTGATATTTTAACATTAAGTGATTTTATGAAAATAGTTTTGAAAAAACGATCATATGTTCCTTGATGGCAAATTTTTTCACCAGAAGACAGGAGCCGCAGTGGGGGTAAAATGTACCCAATATTTGCCAATATGGTGTTAATTAAATGGGAAAAAACAATATGTATTTAATGCGACAATGTTTAAGGATGCGTATGCCTATTTTAGATTTTTAGACGATATTCTTATCTTATGGGGAGGAGATGAAATGAATTTAAAGGTATTTATACCGTATCTCTACGAGTCCACAGAATTCTTGAACTTCACCTACATATATGGGTATGAAAGTATTATTTAGACATCACCCTATTTAAAGATTTGGTAAAACAAAGGTTTTGTTCTACAATATTTTGTAAGGAAACCTTCTGTAATTCTTATTTCCCTTTTTACAGTTGCCATCTTCTTTTTCAGAAACAGAATATAGTAAAGGGTCAAATGGTGCGTTTAACAAGATTGGTTACTGATGACCAAATGTTTGAGAAGGAAATAAAATTATTGATAAAAATGTTTTTAGAAAGAGAATATCCCCAGTATTTAATGGAAGAGATGAAAAGAGCGGTCACTGAAGGTAGAAAGAATAGATGTTCACTGATTTTGGGGGAGGAATAATGATTTTGCATTTATAAAAGAAAAAGAGGTTTGGAAGTGAGGGTCAGTGGTGGTCCCTTACAATAATAATGGTAAAATTATCAATATTCTAAAACCTAACTGGAATTTGAATTTTCACACAAGAATCAAAACTGAAATTAGGAGATGAACCACACTTTGTATTTAGCAGGGGAAGAAATCTAAAAGAATACATGGAAAAAAAGAAGAACATAACTTTACGGGACTGCTATAGGTCTACAATGTCTAAACATGGGTGTTGCAAGTTTTGCAGATACATAAATGATGGTTCTTATGTGAGTGTTGAAAATTTTGATAGGACTATTGCAAGTCTTGGTTTGTGTAACTGCAACACTGTGGGTGTCATATATTTTAGCAACTTGTGTGTTGTGCTCAACATTTTATGTTGGTAAAACAAAGAGAAAGCTAACAGACAGAATGTACAAACACTTATATGACATTAAGGAAAAAGAAAACTAGAAATGCACTGTACAAGTACTCGACAGAATGTTTTGATTGTAAAAAATTTTATTTTTGTGATTGATAAGATAATGCAAGATGTGAGGGGTGGGGATACAGATAATACCACTGAACATAAGGAATTGAGTTGTCAGCCTAAGACTCCTTCCTTGGCTCTTCAAAAGATGACCCAGCTAAGGAAGACACTGTGGGTCAGCAGTGGAGAAATACGCAAAAGAAAGAAACATTCCACCAATCTGGATAAATGGAGGATGAGCAAGTGAAGGGTCTATATTAAATCATTGAACGCTTAGAAAAGCGAACGATGATTTATCGACCTCAAGTAAGCTTACAAACTCGAACAGTTAGAACAGCGACTTTTTTCCAAGGGAAAAAAATCGCTGTTCAAAAAAAAAAAAAAAAAAAAAAAAAAAAAAGCCACTTAAAACATAACATAAAGTGGGGAGCTTCGCCCCCCCACACACACCCCCTACTTAGATATACCAACTCCGAGATCGCACTACAGTGACGAAAACGGCAAAGTAATGGATGCGGCGAAGCAATTTCTTTCCCAGGGAAAGAATTTGCTTATATGCTGCTTTGTTATTTTGCCTTTTCGTCGTTTCAAGTTCGACCAAGACGCATTCGAAAGAATGCATCTTCGGTCATCTAATAGGAACCCGCAAGTGAACCATGTTATTTTAGTGTGGCATCCACCAACTGATGGGAAAAAAAAATCAAGCTTCCATTTCTCATAGCCATTATCCAGAAAATCACGGGTGTTCAGCTTTCCTAAACCTGTTGTCCATGCTGCAGCCTGATGAGTGTGACTATGCATAGTGCTGGACTCATCAAAAACTCACTCTAGCATATGCAAAACTGCTAGTTTGAAAGCGAACAGTATCTGATAAGCTCATATGTCTCAGCCCTTTGCACTGCCTTTTTAGCCAACATGTAAATTAGGTTGCCTCCCTCACACCAGTATAGGCCAGCTGGCACTGGACACTCACTCCGCCATTCATACTTGGCTCCTCCAGCTTCTGGATCCTTAATGACTGTTGTCATCTGGCTTGCAGTCAGGGTTTTACTCCTCTGTGCCTTGCAGACAGATGCAGGACTATGAATAGTTGTTAATAACTCACACTGTATAACATAACAAAAGTTTGAGCATTTAAACTCAGATGTAAATCCAATTAAGCAGTGGTTACATTTCTTCCATGTCTTACTAAAAAGACATGTCATTCCTAGTTTTCACCTCCAATACCTCAGTTAGGTGGGGTTGGCTTAATGGTTAAGGTCTTTACCTAACAGACATACTACACATTTTTCTTACTGGCATTCCCTTTGTGAGATGGGTTATGGGGTCTTGGGAAAAATATTGACAGTCTGTTTGCTCCAAAAAGAATAGTGCATAGAGTAAGTTGGTCTCCCTTTATGGTCAAGCTTTCGGCTGGAATCCTCTGCATAGGAGGTGGCCACTCAACATCCGACTGTCTGGCCAAAAGAACGACATCCACCTGTGGATAAATCTTAACTTTTATGAATATACAACACCAGTGATCCTTCCAATGAGAATCTAGCAGTCAAGTAGAACTCCTTGAGCAAGGAGAGGCTGATACTGCACGTTACTGCAAAGGACCAGAGCAAGACCAAAAGCAAAAGCACTTGAAATCTTACAGTTTCATGTCAAAGTGTTACTTATGAAAAGATAATGCAGGTCTTGTAGAATAAACGATAACTACATGCAAAATTGTTAAAGGTTACAGCTACAAACATACTGAACATTTCCATTTCCACATTCTCAGTACTTTATACCAGTTAGCACCTCCTAACACTTCTTTCTGTAGTCTATGTACACCCAGAGTCCACATGGATTTTGGCCAGTGGCTTGGGTTTCCTCTGACACCCCAAAGACACTGGTAGGTAAAATGATAATGTCCAGTTTCCCTCTATGCTGTGTGCACTATTACGTACATCCTTGGACTAGCATCCTGTCCACAACTGCTTCCTGCCTTATGCCTTTTGCTTGTTTGGATAAGCTTTAGTCTGTTCCCCATGACACTAAATTGCTAACACAGGTATTAAAAAATGGACAGATACTTTTCAAAAGCGAAGTTCATACAAATTGAGCAAAATCAGTAAACAGCTAAAGTAATGTTATCACTGGCAGTACAGTTCAGTGAAATCATTAAAATCTTTGATAACATAAAAGTACAGTTTTGTACCTACCATAAATGTAGATGTTCGAGTGTTCACCCTGCTGCAGTCATCACACTTGGGTTATCCTGCCATCAGGCGGTCCCGCAGTCGGCCTGAGTTCCAAAGTCTTGGTCAGGCGTCGGTTGCTGCCGCTTCCTCCCTGACGTCAGAGCGCCAGGGGTATATAAGAGGCATCCAACGCCATTTTCTTCAGTTTTTTTCTTGCCCCAGATGTCAGGTGCCCCCAACAGGTAGGCAATACATATTGTTATATATAAATATACAAGCAAAAATGAAACAATACTTTCAGTCACAAGCAAATACACCACAGACGTTGTATAGGATAGAAAGGCCTGGATAAGTCCAGCTAGTTCAGAGGGGATGGAGGGGAGGGTAACCTGGACTGCAGCAGGGTGAACACTCGAACATCTACATTTATGGTAGGTACAAAACTGTACTATGTTCATCGTGTTACCCTGCTGCAGTCATTACACTTGGGTAGAATCCCAAAGCTAAGGATGGGTGGTGGAGTTAAACAGGGTTAGAAGAAGCTAGTAGGCCCTGCAAAACTGCAGTGGCAAAGCCAGCTCTAGTCTTAGAATATAGAGGTTAGTGTTTGGTGAAGGTGTGTACTGAACTCCAAGTTGCAGCTTCCAGAATATCCTTGACTGGTACCCCTCTGAGAAAGGCTGCTTATGTAGCTGTGGCCCTGGTGGAGTGGGGCCTAATGCTAGTAGGTACTGGCTTCCCATGATGCGTGTAGCAGAAACGTATGCAATGACCTATCCATTTTGAAATGGTCTGTCTTGAGACAGCTTTTCCCTGTGTTCCTGCAGCATAGGCTACAAAGAGCTGGTCAGAGTTTCTGAAAGCCTTGGTTTTATCCAAGTAGTAACGTAATTGTCTGTGAATGTCCAAAGAGTGCAGGAGTCTTTCTCCTTTGTTCTGGGGATTTGGGAAAAAGGTGGGCAAATGAATGGTTTGGTTTAGGGCCACACTGGATACCACTTTTGGCGTAAAGGAAGGGTTAATTCGCAGAGAGACTCTGTCTTGATGAAAATTGAGGAAAGGCTCCACTGCCATTAGTGCCTGTAGCTCTGAGACTCTTCTAGCTGAAGTTATTGCTAGCAGCAGGGCAGTTTTCCATGAAAGAAACTTTAAATCAGCTGAGGCATGGATCTTAATAGATGAAAAGGAAAGTCCTTAGTGCAACATCTCAGTCAGATATTGTAGAATCTGAGGAATGTTTGGATCAAGGGTATTTTGGCCTTTAGCCTAGTTCCAGGCACAAAATCTTTTCCATTTGTCTGAATAGGTTTTCCTGGTGCTGGGCCTCCTGGCCTCCAGAATGACATCCATAACAGCTTTGGATAATGGTGTTGGTTGATTGTTTAGGTAATTTGCCATGCAGCCAAGTTTAAAGTCTTGAGCTTGCTGTGCAGAATTTGATTGTCTCGCTGGGTGAGCAGGTGAGGAATGTGTGGTAAAATCCATGGTGGGCCGTGGGCCATGTTCTTTAGAATTGAATACCAGTGCTGGCATGGCCAGTCTGTTGCAATAAGTATCATTTGTGGTCTCTCTAATCTGACTTTCAGCAGCACCTTTATTAGAAGAGGCAGTGGAGGAAAGGCATACACTGTTAATGTTTTCCAACTGAATGAGAGGGTGTCCACTTTCCAAGCTTGTGGATGGAATGTCCTTGTACAAAATTTTTCAAGTTGGTAGTTTTGGGGGTTGGCAAACAGATCTATGTCTGGGCGTCCCCATTTTTGAGTTATCATTGCAAATACTTGTGGATCCAGTTTCCACTCGTGGGGACCCATGATGTTTCTACTTAGGTCGTCTGCCAATGTGTTTTTCTTCCCTAGCAGGAATTGTGCTTGTAGTTGAACTTGATAAGACAGTGCTGTGTTCCACAAGGTCACTGCTTGCCTGCATAGAGGGTAGGAATGTGTGCCCCCTTGCTTGTTGATGTTCCACATTACTGTGGTATTGTCCGTCTTTATCAGTAGTTGCCCTGGGTGTAAGAGGTCCTTGAAAGCTGTTAGGGCATTCTGTACTGCTAGCATTTCCTTTTGATTGATATGCAGATGCCTTTGATCTGTAGTCCATTTTCCCTGAATGCACTGTCCTGCCATGTTCATAGGTTCATACTAAGCTATCTGCCCTAGGGCATTTATAAGCCTAGCCAGAGTGTGTTTGGCTTTCGCCAGCCATTTTAAATTAATTTTGCTATGCCCTTTTTCGAGGTTAGTATACTGTGCCTCTGTCTAACAGTGACACAGAAGTGATACCCGGGTAAACCTACGATCCCCCATCCACTCATCAAGATTCCTCTTGAAGAGAGTCAATGAGGGACTCTGCCTAACCTGGACTGGGATTTTATTCCAGAGTGAAGGGAGCCTCTGGGTTATGAATCTGTCCCTCCAGCATGTCCTATTTATTTCATTGCTGAGGTTCAAGTCTCTCGAGCGCGTAGCTCGATGGGATTTGGATTTTCTGAGGTGCAGCATGTCCACTAATTCCGTGTTGGACATGGCTTTATACGTCAGGGACAGATCGCCTCTGAGCAGGCGGTATGCCACTGAGTAGAGCTGGAGTTTCTTTAACCGGGCAGCATATGGCATCTGTTTGAGCCCTTTGATCCTCTTGGTGAGGTACTTTTGGGGTCTTTCCAGTTGCTGCAGGTGTCTGGTAAGGTACATCCCAAAAGGGGCATTGTACTCAATTATGGGCCTGATGAGGGATGAGTAAAGAGGCACGATGACCTCCCCTGATCTAGATGTGAATCCCTTCATGATTAGGTGGGCTATATAAAATGTTTTTCTAACCACTTTGGCCACGTGGTTGTCAAATGAGAGATTGCTATCAACTTGGGTCCCCAGGTCCCTAATTACTTCTTCTGTACTTAATGGATTACCACCTATGTGGTAATTTGTGGGCAATTTGTTTTTGCCAAAGGAGATGACTATACACTTTTTGGCGTCTAGCTTGAGGCCATGGCTCTGGCACCAGTTGTCTGTTTCTATGAGGCCCTTTTGGAGGATGCTTGTGTCAGCTGGAGAGTCGATTATAGCACCCAGTTTGCTGCGAACTTGGTCAGCCACAGTCCTTCCGTGTTGGCCTGTACCTCCGAGAAATATATACCGAACAGGAGAGGTCCCAGGACTGAGCCTTGTGGGACGCCACTTGTAACTGGATTGGAGTCTGACATGGCTCCAGCAATTCTAACTATGTGGGTTCTGTCCTTGAGCCAGTTTGCAACCCATCTAGTGACATAGGGGTTTATATTTAAGCTGGTGAGCTTATCTATAATGCCCGAGTGGGGTATTGTATCGAAGGCTTTTGCGAGGTCCAGGTAGGCTGTGTGGACCACCTTCCCCTCGTCAATGGCCTTGGTGACTGTTTCAAAGAAATCAACCAGGTTTAAGAGGCAGGATCTGCCCTTAACAAAGCCAAACTGGGTAGGATCCAGTGTCTGTAGGTGCCCAATATCTTTTTTTATGAGGTCCATGATAATCCTTTCCATAGCTTTGCAGACCAAGCTAGTCAGGCTTATGGGGTGATAGTTTCCAGAATCCGTTGAGGCACCACCTTTGTGGAGAGGGACCACTGTTGCTGTACGCCACTCTTTGGGTACATATCCTGTGGTAAGGCTGAGATTGAACAGTAGTTTTATGTTTGGGTTTAGCTCTTCTTGGAGTTCATGTAGGACGCAGCCCGGGACACCGTCTGGTCCCATGTGTGCTCCCCAGGCATAGTCCGATGCATCTGTTGTCATAGTTTGCCTGGCTGTGGGTAATGTGAAAGCCTGACCCTTGTTGAGGTGACATACCTGTGCCCACCATAGAAACTCCTGTTGAAGGCAGGGAATGAGTGGTATCATTGTTTCCAAACTGTGGCTGTGCTGAGTACATACGCTTTTCAGGTACCATTGTAATTTCCTCATATGCAGTTTTGCAAATGGTATTCGTAGTATGCAAGATGCCATGAATCCCAAGGCCTGCAAAATTTTTCTTGCAGGGAGTTGGGTCTTTGTTGCCATTATTTTGAAGTACTGAGTCAACTGTTGTTGCTTGTCTGGCGTGAAATAAGCCATCTGGGCTATTGTATTCAAGCTGGCACCCAGGAATATTATGTTTTGTGAGGGCACTAATTTTGATTTCTTTTCGTTTACTGTGTACCCCTAGGCAACTTAGAAGGCATTTGACAAATGCCAGATGTTTTAAAATAACGTCCTTGCTTTCTGCTTGAATAAGGCAGTCGTCCAGGTATGGGTATATTTAAATTCCTCTTTGTCTGCAATATGCAATTACTGGTGCCAGGCATTTTGTGAAGACCCTGGGTGCAGTAGATAAGCCAAAGGGCAGTGCAGAGAATTGATAATGGGTTGAACCTGCAATGAAGCGGAGGTATCTTCTGCAATTTTGTCTGACAGGGACATGCAGGTATGGCTCCTTGAGATCCAACATTACTAGCCAAGCCTTCTTGCCCAGCATGAGTGTTAGCATCTTGAATTTTGGTACTTGCAGATAGGTGTTCAGAACTGAAAGATCCAGAATGGGTCTCCATGCTTTGTCCTTTCTGGGGACTAGAAAGCGTCTTGAGTAAAAGCCTTGTCCTTGCTCCTGTGTAGGTACCTATGGAATGGCTCTCATGTCCATGAGAGCTGTAATTTGTTTTTGTGCCTCTGCTCATTGATTTGGTGGCAGGTTTGGCATTCCTTTTATCCTTGGCAAGGTATGAAAGTGGAATCTGTATCCTTGTGATACAATGTTTAGGACTCATTTGTCTTTTGTGATGATGTGCCAGTTGTCTGCAAAAAGTGCTAATTTTCTTCCCAAGGGAGCTGCCAAGAGAGATTTGCTTGGTAGTTGGAGGGTTGAGTCATTGTGTTTGTCTTCTGCTAGCTTGGGGCCTGTCTTCACCTCCTTTCTGGGTTGTGGCACCCCATTGGCGAGGTTTGTAAGGGCCTTGTGACTGACCTCTGCCCCTTGGGCGTCTGTATTTGCCCCTCTGTGGTCTGTCAGAAGCTGGAAAGGACCAGTTTTTTGTTGGCCAATTTCTGCTGAAACGAGGGGGTTGTACCTGTAAGAAATCCTTGACCGTCTGCATAGACTTTGCCTTATCCTCCATTTTCTTTAAAACCTCTTCTGCTCTGACACCAAATAAGACATCCTGCTGTAAAAGTGCATCCAATAATTTTGCTTTAACATGATCAGGTAGGGTTTGTTCTTTTAACCAAGCATGTCTGCGTATGACAGACCCAGTAACAGCTGCTCTTCATGAAGCTTCCAATGAATCAAATCCACAATGTAAAGTATGTTTGCCCACCTGTTCAGCTGCATGCAACAGATCCTGCATTTCTTTGAATTCGGCCTGTTCAGAATGTGTGCTCAGTTTTAGTTTTAATTGAGACATTAGGTATTGCTGATATTTCAGCATGTGGAACTGACAATTTAGTGCTCTCATAGGCAGAGTAGCTGAGGTGTATATCTTCTTTCCCCATCTATCTAGGGCCCTGGAATCCCTTTCAGAGGGTACAGGATTTTTCGCCATAGAAGCTTTAGCCCCTTTGGGACCCGGGGAAATTGTTTCTGGGTCAGCCAGAGGGCTTTTATAAAGGAATTTGTGTGTGTCAGGTACTCTGTGGTATCTGTCTGGTTTGGCTGGAGCAGGAGGTAGGGAGTCTGGATTTAGGCTAGACTCTAAGTAAACATCATCCACAATATGTAAAATTGGAGGGACAGCAAGTGGTCTGTGCTGGGGTAGTAAAAGAAACTCTCAGAGCCTTTTCTTAGAATCAGAGTAGTCCTGGCCTTCCCAGTGGAAATGTTCCCTCACCGTATGGAAAGTTTCCCCAAAGCAGTAGTCTTCAGGGGGAGATGCTGAGGGAATAGAGTCTTCAGCATCAGAATCTTCATAAGGGGGAATAGTGTAATCCTGTTCCTCAGAAGAATCTGAGGAAATAGAAACCTGGTCAGAGGAAGCATAGTCCTCCCCTTGTCTAGGCCTTTTATCAGGAGGGGGATGGGAACCCCTGATTAGGGAAATCAAATCTTCAGCCATCTTAAACATCTGTTTCTTAGGCATGGGGCCTTGAACAGGAGACTGATGTACAGTCTTATTTGGTTTTAATGGAGTGTTTAGCTTAGCATAAGATTTAATGGTGAGTGTAGACGATCTGAAGACACCTTCTGAAACTGAAGGTGTTTCTACTGCACCGGGATCACCCTCTGCTCCGGTGTCGGAAGGGCCTAATGAAGATGGATGCGACAGCCTAGTACACTCCACTTGGGAATCCAAAGCTGTCTGGGGTTCCATTTCCGCGGTCGTCAGGGGCTGAGTAGGCGCCTCACTGAAAACCGGAGAACCGGCGACAGGCTCAGCAGAGGCCTCGGAGTCTGGCTTGGTTCTAGGCTGCCTGTCCTTATCTTTGCGTTTTTTATGCATGCCGGTCGTTGGCTGCTCCGATAGCAAAATATAATTAAATTTCCTACCAAAGTATTGCCGTGCAAAGTAAAAACGGCGTTTGATAGTTCGTTTATTAAACCTAGCACAAAACCGACAACCTGTGACATTGTGGTCTGGGCCTAGGCAAGGAATACAATAAGAGTGGAAGTCCTTATGAGGTATTTGCTTCCCACAAGAAATGCAACTGTTAACTTTTTCTGACATCGGACTGAGGCAAGAAAAGGTTCCCAATGGGGTACTTAGCTTTATTGAAGACTTCGGACTGAAATTCGATTAGAAAATCTCAGGTGTCGGCCGACCGGCACTTGCAAACTGCTTCTGCTTCGGGCACCGTGCGGCAAGAAAGACTGAAGAAAACGGCGTTGGATGCCTCTAATATACCACTGGCGCTCTGACATCAGGGAGGAAGCGACAGCAACCGACACCGGACCAAGAATTTGGAACTCAGGCCGACTGCGGGACCGCCTGATGGCAGGATAACCCAAGTGTGATGACTGCAGCAGGGTAACATGATGAACATCCATGACACTTTACTAATAAAGAAGCTGTACAAATGGTGTGGCTTCCCCCACAATGTGCAGATACATTTTTGTTCTAACTTGTTTTCCTCTAGGGATCTGTTTTTGCTCCGCCTTGCAGGGTGCACCAGAACATCTAGCCTGATGTCTGGCAAGGAAGACAAACTTAACAATATGGCTCACTGTAGACAGGATCTCCCACCTCCAAGGATGAGCAGCTGCCCATGATTCTTCTGTTATGTGTTTTGCCTGAGCTCATTAGTGGTACTTGCTGTTATGATTGGTCAATATTGCTGGAACTCTAAATTCCCCCACTACCCTCACACATATTTTTATTTCCTGCTCACTCACACCTGATGCCCCAAAGAAAGAAAAGTTGTGTAAAATCTTACCATAACCATAGATGTCCTTCTCTTCCATGTTGCAGTATTCTACATGTGGGTTTACCCCTCTTCCTTCGTGTACATCCGGCCAGTATTCCAAAGTTGTTCAGTCCCTCAGTGATGCGTGGATTGTCTGATGTGGTTCGGGAAATGTGGGCCATAAAAGTGACGTCTACACGCACCACCCCTCAGAACTGAAGACCCCAGTCGAAGCCAGTTCTAGGAGGGCAGAGCCCATCCAGTGCCACCCAGAAGGGCAAATGCAACCTAACAGGAGGGGTTGAAGGGTGGGAATGAATACTGCAACATCAAAGAGAAGGACATCTATGGTTATGGTACGATTTTACACATCTTTTCTATGTCCTTCTATTCCAATGTTGCAATATTCTACATGTGGGTGAGTGCCAAAGCTCACTGTGGATGGGGAGGTGGTCTGGAAGCCGTCTCCAGGAATCCGTGAAGGATAGCCCTGGCAAACCCTGCCCTGGATCAAGAAATATGGTCCAGTTTGTAATGCTTGGTGAAGGTGTGAACTGAAGACCAAGTAGCTACTTCGAAGGTAGTAGAGGTATCTAGTCACTTAAAGAAGGTTCTTGAAGAGGCTATAGCTCTGGTGGAGTGTGCTTTTACACTACCTTGCAGGGGATTTTCCGTGGTGCTGGTAGCAGAAGGTGATGGCCTTGGAGATCCAGGCCGAGATGGTCTGTTTGGTTACTGCCTTCCCCAGGGCTCTAGGGTGGAAGGAGGCAAACAGTTGGTCAGACTGTCTGAAGGACCTGGTTTTGTGTAGATAAAACCTGAGTTGTCTGTGAACATCTAGGGAATGAAGTACTCTCTCACTGTCCCCGATTACTGCGGAAGAATGTAGGTAGATGTACAGCCTGGTTCAACGATAGGTCATTCACCACTATGGGCATAAAAGAAGTGTTAGTTCTAAGAGTAACCCTGTCATTGTGGAAAACTAGGAAGGGTGGAGTAAATATAAGAGCTTGTAGCTCTGAGACCCTCCTGGCTGAGGTCAACGCCGCTAATAACACTGTTTTCCATGTGCAAAGTTTTAAGGAGGCTTTGTCTGCTGGTTCAAAAGGAGCCAGAGTGAAGTTTTTCCATAACATAGTTAAGATCCTAAGGTGGAGGGGATGGTTTCCTGGGGGATCTTAGGTGGAGTACCCCTTTGAGGAAAAGTTTGGCAGGGAGTCTGGATGCTAGGAGTGGATTCAGAGGAAGACATGCACAGATTGCAGACAAGTGGGCTTTATTTGAAGAGTAGGCCAGACCTGTCTGCATTAGTTCCCACAGGTAAGATAGGACTAGAGGGGTCTCGCTTGCCAGCAGGTCCAGCTGTCTTTTGTGACACCATATGGAAACCTATTCCACTTTGAAAAGTAAGATTTTTTTGTGTTAGGTTTCCTGGCCTCCTGCAGGACATTGAGCATGTCCTCATTGTAAAGGTGTCTTAAGGAGATCAGAATCCTAATAACCACAGGATGAGGTGCAGTGACTGCCACTGTGGGTGTATCTGTGATCCCTCGTGCTGTATGAGAAGGTCCACTGGGGGGGGGGGGGGGATAACTTGTGTTGACTGCCCTTGGACAAATGAAGTAGTAGGGGGAACCAGTGCTGTCTTGGCCAGTAGGGAGTCGCCAGAAAGATTTTTGGTCTGTTCTGCTGGATTTTCAGCAGGACCTTCTGAATCAATGGGAAGTGACGGGGAGATACATGCAGAAATTTCCCTTTCCAAGATACTGAAAAGGCATCTGTTGTCAGTGCCTGGTGGTCTGGTATCATGGTGCAGAAGCCAGGAAGTTGCCTGTTGATGGAGTAGGCAAACAGGTCTACTTGAGGTATACCCCACCGGTGGACCGGGTCCAGGAAGACATCCCTTTGAAGCATCCATTTGTGGTTGTTTGTGATGGTTCTGCTCAGGTAGTCTGCCTGGGAGTTGTGAAGAGAGGGGATGTAAAGCAACTTCAGGAAAACTCCCTGTGAGATGGCTAGTTCCCAAACCAGCAGAGCTAGTCCACAAAGGAGGTATGATTTGGGCCCTCCCTGTTTGTTGAGATACCACAGAACTGTGGTGTTGTCCATGAAAATCTTCAATGGGCCTTTCTGGAGGTAAGGTAGGAAGGCTTGCAGGGCAAGAAGAATTTACCTCATCTATCGAACACTGATGTGTTCTAGACTGTGTGGCTTTGGCCACAGGCCCTGCACTTTTCTATGCCCTAGAGCTGCTCCCCAGCCCAAGTCTGAGGCATCCATATGCATGACTTGTGTGGGTAGGGGTGGTTGAAGAGGTAGGCCTAGGTTGGTGTTCACTTGTACCAGCCACCACTGAATTTCTAGTTTCAAGCAACGGAGAAGGGGAACCCTGTACTTCAGAGGATGAGAGTGGTGGGTCCAGACTGATGTTACCACTGTAACTTCCTCATATACAATCTTGCTAAAGGTAGCATGGGTATAATGGCTGTCATGTAACCCAGAAGTCTGAGATACTGCCTTGCTATCAGTTCTGTTGCTTGAGAGACAAAAAACAGGTGTTCTGTCAGAGATTCCACCTTTTGTGGTGGCAGGATGGCCTTCATGAAGTGTGTGCGAATTCTGCACCCCAGGAAGACAATGTCCTGAGTAGGCTCCAGGTGTGATTTTGGGAAATTTATCTGGAATCCTAGAGACTGTAAGAGGGACAGAACTAGATGAATGTGCAGCAGGAGGGTCTCCTTGTTGTCCACCTGAATCAGCAGGTTGTCTAGGGAAGGGAATAGCTGGATTCCCTTTGTTCTGCAATAGGCAATCACTGAAGCCAAACATTTTGCGAACACCCTGTGTGCAGTGGAAAGCCCAAAGGGCAAGGCAGAGAATTGAAAATGGGATGTGCCTGCCAAAACCCTCAGGTATTTTCTGAATGTGGGTTTTATGAGGATGTGGAGGTAAGCATCATTTATGCCTAGGGTTGCCATGAACTTTTGGGGCAGTAACAGGGGGATGAGGCAGAATCAGCACCCTCAAGGTAGGGACCTTTAGGAATAGGTGGAGACAGTTGAGATCTAGTATTGGTCTCCAGGGTCCATCATTTCTGGGGACCAGAAAAATTCTGGAGTAGAAACCTCTTCCTTTCGCAGCTGGAGACACTGGTTCAATGGTGCCCTGAGTCAGCAGAGCTTGCAACACAGGTTGCAAGAGATGTAATTGCCGTGTTGGGGGTGGGGGGTGGGGAACGTCCTTTCATTTTAAGGTGTGGATCCAGGTCATGTAGTAATTGTTCTGGAGGACAGACAGGACCCATTTGTCTGAGGTGATGTGAAACCATACAGGGAGGCAGTGAGAAGAGACGGACTGAGAGGGGCAGAGAGGGAGGAGGGGGGGCAAGATTGGCAGGTAGTCAGACACTACCTGCCCTATCTTGAAAGGGCAGCCTCTGGCTGGAGGAAGGAGAAGCTATAGCCAGAGGGGCTTCTTCCTGGGCCTGGAGGGGGGGGGGCACTGGGAGAGATTATTTTCTAATGAACTGGGTTTTGGAAGGGTAGTTCCTCTGAAACTTAGGTATAGGTGAAACATGCAGGTGTTTGAGGTCCTGTATTTCTTTCCCTTTTTGCTGAAGGGACTTAAAGAGTTCAGCCACTTAAGCACCAAACCAGGCTGTAGTATCCAGGGGTGGATCAATGAGGGCTGTATTATCATGGGCCTAACAGACAAGGATATAGGGAATCTCTAAACTCTGGATCCCACACAGTTTGGTTTTGTGAAGGGTAGATCATGCCTGTGCAACCTGGTCGACCTCCTTGAGTCAGTCACCAGAGTTGTGGATGAAGGCAAGACGGCTCATACAGCCTACCTTGATCTGGCCAAGGCCTTTAATACTATTCTCCACTCAGGAATTATAGAAAAACTCACTAAACTAGGAATCAAACCATATATCACTAGGTGGGTTGCAAATTGGATCACAGAACCCACAGTGTGAAAGTAGCTCACTCCAAGTAAGACTGACGAACAGTCACGAGTGGAGGGTTCAGTCCTAGGTCTTCCCCTGTTTGGTATCTACTTCTCTGAAGTCCGGGCCAACACAAAAGGACTCTGGCTGACAAAGTCCACAGACGATTGCAATTTGGGAGCTATTATCAACTCCCCAAGTGATGTTGACATCCTACAGAAAGGCCTCACTGAGACCAACGACTGGTGTCAGGAACCATGCCGTTAAGCTCAATGCCAAAAAATGTGCCGTCATCCTCTTTGGGAAAAACCCGCTTCCCATGAATTACCACATCAATGGTAGTCCATTGAACACAGAAGGCATTAAAAGAGACAGCAACCTCTCTTTTGACCACCATATTACCACTATGGTTAGAAAGTCCTTCTATGTGGAACATCTCATTAGTTAAGGGTTTTGCATCCAGGAAGACAGAGGTCATTGTCTCCATCTACTGTTCCCTCATTAGGCCAGTCATTGAGTATAATGCCCCATTTGGCATGTACCTCACTAGACACCTGCAACAACTGGAGAGGCCGAGAGGATCCAGGCTTTAAACACTTGTCCTATATGGACAGACTCAAAAACTCATTACCACAATCAACAGAACATGCTGGAGGGACAGGTTCATAAACCAGGGACTGCCCATGCTATGGAACAGACTTCCCATATATGTCAAACAGAGCACCTTAATGGCCCTCTTCAAGAGAAATCTTGATGAGTGGATGGGAAATAGAAAATTCACCCCAAGGATCACTCCAGTGGCTCTACTCGACAGAGGCACTAAGAACTAAAGTTGGGTGGCATGATGCCAGGATAATCCTATGCGCTAGGCTTGTAAAGGCTCCAGGGCCATTAGCCTAGTACACACCTATAAACCTATGAGCTTTGCCCTAAAGTTGTCAGGCAGGGGCTGTAAGCATAAAGTACAGTTGTGTGCACTTAACATAAATGTAGATGTTCAAGTGTATTCACTGTTGCAGTCATCACACTTGGGTTATCTGCCTGCAGGTAGCCCTCAGTCTGCCAGAATACCAGAGACTTAGTATTTCTGCATCAGTTGCAGTCATTCCAGGACTGCCGTCAGGTCATCAGGGGTATAAAAACAGACAGCCAATGCCATTACATCAGTTTTTCTTGCCCCAAATGTCAGAAGCCCCCGTAAATAGGGAGCTAGGTTATGGTGGGGAAAAACACCACCAGTAAAAAGTAAATACCAAAGTCAATACCCCTGAAAGAGGTGTGAGAGAGAGAGAGATCAGGGGGCTGGAGGAAGGGAAAAGTACAGTTGTGTACTTCTTCTTTCGGCTTTTCCCAGTTAGGGGTCGCCACAGCAGAACTCCGGTCTGCTAATGATTGGCAGTCAATGTTTTCAGTGCTGAGGTGCCAGCCCGACGCCCAACCTTCAACGAAGACATGCCCATTCACACATGTCTTTCAGACACCACTAAACCGCGGGGAGGACATGCAGACTCCACACAGAATCGAACGGGAAAACCTCTTAATGTGAGGCGACAATGCTACCGCTGCACCACCTACCATAAATGTAGATGTTCGAGTGTATTCACTGTTGCAGTCATCACATTTGGGTTATCTGCTTGCAGTAGTCCTCAGTCGGCCTGATTATCAAAGTCTTGGGTCCTGCGTCGGTTGCTGTCTTATCTTCCTGACGTCAGGTAGTCAGGGGTATAAAGCATGCAGCCAACGCCATTACATCAGTTTTTCTTGCCCCCGATGTCAAGTGTCACCGTAATGGGAAGCAATTAAATATATATATGCAAGGTTATACCTCCAACAAAAAAGCAAACACACCAAAAAGCTTTTTGGCATAGTAAAGGAGAATAGAGGTACAGCCAAAAGAGGTCAGGGGGCAGCAGGGAGGGTAAAGTACAGTTTTGTACCTACCATAAATGTAGATGTTCGAGGATTCCCTTGCTGCAGTCCTGACAATTGGGGTATAGTCCGCGTCCCAGTCGGCCCGAATACCAGAGTATAAGGCTGGCCGGTCATGGCTTTAGACTGACGCCAGTACGTCAGGGTACTAATGCGCATGACCGACGTCATTTCCTCAGTCTTTTCTTGCCCCAGATGTCAGAAGACCCAAAAAGACAAGTCCCAAAAACAACCTGCACCAATAAACATGTACAATATATACAGTAATATATATATACAAAAAATATAAGCATGTAAACTCACCTACACAACCACCCTGAAACACAGAAGGGAAGGAGGGAGGGTAAATTGGACTGCAGCAAGGGAATCCTCGAACATCTACATTTATGGTAGGTACAAAACTGTACTATGTTCTTCGTCTTCCCTTGCTGCAGTCCTGACAATTGGGTAGAATCCCAAAGCAGAGGTAAGGGAGGCTGGCAAATTATAAAGTAGCAGGAGCTGACAACATGCCTTGTAAAACAGCTGTGGCAAAACCAGCTCTAGTCTTAGAGTATATAGGCAGGTGATAATGCCTAGAGAAAGTATGCACTGAACTCCAAGTAGCTGCTTCCAGAATATCCTTAGTGGCCACCCCTTAGAAATGCTGTTGAAGTGGCAGTAGCCCTAGTGGAATGAGGCCTAATCCCAGCTGGAACCTCTTGCCATGATGGAATAACAAAATGCAATGCAAAGCCAATCCACCTAGAAATAGTTTGTTTTGACACAGGCTTGCCCTGTGAACTCAAAGCAAAGAAACAAGTAACTGCTGAGACTGCCTAAAATCTTTAGTCCTGCTCAGATAATAACGCAATTGCCTGTGTACATCTAAAGTGTGCAAAATCTTTTCCCCTTTATTTTGAGGATCTGCAAAAACGTAGGCAAATGAATAGTTTGGTTTAAAGCCACACTAGAAACCACCTTAGGCATAAAGGAAGGATTAGTGCGTAATGATACCCTGTCCTTATGGAAAATCAAAAGGGCTCTACTGCCATAAGGGCCTGCAACTCAGACACCCTTCTTGCAGAAGTAATAGCCAACAGAAAAGCAGTCTTCCATGACAAATATTTCAATTCAGCAGTAGCTGCAGGCTCAAAAGGTTGTAGAGTAAGTTTTTCCAACACAAAATTGAGATCCCAAGCAGGAGTAGGAGCTCTGGGGGTCTTATATTCTTTGCCCCTCTAAGAAACTGCTTGAACAAAGGATGCGAAACAAAGGTGGGTCACAATCATAGTGAGCTGAAATTGCTGCAGCATGAATCTTTATGGAAGAGAAGGACAAACCTTTGTCCAATAATTCAGTAAGATATTGAAGAGCCACACTCAAATTAGGCTCTGAAATCTCCAAATTCTTTGCTGTACTCCAAAATAAAAATCTCTTCCATTTTCTGCGTACACTCTCCTAGTACTAGGCCTTCTAGCTTCCATAATCACATTTAAAACTTGTTGAGGAAGCTGAGACCTACCATGCTTCAACACAGAATATGCCAGGCTGTGAGATGAAGAGATGGAAGCTTGACATTGAGCAGATGACCGTCCTTCTGAGACAACAGATGAGGAAACAGAGGTAAAAGGCCATGGAGGCTTCTTTACAAGACTCCTTAGAAGTGGGTACCAGTGTTGCCGAGGCCAATCTGGAGCTATCAAAATCATCCTTGGCCTGTCCTGTCTGACCTTTAGTAATACCTTTGGAAGAAGAGGTAGAGGTGGAAAGGCATAGACATGAAGGTTTTTCCAACTGAAAGACAGAGTATCCACTTTCCAAGCTGTGTGATGAAACCCCTTTGTGCAATACTTTGGCAGCTGGTGGTTTAGTGGAGAAGCTTAACAGATCTATGTCTGGAGTTCCCCATGACACTGTCAATTTCTGAAATACATGAAGATCCAGTTTCCACTCGTGGGGATCCATGATTTGTCTGCTTAATGCATCTGCTAGGGAGTTCTGTGCTCCTGGCAGAAACCTTGCCTGAAGAGTCAGTAGCAAGCTTAACGCAGTCTCCCATAAAATCATTGCTTGCCTGCATAGAGGATAAGAATGTGTTCCCCTTGCTTGTTGATGTACCACATGACAGTTGTGTTGTCTGTCAGAATCAACACCTGCCCTGGAAGAAGTAACTCATGAACGCCATCAATGCAAACTGGACTGCTAACATCTCCTTCATGTTGATATGTAGATGCTGTAGTCTGGCAGGCCACTTGTCTTGTATCCACGTTCCATTTAGATGAGCTCCCAAGCAGTGTCCGAGGCATCTGTCGTTAAAATCTGACTCGCCTCTGGCCGGGTCACAGAGAGTCCCTTGTTTAGGTGACATTCCTGAGCCCACCACAAGATTTCCTTTTGATGGCAAGGTTTTATTTGAATGTCAGTGTCCTTATCTTCGCTGTGCTGTGTCCATAGATTTTTCTGATACCATTGCAGCTTCCTCATATGCAGTTTGGCATTGGGAAGCACCAGAATACAAGATGCCATGAACCCTAATGCTTGAAGGACTGTCCTTGCAGTCAGCACGGACTGATGAGATAGTTGATGGAAGTAAAGTGACAGACTGTTTTGTTTGTCCGGGGTTAAAAAGGCCATCTGGGCTGCTGTATTCAGTCTCACACCCAGAAAGCACATGTCTTGAGAGGGTACTAGACTGACTGGACTTTATTTCGTTCACAGAATACCCTAGGCATCTTAGCACTGCTATGACATATTCCAGATGCTGTAGAAGGTGTTCCTTTTCTTGAGCCAGAATCAGGCAGTCGTCCAAGTAAGGATAAATTTGAATGCCTTGAAGCCTGAAGTAAGCTATCACTGGAGCCAGAACCTTTGTGAATACTCTGGGCGCAGTAGATAAGCCAAAGGGCAATGCAGAGAACTGATAATGAAAATCTCCAGTTCGAAACCGAGATACTTTCTGCAACTTAGCCTTATGGGCACATGAAGGTAAGCTTCCTTGAGATCCAAAGTTACCATCCAGTGATCCTTGCCCAGCAGAGGTAACAGTTGCTGTAACGTCAACATCTTGAACTTGGGAATGTCCAAATTGAAAATGGTGCCTGCCAAACCAGGTTTTTTAAACCCTGTGTTTATGAAAGGATGGGCAAGGCAGAGAATTGAAAATGGGATGTGCCTGCCAAAACCCTCAGGTATTTTCTGAATGTGGGTTTTATGAGGATGTGGAGGTAAGCATCATTTATGCCTAGGGTTGCCATGAACTTTTGGGGCAGTAACAGGGGGATGAGGCAGAATCAGCACCCTCAAGGTAGGGACCTTTAGGAATAGGTGGAGACAGTTGAGATCTAGTATTGGTCTCCAGGGTCCATCATTTCTGGGGACCAGAAAAATTCTGGAGTAGAAACCTCTTCCTTTCGCAGCTGGAGACACTGGTTCAATGGTGCCCTGAGTCAGCAGAGCTTGCAACACAGGTTGCAAGAGATGTAATTGCCGTGTTGGGGGTGGGGGGTGGGGAACGTCCTTTCATTTTAAGGTGTGGATCCAGGTCATGTAGTAATTGTTCTGGAGGACAGACAGGACCCATTTGTCTGAGGTGATGTGAAACCATACAGGGAGGCAGTGAGAAGAGACGGACTGAGAGGGGCAGAGAGGGAGGAGGGGGGGCAAGATTGGCAGGTAGTCAGACACTACCTGCCCTATCTTGAAAGGGCAGCCTCTGGCTGGAGGAAGGAGAAGCTATAGCCAGAGGGGGCTTCTTCCTGGGCCTGGAGGGGGGGGGGCACTGGGAGAGATTATTTTCTAATGAACTGGGTTTTGGAAGGGTAGTTCCTCTGAAACTTAGGTATAGGTGAAACATGCAGGTGTTTGAGGTCCTGTATTTCTTTCCCTTTTTGCTGAAGGGACTTAAAGAGTTCAGCCACTTAAGCACCAAACCAGGCTGTAGTATCCAGGGGTGGATCAATGAGGGCTGTATTATCATGGGCCTAACAGACAAGGATATAGGGAATCTCTAAACTCTGGATCCCACACAGTTTGGTTTTGTGAAGGGTAGATCATGCCTGTGCAACCTGGTCGACCTCCTTGAGTCAGTCACCAGAGTTGTGGATGAAGGCAAGACGGCTCATACAGCCTACCTTGATCTGGCCAAGGCCTTTAATACTATTCTCCACTCAGGAATTATAGAAAAACTCACTAAACTAGGAATCAAACCATATATCACTAGGTGGGTTGCAAATTGGATCACAGAACCCACAGTGTGAAAGTAGCTCACTCCAAGTAAGACTGACGAACAGTCACGAGTGGAGGGTTCAGTCCTAGGTCTTCCCCTGTTTGGTATCTACTTCTCTGAAGTCCGGGCCAACACAAAAGGACTCTGGCTGACAAAGTCCACAGACGATTGCAATTTGGGAGCTATTATCAACTCCCAAGTGATGTTGACATCCTACAGAAAGGCCTCACTGAGACCAACGACTGGTGTCAGGAACCATGCCGTTAAGCTCAATGCCAAAAAATGTGCCGTCATCCTCTTTGGGAAAAACCCGCTTCCCATGAATTACCACATCAATGGTAGTCCATTGAACACAGAAGGCATTAAAAGAGACAGCAACCTCTCTTTTGACCACCATATTACCACTATGGTTAGAAAGTCCTTCTATGTGGAACATCTCATTAGTTAAGGGTTTTGCATCCAGGAAGACAGAGGTCATTGTCTCCATCTACTGTTCCCTCATTAGGCCAGTCATTGAGTATAATGCCCCATTTGGCATGTACCTCACTAGACACCTGCAACAACTGGAGAGGCCGAGAGGATCCAGGCTTTAAACACTTGTCCTATATGGACAGACTCAAAAAACTCATTACCACAATCAACAGAACATGCTGGAGGGACAGGTTCATAAACCAGGGACTGCCCATGCTATGGAACAGACTTCCCATATATGTCAAACAGA
Source organism: Protopterus annectens (assembly GCF_019279795.1). Classification (NCBI taxonomy): domain Eukaryota; kingdom Metazoa; phylum Chordata; order Ceratodontiformes; family Protopteridae; genus Protopterus; species Protopterus annectens. The sequence continues at coordinate 610,473,003 of NC_056739.1, forward strand.
GCACCTTAATGGCCCTCTTCAAGAGAAATCTTGATGAGTGGATGGGAAATAGAAAATTCACCCCAAGGATCACTCCAGTGGCTCTACTCGACAGAGGCACTAAGAACTAAAGTTGGGTGGCATGATGCCAGGATAATCCTATGCGCTAGGCTTGTAAAGGCTCCAGGGCCATTAGCCTAGTACACACCTATAAACCTATGAGCTTTGCCCTAAAGTTGTCAGGCAGGGGCTGTAAGCATAAAGTACAGTTGTGTGCACTTAACATAAATGTAGATGTTCAAGTGTATTCACTGTTGCAGTCATCACACTTGGGTTATCTGCCTGCAGGTAGCCCTCAGTCTGCCAGAATACCAGAGACTTAGTATTTCTGCATCAGTTGCAGTCATTCCAGGACTGCCGTCAGGTCATCAGGGGTATAAAAACAGACAGCCAATGCCATTACATCAGTTTTTCTTGCCCCAAATGTCAGAAGCCCCCGTAAATAGGGAGCTAGGTTATGGTGGGGAAAAACACCACCAGTAAAAAGTAAATACCAAAGTCAATACCCCTGAAAGAGGTGTGAGAGAGAGAGATCAGGGGGCTGGAGGAAGGGAAAAGTACAGTTGTGTACTTCTTCTTTCGGCTTTTCCCAGTTAGGGGTCGCCACAGCAGAACTCCGGTCTGCTAATGATTGGCAGTCAATGTTTTCAGTGCTGAGGTGCCAGCCCGACGCCCAACCTTCAACGAAGACATGCCCATTCACATGTCTTCAGACACCACTAAACCGCGGGGAGGACATGCAGACTCCACACAGAATCGAACGGGAAAACCTCTTAATGTGAGGCGACAATGCTACCGCTGCACCACCTACCATAAATGTAGATGTTCGAGTGTATTCACTGTTGCAGTCATCACATTTGGGTTATCTGCTTGCAGTAGTCCTCAGTCGGCCTGATTATCAAAGTCTTGGGTCCTGCGTCGGTTGCTGTCTTATCTTCCTGACGTCAGGTAGTCAGGGGTATAAAGCATGCAGCCAACGCCATTACATCAGTTTTTCTTGCCCCCGATGTCAAGTGTCACCGTAATGGGAAGCAATTAAATATATATATGCAAGGTTATACCTCCAACAAAAAAGCAAACACACCAAAAAGCTTTTTGGCATAGTAAAGGAGAATAGAGGTACAGCCAAAAGAGGTCAGGGGGCAGCAGGGAGGGTAACCAGGACTGCAACAGTGAATACACTTGAACATCTACATTTATGGTAAGTGTACACAACTGTACTATGTTCTTCATGTTTCACTGTTGCAGTCATCACATTTGGGTATATTCCCAAAGCTAAGGATGGGAGGAGGAATTTAGATAGCATTAGGACCAGCTATAAGGCCCTGCAAGACTGCAGTGGCAAAGCCAGCTCTGGATTTAGAAAAAATTGGCAAATGATAATGCTTAGTGAAAGTATGTACAGAACTCCAGGTAGCAGCTTCTAGGATGTCCCTGGTAGGGACACCTCTGAGAAAGGCCGTAGAGGTAGATGCAGCTCTGGTTGAATGTGGTCTAATCCCCTGTGGGATAGGTTTTCCATGGTGCTTATAGCAGAAATAAATGCAATGGCCTATCCATTTAGAAATGTTTTGCTTTGAAATAGCCTTCTCCTCTACCCCTGCAGCAAATGCCACCGGCAGTTGTTCAGATTTCCTTTGAGGTTTAGTCCTGTCCAAGTAAAACCTAAGTTGTCTGTGCACATCTAAGGAGTGCAGTATCCATTCCCCTTTGTTCTGTGGATTAGAAAAGAAGGCTGGCAAATGAATGGACTGATTACGAGCCACACTGGATACTACCTTGGGCATGAAGGAGGGATTGGTCCTGAGGGACACCCTGTCCGCATGAAAGATGATGAAAAGCTCCACTGCCATAATGGTCTGTAATTCAGATACTCTTCTTGCTGAGGTGATTGCTAAAAGGAAGGCTGTTTCCCAAGAAAGGAATTTTAACTCTGCAGTTGCAGCTGGCTCAAAAGGAGGAAGAGTGAGATTTTCCAATACAAAGTTAAGGTCCCAGGCTGGAGTTGGGGCTCTCTTGGGTGGTCTTAGGTTTTTGGCCCCTCTGAGGAACTGCTTGAGAAGTGGATGAGAGAAGAGGGGTGGTTCTGTGTTGTAATGAGCTGAGATGGTTGTGGCATGAATTTTGATGGAGGAAAAAGAAAGGCCCCTGTGAAGCATCTCTGTTAAGTATTGAAGAATCTGAAGTAAATTGGGAGCTGCTGTGCTCATCCCTTGAGTTTGGTTCCAGGCACAGAGGAAGAAAGGCATAAACTTGATATATTTTTCCAGCTGAAGGACAGAGCATCCACTTTCCAAGCTTGTTTGTGGGGAGTCCTTGTGCAGAATTTGTCCAATTGGTAGTTCTGGGGTGAGGCAAACAGGTCTATATCTGGGCTCCCCCATTTGTTTATCAACATGTTGAAAGTCTTTGGTTCCAGTTTCCAGTTATGTGGTCCATGAAATTTCTGCTTAGTTCGTCTGCCAGTGTATTTAGTTTTCCTGGCAGGAATTGAGCCGGTAGACACACTCAGTAGATCAAGGCTGTGTTCCACAGAGCCATGGCTAGTCTGCAGAGGGGGTATGAATGGGTACCCCCCTGCTTGTTTATGTACCACATAACAGTGGTGTTGTCCATCTTTACCATTAATTTTCCTGGAAGAATGTGGTCCTTGAAGGCTGTCAGAGCATTCTGTACAGCTAACATTTATTTTTGATTGATATGCAGGTGCATTTGACTTGTGTTCCATTTGCCCTGAATGCAGTTCCCTGCCAGGTGAGCCCCCCATGCATAGTCTGATGCGTCTGTTGTTAGGGTTTTGGCGGCAGGGGGTAGAGTGAATGGTAGTCCCTTCTTTTGGTGGCAGGCCTCTGTCCACCAATGGAACTCTAACTGTAGGCAAGGTATGATAGGAATCATTGCTTCTAGATCCTGAGAATGTTGACAACATAGGCTTTTTAGATACCATTGTAGTTTCCTCATATGCAGTCTTGCATATGGAATTAGTAGAATGCACGAGGCCATGAACCCCAAGGCTTGCAATATTTGCCTTGCAGATAGCAGGGTTTTTGTGGCCATTAGTTTGAAGTACGTTGTCAAATGAATTTGTTTCTCTGACACGAGGAAAGCCATCTGGGAAGTTGTGTTCAAGCTTGCTCCCAGGAATTTAATTTATTGACAGGGTACAAGATGTAACTTCTTTTCGTTTATGGTGTACCCCAGACAAGTAAGTACCTTTTGTACAAATGCCAGATGATTCAAAAGTATGTCCTGGCTTTCTGCCTGAATTAGACAGTCGTCCAGGTATGAGTATACCTGAATATTTCTTTGCCTGCAAAATGCAATGACTGGAGACAGGCACTTTGTGAATACCCTGGGCGCAGTAGATAAGCCAAAAGGCAGTGCAGAGAACCAATAGTGCATATAGCCTGCTTTGAAGCGTAGGTATCTTCTGCAAGATTCTCTGATTGGGATGTGCAAGTAGGCTTCCTTTAAATCCAGTGTTGCCAACCAGGCATTCTTGCATAGCATAGGAAGCAACTGGTGAAGAGTTAGCATCTTGAATTTTGGAATCACAAAAAAGGTGTTTAGGATAGAAAGGTCCAGGATAGGATGCCATGAGTTGACTTTTCTGGGTACCAGGAAAAGTCTTGATTAGAAACCTTGTCCCTTTTCCTCTTCTGGTACAGTCTGAATAGCCTTTATGCTTACAAGAGAGAATACTTGCTTTTGAGCCTCTGCCCACTGATTTGAGTGTAGACTTGGCCAACTGTTTGGGGCTGGTAACGTGTGGAAGTGAAATCTGTATCCTTGGGAAACTATATTTAAAACCCATTTGTCCTGGGTAATGAGTTCCCAGTTTTTGGCCTGCAGAGCAATCTTTCCCCCTAAAGGAGAAGTCAGTTGAGAAGTGCTTGGAAGTTTTAAAATTAAGTCATTGAGACAGCTTACCATAGGGGGGAGTCTTACTACTCTCTGATTTGGAAGTGGGAGCCCCCCACTGCTTAGTCTTGTGCGTACCCTGGGACTGAAGCCTGGGTGTTCTGCTGGTTCTGGGTTTGAACTGAGAAGGCCTGGAAGAGGCAGGAAAGGACCAGTTTTTTGAGGGCCAATGCCTAATAAATCTAGGAGGTTGCACTTGTAAGAAATCTTTAGCAGTTTGCATAGATTTAGCTTTTTCCTCCATCTTTTTAAGGACTTCTTCTGCTTTGTCGCCAAACAGGCGGTCCTGAGTTAAGGGAGCATCCAGCAATTTAGCTTTAACTTGATCTGGCAAAGATTGCTCCTTAAGCCAAGCATGCCTTCTAAGTACAGACCCAGTGACAGCAGCCCTGCAAGCTGCATCTAGTGAATCAAAACCCCATTGAAAAGTATGTTTTCCAACCTGTTCAGCAGCGGCATTAAATCCTGTAAATCCTTATTTTCGGCACAGTCAGGAATCAACATAATTTTCTGTTTAAGCAATCCAATAATATGCTGCTGATACTTTAACATATGAAACTGGCAGTTTAAGGCCTTAATGGCCAAGGTTGCAGAAATGTATACCTTCTTACCCCATCTATCCAGCGCTCTGGAATCTCTATCAGAGGGGGTAGGATTTTTGGCAGTAGTAGCCTTAATGCCCTTGGGTCCCTGTGAAATTGTCTCAGGATCCGCAGTAGGATTTTTAAAAAGGAACTTGTGAGAGTCAGGAACCCTGTAATATCTATCAGGTTTTCTGGGAGCAGGAGGTAAAGAGTCAGGGGCCAAGGTAGATTCCGAAAAGGCATCATCAACAATGTCTAGTACAGAAGGGATAGCTAAAGGCCTGTGTTGGGGCAGGAGTAAGAAATCCCTAAGCCTCTTTTTAGAATCAGAGTAATCCTGGCTTTCCTAACGAAAATGCTCCCTAAGAGTATGCAAGGTTTCACCAAAAGAGAAATCCTCTGGGGGGAAGCAGAGGGAAAAGAGTCCTCTGCATCAGAATCCTCATGCGTAGACAAGGGTAAATCCTGGTCATCAGAGGAAACAGAAATTTCAGAATCCTGGTCAAAAGTATCATAAGCAAATTCAGTCCTAGGTCTTTTAGAGGGGGAAGGTTGTCTTCCCCTGATTAAAATAATAAGGTCTTCAGCCATTCTTCTCATTTGTTTTTTTAAGCAGAGAGGCCTGACCATGTGGTCTGGGTGTCGGTTTTCTAGGCATGGTTCAAGTTTTAGGCCTTGAAGAAGAAGATGGCGGTTTAATATGCAAGTCAGTAGGCCTGAATACATCCTCAGAAGCTGGTGCCTGCACAGCAGCTCCAGACCCATCCAAGGTAGAGACAGCCGCAGGTTCCACAGTAGAATGGGTCTCAGTAGAAGCCTGCAAATCTGAAGTAGCACGTATCAGGGGCTGCGAAGCGCCTCACTGAGTACCAGCGAACTGGCGAGTAGCTTAGGAGAAGCGTCATTGGTAGCTTTGGACCTAGGCGGCCTATGTTTTTCTCTTTGCGTTTTTTCGGAATGTCGGTAGTCGGGTGGCTTACCGAAGACATATCTGGACAACTGAACAGAGTACCAATATATTTAGAAGCGTAAATATACAGACGACGAATAGTTTGTTGTTTAAATAAGGCACAAAGCTGACAGCAATGTACGTCATGGTCAGGGCCTAGACAAGGAACACAGTACGAATGAAAATCTCTATGAGGTATTTGCTTTCCACAAGAAATACAATTATTGACTTTTATTGACATCGGTTTAGAGCAAGATAAAGTTTCCCCAATGGGGTACTTAGCTTTAATTGAAGACTTTGGTTCTGAAATTCGAAAACGAAAATTTTCAGGAGTCGGCCGACCGGCACTTGCGAACTGCTTCTGCTTCGAGCACCGCACGGGAAGAAAGACTGATGTAATGGCGTCAGCTGCATGCTTTATACCCCTGACAACCTGATGTCACGGAAGATGAGACAGCAACTGACGCAGGACCCAAGACTTTGATAATCAGGCCGACTGAGGGCTACTGCAAGCAGATAACCCAAATGTGATGACTGCAACAGTGAAACACGAAGAACATCCAGGATTGCAACAGTGAATACACTCGAACATCTACATTTATGGTAAGTGTATACAACTGTACTATGTTCCTCGTGTTTTACTGTTGCAGTCATCACACTTGGGGGTGTGCAGATAAGATTCTTTTAAATCTAGGGTTGCTAGCCAGGTGTCCTTGGCTAGCATAGGAAGCAGCTGTTGGAGAGTTAGCAGTTTGAATTTTGGAACCACCAAAAAGGTGTTGAGAATAGACAGATCCAGGATAGGACGTCAAGAGTTTTTTTTTCTGGGGACCGAAACAGTCTGGAGTAAAAACCTTGTCCCCTTGCTTTTGGGCCTCTGTCCGCTGGTTTGGGAGAGGTCTGACCACCCACTTAAGGATAGGAGTGAGTGGAACCGGAATCTGCATCCCTGGGAAACAATGTTTAAGACCCATTTGTCTTGGGTAATGTATTGCCAGTTTTTGGCATGCAGTGCAAGTTTCCCTCCTAAAGGTGCAAGTACTTGGGCAAGGCTTGGAAGAGTTAAGGATAAGTCACTGTGCAATTTTACCATAGGATGGAGGCTTACTACTTCCTGTTTTGGACATGGGAGCACTCCATTGCTTTGACTTGTGCATAACCTGAGACTGAAGTCTTGGTAGTCTGGTGACCCTGGGTTTGAACTGAGAAGGCCTGGAAGGGACTGGAAAATACCGTTTTTTTGAAGGCCAATACCTACTGAATCTAGGTGGCATTGAACTTCAAAATCTAGGTGGCTGTACTTGTAATAAATCTTTTAACAATTTGCATAGATTTAGCTTTCTCCTACCTTCTTTTGAGGACTTCTTCTGCTTTATTACCAAATAGATGCTCTTGATTTAATGGTGCATCCAGTAATTTTGCTTTGACATGACCTGGCAAGTTCTGTTCCTTAAACCAAGCATGTCTTCTAAGAACAGACCCAGTGACAACACCCCTGCAAGATGCTTCTAAAGCATCAAACCCATATTACAAAGTATGTTTACCAACTTGGTTAGCAGAATGCATTAACTCCTGTAAATCTTTGCGTTCTGCACAGTCAGGAATCAACAACATTTTTTTGTATAATTAGCTCCATAATATGCTGCTGATACTTCAACTTATGAAACTGGCAATTTAAAGCCCTAATAGCAAGCATAGCAGAGGTGTACACCTTTTTTCCACATCTGTCTAATGCCCTGGAATCCCTGTCCGAAGGGGTAGGATTTTTGGCAGTTGTAGCCTTAATGCCTTTAGATCCCTGGGAAATGGTCTCTGAATCCACAGTAGGATTCCTAAAAAGAAACTTGTGGGAGTCAGGCACTCTATAGTACCTTTCAGATTTCCTGGGAGCTGGAGGCAAGGTATCAGGGATAAGGCTGGATTCCAGGAAGACATCATCTACAATTTCCAGAACAGGAGGGATAGCTAGAGGCCTGTGCTGAGGCAAGCTTAAAAATTCGCTGAGTCTCTTTTTGGACTGGGAGTAGTCCTGGCTCTCCCAGCGGAAATGTTCTCTAAAGGTGTGCACGGTTTCACCAAAGGAAAAATCTTCTGGATGGGAAGCAGATGGAATGGAATCCTCTGCATCAGAATCCTCATAGGTAGATAAGGGTATATCCTGGAAATCAGAAGGATCAGAGTAATCAGATTCCTGATAAGAAGAATCAGAAGGAAAATCAGTTCTGAGTCTTTTTGAGGGGGAAGCCTGACTTCCCCTAATTAAAGTAATGAGGTCCTCAGCTATTCTAATCATTTGTTTTTGAGGCATGTGGGCCTTAGACTGCACTTTGGTCATCAGTTTCCTAGGCGTAGTGCAAACTTTAGGCCTGAGAAATTCTGTATTTTTGGTTTGAAAGGAAGTTGTCGGTTTAATATGAAAACTGGAAGGCCTGAAAACACCCTCAGAAGCCAGTGCCTGCACAGCAGCTCCAGACCCATCCAAGGTAGAGATATCCGCAGGTTCCATAGTCGAAGAAGCATCTCGCGGCACACGGGACTCCGAATGGGTCTCAGTAGAGGCCTGCGAATCTGTAGAAGCAGGTATCGGGGGCTGCAAAAGCGCCTCACTGAGTACCGGCAGACTGGCGACTAGCTTAACGTTAGCGTCGTCGGCAGCCTTGGACCTATGCCGTCTGTCTCTGTCTTTATCCTTTTGTTTTTTTTGGAAGATCAGTAGTCGGATGGCTTACCGAAGTCATTTCGGAGTACAGAGATCGAAAGAATTTAGCTACAAAAATAGCCCAACTAATAGTTTGGGCGTTGAAGAAGGCACAAAACTGACAGCGATGGATGTCGTGGACTGGGCCTAAACAGGTGACGCAGTAAGAATGAAAATCTCTGTGAGGTATTTGCTTTCCACGGGTAAGACAATTATTAATTTTTTCTGCCATCGGTTAGAGAAAGAAAAAAGGATCCCCAATGGGGTACTTATCTTTTAGAAGACTTCAGGCCTGAAGCTCGAAAAATGAAAATTTCAGGAGTCGGCCGACCGGCACTTGCTAACTGCTTCTGCTTCGGTACTGCACGGCAAGAAAGACTGATGTAATGGCGTTGGCTGCATATTTTATACCCCTGATGACCTGATGCCACGGAAGAAGCGACAGCATCCGACGTAGAAATCCCAAGACTCTGGTATTCAGGCCAGCTGAGGGCTACCGGTAGGCAGATAACCCAAATGTGATGACTGCAACAGTGAAACACGAAGAACATGTGCTTGTAGCTCAGACACTCTACTAGCTGAAGTGATGGCCAGGAGCAAGGCTGTTTTCCACGAGAGAAATTTTAACTCTGCTGACGCTGCAGGTTCAAAGGGGGGAAGTGTGAGCTATTCCAGTACAAAGTTAAGGTCCCAAGCAGGGGTGGGTGCTCTCCTTGGTGGCATTAAGTTGTTTGCCCCTCTAAGGAATTGTTTGATAACAGGGTGCGAGAAGAGAGATGGCTCAGTGTTGTAATGAGCCGAAATGGCTGAGGCATGTATCTTAATGGATGAGAAAAACAGGCCTTTGTGGAGTAGATCTGCTAAGTAATCCAGGATTAGAGGCAGGGAGAGAGTTGTGTCCTCTCCTTTGGCTTGAATCCAGGAGCAGTACCTTTTCCATTTATCAGCTAGGATTTCCTTGTAGTGGGTCTTCTGGCTTCAAGAATGATGTCCAGCACCTGCTTGCTAAGGGATGCTGGGGGAGAATTCAAGGAATAAGCCAGGCTGCAAGATTTAGGGTTTGCAGTTGTGGATGCAAAATCTGTCCCTCCTGCTGAGAGTGCAGGGTTGGGTTCTGTTGTAGGTGCCATGGTGGCACCGATGTCAGGCTGCGCAGGAGTGGGCACCAGTGCTGGCGTGGCCAGTCCTGGCCAATCATAATTGTCCTTGGTCTGTCCTGTCTTACTTTGAGTAATACTCTTGGGAGAAGAGGCAGATGAGGAAAGGCATAGATTGAGAGATTTACCCACTGAAAAGATAGAGCATCCACTTTCCAGGCCCTGCTGTGAGGGTTCCTGGTGCAGAATTTGCTGAGCTGGCGGTTGCAGGGGAAGGTAAATAGATTCACCTCTGGGGTCCCCCATTTCTGTATCAGAAGGTTGAAGGTGCTGGGCTCTAATTGCCACTCATGGGTCTAGGAGATTTCTGCTTAAGTCGTCTGCCAGTGAGTTTTGTTTGCCTGGTAAAACTGAGCTTGCAAATGGACTTGTATGTCCAAGGCCGTGTTCCACAAAGCCATGGATAAGCTGCACAGTGGGTAAGAGTGGGTTCCCCCCTGCTTGTTGATGTACCACATAACTGTGGTGTTGTCTGTTTTGATTAGGAGTTGTCCTGGAGAGGGTAGGGATTTGAAAGCTGTCAGGGCATGCTGTACAGCTGGCATCTCTTTTTGGTTGATGTGCAGATGAATCTGACTTGGGCTCCAGTGGCCCTGGATGCATTAGCCATCCATGTGTGCTCCTCCCAGGCATAGTCTGATGCATCTGTGGTTGGGGTCTGGGCGGCGTGGGGTTGAATAAAGGGCAGTCCCTTGTTGTGGTTGCATGCTGCTGCCCACCAAAGAAACTCTGTCCTTAGACAGGGTATGATAGGAATGACAGTTTCCAGGTCCCGAGAATGTTGGCACCAAAGACTGTTTAAGTACCACTGAAGTTTCCTCATATGCACTCTGGCATATGGAATTAGTAGGATGTAAGAGGCCATGAACCCTAGGGCCTGCAGTATTTTCTTTGCGGATAGCTGGGTTCTGGTGGCCAATAGAGTGAAGTAGCCTGTCAGAAAGGCTTGCTTTTCTGAAGTGAGGAATGCCATCTCGGATGCTGTGTCCAAGCTTGCTCCCAGGAATACAATCTTTTGACTGGACACTAGTTTTGATTTCTTTTCACTGATGGTGTACCCCAGGGATGTGAGAAGGTTCTTTACAAATGTCAGGTGCTGCAACAGCAATTCCTGACTGTCCGCCTGTATCAGACAGTCGTCCAAGTATGGGTAAATTTGAATACTTCTCTGCCTGTAGTAAGCAATGGCTGGAGCCAGGCATTTTGTGAATACTCTGGGAGCAGTGGACAAGCCAAAGGGAAGTGCAAAGAACTGATAATGCATAGATCCAGCCCTGAAACGTGGATATTTCCTGCATGACTCCCTTATAGGGATGTGCAGATAGGTTTCTTTTAAGTCTAGGGTGACTAATCAGGCATCCTTGGCTAGCATAGGTAGAAGCTGTTGCAGGGTGAGCATTTTGAATTTTGGTACCACCAGGAAGGTGTTGAGGATAGAAAGATCCAGGATTCGGCGCTAAGAGCCCTCTTTTCTGGGTACCAGGAAAAGTCTGGAATAGAATCCTTGACCTATCTGTTCCGCCAGAACTGGCTGAATAGCCCTGATAGAGAGCAGGGATAGGATTTGGTTTAGTGCCTCTGCCCACTAGTTTGGAGGAAGGTCTGGGAACCCTTTTGGGGTTGGCAGAGAGTGGAAGTAGAATTTGTACCCTGGGATACAATGCTGAGGACCCATCGGTCTTTAGTGATGGACAGCCAGTTTTTTGCATGAAGGGCAAGTTTTCCTCTTAGGGGCACAAGCAGCTGGGCAGAGGTGGGGAGTGGAGAAGAGAAGTCACTGTGAGTTCTTACTGTAGGGAGGTGGCTTAGCACTCCCTGTTTTGGGGGTGGGGGTATGCCATTGCTTAGATCTCTGCATACCCTGAGACTGTAGTCTGGGTGGTCTGTTTCCCCTGGGTCTAGTTTGAGATGGCCTGGAGGGGGCTGGAAAGGACCAGTGTTTTGAGGGGCAATGCCTACTGAATCTAGGAGGTTGCACTTGTAAGAATTCTTTAACTGTCTGCATAGATTTAGCTTTTTCTTCAATCGTTTTAAGAACCTCTTCTGCTTTAGTGCCAAACAGATTGTCCTTGTTCAAAGGAGCATCTCATAACTTTGATTTGACATGGTCTGGCAAGGTCTGCTCCTTAAGCCAAGCATGTCTTCTCAGTACAGATCCAGTGACTGCTGCCCTGCAAGATGCTTCTAGAGCGTCAAAGCCACACTGCAATGTATGCTTGTTGACTTGGCTTGTAGAATGCATAAGTTCCCGCAATTCTTTATTTTCTGCACAGTCTGTAAAGGTAGCTACTTTTTGCTTAATAAGTTCCACAATATGTTGCTGATACTTCAGCATGTGAAACTGACAATTCAAGGCCCTAATGGCGAGAGTTGCAGAAGTATATACTTTCTTACTCCATCTGTCCAAAGCTCTGGAATCCCTGTCCGAATGGGGTGGGATTCTTAGCTGTAATTGCCTTAATACTTTTAGGGCCCTGGGAAATGATCTCCGGGTCAGCAGTAGAACTTTTGAAAAGGAATTTATGAGAGACAGGTACTCTGTAGTACCTGTCTGGTTTCCTAGGAGCAGGGGGTAAACTATCAGGAGTAAGACTGGATTCCATAAAGACATCAACAACAACTTACAGGACTGGGGGTACTGCTAAAGGCCTATGTTGCGACAAGTCTAGAAATTCTCTGAGTCTCTTTTTGGACTGAGGATAGTCTTGGCATTCCCAATGGAAATGCTCTTTTAAAGTATGTAAGGTATCACCAAAAGAAAAACCTCTGGAGGAGAGGCAGAGAGAATGGATTCCTCTGCATCTGAATCCTCATAAGTAGATAAGGGCATGTCTTCATAATCAGAAACCTCAAAGTCGTCAGACTCTTGCTCTGTTGAAGCTGCTAGGGATTAATCTCTTTTTCTCTTAGCAGGGGAAGGCTGACTTCCCCTAATCAGCATAATAAGGTCTTCTGCCATTCTAAGCATTTGATGTTGTGGCAAGGAAGCAGGTGCATGCGCTTTGGTCGTTGGTTTTCTAGGCATAGCACATACTCTTGGCCTTAGAGACTCGGTAGTTTTAGACAGAACTGAAGTCATCAGTTTGTGTCGAACATCCATAGTGCAAAGAACTTCCCCAGAAGCCGGTACCTGCTCAGCAGCTCTGGACTCATCCAAAGTAGAGACATCCACAGGGTTCCATAGTCGAAGAAGAGGCTTGCGGCATACCGGACTCCGAACAGGTCTCGGTAGAGGCCTGCGAATCTAGTGAAGCGGGCATCAGGGGCTGCAAATGTGCCTCACTGAGCACCGGCGAACTGGTGACTAGCTTAACAGAAGAGACGTCGGCAGCTTTGGACCTGTGTGGTCTGTCTCTGTCTTTATACTTATGTTTTTTCAGAATAGCGACAGTCGGATGGCTTACCGAAGCCATTTCGGAATACGGAGATCGAGAAAGTACAGTTGTGTACACTTACCATAAATGTAGACGTTCGAGTGTATTCACTGTTGTAGTCATCACACGTCAGTTATCTGCCTGCAGGTAGCCCCTCAGTTGGCCCGAATAACAGAGTCCTGGGAATTTTGCGTTGGATGCTGTCGCCTCTTCCATGATGTCAGGTCTTGAGGGGTATAAAACATGCAGCCAACGCTATTACATCCGTTTTTCTTGCCCCAGATGTCAGGAGCCCCCAAAATAGGAAGCAATTACGTGGTGTGGAACACCTCCAGTAAAAAGTAAATACCATTGCCATAACATATGACCAAAAAGAGGATAGGTGGAAAAAATAGATATGTCAGGGGGCTGGAGGGAGGGTAACCAGGACTGCAACAGTGAATACACTCGAACATCTACATTTATGGTAAGTGTACACAACTGTACTATGTTCTTCGTGTTTCACTGTTGCAGTTATCACACTTGGGTTGATTCCCAAAGCTGAGGAAAGATGGAGGCAGTCAAGAAGTATTAGGGCTGGCTAGCAGGCCCTGTAAGACTGCTGTGGCAAATCCAGCTCTGGATTTAGAAAAAAATAGGTAAGTGGTAATGCTTGGTGAAGGTGTATACAGAACTCCAAGTTGCAGCTTCCAGGATGTCCCTGGTAGGGACTCCCCTGAGGAATGCTGTAGAGGTTGAGGTAGCCCTAGTGGAATGAGTTCTGATACCCTGTGTGGTAGGTTTTCCATGGTGTTTGTAGCAGAAATGGATGCAGTGTGCTATCTATTTGGAAATATTTTGCTTTGAAATGGCCTTGCTCTCTGCCCCTGTGGCGAAGCTGACTAGCAGATGGTCAGATTTTCTGAAAGGTTTAGTTCTGTCAAGGTAGAAAGTACAGTTGTGTACCTACCATAAATGTAGATGCTCGAGTGTATTCACTGTTGGGTTATCCTGCTGGCAGGCAACCCGCAGTCGGCCCGAGTTCCAAATTCTTGGTCCTGCGTCGGTTGCTGTCGCCTCTTCCCTGACGTCAGTGCGCCAGGGGTATAAAAGTTGCAAGCGACACCATTTTCTTCAGTTTTTCTTGCCCCAGATGTCAGGTGCCCCCAGATAGGAAGGCTGAAAAGATAAAACTATGCCAAAAAACATGCATATATACTATAAACATTTCCTTCATCTACAAGCAAATACACCACATAGGTTGTATAGAGTTGAGAAGTACAGAAAAGTCCCAGCAATGAAAAAAGGGGGATGGTGGGTGGGTAACCTGGACTGCAACAGTGAATACACTCGAACATCTACATTTATGGTAGGTACACAACTGTACTATGTTCATCGTGTTTCACTGTTGCAGTCACTACACTTGGGTAGAATCCCAAAGCTGAGGTTGGGTGGCTGGGTCTAAATTGTATTTGGAGAGGCTACCAGGCCCTGCAGAACTGCAGTGGCAAAGCCTGCTCTGGATTTAGAGTAGAGAGGTAAGTGGTAGTGCTTGGTGAAAGTGTGCACTGAGCTCCAGGTTGCAGCTTCTAAAATGTCTTTGGTTGGTACTCCTCTGAGAAAAGCTGCTGAAGTGGCTGCTGCTCTGGCAGAATGAGGCCTAATGCCCTTAGGCATTGATTTGCCATGTTGTACATAACAGAAGCGGATGCAGTGTCATATCCATTTTGAGATTGTCTGCTTTGTAATAGACTTTCCTTGCGATCCTGCAGCATAGGCTACAAACAGTTGCTCAGTTTTTCTGAAAGCTTTTGTTTTGTCCAAGTAGAATTGTAGCTGTCTGTGTATATCCAAAGCGTGCAGAAGTCTCTCCCCTTTATTCTGGGGATTTGGGTAGAATGTAGGTAAATGAATGGTTTGGTTTAAGGCCACATTGGAGACCACTTTTGGCATGAATGTTGGTTTTGTCCTAAGAGAAACCCTGTCCTGATGAAAAATGATGAAAGGTTCCACAGCCATTAATGCCTGTAACTCTGAGACTCTTCTTGCTGAAGTTATTGCTAGGAGCAAAGCAGTTTTCCATGATAAGAATTTTAGATCAGCTGTGCAGGCTGGTTCAAAAGGAGGCAGTGTGAGTTTTTCTAAAACAAAATTGAGATCCCAAGCTGGTACTGGTGCGCTCCTTGGGGGTCTTATATTTTTTGCCCCTCTGAGGTACTGTCGTAGCAGAGGATGTGAAAAAATAGGAGGTTCCGTATTGTAATGAGCTGAAATGGCAGAGGCATGGATTTTAATAGATGAGAAAGATAGACCTTTGTCCAGCATCTCAGTTAGGTATTGTAAAATCTGAGATATATTAGGGACAAGTGGTTCCAGCCCTTGTGCCTGGTTCCAAGCACAGAATCTCTTCCATTTTTCTGCATAAAATTTTCTAGTGCTGGGCCTCCTGGCTTCTAAAATGACATTCATAACAGCTTTAGAGAAAGGTGCAGTCTGAGTGGCTACATTATCTGTTATGCTGCCAGGTTTAAGGTTCTGAGTTGACTGTGCAGAATCTGATTGTTTTGTTGTGTCAGAAGATGAGGAATTTGAGGTAGAAGCCAAGCTGGGCCTTGAGAGAAGCTCTTTAGGATTGGGTACCAGTGCTGGTGTGGCCAGTCTGGGGCAATCAGGATCATTTTTGGCCTTTCTTGTCTGACTTTTAGGAGCACCTTGGTAAAAAGAGGCATCGGAGGGAAGGCATAGACTGTCGGGCCTTTCCAGCTGAATGATAGAGCATCCACCTTCCATGCTTAAGAGTGATAAGTTCTAGTGCAGAATTTCTGTATTTGGTAATTGTGAGGGGAGGCAAAAAGATCTATGTCTGAGTGTCTCCATTTCCTCGTTATCATGCTGAACACTTGTGGATTTAGCTTCCATTTGTGTGGATCCATGAGATTTCTGCTTAGTTCATTTGCCAGTGTATTTTTTGTTCCTGGCAGGAATTGTGCCTGAAGATGTACTTGATAGGTCAGTGCTGTGTTCTACAAAGTCATGGCTTGCCTGCATAGGGGGTAGGAATGTGTGCCCCCTTGCTTGTTTATGTACCACATAACTGTCGTATTGTCTGTCTTTATTAATAGTTGTCCTGGATGTAGTAGGTCCTTGAAAGCTGTCAGGGCATTCTGTACAGCTAGCATCTCTTTTTGATTGATGTGAAGATGCATTTGTTCCTTGGGCCACGTGCCCTGAATACATTTTCCTACCATATGTGCCCCCAGGCATAATCTGATGCATCCGTTGTTATAGGTTCATACTAGGCTATCTGCCCTGGGGCATTTATAAGCCTAGCCTGATTGTGTTTGGCTTACGCCACCCCTTGATTTGAGTATACTGTGCCCTTTTTAAAGTTTAGTTTACTGTGCCTCTGTCTAATAGTGACACGGAAGTAATCCCCGGGTCAAACCTACGATCCCCCATCCACTCATCAAGATTCTTCTTGAAGAGAGTCAGTGAGGTGCTCTGCCTAACATGAATTGGAATTCTATTCCAGAGCGAAGGGAGCCTCTGGGTTATGAATCTGTCCCTCCAGCATGTTCTATTTATTTCTGTGCTGAGGTTCAAGTCCCTCGAGCGTGTGGCTATAAGGGATTTAGATTTACTGAGGTGGAGCATGTCCATTAATTCTGGGTTGGACATAACTTTATATGTCAGGCATAGATCGCCTCGAAGTAGGCAGTATGCAACTGAGTAGAGCTAGAGTTTTTTTAACCGAGCAGCATATGGCATCTGTTTGAGTCCCTTGATCCTCCTGGTGAGGTACTTTTGGGGTCTTTCTAATTGCTGCAGGTGTCAGGTAAGGTACATCCCAAAGGGGGCATTGTATTCTATGATGG
The DNA here is from genome assembly GCF_019279795.1 of Protopterus annectens. Lineage (NCBI taxonomy): Eukaryota > Metazoa > Chordata > Ceratodontiformes > Protopteridae > Protopterus > Protopterus annectens. The sequence continues at coordinate 610,489,579 of NC_056739.1, forward strand.
GCCTGATGAGGGATGAATAAAGGGGCACAATTACCTCTCTTGATCTAGATGTGAATCCTTTCATGATGAGGTGGGCTATGTAGAAGGTCTTTCTAACCACTTTGGCAATGTGGTTGTCAAAGGAGAGACTGCTATCAATTACTTTCTCTGTACTTAATGGGTTACCACCTATGTGGTAATTTGTGGGCACATTGTTTTTGCCAAAGGGTATGACTATACACTTTTTGGCATTTAGCTTTAGACCATGGCTCTGGCACCAGTTATCCGTCTCTGCGAGACCTTTTTGAAGGATGTTTGTGTCAACTGGAGAGTCGATTATGGCGCCCAGTTTGCAGTCATCTGGGAACTTGGTGAGCCATAGTCCTCCCACGTTGGCCTGTACCTCAGAAAAGTAAATACCGAACAAGAGAGGTCCCAGGACAGAACCTTGTGGGACGCCACTTGTGACCGGTTTCGAGTCTGACATGGCTCCAGCAACTCTGACTCTGTGGGTTCTGTCTTTGAGCCAGTTTGCGACCCATCTTGTGACATAGGGGTTTATATTTAGGCTGGATAGCTTATCTATGATGCCCGTGTGGGGTATTGTGTCAAATGCCTTTGCGAGGTCCAGATAGGCTGTGTGGACTACCTTCCCTTCATCTATGGCCTTGGTGACTGTTTCGAAGAAGTCGACCAGGTTCAAAAGGCAGGATCTGCCCTTGACGAAGCCAAATTGGGTAGGATCTAGTTTCTGTAGGTCCCCAATGTCTTTATTTATGAGTTCCATGATGATCCTCTCCATAGCCTTGCAGACTAGGCTAGTCAGGCTTATGGGGCGATAGTTTCCAGGGTCCGTAGAGGCACCACCTTTGTGGAGTGGGACTACTGTTGCTGTACGCCACTCTTTGGGCACATATCCTGTAGTGAGGCTGAGATTGTACAGCAGTTTTACTTGAGGGATTAGTTCTTCTTGGAGTTCATGTAGGACGCAACCCAGGACGCCATCTGGTCCCATGGAAGCAGTGTTTTTTAGTTTGGAGAGGGCAGCCTTCACCTGAGCATTAGAGATGTTTGGGAGGCTGCACTCTGCCAGGATAGATACTTGCTCTTTTGGGGGGGAGGGGGTGGAGACGTTTGCACTGAGCCTGTCTGCCAGGATATTGGCGATGTCTGTGGGTTCAGTGTATTTTTTGTCGTTTAGAATCAACTCAGAACAAGTCTGGGAGTTGCATCCCAGGTTCCTAACATAACTGAAAAAAGCCTTATGATTGTCTTTAGTGTCCCATGCAATTTTTCTCTCGAAGCTGGCCTTGGAGGATTTTATGAGGGATCGTAATTTTTTGCTAGTACTGATCAGAGATGCCTTCCCTTTTAGGGATTTTGCTCTATCATATAGTAGTTTCCTCCTTCTGTTGTACAGTTTATTTATGGCTGGGGTCCACCAGACTGGACGCCTGCCTTTGGATGATTGGGTCTTGATTTTGTTTGGGATAGCATGATCCATGCATTCCTGGAGATGTCCGTAGAATGCATTTATATAGGATTCTGCAGTTTGGGCCGTAGTTTCCACTGGCCCTGGGGCCTTGAAGGATTCCACTTCGGTTTTGAGAAGTGTGAAGTTCGCTTTTGAGAAGTTTTTCACTGTGGTTTTCTGGGCTGAGGGTGGGGTCGGGATGTGGATATCCAGTGAAATTAATTTATGGTCTGATCTTACCAATGAGGGATATACTTCTGGTATGGAGCATAGAGTCCCCATGTTGGTAATGATCAGGTCTAGTATGTTATCCCCTCTTGTGGGAGTGGTGACTAGGTGTTCCATAGCATTTGAGTTTATAAATTCCAGGAACCTTTGGGCTAAGGTGCTGGGGCTTGAGTAATGCTCCCAGTCTATGTTTGGGTAGTTGAAGTCGCCCAATATAATGGTGTTCGGAAAGATCTTCATGTTCTCCAATGTTTTCAGGAAAGCCGAGTGGGATTCCTGACTTTGAGAGGGTGGTCTGTAGGATGCTATAAACTGAAAAGCAGTCTTGCCCACTGTCAGCTGCACATGGATGGTCTCTGATACTTCGTGCAATGCCACTATCCTGGAGGTGTGGATATCCTTGATAAATATGGAAACTCCCCCTCCTTTTGTGGTTTGGTCCGGGTTTTGGGGCCGAAAAGCATGATATGAGGTATAACCTGGTAGTGCTGGGGTGCTCTCTGGAGCCTTGAACCAGGTTTCTGTCACTGCACAGATATCGATGTTCTCCATACTGAGGAGAGCTTCGAGTGCGTGCATCTTGAGGTTAAGACTTCTGGCATTTAGCAGCATTACCCTCAGTTTCTTGTTCCTTGTGCTGTCTATGGAGGTGGGTTTGACTTTTGAGCCTTGTCTAAAAAAGGCACTATAGGGGTGGCAAGAGCCTTTGCCAATATCCGAAAGCCCAGGTACAAGCTGTCCCTAGCGAAGCAACGTGGCTTGTCGAGCATGTCATCCCAGGCTGACAGACACTGGATCCCCTTTGAATGACACCAACATTTTAGCCAATTGTTAAAATCGATCATTTTGTCTTTATACTGTGGCATCATTCTAGGTGAGGGTAAGATGCTGCTCAAGGCCAGGGTCATACCGGCCTGGGCTACATGATCAGAGAGCTCCTCTATGTCTCTTTTCATGTAGTCGAGGGAGGTACGTCTCAGGTCATTCACGCCAGCATGTACAATGACAGAGTCATATTTGTATTTGCTTTGGCGTGACCTGAGTGCTTGCGTTATGTGGCGGATCCTAGCGCCCGACAGGCAGCTCACTGTGACCTTCTCCTTATTCAGCCTGGTGAGCGGGACGTCAGTGTGTCTGACAATAGAGTCACCTATTACAAGAGTATCAGGTGTGTTATTCAGGCTGTGACTGCTTGGCACACTGACTTTGTGTGCTATGTGTTGTAACTGTTTTGTTTTAGGGTAGCGTTTGCTTGGATGTCTGCTTTGGAGGTCTCTGTTGCTTAGGTAGATTTTTATTTAGAGCCTCCGAGTATGTTTTTGTGTTTTTATGTGTTTGGTTCGCTGTTGTGGTGGGACTATGTGATATGGGAACTGTGTTGTGTGAGGTTACCTTCTCCTCCTGACTGGTTACACCAGTTTTGAGATGAGAGAGCTCAGCCTCCAGTTTGGCTATATGGTTGCATCTCTCACATATATTTGAACCTGTTTGGAGGAGGAGAGGCTGTCCGTGTACATGAGACAGTTGTAGCATTGCCTCAAAATTCCCAGATTCACCAGCTGGACTGGAGAGGAAACCATTGACTGACCTTTGGACATGCTAGAGTAATATAGGGAACTGAATTAAAACGGACCAATAGGGGACAAGGTAATCGTAGAGAGTATAAGAGTAAGTAGTGCTTATGGTTTATTAGTGCTAACTTGTAAGATTACTTATTTGGACCAGTGAGGGGGCCTTAGAATGAGAATAAGGTGTTTAATTTGAGAGAGACAGCAGTTCTAAGGGAAAAAGTGAAGAGCAGACTTTGTGGAGCCAGGAATAGTTTAAACCCAATTAGGCGGCGCTGCCCGATGTTGCACTATGTGCAAAAACGCACAAAACCGCGCAAAAGAGGGTTTTAAGAGAGGGAGATCAAGGAGTTTGGAATTGACCCAAAATGGCCAATAGAACTACAGTTTCAAGGCAGTAACCACTCCCACAGGGGCAGGCAGGCTGCTCAATGTTTATCACTGCCACTGATGAACACAGAGACTTCCCTTTAGCCCAAGCAAACAATGGCCTCCAAGAAACTTACAAACAGTTCAGAACAGCAAATCTGTAACTGAACTTTTTTAAATCTCAGAAAAGTGGGAAAAAAGCAAGATTTTTTTGTTTTTTTGTTTTTGTTAAAGAAAGCAGAGGTTCACAAGTATCAACAAGTTAGAACAGTGCAGTAAATGACCCCACACTTGAGTGCTAGGCCAGAGACAGATAAAATGCAAGTTTTAAGAAAAAAAGATTTAAAAATAAGTGCACGCAGGAAATTAAGTAATCAGCTCTAGGTTGTGTTCTAAATACATTTACCAACACAGAAATCAAGTTTAACAAGCCAAAAAATGCTCAAAAGTAGGCGGCAATGCAGAAAAACTTAACAAATAATCTGAAGCAAAATACTTAAAATCTCAAAAGTGGCTCCTTTCTTCTCTCAGCGTTTTCTCCTCTTGGTGGGTGCTTCACCAACAGCCAACAAGTCCGAAAAGACGCCAAAACCACGAGGCAATCGGGTTTTAAGAGAGGGAGATCAAGGAGTTTGGAATTGACCCAAAATGGCCAATAAAACTACAGTTTCAAGGCAGTAACCACTCCCACAGGGGCAGGCAGGCTGCTCAATGTTTATCGCTGCCACTGATGAACACAGAGACTTCCCTTTAGCCCAAGTAAACAATGACCTCCAAGAAACTTACAAACAGTTCAGAACAGCAAATCTGTAACTGAACTTTTTTAAATCTCAGAAAAGTGGGAAAAAAAGCAAGATTTTTTGTTTTTTTTTTTAAGGAAAGCAGAGGTTCACAAGTATCAACAAGTTAGAACAGTGCAGTAAATGACCCCACACTTGAGTGCTAGGCCAGAGACAGATAAAATGCAAGTTTTAAGGAAAAAACGATTTAAAAATAAGTGCACGCAGGAAATTCAGTAATCAGCTCTAGGTTGTGTTCTAAATACAGTTACCAACACAGAAATCAAGTTTAACAAGCCAGAAAATGCTCAAAAGTAGGAGGCAATGCAGAAAAACTTAACAAATAATCTGTATTGTCTGCCTGGCTGTGGGTAAGGTGAAAGGCTGTCCCTTGTTGTGGTGACAGGCCTGGGACCACCATCAAAACTCCTGTTGTAGTCAGGGAATTAAAGTTATGATTGCTTCCAGGCTGTGACAATGCGGAGTCCAAACACTTTTTAGATACCACTGTAGTTTCCTCATATGCAGTTTTGCATATGGAATTAGTAGAATGCAGGATGCCATGAAGCCCAGGGCCTGCAGAATTTTTCTTGCAGGGAGCTGGGTTTTTGTTGCCATCATTCGAAAGTAATGAGTCAGTTGCCTTTGTTTGTCTGGCGTGAGATAAGCCATCTGGGCAGTTGTATTTCAGCTTGCACCCAGGAATATTATCTCTTGAGAGGGCACTAGTTTTGATTTATTTTCGTTTACTGTGTACCCTAGGCAAATTAGTAATCTTTTTACAAACGCCAGATGCTTTAGAAGAATGTCCTTGCTCTCTGCTTGAATAAGACAGTCGTCCAAGTAGGGATATATTTGACTTCCTTTTTGTCTGCAAAATGCAATTACTGGTGCCAGGTATTTTGTGAAGACCCTGGACACAGTAGATAAGCCAAAGGGCAGTGCAGAGAATTGGTAATGCATTGAGCCTGCTATGAATCTGAGGTATCTTCTGCAGGATTGTCTGATTGGGACATGCAGGTATGCCTCCTTGAGGTCCAAAGTAACTAGCCAAGCCTTCTTGCCCAGCATGGGCAGAAGTTGCTGTAGTGTTAACATTTTGAATTTTGGAACATCCAGGAAAGTATTTAGGATTGACAGGTCCAGTATTGGTCTCCAGGCTTTGTCCTTTCTGGGTACTAAGAAAAGTCTTGAGTAAAATCCTTGTCCCTGTTCTTGCTCTGGAACTGTTTGAATAGCTCCCATGTACATAAGAGCAGTAATCTGAATTTTGCGCCTCTGCCCATTGGTTTTGTGGCAGGTCTAGCATACCTTTTGATTTTGGAAGCGTGTGGAAATGGAACCTGTAACCCTGAGAAACAATATTCAGCACCCATTGGTCCTGGGTGATCATGTGCCAATTTTTTGAGAAAAGTGCTAGCTTTCCCCCTAGGGGTGCTGCCATAAAGGTAAGTGGCTTGGCATTTGTAGAGGGAAGTCATTGGGACTGTTTCCTATAAGGTTGTGATTTGTCTTCCCCTCCTTTGGGGGCTGAAGCACCCCATTGTTTAGGTCTGTAGGAGCCTTGGGGCTGAGATCTGCCTCTTGGGCATCTGTATCTGCCTCTTTGTGGCCTGTCTGATACTGGAAAGGACCAATTTTTTGAAGGCCAGTTTTTGCTAAATCTAGGTGGTTGAACCTGTAATAAATCTTTCACTGTCTGCATTGAGTTTGCTATATCCTCCATTTTCTTTAACACCTCTTCCGCCTTAACACCAAAGTATCATGCTGTAGTGGAGCATCCAATAATTTTACTTTAACGTGGTCAGGTAAACTTTGTTCTTTCAACCAAGCATGCCTTCGAATAACAGAGCCTGTAACTGCGGCTCTACAAGAAGCCTCAAATGAATCAAAACCACATTGCAGAGTATGCTTTCCCACTTGTTCAACTGCATGCAATAAATCCTGCATTTCCTTACTGTCAGGACTTTCTGAATTTGAAACCATTTTCTGTTTTAACAATGACATGAGGTACTGTTGATATTTAAGCATGTGAAACTGGCAGTTTAAAGCCCGTACAGCTAAAGTAGAAGAAGTGTAAACTTTTTTCCCCTATCTGTCCAGAGCTCTGGAATCCCTATCCAAGGGGACAGGATTTTTTGCAGTGGAAGCCTTAACCCCTTTAGGACCCTGAGAAATTGTTTCTGGGTCTGCAGCAGGGTTTTTGTAAAGAAATTTATGAGAGTCAGGGACCCTGTAGTACCTGCCTGGCTTGACTGGTGCAGGGGGTAAAGAATCCGGAGACAGACTGGATTCAGAAAAAACATCATCAACAATATCAAGTATAGGGGGGATAGCCAGGGGCCTGTGCTGAGGCAATAAAAGGAAGTCTCTGAGCCTTTTCTTGGATTCTGAATAATCCTGGCTCTTCCAATGGAAATGCTCCCTCATGGTGTGCAGGGTTTCCCCAAAAGAATAATCCTCAGATGGAGAGGCTGAAGGTATAGACTCTTCTGCATCAGAGTCCTCATAGGGAGGGAGAGAATATCCCTGATCAGAAGAGGAATTAGAGGAAATGGAAACCTGGTCAGAGGAATCATAGTCAGTGTCTTGCCTAGGCTTTTTGTCAGGAGGGGGATGGGAAACCCTGATTAAAGTAATTAGGTCTTTGGCCATTTTAAGCATCTGTTTCTTTGGCATGGATGACTGTTCTGGAGAATGCTGTACTTGTTTCCTTGTCTTTAATGGTGTTTTTGACTTAGCCTTGGCTGCTATAGTGGGCTTAATTGTAAGCTGTGAAGGTCTGAAAACACCCTCAGAAGCCGATGCCTGCTCAGCGGCTCCAGACCCATCTGAGGGAATAGCTTCCGTTGGCCCAATACCTTGAGTTTCCACAGGCCTCGGTGTCTCCACGTGGCTGTCGGTTACAGCCTGTGGCTCTGAGGTAGCGGGTGTCAGGGGCTGCGAAAGCGCCTCACTGAGAACCGGCGACTGGCCTTGAAGAGGCTTCGTCATCGGTTTTGGACCTCGGATGCCTGTCCTTTTCTTTGTCTTTGCGTTTTTTATAAATTCAGGTCGTCGGTTTTCCGATGGCATTATGTAATTAAATGTAAAGCAAAATCAAACCGACGTTTAATAGTGCATTTATTGAATATAGCACAAAACCGACAGCTGGTAACATTGTGGTCAGGGCCTAGGCAAGGAATACAGTAAGAGTGAAAGTCCTTATGAGGTATTTGCTTCCCACAAGAAATACAATTATTAACTTTTACTGACATCGGTCTGGAGCAAGAAAAAGTTTCCCCAATGGGGTACTTAGCTTTATTGAAGACTTTGGTTCTGAAACTCAATTTTGAAAAGCTCAGGAGTCGGCCGACTGGCACTTGCGAACTGCTTTTGCTTTGGGCACCGCGTGGCAAGAAAGACTGAAGAAAATGGCGTCGGTTGCAACTTTTATACCCCTGGCGCACTGACGTCAGGGAAGAGGCGACAGCAACTGACGCCAGACCAAGACTTTGGAACTCAGGCCGACTGCGGGTGGTCTTCCAGCAGGATAACCCAAGTGTAATGACTGCAACAGTGAAACACGATGAACATCCTGAGCTGTCTCTGCACGTCCAAGGAGTGCAGAATCCTTTCCCCTTTATTCTGAGGATTAAGAAAAAAGGTTGGTAAATGAATGGATTGGTTTAAAGCCACACTGGATACCACCTTGAGCATAAATGATGGGTTAGTCCTGAGGGAAACCCTGTCTGCATGGAAAATAATGAAGGGTTCCGCAGCCATTTGTGCCTGTAACTCAGACACTCTTCATGCTGAAGTAATGGCTAGAAGTAAGGCTGTTTTCCAAGAGAGGAATTTTAACTCTGCTGTAGCAGCAGGCTCAAAAGACGAAAGTGTGAGCTTCTCTAGGACAAAGTTATGGTCCCAGGAAGGGGTGGGAGCTCTCCTCGGGGGCCTTAAATTGTTAGCTCCTCTCAGGAATTGTTTGATGAGAGGGTGAGAAAATAGAGGTGGCTCAGTATTGTAGTGAGCTGAGATGACAGATGCATGAATTTTAATTGATGAGAAGGATAGGCCTTTGTGGAGTAGCTCTGCTAGGTAATCTAGGATTTGAGGTAAGGTGGGAACAGCTGTGTCCTTTCCTTGAGACTGGCTCCAAGAACAATATATTTTCTACTTTTCTGAATAGGATTTCCTAGTACTAGGCCTTCTGGCCTCAAGGATGACATCCAGCACCCATTTACTGAGGGTTGCTGGTGGTGTATTCGGGGGATAAGCCAGGCTGCATGGTTCAGGGTATGCAAAATCTGTTCCTCCTGCTGGGACAGCAGGGAGGGGGTCAGATGTAGTTGCCAGGGTGGTACTGCTGTCAGACTGCGTAGGAGTGGGTACCAGTGCTGGCGTGGCCAGTCTGGGGCAATAAGGATCGTCCTTGGCCTGTCCTGTTTGATCTTGAGTAGTACTTTTGAGAGGAGGGGCAGAGGGGGAAAGGCATAAACTGAGAGGTTTTCCCATGTAAAGGATAGGGTATCCACTTTCCACGCTTGGCTGTGGGGATTTCTAGTGCAAAATTTGCTCAATTGATGGTTTTGGGAGAAGGCAAAGCAGTCCACCTCTGGAGTCCACCATCTGCAGATTAGAAGTTTGAATGAGTTGTGTTCCAGCTTCCACTTGTGTGGGTCCAGTAGATTTCTGCTTTTAAGTCATCTGCCAGTGAATTTTGTTTGCCTGGCAGGAAATGAGCTTGCAGGTGCACTTGGTTGCTCAGGGATGTGTTCCACAGGGCCATGGCTAGCCTGCAGAGAGGGTAGGAATGAGTTCCCCCCTGCTTGTTTATGTAACACATAACTGTGGTGTTGTCTGTCTTTATCTTGAGTTGTCCTGGAAGGATAAGGTATTTGAAGGCTGTCAGTGCATTCTGTACAGCTAACATTTCTTTTTGAATGATATGCAAGGAAATTTGTTCTGGGCCCCATTTGCCTTGAATGCATTTGCCTGCAATGTGAGGCCCCCACGCATAGTCTGATGTGTCTGTTGTCAGGGTTTGGGCAGCGAGGGGTTGAGTGAAAGGAAGTCCCTTGTTGTGGTTGCATGCCTCTGCTCACCAAAGAAACTCTGCCCTTAGACAAGATATGATAGGAATCAGTGTTTCCAGGTCCAGAGAATGTTGACACCAGAGACTTTTTAAGTACCACTGAAGTTTCCTCATATGCAGTTTTGCATATGGAATTAGTAGAATGCATGAGGCCATGAATCCTAGGGCTTGCAGTATTTTTCTTGCAAATAGCTGGGTTTTGGTGGCCATTAGTTTGATGTAGTTTGAAAAATAAGCCTGTTTTTCCTGGAGTGAGGAATGACATCTGGGAAGTTGTGTTCAAGCTTGCTCCCAAGAATATGATCTTTTGGTTGGGCACCAGTTGTGATTTCTTTTCGCTGATGCTGTACCCCAGAGAAGTTAGAAGTCTCTTTACAAATGTCAGGTGCTGAAGTAGCAATTCCTGACTGTCCGCCTGAATCACCCAATCATCCAAGTATGGGTAAATTTGAATATTTCTCTGCCTGCAGTATGCAATGGCTGGAGCCAGGCACTTTGTAAATACCCTGGGCGCAGTAGATAAGCCAAAGGGGAGTGTAGAGAACTAATAGTGCGTGTAGCCTGCATAGAGCCTGCCCTGAAACGTAGATATTTCCTGGAAGATTCCCTTATGGGGATGTGCAGATAAGCTCTTTTAAGTCTAGGTTGACTAGCCAGGCGTCCTTGGCTAGCATAGGAAGAAGCTGTTGCAGAGTCAACATTCTGAATTTTGGGACCACCAGGAAGGTGTTGAGAATTGACAGATCTAGGATAGGGCACCAAGAACCTTCCTTTCTAGGCACCAGGAATAGTCTGGAGTAGAAACCCTGTCCCCTTTGCTCTATAGGCACAGGATGAATAGCCCTTATACTGAGAAGAGAAAGTACTTGCTCTTGAGCCTCTGCCCATTGGTTTGGAGGAAGGTCTGGCAACCCACTTGGGGTTGGCAGAGAGTGGAAGAAGAATCTGTATCCCTGGGATACAATGTTTAGGACCCACCAGTCCTGGGTAATGGACATCCAGTTTTGTGCATGCAGGGCGAATTTTCCTCCTAGGGGTGCAAATACTTGGGCTTTGCTTGGAAGGAAGATAGACAAGCCATTGTGAACTTTTTTCCATAAGGGCGTGGCTTACCACTCCCTGTTTTAGAGCAGGGAGCACTCCATTGTTTAGATCTCTGCATACCCTGAGACTGTAGTCTTGGTGGTCTGCTGCACCTGGGTTTGGACTGAGAACACCTGGGAGGGACTGGAAAGGACCAGTTTTTAGAAAGCCAATGCCTACTGAATCTAGGTGGCTGCACCTGTAAGAAATCTTTAACAGTTTTCAGCTTTTTCCTCCATCTTTTTAAGAACTTCTTCTGCTTTTGTGCCAAGCAAACTTTCCTGGTTTAATGGAGCATCTAGTAATTTTACTTTGACATGGTCTGGCAAGATTTCCTCCTTCAGCCAAGCATGCCTTCTCAGTACAGACCCTGTGACAGCAGCCCTGCAAGATGCTTTAAGGCATCAAAACCACACTGCAAAGTATGTTTACTAACTTGGTTTGCAGAATGCATTAGCTGTTGTAAATCTTTATTTTCTGTACAATCTGGAAGCAACAACATTTTTTGTTTAATTAGTTTCATAATATGCTGCTGGTACTTCAACATGTGAAACTGGCAATTCAAAGCCCTGATGGCAAGATTTGCAGAGGTATATACCTTCTTACCCCATCTGTTTAAAGTTCTAGAATCCCTGTCCAAAGGGGTAGGGTTTTTGGCTGTAGTAGCTTTAATGCCTTTAGGTCCCTGGCAAACAGTCTCTGGATCCGCAGTGGGATTCTTAAAGAGAAACTTGTGAGTGTCAGGTGCTCTGTAGTACCTGCCAGGCTTTCTAGGAGCTGGTGGCAAAGTATCAGGAGTAAGAATGGATTCCATGAAGACATCATCTACAATGTCCAAGACAGGGGTTATAGGCTGAGGCAAGTCTAAAAATTCTCTGAGTCTCTTTTTGGACTGAGGGTAGTCTTGGCATTCCCAGTGGAAATGCTCTCTTAAAGTATGCAAGGTTTCACAAAAAAGAAAAATCCTCTGGAGGGGAGGCAGAGGGAATAGAATCCTCTGCATCTGAATCTCCATAGGTAGACAAGGGTATGTCCTGGTAATCAGAGGGATCAGAGTCATCGGACTCATGGTCTGTAGAATCAGAAGGAAAATCAACTCTTTGTCTTTTACAGGAGGAAGGCTTGCTTCCCCTAATTAAAGTTATAAGGTCTCCAGCCATTCTAAGCATTTGTTTCTGTGGCAAGGGAGCTGAAGCATGCACTTTGGTCATTGGTTTTCTAGGCGTAGTGCGAACTCTGGGCCTGAGAAACCCAGTATTTTTAGTAAAAAATGAAGTTGCCGGTTTAATGCGAACATCGGAAGGACAGAATACACCCTCAGAAGCCGGTGCCTGCACAGCGGCTCCGGACCCATCCAAGGTAGAGACATCCACTGGTTCCATAGACGAAAGAGCAACTTGCGGCATACCGTACTCCGAATGGGTCTCAGCAGAGGACTGCGAATCTGTAAAAGCGGGTATCAGGTGCTGCAAAAGTGCCTCACTGAGTACCGGTGAACTGGCGACTAGCTGAATGGAAGCATCGCCGACAGTTTTGGACCTATGCAGTCTGTCTCTGTCTTTATCCTTACGTTTTTTCAGGAGATCGACAGTTGAATGGCTTATGGAAGCCATTTTGGAGAACGAGAGCAAAATAATTTATTGACAAAGATAGCCCGATGATGAATTGTTTGGGCGTTAAACAAGGCACAAAACCTACAGCGAGGAACGTCATGGTCTGTGCCTAAACAGATGACACAGTAAGAATGAAAATCTCCGTGAGGTATTTCCTTTCCAAATGCAAGACCATTGTTAACTTTTTCTGACATCAGTTAGAGCAAGATAAAAGGATCATCAACAGGGTACTTAGCTTTAGAAGACTTCAGGATGATTCAATTTGTAAAAGAAAACTCAGGTAGCTGCCGACCGGCACTCATGCAAACTGCTTCTGCTTCAGGCTCCTCGGCAAGAAAGACTGATGTAATGGCATCGGCTGCCTGTTTTTATACCCCTGATGACCTGACGTCAGTCCTGGAGGGACAGCAACCGACGCAGAAATACTAAGTCTCTGGTATTTGGGCCGACTGAGGACTACCTGCAGGCAGATAACCCAAGTGTGATGATTGCAACAGTGAAACACAAAGAACATCCATGAATATCTCATTAAGGCAGAAGCTGATGCAGCTGACCTGGCTGAGGCTTCAGCCGCATCATAACAGCACTTTACTGAGTGCCTAGTCACCTGGGCAGTAAGGTCCAGGAGGGAAGACAGTGATACTCTGGCTGCGCAGTCTGGAATATCAAACAATTCCTTGGTGGCTTTTTCCAGGAGGGATAAGGTATACTTGGCCATGTGTGTCTGGCAATTAGTAACCCTAAAGGATAGGTTAGAAGAAGTGTAAATCTTCTTTCCCAGATGCTCCATGGTCTTGCTGTCTTTGTCAGCAGGAAGTATGGTGGCAGTCGGTAGGAGTTTGGAAGTCTTACCTGTAGATATGGAGATAGTGGCTGGGTCTGCTGGAGGACACTTAAGGAGGTACTTGTCTGATTCAGGCACTTTATAGAGTCTGTCAGGTCTTCGTGGGGCAGGTGGTTGTGAATATGGGTTTAAGGATGCTGAGGAGAAGGCATCCAGCAAAGCAGGAAGGACTGGAGGTACAGCAGAAGGACTCGGAGAGTCCATCTGAATGAGGTCATAGTACCTCTTTTGAACCTCAGTCATTTCAGTGGATACCCACTTAAACTGGTCTTTCATCTTAGATATTGTTTCCCCAAATGTCAAATCCTCAGCTGGGGTGTCAGGGTCTATGGATTATTCTTCTGGGAACCATTCCCCAAGGGAGAAGTAATCTGGGAGGTGTAAGAATGAGTCTTCAGAAGAAGAATCAGAAAAATCCTCCTCTTCTCTCCTAGCAGGGTCTGAGGTTTGAGGCCTAGGACTCAAGAGTGGAGGGGCAATGCTAGCTCTGTCTGCAGAGGTACGCCGTAGGGCCATAAAGGAACTGAACAAGCTTTGGCTGAAAGCCTGCCAGTCAGGCATGCTTTCAGAAGGGGAAGAGATATGCTTTGTTTTCTGTTTCTTTTTGAGGGCCCAGTTGGCACCCGAGTAGGAGAAGACCTTAAGTCTAGAGACTGTATGGGAGAGGCGGAATCCGATGGGCCTACAAAAAGCACTTGTCCCACCCCACCCCCGGCATCAGGGACAGATATTGGTAATGCCTCTATGGACGTGCCATCTGCACGGGATTGTGCGGCTTCCTTGGAGGTACCCACTTTATCCTTTATGGCAGAATCCGATTCCTCTGCCAGGCCGATGTTGGCCACAGGATGACGGATGGACAGTAGAGGGGCAGCGATAGTTGTAGGTCACATGGGTTTGGCCTTCTTCTTTGGCAGTTCTGAAGGAACGCCGGAAGAGCCTTTCATCCCTAACACTAGTTGTTTCAACTGTTGACTCTTTAAATATAAGTTCAGAGCATGCAAGCGGCTACATAAGGTTTTGGGGATGAACAGCTGAAAAATAGAACAGTTCTCGTAATAGTGTTCTTTACCCAAGCAAAAAAGGTACAGACCGTGAGTGTCTTTGTGGGGAATCTGCTGGCCACACTTACACTTGCCCTTTCTGGATGACATGAACAAGCATTATAATCAAAAAATGAAGGACTGAAAGATTCCTCAATGGGGTACTTATCTGATTTTTCAAATCTGACATCAGCGAGTAGCAGAAACACCTGGCGTACGACTGGCGGCTGGGAAGTTCTGAGGTCTGGTGTGTGCAGATGTCACTTTTATGGCCCACGTTCCCTGAGCCACATAAGATGTTCCATGCACCAGTGAGTTACTGAAAAACTTTGGAATACTGGCCGGACGTATGCGAAGGAAGAGGGGTAAACCCACATGTAGAATACTGCAACACTGGAATAGAAGGACATCACATAAGTCAAGCAAATCTTGTCTCTTCTTCATTGCAGATTATGGGTAGTGTAATTATTTATCAAAAGGTTTACAGTTTTCATTGAAAAAAAGAAAAACAGGATGGTTATTTGCAGCTTTTCTTATTCAAAGTTATTTCCAGAAAATAGCTAAACTTAAAAAGGAAAAGAGAAAAAAAATAACTCGGATAACTTTACAGGTAATCTGAATGGAAGTTAAATTTCTATACTTTATTGTATACTAAAAGAAGGCATACTCTGAATTAGTTTGAGAAAATATGCATTGTACAACAAAACAAGTCAAAGGCCTTCTGCACCTGAAATGACAAAAGTAAACATTTATAAAGCAAAATAGTTTCCTTAACTATTCTGCGCTAAAATATTGTTAGGCACAACTACTGCAGAACAATTCATTTTTAATAAACAAATTAAGATCTAAAACACATTTTCAACCACTGTTCAGGATTTATCACATCAAGATTTGACTACAGAGCTTACGGCAGGGCTACGTGGTCACTTAAAGAAGCATCTGCTAGGGGCACAGCTTTCTTACAGTGGATGCGCAACCACTGCAAACACTGTGCAGACCAACTTAAATAGGGCAGTTTAAACACAAATGCAACCAAAGACCACACCCTCTTTTCACAGTTCTGGAGCGTTGCAGTTAATAAAAAAAAAACATTTATAAAATAACATGACAAAAAGACAAAGCCTACACTGAAACTCTGGAATACCTGATTTAAAAAACAAAAACTGTGAGCAAACAAAAATATGTTTCATGGTTTCATGAAACTACTTCAGATCTGAATTAGAATTAGAATGAAACTGGATTAGTACAATACTGTGTACTGCCCTACAATGTTGGACATCACTAAAGCAAAAACCCATTTGAAGTAGAGATATTCTTTACATGTAAAACTGTGAAAATGTGGAAGAGCTTGCTAAATTCCTATAAACAGAAATAAACAAGCACCTTAGGGGAGTTACGAGAAAGCTAATTTCACAACTTTGCCACGTGTATGTATCTATCCAGATAAGATGTCTCGACCAGCATACTCACACTTACTAACAACATGATCTGCCCTTCTTCGAGGAATCATACAAACAGAACTTTTATTAGACAAAAAAGCCCAGAAGGATAGCATCATATGGTCCTCAATCCTCAATACTGGCAACTTAAATTTAAGGAAAAGTTAGGAGGACAGCAAAAATAAGACACAGGAATATTTAAGAAAACCTTCACAGTGGTGTGTGTGTGTGAGGTCGGGATTTCCAATCTCCACCTGTGTGACCACACAAGGACAAGTAAAGGCTGAACAGAGGGTGTGAAATCAGTCAGGTAAGCAGGTATACAAACTGCATTTAATGCAGGTCCTAATTCTACACATACCAACACCAAAAAGTAACAACAGAAGCAGCTGACACAGCAATATGAAATTCCTAAGATATACTATCCTGAAAATGTTATTATTCTGGCATAATGAGTTTCCACAACTCTGTACAATAACAACAAACTTCACACAACAATTATACAAATGGATTAGCAAGCGATACAGCAGAAGTTTTCTGACAGCCTTCTGTTCGACTATATGAAGTGATACAAACTTATGCAAAAAAGGTATACTTCTACCCAAATACAACAACCAACTGTGTCAAAGTACTGCAGTCCAAAGATCAACAGAAGCTTTGTATCATTACTGCAGACGTTTGTTGTAAAACAATGACCATCAAAAACACTTGTTGCAGATCTGAAATGTTTTGTGTGTTTACTACAGACTTGACATGCTAAATAAAAGGCAATAATGAAGCTGAAATGTGACACAACTACTTCAACAGTGATTAAAAACAGTTTTGTAACAAACAGAAAACTTACCTCTCTTCTGCATATAGGCAAACAAATCATCAAGAAACTCCTTCCTGTTAGGGTCATCATCCAACTCATAAAGCTGCAGAAAGAACAAAAGGAAGTACAAAACAGAGTTAAAATACCATTAAATAAAATAATTAGACTGGTCACCAATAACGCTAGCAACATTGGGATACTAAACATTGCCAAATGTCGACTTTTTGTCAACTTGTATGCATGAGCAATCAACACAATAATTTCCTCATTTGTCTTCATCAGGTTCTCTAAAACATGCATTTCACCAACAGCAGGGTTCAGTACAAAAGCTTGGCTACACTGACAATATTCAACCTATGAAATCTAAGTCAGTGTAGAAGTCACCTGTGGTAGACAGAATGGAAGCTGCATGCCTCTGGTACAACATCAAAAGGAAGGTCCATGATATAAAGGTGTCTCTGATCATCTGACTCCCTCATGCAGCTTAAAATCCAATCCTTTTCACTTAGAAACACACTTAAGAGTCCCTATAAAAATAAAACTGTTCTTTACAGGTGCAGTTAATAATAATAATCATAATAATAATATATCCACTGCCAGTTCTAATCACTGTATCAAGAATGTGGAGGATGCCTAATGTTCCAGTGTGGCACTCTGAACTAAAAATGTCTTTTGCAAAGCACAACTTTGATTTTCTTTATAACTAATAACAAAAAAACTGAGCCATTAAGTCAAGAAATAAAGCTCAAGTCTGATTAGTGGATAGAGAGGTTGACACCACAGGAAGGGGAAGATGAGTATGTCTATTCTGGAGGGTGGGCAGGATCTGCCTGCAGCCAGAGATGTCCTATTAGGGGCCAAGAAGTGTCTTCCTGACTATAAGGCAGCATAAAGAATGGTAGCAGAGCAATGAATGAGCAGGCTGAAGTGGGTGGCGATGCCTGCATCATCCCAACTCTTTCCGTTAAATATCCCGCAAGCTGCACACTTGATGCCTGCCCCTTGCCTTTCACCTTTCGACACTGATAGACTGTCACACTTACAGACTGGAAGACTCCAAGACTCTTTCCTCCATGGAGAGTGAGGACTTGCCTGCAAGGTCAAAGCAGGACTCACCTAATGAACACCTCCTTGAATGTTTCTGTTGGTAACTCATCTCAAGATTATCATGATCTGCAATTAGCATTTCTCTGCTCAGAACAGTGACACAGCAGCAACAAAGTAATAGCAACTCTTAATTTGTTTTCACTTGCTATGTGACTTGGTATATCTTACACCCTCTTCATTTACAGAATGTACCACAAGAACAAGAATAAATGCAGTATAAATGGACAATTTAGAGAACCCAATCAATATTTTTAGGGAGGTGGGTGGAAGCAAAACTATCCAAAAAAAATAATGCCTAGTCTAAAAAACCTGCAGCTATACTCTGTGGCAAATAGTTTACTCAGAGGCGATCTCTGCTTAACATACAAGGCCATGTCAAACCCTGAGCTGTTGGACATGCTTCACTTAAAGAAATCCCAATCCCTCAGAGCCACACGCTCCAGGGATTTAAACCTTGTCATCACAATGAACAAAACATGCTGGAGGGATAGTTTCCTGACCCAGAGACTCCCCATACTCTGGAATAGACTGCCCATACATGCCAAGCAGAGCACCTCCTTGGCCCACTTCAAAAGGAACCTTGACAATTGGATGGAAGATAGGAAATTCACCCCAGGGATCACGTCAGTCGCCTGCTAGACGGGGTCCAGGGAAGTAAATATTGTGGGAAGAAATATCCAGGGAAGTATGGCTAGGCTTGTATAGGTCCTAGGGCCGATAGCCTAGTACCAACCTATGAACCTATATAATGACACTGGAAATACAACTTCAAGGACAGAATAATTTTCAGTACTTATGTATTATCGTAACCACAATTGTAACCTGCGACAATTTGTAATGTTTTTGCGAAACTATCAATGTTAACCTGAAAAGGCTTCTGTAAAGTGTTAATTACTATTCTATTGGTTTGTTTATGACATTGCAAGATGAATAACATTACACAAGCCTTCAAAAGTAATATTACAGCTAAAAAGTGTGATTCACTAAAGTAATACTCAACGCAAAATATAGACTACATTCAGTGAGTACAAGGACAAATGTTGTAAAAAAAAACGTAATGTCACTGTCAAGTAATACAAGGCAAGAATACGTCCATTACACATCCCTCACTATGAACACTGCAACAGATGTTTAAACAGTCAGCAAATCAACAGTTTCTGAAACCCATGACTTGCAATTGGATACATTTTTCAAAGTCCATTGACAGGGTTTAATACCTTTGCCACTGCAATGGTTAAATAGTGGGAGATGTCAAACACAGGTTCAACCCAAAAGTCACGGTTTCATGAGTAAAGATCACAACATGCCAAACATTAACATATCCAACGAAAATGACATTGGGTAATGAAGACTGAAGCAAAACTCTGGTTTATTTTATGTTAAAGTAATTTACGCCGGAAAAATACATCCCCGAGAAATAGGACATGTGACCGTTAATCCTCTTCCTGCCTCATACACAATGTGACAGACTATTAATTAGTACTTTCCACACCCCTTTTAAGACTAACATTGACATTTTCAGCCAAACATTACAAATTTGGGCAGGTTAGAAATCTGGTTGGGATAATATGCAAGTACCTAATTTTCATTTCCTGTCTTGATTGTTTTTCAGCTCACTTGCAACTTGCACCTTTGCTGCTCCTTTTCTGCCACTCTCCTTGCCTCTTTGTACTAAACTTTGCCCCTTCTGTTTCTCCATTCATCCACTTTCATTACCAGTATGCCCTGTATTCTCTACTTACTATTAGTTAGCCAGTGTCATATTAAGTAGCCATACTAGTCTTCTCTTTAGTCTCTTCCCCAAGTCTTTATCATTCTTAAATACAGCATGCCCAAAGTTTGTTTACTACCCCATTTTGCCTCAGATGCCTAACTCATAATGCACTGCACTAAGATCCCACCCTGTTGTTTCTGCATCTCAGAATTAAATTTCCTCCACTCTGAACTACAAAACAGCAGGATCACTATTTGACTTGAGGTGTGCAATAAGCTAGATGTCCCAAACATCCTCCACCTTCATTAAAACTACATTCAGAATTCTCTTCTTCTAGGTATATTCCTACACAAGCTAGATGAACAACACATAGTCCAATACCTCAGTCAACTATCACTTCTTCCCTACTATGGAGCTCAGAATCTTGCAGTCAACTCCTTTCATCTTCAGATCTAAAATGAGTTTAATTCTCTTCCTCCTACCAACTCCTTTACCCTCTTCCTCTTTTTCACTCTCTCATCCTCCTTCCTGGATGTGTCGAGGCTGACACGTTGCTCTGATCTGTCACTGCTTCCCCGGGTTCTATCCCTGCCCATATCCTACCTTCATTCATAGGCTGACATACTTTCTCTTATGTATTTGTGATGCTGAGTTCACTTTTGACAATGAAAGTCTTTCACACTTGCTTGCAAAATACAAACATGCATGATACAGGTTTGGATGTCTCGGCAGCTGACAAAACAAGAAGAACCACTTGACATCTTGCTAGCACATTAGTCTTACTGGAAACTATACCTCAAAGTGATACTACTTTATTCATTACAACCCACCCCTTAAACTAAAGGAATACATACATAATACACAGCATTGTAGACCAGTCTAGAGCTCTTCCATGACCCACCTGTGCAATTCCAGTTGTGCAACAATGTAAAATGACATTGCCTAACATTCAAACACTACAAGTACATATTTTTATGAATAGCAGCTTTAGAAAATTGTCATGGTTATCACAACAAGTAAGAAAATCATTCTATCTTCTTAGTTTCTTAACTGCCCTTCCACATCTGGACATTTTACAGTCCTTGGTGAAAGATAATCTCATAGCCAAGAGGTAATGCATCACAGTCAGACACTTAAGTAACACTGGGAAACTCGGTCTGCTTAATGACTGGTGCAAGACCACGGACAGGATTTACTGTGCTATTCTGGAAAAGTCCATTTGACTGGTACCTGAACAAATTTCTACTGTGAACTGTCCCTTTCTGGTGCTCTTATTTTATGCATCTTGATTCTGGTTTGGGAATAACCCTGTCCAATACAAATGCCTTCAATAGGGTTGCCAACTTTTCAAATGCCTAAAGTGGGACATTTTTGTAAAAACGTGCGATTTTGCAGGACAAACATACCCACGGCCTGTGCAAAGGACATAACTTCACTGTTTTTGCCCAAATAAAAGCTTAATCATGTAGCATTTGCATTGCTTATGGTATTTCATATAATATATAGGTGTTTCAAATACAAAATAACTGTAATAATACAATGCAACTATTAAAGAAAACTTAGTAAGCATTTTTTTGTCTTAAAATCTCAGGGCATTTGCCTTTTTTTTTTTTAGATTTTTTTGCAGGACAAAACTGCCCAAAGTGGGACTGTCCCTCGCAAAGAGAAAAGTACAGTTGTGTACACTTACCATAAATGTAGATGTTCGAGTGTATTCACTGTTGCAGTCATTACATTTAGGGTAATCTGCTGGCAGGTTGCCCTCAATCGACCTGGATTCCAAAGTCTTGGGTCCTGCATCGGTTGCTGTCTTCTCTTCCATGACGTCAGGTCGTCAGGGGTATAAAACACGCAGCCAACACCATTTTCTTTAGTTTTTCTTGCCCCCGATGTCAGGTGCCCCCAAAAAGGTAGCAATATTATATATATTTATATATATACATGCATCGATATAAACTTTACCTTCATCTACAAGCAAATACACCACATAGGTTGTAGAAGATACAGAGAAGGAAAGATAAACTGCAGAATGACAAGGGGATGGCGGAAGTGTAGCCTGGACTGCAACAGTGAATACACTCGAACATCTACATTTATGGAAAGTGTACACAACTGTACTATGTTCTTCGTGTTTCACTGTTGCAGTCATTACATTTGGGTAGAATCCCAAAGCTATGGTTGGGAGGCTGGAGGTAAACAGCATTAGGTGAGGCTATAAGGCCCTGCAGCACTGCAGTGCCCTGCAGCACTGCAGTGGCAAAGCCTACCCTGGACTTAGAGTAGAGAGGCGAATCGTAATGCTTTGTAAAAGTGTGAACAGAACTCCAAGTATCAGCCTCTAGAATGTCCTTGGTTGGTACTCCTCTGAGAAAGGCTGCTGAAGTAGCTGCAGCTCTGGTGGAGTGAGACCTAATGTCCTTGGGCACAGGTTTGCCATGGTGTACGTAGCACAAACGGATGCAATGGCTTATCCACTTTGAAATTGTCTGCTTTGAAATAGCCTTTCCTTCTGATCCTGCAGCATATGACACTAGTAATTGCTCAGTTTTTCTTAGAGCTTTAGTCCTGCTCAAGTAGAATCTTAGCTGTCTGTGTACGTCCAAGGAATGCAGAATTCTCTCCCCTTTGTTCTGCGGATTTGGATAAAAAGTTGGATAAAAAGTTGGCAGATGAATTGTTTGGTTAAGAGACACCCTGTCTGGGTAAAATATGACAAAAGGCTCTACAGCCAGGGCCTGTAGCTCTGAAACTCTTCTTGCTGAAGTAATTGCTAGTAGCAGAGCTGTCTTCCATGATAAGAACTTTATATCAGCGGTAGCAGCTGGTTCAAATGGAGGCAGGGAGAGCTTTTCCAACACATAATTGAGGTCCCATGCAGGTAATGGTGATCTTCTAGGAGGCCTTAAATTTTTGGCTCCTCTAAGATACTGCTTTAGTAAGGGATGAGAAAAGATTGGTGGCTCTGTATTGTACAGAGCCGAAATGGCAGAGGCATGGATTTTGACTGATGAGAAAGATAGGCCTTTGTCAAGCATCTCAGTTAAGTATTGTAATATCTGAGGAATATGTGGTTCTGCTGTATCAGTTCCTTGTGCTGGATTCCAAGCACAGAATCTCTTCCATTTGTCCGCATAAGATTTTCTAGTACTAGACCTTCTGGCTTCCAAAATGACATCCATGACAGCTTTACTGAGAGGTGTTGTTTGTATGATTAAAGGAATAGTCATGCTGCCAGGTTCAGAGTCTGTAGTTGATTGTGCAGGATCTGACTGTTTTGCTGGGACAGTAGTTGTGGTTTTTGAGGCAAAGTCCACGCTAGGTATTGAGACAAGCTCCTTAGGACTGGGTACCAGTACTGGCGGGGCCAGTCCGGGGCAATTAATATCATCTTTGGCTTCTCTTGTCTGACTTTTAGGAGGACCTTGGGTAGAAGAGGCAGAGGAGGAAAGGCATAAACTGATAGGTTTTTCCAACTGAAGGACAGGGCGTCCACTTTCCATGCTTGTCTGTGATAAGTCCTTTTTGTTTCTTTAACCAGGCATGCCTCCTAATCACAGATCCAGTAACTGTGGCCCTGCAGGAGGCCTCTAAAGAATCAAAACCACATTGCAAAGTATGCTTTCCAACTTGTTCAGCTGCATGCAATAATTCCCGCAATTCTTTATTTTCTGCACATTCTGAAATCAACATCATTTTCTGTTTCGGCAATCCCATAACATGTTGTTGGTACTTAAGCATATGAAATTGGCAATTTAAGGCCCTGATTGCCAAGGCTGCAGATGTGTAAACCTTTTTTCCCCATCTGTCCAGTGCCCTAGAATCTCTGTCAGAGGGGGTAGGGTTTTTTGCTGTTGAGGCCTTAACTCCCTTTGGACCCTGTGAAATAGTTTCAGGATCAGCAGCAGGGTTTCTAAATAAAAATTTATGTGAGTCAGGGACTCTGTAATATCTGTCAGGCTTACTGGGAGCCGAAGGTAAGGAGTCAGGGGTCAAGCTTGACTCTGAAAACACATCATTCACAATGTCTAAAACAGGGGGAATGGCTAAAGACTTGTGCTGAGGGAGAAGAAGGAAATCCCTGAGCCTCTTTGTTGATTCTGAGAAGTCTGGACTCTCCCAGTGAAAATGCTCCCTCAAAGTATGCAAGGTTTCTCCAAATGAATTATCCTCAGGAGGAAATATAGATGGAATGGACTCCTCAGCATCAGAATCCTCATAGGGAGGCATATATAATTCCTGATCAGAAGAGGAATCAGAATTAATAGAAACCTGAGCTGAAGATTCATAATCAGTGTCTTGCCTAGGCTTTTTATCTGGAGGGGTATTTTATCTGGAGGGGGATGGGTACCCCTGATCAAGTTAATAAGGTCTTCAGTCATTTTGATCATCTGTTTTTTAGGCATAGAGGCCATTGCACGTGGCTCATGCGTCAGTTTTTTTAGAATTAGAAGTTGCTTTTGTCTTTGGTTTTGCACCTGTCGTTGATTTGATGTACAAATGTTGAGGTATGAATACACCCTCGGAAGCCGGTGCTTGCTCAGTGGCTCCGGACCCATCCAAGGGAGATACATCTGTCAGTCCAATACCTTGAGTATCCTGCGGCATGCCAGACTCCACATGGGTGTCAGTAGAGGCTTGCGACTCGAAGGTAGCGGGTATTAGGGGTTGCGGAGGCGCCTCACTGAGTACCGGTGAACCGGCGACTGCCTTAGGAGAAGCTTCTTCGTCGGTTTTGGATCTCGACTGCCTTTCTCTGTCCTTTTCTTTGCATTTTTTATGTACTCCGGTAGTCGGATTGCTATCCGACAACATTTCTGGGTAGTTAAATATGTTTCCAAAATACTTTGATGCAAAAATATACCGACGCTTAATAGTGTGTTGTTTAAATCTAGCAAAAAAACGACAGCCAGGCACGTTATGATCAGGGCCTAGGCAAGGAATACAGTATAAATGGAAATCCTTATGAGGTATTTGCTTCCCACAAGTAATGCAATTATTAACTTTTTCTGACATCGGTAAAAGGCAAGAAAAAAGTTTCTCCAACGGGGTACTTGGCTTTAGTGAAGACTTTGGTTCTGAAACTCAAACTCGAATATTTCAGTAGTCGGCCGACCGGCACTTGCAAAATGCTTCTGCTTCGGGCACCACGCGGCAAGAAAGACTAAAGAAAATGGCGTTGGCTGTGTGTTTTACACCCCTGACGACCTGACTTCATGGAAGAGAAGACAGCAACCAACGCAGGACCCAGCACTTTGGAATTCAGGTCGACTGAGGGCAACCTGCCAGCAGATTACCCTAAATGTAATGACTGCAACAGTGAAACACGAAGAACATCAGGTGGTAACCCTAGCCTTCACTTATTTCTGAACTGTTCAGTTTCTACTATGAAGGATCTCTGTGTACTGATTTGACTGACAGTAACATCTTCTTGCTAACATGAGTCCTTGTCAAATGATTTCTGAATTTTGAACATTTCACCAGGTTTCAATATAAGCAGTATTGAAAGTTTTTCTTAAACTCTTTGCCAAGTTAATTTCATATCTGATACTTTCTTTGGTTGCAGTAACACGTACAAGGTAAGCAATGTTTTCTTATTTTCTTCATTCTGTTCTATAAATAACTGAGTTTCTGATAATTTGACTCTAACAATCTTGTCTTTAGCTGAGAACACACTTTTTCATTGCACTTATGACAGCATGTCTAACTCTGCCTACTTGCTCATTAGAATGAGGCTACCCTTGGAGACAAATTTATATCCTCCCACTCTTTTGCAAGTGAACAGGACTCTACACTGTCAAGCTGCGGTCCATTATTAGATACAGGAATGTTGGGAGATTTCATGAAAAAATGCTTTCAACAATGTACTGCATAACTTGACAACTTCTGGACACTGAGTAACAGTCAATACAAACACAATACTGAGTATCCTTAAACTGAAATTAATCTGAACTGAATATATTCCATGCTCTGCCTAATACTTCATATGGAATCACAGTGATTTATTATCATTCTTATGAAACATACTGCACATCTGACAGTTCAGATGATCATCTCTTATCTTTTGAAATTTACTGGGCAAAGCATTTTATAAGACTTTACCCTTAAATATGCCTAAGTGTATTTTGTAAGTTATTTCCATCATTTGATACTGTAACATGTTTGGTACAACCACTTTGTTGGATTTGAACAAAAATCCTATTTATTTATTTTATTTATTTTACATTTGTTAACCGGGCTGGTCTAGCTGGATACATATCCGTTTTCAGTAGAGGCCCGAGGAGAAAAGCTCCAATACACAATGGAAGTACATATTTAAATTACAAGATTCAAAGTATTGTTACAAAAAAGAGAATATAGCTTACATATGCAGGAATGAAAATTTACATAGATGTTATATAAGACAAAAGGACAGACAGGAAGTTATACACAAAACATTGATTTCGTTAATGATACTGGAAAATAGACTGAAATCAGAGATTTTCCTTATTACTAAAAGGAAAGAGATTTTAGAGATCTGCAATTAGGGAAATGGGCTAGGGATATGGGACTAGAAGTTATGAGATATGTAGTTAGTCAGGTTCTCGACATGGGCATGTCCATTGTGTGGAGAGATATTCTTTAAGGTTAGATTTGAACTGATTGAGTGAAGTAGTAAGTCTAAGGTTGTTTGGCAGGGAGTTCCACTGCTTGCCAATGGAATTAGCGTAAAGGGCATCCCCACCTGAGTTTTTTGCTTTAATGGTTAGGATCTGGATGCTGTTTGATGATCGGAGACTGTTGAGGTTAGTATATGGAGTCAGAATTTTGCACAGTGAGGGAGTTCTATCAGGATGGTTGATTATTTTATAAGCTTCAAGAGTTGGCTAAGTTTGAGGAGATTTGGCAGTTCCAACCAGCCAAGTTTTCGCAGATTAAGGCAATGATGGGTTCGATAAGGGAACCTGTAATAAATCTGGCAGTGTGGTTGTAGGCAAGAGAGCATGTTAAGTTCACGTTTACTGAGAAAAGAGAGGATCGGGAAGCATAGAGGAGGGAAGAGAGGAGATGGGTGCGGGCAATAGTTAATTTGGTAGTGGGAGTTAGGAAGTTTTAATTCTGTACATAGATCCTAGTTTTTTGTTAACAGACTTTACTGTTTGGGTAATGTGTATGTCGAATTTGAGCTTATGATCAATAGTGACACCTAGCAGTTTGGTACTGGTGACAGGGGTTATGAGGGTCCCATTATTGGATTTAATATGAAAGGTTATGTTGTTAGTGTTTGGGAGTTCTTTGCCTAGACGTGAGAAGGCGTTGGGGAAGAAAAGTAATAGTTTGGTTTTAGCTGGGTTAAGTAGGAGTTTTAAGTCAGTGAACCATTTTTCAACTAGTGAAAAACAATGTTGTGTGGTCATTTGGAGATTCGAGAGGAGGCGCGGAGCAGATTAAGGTGGAGTCGTCGGCATATTGTATGCAGGTGGATTTAGGGATGACTGATTGAAGGTCATTTATGAAGATGGAAAACAGAAGTGGGCCCAGTATCGAGCCCTGAGGAACACCTATGGTATTAGGGAGCAGTCCTGATATTCTGTTTTGCCACAGGACAGCTTGTTGCCTACCAGTGAGGTAGGCATTGAACCAGTTTAGTGCTGGAGTGTCCAGTCGTAGGGTTTCAAGGATGTTGAGAAGGAATTGATGATTGACCATATCGAATGCTTTTGATAGGTCCAGAAAGAGGGCAGAGGATATGAGTTTGTTATTACGATTGTTGTTGATTGAGTCAACAAAGGAAAGGAGGGCAGTAGTTGTACTATGGTGTGGGCGAAAACCATGCTGGGCATTGGACAAGAGATTATTAGAGGTCAGATAGTGAAGAAGTTGTTTGTGGATGCATCTTTCCATGATTTTCGCTATCGGGGACAGAATGGCTATTGGTCTATAATTTCACGTTTCCAGGAGGTACCTCCTTTGTGAAGTGGAATGATATAGGAAGTCTTCAAATGGAGGGAATGTTCATCTCAGTTATAGTTCTATTTATTAGGATTGATATGGGGTAGGCTATTTCATCAGGCAATTTGTAAGAATTCCTTGGGAAGGTGGTCAGCCGCTAGGATGGTTGGTTTGAGTTTTTTTAGGAGGGAGCGTACATAGGAGGAAGAGACTGGCTTTAAATTGAAGGGGTAGGGGTGTCAAGATGCAGTTTAGCAGCAGGTGGGAAGTGGAGGTAAGGTGACTGGCTAGGGTTTGGATAGTCTCAGTGAAGAAGGAGTTAAAGGTGTTGGCTACTTCTTCTTGGCCTTCTCTAACAGTTTCTCAGGGGTTGGGGTGGAAGTTTTGCCTGGGTGCAGAAGGTTGTTAAAACCTGCCCAGAATTTCTTTGGGTTGTTCTGGTGTTTTGCTGGAGGCTGCAGAAATATTGTTTTTGTCTTGGGTAATGGCAGTTTTAGTGGCGTTTCTTAGTTGTTGAAATTTATAACGGTCTTGGGGGTTTTGTGGCTCTCCATTTGTCCCAGGCTTGGTCCGCAGTTTGATTTTGGATTTAGTATCACTAGTGAGCCAAGGTGCTATCGAAGTTTTGGTTCTAATTTGTCTATGTGGAGCATGTGAGTCAAGTATCTTAAGGAACGTGTCATTGAAGTGGGACACACTCTCTTCTAGTGAAAGAGTCTTTAATATGGTCCAGTTGCAGGATTTCAGGTCGGCAAGAAATAATTGAGGGACAAATTTTTTTGTTTCTGATTAGTCTATATAGGGGGGTGTTAGAAGTTGGGCATTTATGTTTAATGATATAAGTTATTAGGTGATCACTGAGGTCACAGGGAAGGGTACCAGTGGTGTAGTTATTAGAGTCTCTATTAGTAAGGATCCAGTCAATAATACTTTCTTTTTGAAGTGAGTTGCCTATTCTGGTTGGGGATAGGATATTTTGGGAAAAACCATGTAGGTTAATAGGTTGTGGAGTTATATGGGTAGAAAAGAGAGACCAGTCAATGTTGACGTCTCCAAGAACTATGGTTTCTTGTGGGTAGTTGATGGCTGAATGAGAACTTTTTTATATCTCTCATCTGGACTCCTGGCATTGCTAGTCTGGTATTTAACTCAGAAAACTGTCCAAAATATATAACAAAATAATGCAATTCATATTTCATTTGCATTCAGCTTTCCAGCATCATGTTAGCTCAGAGGACTAAAGCTGCAACTTGTTAAAGAGCTGCTTTCTATGGCAAGGGTGCACGACTTGAACCTTTCCACCTTCATTCACCTACTGTGTGACACTGAGCAAGTCATTTATCCAGAGAGTGCACTGGAGTAATTGGGAATTTGGGCTAGGCTCATTAATGATCACCACGACTACAAGTCTACTAACTATGAGCTTGATGTTGTTGCTTGCCAGAAATTCCCTACTGCATTGCTGATCTAGATCAGGAAATGTTATTTTGGGGTTGGGGTGCGCGACCAAACAAAAGTACAAGGTTTAATTCTTACCTTTGAAAGAAATTGGCTAGGCTTTAAAGTGACCCAAAAGGGCAGCTAGCCTAGTTCTTACCTATGAACCTTTGAATCATTGCATACTGTTATTTTGCTTCCTTGTATTAAGACTGCATTGCATGCATATTTAAATTATATGGTTCACAATGCTGTGATTACTGCTTTCATGATTCTGCAAGCCTCTTCTTATATTAATATCCAAAATAAGTGCATCATAAACATGCGGATGATCACTCTGTGAATCACCTGCTTCATGACTATGCAAATACGTGTTCACACACACACACACACACACACACACACACACACACACACACACACACGTGTGCCTCACGAATGCTCACAAGGATAATTATACAAAAAGTAATAATTTTAGAGCTAATCTAATAATCTAAATATGCAAAAGTAAAATTAAATTCTGCTAATAAAATATATACTAACTCAGGGATTGCACAACAGCTGGGTAAGGGCAAACTCTCTTACCTTGCTACAAAGCAATCCCATACAAAAGGCTGTGGGCAAAAGCTCCACTTGAAAGAATCTTCACTCATATTGAGTGTTAGCTTTTTTTACACCAGTAAAAAGTATTCACTTATGAGTATTCTCTCCTTCAAAGACTGATTTAATCTAAAACACATTTGGTCTAATCACATTTGACAGAAAAATGTAGCAAGCCAAAGAGAATTAATGCTGGTATGCTCTCGGGTGTTGTTAAGGTGGTAGGAAACACAAGGTAAATTAGTCTAGTGCACTGCAGTGCACCATTTATATCTGGCTAATTCCCACCCACCACATGTCTAGCATCAGCAGTGATTCACTGTGGGTAGTGGTTTCTTCTTTCTGCAGTTGTGCAACTGTGGGATTAGAATATTTAGTTAAGGGTGAGGGATTTTCCCCTGCAAAAAAGTTTTGGAGGAGTATTTGTTGTATATGAAGTTTTAGATGCACCGTGATTCCGCTAAATGTGCTTTAAATGAAATTTCTGAATGTAACATGATATACCCATATATATATATATATATATATATATATATATATATATATTTATTTTTTTTTTAAGTCACCATATTGAAAGTCAATTGCTCGAACAGCAATATCGAAAGTCAATTGCTCAATCAGCAGCCTATCAAAATTAAAAAAAAAAAGTATTGTTTGCGTGTGTGTATGTGTGTGTGTGGTGGTGGGGGGCATGTCTCCAGCACACCCCCTGCTAATTATACACATACCAACTTCGAGATCGCATTTCAGTGGGGTAAGGCAAATTTTCCACTCCCCACTGTACCATGATCTTGCACAGATAAAAAGCCAGTACTTTCGATCAGCTGCGCTGGCTTTTTACTTTTTTATTTGACAATTGAAACTTTCAACTAATTGTTGGTAACCTGTATATACACACACATATATATATATATACATCCACACACACATAGAGAGAGACAGACAGAAACAGAGAGACATACAAATATATATACATGTATCGAAAGAGAGAGAGAAATACTGGACACTGTCTGTTTTCTCAGTAATACCTTCTAAATCTCTATTAGTACGTGACTAACTGTCTTGACTGACTACATAGTGACCTCTAGCATATTGTGAATTCATTAAATTAGCCCCAAATATTCACTAAGCCACCCTGCCCAGTATATGTGGTCATTGTACTGACAACCTGAAACAGAAGAATGTTAAGTTTTGCTTTTATCCACATTGCACTACTGACCTTCTGGTTTTATTCTGTGACCAAAATATCAAAAGTCAATCCTTAGATTCAGATAAACAGTCTTTTAAGCTCAAAGTGCATTCTCAGTTAATGTATTACATTTTGCTCCAGTAACAAGCTTAAAAAGACATTTTTCTCCATTTGCAGTCAACTTTTCAATCCAGTGTTTTTTTTACAAGTGGAAAACTACTTTCTCTCCAGCCATATCCACTTTAAATCAGAACTGTAGCTAAGCTGCTTGGTGCCCATGAATATGACCCTACGTTTAATGCCCTCCACATTTTAGTGAGAATCAACAAACAGATAAAAACAAATAAATAAACAATAAAGAAACTATTTTTGGCCTTGAAGACTAAAGGGCCTCCAATTTATATATTCAATATAAAATACAGAGTGGCTCTTTACCCTATCAACAACTGTGCTAAAACACCTGTTCTGATCTTTTCAAGCAGGTGTTATAGCACCTTTCCAAAATTTGTAGGATTTGCAGAAATAAAACCTTCCACAGGCAAAGAGTTATTACATACCAACATAATAGCTCTCAAACACTTTTTCTAAACTATGGTGAACAGCTGTTTCCCTATGTTTGGTCAGGGCATTAAGCAAAAAGACAAGCTTGATATGTAATCGAAAAGTGTAACTCACAAAAAAAAAAAAAAAAATTTATTTCTGCAGAGGGCAAATATTCCTGCAATCACATATCAGCGGATTGGCTACCACACCCCCTAACTTATATACACCAACTCCATGTTTGCTCATGAGTGAAAGAAAAGTAATAAATGAATAAATAACACTGGAACTAAACTGCTGGTTCATACAGTCCAGGTAAATGCAGTGAAATCAACATCAATGTAACATAAAACTTACACAAAAACTGCTTGAATACTGTTGCAGTGAAGTGTAGACATATCAAAAGAGCTATATTTGCTTTTTGCTATAGTTTGGAACACAAATACAGACATCCATTGAAGCAGCTGAAATTTCTGATCCTGACTGCTTGAATAATTGCCAATACTACCCATAGGGATCAACTGGGACATCAACTACAGTGCTGATCGTGCTTCCAGCATCTTGTGTCTAGGGCAGCCACCCTTGCTACTGCTTTGTTTTACATATAAAAATTACATATAAAACAATTCTGCATCCAACTGTGTACCATTTCACTTAGCAATCAACAATTTTATTCGCAACAGTCACTCACAGAACACTTTTTGACCTGTCTGTGCCAGACTGGACTGACTGGAGGTAGCATGTTACCATTAAAGCAGGAAGGGGATAACAGCAATGAAAAGATATAATTAGATGCTTCTGAAAAACGGTGTGTGTATGTATACCTAATTTTAGCCAAAATGCAGTTACGGTTGTGCAAAACATAAAGTACATTTGTGTACACGTGCCATAAATGTAGATGTTCGAATGTATTCACTGTTGCAGTCATCAAATTAGGGTTATCTGCTTGCAGTAGCCCTCAGTCGGCCTGATTATCAAAGTCTTCGGTCCTGCGTCGATTGCTGTCTTATCTTCCGCGATGTCAGGAAATCAGGGGTATAAAGCATGCAGCCGACGCCATTACATCAGTTTTTCTTGCCCCAGATGTCAGGTGCCCCCCCTTAATGGGAAGCAATATATATATATACATACATACACACACACACACACATTTATACCTCCAACAAAAAAGCATACACCAAAAAGCTTTTAAGTATAGTAAAGGAGAATAGACGTATAGCCAAAAGAAATCAGGGGTCTGGAGGGAGGGTAACCAGGACTGCAACAGTGAATACACTCGAATATCTACATTTATGGTAAGTGTACACAACTGTACTATGTTCTTTGTGTTTCACTGTTGTAGTCATCACATTTGGGTAGATTCCCAAAGCTTAGGATGGGAGGAGGAATTTAGATAGCATTAGGACTTGCTATAAGGCCCTGCAAGACTGCAGTGGCAAAGCCAGCTCTGGATTTAGAAAAAATTGGCAAATGGTAATGCTTGGTGAAAGTATGTCCATAACTCCAAGTAGCAGCTTCTAGGATGTCTCTGGTAGGGACACCTCTGAGAAAGGCTGTAGAGGTTGATGCAGCCCTGGCTGAATGGGGTCTAATCCTCTGTGGGATAGGTTTTCCATGGTGCTTATAGCAGAAATTAATGCAATGGCCTATTCATTTAGAAATGGTTTGCTTTGAAATAGCATTCCCCTCTGCCCCTGCAGCAAATGCCACCAGCAGTTGTTCAGATTTCCTTAGAGATTTAGTCCTGTCCAAGTAAAATCCAAGTTGTCTGTGCACATCTAAGGAGTGCAGAATCCGTTCCCCTTTGTTCTGTGGATTAGAAAAGAAAGCTGGCAAATGAATGGACTGATTAAGAGCCACACTGGATACCACCTTGGGCATGAAAGAGGGACTGGTCCTGAGGGACACCCTGTCTGCATGAAAGATGATGAAAGACTCCACTGCCATAAGGGCCTGTAATTCAGATACCCTTCTTGCTGAAGTGGTTGCTAAAAGGAAAGCTGTTTTCCAAGAAAGTAATTTTAACTCTGAAGTTGCAGCACTGCGGTGGTGGTGCTGCGGTAGCATTGTCGCCTCACAGTAAGACGTTGTCCTGTTCGATTCTCAGCTACAGCGTCTTCTGTGTGGAGACATGTGTGAATGGGCGTACCTTCGTTGAAGGTTGTGCGTCAGGGCTGGCAACTCGACGTAAAATCTACTGCCAATCATTAGCGGACTGGAGTTCCGCTGTGGCGACCCCTAACTGGGAAAAGCCGAAAGACACAACAACAACAACAAGTTGCAGCTGGCTCAAAAGGAGGAAGAGTGAGTTTTTCTAATACAAAATTAAGGTCCCAGGCTGGAGTTGGGGCTCTCCTGGGTGGTTTTAAGTTTTTGTCCCCTCTGAGGAACTGCTTGAGCAGTGGGTGAGAAAAGAGGGGTGGTTCCATGTTGTAATGAGCTGAAATGGCTGAGGTGTGAATTTTGATGGAGGAAAAGGAAAAAGGCCCTTGTGAAGCATCTCAGTTATGTATTGAAGAATCTGAGGTAAATTGGGTGCTGCTGTGGCCATCCCTTGAATTTGGTTCCAGGCACAGAATCTTTTCCATTTTTCAGCATAAGATTTTCTAGTACTAGGCCTCCTTGCCTCCAAAATGACATCCAACACTTGTTTACTGAGGGATGGTAACAGAGAGATTAGGTAATTAGCCGGGCTGCCAGGTTCAGGGTTTGAAGCTGGGGGTACAGAATCTGGCTCTCCTGCTGAGACAGCAGAGTAGGGGTCTGAGGTAGGTGCCATGGGGCCAGCTGTGACACACTGCACAAGAGGGGGTACCAGTGTTGGCATGGCCAGTCTGGTGCAATCAGTATCATCCTTGGTTTGTCCTGTTTGATCTTTAGTAGTACTTTGGAGAGGAGAGGCACAGGAGAAAAGGCATAAACTGATAGATTTTTCCAGCTGAAGGACAGAACATCCACTTTCCAAGCTTGCTTGTGGGTAGTCCTCATGCAGAATTTGTCAAATTGGTAGTTCTGGAAGGAGGCAAACAGGTCTATATCTGGGATCCCCCATTTGTTGATCAGCATGTTGAAAATCTTTGGTTCCAGTTTCCACTCATGTGGGTCCATGAGATTTCTGCTTAGTTCGTCTGCCAGTGTATTTAGTTTTCCTGGCAGGAATTGAACCTGTAGATGAACGTTGTAGCTCAAGGCTGTATTCCACAGAGCCATGGCTAGACTGCAGAGGGGGTAAGAATGGGTACCCCCCTGCTTGTTGATGTACCACATAACAGTGGTGTTGTCCGTCTTTACCATTAATTATGCTGGAAGAATGTGGTCCTTGAAGACTGTCAGAGCATTCTGTACAGCTAACATTTCTTTTTGATTGATATGCAGGTGCATTTGACTTGGGTTCCATTTGTCCTGAATGCACTTCCCTGCCAGGTGAGCCCCCCATGTATAGTCTGATGCATCTGTTGTTAGGGTTTGGGTGGCAGGGGGTAGAGTGAATGGTAATCCTTTGTTTTGGTGGCAGGTCTCTGCCCACCAAAGGAATTCTAACCATAGGCAAGGTATGATAGGAATCATTGCTTCTAGATCCTGAGAATGTTGACACTCTAGGCTTTTTTAGATACCATTGTAGTTTCCTCATACGCAGTCTTGCATATGGAATTAGTAGAATGCACGCGGCCATGAACCCCAAGGCTTGCAGTATTTGCCTTGCAGATAGCAGGGTTTTTGTGGCCACTAGTTTGAAGTAAGTTGTCAAATGAATTTGTTCCTCTGGCATGAGGAAAGCCATCCTGAAGTTGTGTTTAAGCTTGCTCCCAGGAATATAGTTTGTTGACAGGGTACCAGCTGTGATTTCTTTTCATTTATGGTGTACCCTAGACAAGTTAACACCTTTTGTACAAATTCCAAATGATTCAAAAATATGTCCTGGCTTTCTGCCTGAATTAGACAATCGTCCAGGTATGGGTATATTTGAATATTTCTTTGCCTGCAAAATGCAATGACTGGAGCTAGGTACTTTGTGAATACCCTGGGCACAGTAGATAAGCCAAAGGGCAGTGCAGAGAACTGATAGTGCATGTAGCCTGCTTTGAAGCATAGGTACCTTCTGCAAGACCCTCTGATAGGGATGTGCAGGTATGCTTCTTTTAAGTCTAGTGTTGCCAACCATGCATCTTTGCTTAGCATAGGAAGCAGCTGGTGAAGAGTCAGCATTTTGAATTTTGGAATCACCAGAAAGTTGTTTAGAGTAGAAAGGTCCAGGACAGGATGCCATGTATTGCCTTTTCTGGGTACCAGGAAAAGTCTCGAATAGAAACCTTGCCCTTTTTCTCTTCTGGTACCAACTGAATAGGCCCCATGCTTAAGAGAGAGAGTACTTGATTTTGGGCCTCTGATTTGTGGGTAGATCTGGCCACCTGCTTGGTGATGGTAACGTGTGGAAGTGAAATCTGTATCCTTGGGACACTACATTTAAAACCCATTTGTCCTGGGTAATGAGTTCCCAGTTTTTGGTCTGCAGACCAATCTTTCCATCTAAAGGAGCATTCAGTTGGGAAGTGCTTGGAAGTTTTAAAAGCAAGTCATTGTTTCCCATAGGGGAGAGTCTTACTACTCCCAGATTTGGGTGTGGAAACCCCCCACTGCTTAGTCTTGTATGCCCCTTGGGACTGAAACCTGGGGCTTCTGCTGTGTCTGGGTTTGGCTTGAGAAGACCTGGAAGGGGCTGGTTGGAAAGGAACAATTTTTAGAGGGCCAGTGCCTATTTAAATCTAGGAGGCTGAACTTGTAAGAAATCTTTAACAGTTTGCATAGATTTTGCTTTTGGGCAGTGCAGTGGTGCAGCGGTTAATGCTGTTGACTCACAGCAAGAGGTTCTCTGGTTCGATTCTCAGTCGGGGTGCCTTCTGTGTGGAGTTTACATGTCCTCCCTGTGTTCGCGTGGGTTTCCTCCAGGTACTCCGGTTTCCTCCCACATTCTAAAGACATGCGTCTGGAGCATTTCTCCCCGGGCCTCCGCTGAAAACAGGATCTGTGGAACCTAGTCGGACTTTCCCGGTCAACAAATGTTAAATAAAAAATAAAATAAAATAAATTTATCTTCCATCTTTTTAAGAACTTCCTCAGCCTTGTTGCCAAATAGGCGGTCCTGATTTAAGGGAGCATCCAACAATTTAGCTTTAACATGATCAGGCAAAGATTGCTCCTTAAGCCAAGCATGCCTTCTGAGCATAGACCCAGTAACAGCAGCCCTGCAAGAGGCCTCTAATGAATCAAATCCACATTGCAAAGTATGTTTTCCAACCTGTTCAGCAGAATGCATTAAATCCTGTAATTCTTTATTTTTAGCACAGTCAGGAATCAACATCATTTTCTGTTTAAGCAATCCAATAACATGTTGCTGATACTTTAACATATGAAACTGGCAGTTTAAACCCCTAATGGCCAAGATTGCAGAAGTGTAAACCTTCTTACCCCATCTATCCAGCGCCCTGGAGTCTCTATCAGAGGGGGTATGATTTTTAGCAGTAGAAGCCTTAATGCCCTTGGGTCCCTGTGAAATAGTCTCTGGATCCGCAATAGGATTTTTAAAAAGGAACTTGTGTGAATTAGGAACCCTGTAATATCTGTCAGGTTTTCTAGGAGCAGGAGGCAAAGAATCAGGGGCCAAACTAGATTCTGAAAAGGCATCATCAACATTGTCTAGTACAGGAGGTATAGCTAAAGGACTATGCTGAGGCAGGAGTAAGAAATCCCTAAGCCTCTTTTTTGAATCAGAAAAATCCTGGCTTTCCCAGTGGAAATGTTCCCTTAGAGTATGTAAGGTTTCACCAAAAGAAAAATCCTCTGGAGGGGAAGCAGAGGGAATAGAGTCCTCTGCAACAGAATCCTCTTAAGTAGATAAGGGCAAATCCAGGTCATCAGAAGAATCAGAAAAATCAGAATCCTGGTCAAAAGATTCATAAACAACTTCAGTCCTAGGTTTCTTAGAAGGGGGAGGTTGACTTCCCCTGATTAGAGTTATAAGATCTTCAACCATTCTCATCATTTGTTTTTTTAGATATAGAGGCCTGAGCATGCGGCCTGGGCTTCGGTTTCTTAGGCATGGTTCGAGATTTTGGCCTAAATGAATAAGGAGGCATCAGTTTAATATGGAAGTCCGTAGGCCTGAATACACCCTCAAAAGCGGGTGCCTGCATAGCGGCTCCGGACCCATCCAAGGTAGAGACATCCGCAGGTTCCACAGTTGAAGCATCTGGCAGCATACCGGACTCCGAATGGGTATCAGTAGAGGCCTGTGAGTCAGAAGTAGCGGGTATCAGGGGCTGCGAAAGCACCTCAATGAGTACCGCCGAACTGGCGACTGGCTTAGGAGAAGCATCGTCGGCAGCTATGGACCTCGGTGGCCTGTGTCTGTCTTTATCTTTGCATTTTTTCGGAATCCCGGTAGTCGGATGGCTAACTGACGACATTTCTGGATAATTAAACCGAGAACCGAAATATTTAGAAGCGAAAATATACCGACAAAGTACAGTTGTGTACCTACCATAAATGTAGATGTTCAAGTGTATTCACTGTTGCAGTCATTATTCTTAGGTTATCCTGCTGGCAGGCTACCTGCAGTCAGCCTGAATTCCAAAGTCCTGACCCGGCGTCGGTTGCTGTCGCCTCTTCCCTGACGTCAGTGCACCAGGGGTATAAAAGATGCAGCCAACGCCATTTTCTTCAGTTTTTCTTGCCCCAGATGTCAGGTGCCCCCAAAAGGGTAGGCTAAATATATTATGCCAATAAACATACATGCAGTAAAGAAACATTTCCTTCATCTACAAGCAAATACACCACATAGGTTGTATAGAATAGAGAAGTACAGACAAACTCCAGCAAAAGAAAGGGGGACGGTGGGAGGGTAACCTGGACTGCAACAGTGAATACACTCAAACATCTACATTTATGGTAGGTACACAACTGTACTATTTTCATCATGTTTCACTGTTGCAGTCAATACTCTTGGTTTGAATCCCAAAGCTGAGGATGGGTGGCTGGGCTAAATAGGATTAGGAGAGGCTATGAAGCCCTGCAGAATTGCAGTGGCAAAGCCTGCTCTGGATTTAGAGTAAAGAGGTAAGTGGTAGTGCTTTGTAAAAGTGTGCACTGAACTCCAAAAGTTGCAGCCTCTAAAATGTCTTTGGTTGGTACTCCTCTGAGGAAGGCTGCTGAAGTGGCTGCTCCTCTGGTAGAATGAGGCCTGATGCCCTTAGGCACTGATTTGCCATGTTGAGAATAGCAGAAATGGATGCAATGGACTATCCATTTAGAAATAGTCTGTTTTGAGATAGCCTTTCCTTGTGATCCTGCAGCATATGACACTAAAAGTTGCGCAGTCTTTCTGAAAGCTTTAGTTCTATCCAAGTAGAAGCGTAGCTGTCTGCACATGTCCAAAGAATGCAGAATTTTCTCACACTTGTTCTGTGGGTTTGGATAAAAGGTAGGCAAGTGAATAGTTTGGTTGAGGGCCACACTGGACACCACCTTAGGCATATATGTTGGGTTTGTCCTCAGAGAAACCCTGTCTGGATGAAAAATGATAAAAGGTTCCACAGCCATGAGTGCTTGTAACTCCGAGACTCGTATTGCAGAGGTTATTGCTAGGAGCAGAGCTGTTTTCCAGGATAAGAATTTTATATCCGCTGTTGAGGCTGGCTCAAAAGGAGGCAGTGTGAGTTTTTCCAAGATATAATTGAGGTCCCATGCTGGAATTGGTGCTCTTCTTGGAGGCCTGATGTTTTTGGCCCCTCTGAGGTACTGCCTTCTTAAAGGATGAGAAAAGATAGGTGGTTCCGTATTGTAATGGGCTGAAATGGCAGAAGCATGAATCTTAACTGATGAAAAAGAAAAGCTTTTGTCCAGCATCTCAGTTAGGTATTGTAAAATCTAAGGGATATTTGGTACATACATGTCAATGCCTTGTTCCTGGTTCCAAGCACAGAATCTCTTCCATTTTTCTGCATAAGATTTTCTGGTACTGGGCCTCCTGGCCTCCAAGATAAAGTACAGTTTTGTACCTACCATAAATGTAGATGTCCGAACTGGATAGCATCTGCAGTCATAACAACTGGGTTGTCCTGTCGTCAGGCAGCCCTTCGGTCGGCCGGATTCCAAAGTCCGGGTCCGGCTTCGGCTGATGTCGCACTTCACCCGACGTCATCTCTGCTGGTCTTCGGGTATAAAGGCATCAGCTGACGCCATTTTCCTCAGTGTTTCTTGCCCCAGATGCCAGTTGCCCTCTTGGAAGGCTAAATTTTGGATAAATGCCAATGTTTCCAAAAAAAATAAAAGGCAAACACAAAAAATAAGCATGTATGTACATATATACAAACAAATACACCATAAGAGACTCCCCCCACCAGCTAGCTATTAGGAGGGAAAATACCCTAGGAGTACCACAGAGGGGAAGGAGGGAGGGTAATCCTGACTGCAGATGCTATCCAGTTCGGACATCTACATTTATGGTAGGTACAAAACTGTACTATGTCCTTCATGGATGCATCTGCAGTCATAACAACTGGGTAGAATACCATAGCCAACTAGGGGAGGAGGAAGAATAGATTATGGTGTGGTTAGGATCCCTTGCAGTACAGCAGTGGCAAACCCTGCTCGGGATCTGGAATACAGAGGTAAATTATAATGCTTGGCAAATGTATGCACAGAGATCCAAGTAGCCACCTCAATGATGTCCTTGGTTGCCACTCCTCGTAAGAAGGCTGTGGTAGTGGCTGTTGCCCTTGTAGAATGAGGCCTTATGTTCTGTGGAATTGGTTTTCCATGAAAGGAGTAACAGAATCGTATGCAATTTCCTATCCATTTGGAGATTGTCTGTTTGGAAATAGCTTTTCCTTCCCTTCCTGTTGCATAGGCTACAAAAAGCTGGTCAGTTTTTCTGTTACTTTTTGTTCTGTCCAGGTAGTAGCATAGCTGTCTATGTACATCCAAGGTATGCAGCATTCTTTCCCCTCTGTTTTGTGGGTTGGGGAAGAAGGTAGGTAGGTGGATTGCCTGGTTTAAAGACACTCTGGATACCACCTTAGGCATAAATGTAGGGTTAGTCCTCATGGACACTCTATCTTGGTGGAAGATTAGGAAGGGTTGTACTGCCATTAGGGCCTGAAGTTCAGAAACCCTCCTTGCTGAGGTTATTGCCAGTAGGAAAGCAGTTTTCCATGATAGATGCTGTAGTTCTGCTGTTGCTGCTGGTTCAAAAGGTGAGTGTCAATTTTTCTAGCACAAAGTTCAAATCCCAAGCTGGCAATGGTGGTTTCCTAGGAGGTTTTACATTCTTGATCCCTCTGAGGAACTGCCTGAGTAAAGGATGTGAAAAGACAGGTGGATCAAAGCTGTATTCTGCTGAAATAGCTGATGCATGTATCTTGATGGAGGAATAGGACAGGCCTGTATGTAGAAGCTCTGCCAAATACTCCAGAATGTTAGCAATATCTATATTCGACACATCTTTTCCTCTTTCAGCACTCCAAATGACAAACCTTTTCCATTTTCCTGCATAGTTCCTTCTTGTTGAAGGTCTGCGGGCTTCAAGGATAATGTCTTTAACCCTTTGGGAAAGTTCTGGATTAGTTGCTGCTATGTGATGTTCCATGCAGTCAGTTGCAAAGTTTTTAGGTTTGGATGCATGATGCTGTAGTTGTTCTGAGTTAACATCAAAGGCATCAGGGGTATTGACCACATTTTGTCCCGAGACATTCTCCTCAGCAATGGGTACCAGTGTTGTCTTGGCCAGTTTGGAGCTATCAGGATTATCCTTGGACGTTCCTCCTTGATTTTTAGTAATACCTTGTGTATCAAGGGAAGAGGTGGGAATGCATATGCTGTCAGATCTTTCCAGCTGAAGGAGAGCGAATCCACTTTCCATGCAAGTGGGTGGAAAGTCCTTGTGCAGAATTTTTTTGAGCTGGTGATTGAGAGGGGAAGCGAATAGATCTATCTGTGGCATTCCCCATTTCTTTGAGATGGTCTTGAAGATGTCCGGGTGTAGCATCCATTCGTGAGCATCCGAGGTGGTTCTGCTTAACATGTCTGCTAGAGTATTCTCCTTTCGGTACAAATATTGCCTGTAACTGGATGTTGTAGCTGAGTGCCAGGTTCCAAAGGTCCAAAGTCATTCTGCATAGGGGGTATGAATGAGTGCCTCCCTGTTTGTTGATGTACCACATGACTGTGGTGTTGTCTGTCCTTATCATCAAGTGGCCTTCTTTGAGAAATGGTCTGAATTTCTGGATTGCCAGTTTTACTGCCAGCATTTCTTTTAGGTTGATGTGCAGGTGAAGTTGGTCCTGTGTCCACAATCCTTGTACGCATTTGTCCAGCATGTGAGCCCCCCATCCTAGGTCTGAGGCGTCTGTTGTGATGGTTTGGCTTGCTTGATAGTTGTGAAAGGGTAGGCCTGGGTTTGACTGGCATGCTTGAGCCCACCATAGGAACTCCTGTTTTAGGCATGGGATTAGTGGAATTTCTGCTTCTAGGCTGTGCCTGTGTTGGGACCATAAATTCTTTAGGTACCACTGTAGTTTTCTCATATGTAGTCTGGCATGTGGAACCAAGATTATGCATGATGCCATGAAGCCCAAGGCCTGCAGAACTTTTCTTGCTGTTAGCTTGTTTTGTCTTGTTAGTGCCAAGAAATAAAGAGGAAGTTCTTTTTGTTTTTCTGCAGTTAGGAATGCCATTTGTTTTACTGTGTCCAATTCCGCGCCCAAGAATGTCCTTGTTTGGGATGGTATCAGCCTTGACTTTTGTAAATTGACTGTGTATCCCAGTGCTTGTAGCAAGTAAATGACCCTTTGTAAATCTGTTGTCAGCTTGCTTTTGTTGTCCCCTTGTAGCAGGCAGTCGTCCAGGTATGGGTAAATTTGGATTCCCTGTAGTCTGCAGTGGGCGATTACTGATGCCAGGCATTTTGTGAATACTCTGGGCGCAGTAGATAAGTCAAAGGGCAATGCTGAGAATTGATAGTGCTCTGATCCTGCAAGAAATCTGAGGTATCTTCTGCAAATTGGTCGAATGGGGACGTGCAGGTATGCCTCCTTGAGATCTAGAGTTACCAGCCAACACTCCTTGCCCAGCATGGGAAGAAGTTGCTGTAGGGTCAGCATTTTGAATTTTGGGACAATGATGTATGTATTTAAGGTAGACAGGTCGAGAATAGGTCTCCAACTTTTTTCCTTTCTTGGAACTAGGAATAGTCTTGAGTAGAATCCTTTGCCTTGTTCTGTTATTGGTACTCTTTCCACAGCTCTCATCTTTGTTAATTGCATTATCTGCTGTAGAGCTTCTGTTTTTTTGATTTGGAGGCAGGTTTGGCATTCCTCTTTTGACTGGTAAAGTGTGGAAGTGGAACCGGTAACCTTGGTCTATGGTTTGCAAAATCCACTTGTCTGTTGTGATATAGTGCCAGTTCTTTGAAAATAAGGTTAATTTTCCGCCTAATGGTGCTGCTATTTGTTCCCTGGTAGGCGGAGTAAGAATCAAGTCATTGTGCTTGTGCTGTTGTAGTGGTAGTGGCTGTGTCTGTGCCTCTGTTATTACCTTGCCACTGTCGTCCTCTGTAGGCACCCCTTCTGGGTTGATTTCTGCCTCTGGAGTGTCTATTCCTGCCCCTTTGGGATCTTGTGGAGTCAGGAAAGGACCAATTTTTGGCAGGCCAGTTCCTGCTGAACCTTGGGGGCTGAACCGGCAAGAAATCTTTAACTGTTTGTACAGATTTTGCCTTTTCTTCCACTTTCTTCATTACCTGCTGGGCAGGTGTACCAAACAAACTGGCCTTATCCATAGGAGCATCTAATAACTTAGCTTTAACATGATCCGGTAAGACCTGTTCCTTCAGCCATGCATGTCTTCTTATCACTGTGCCAGTCATGGCTGATCTAAATGAAGCCTCCAGTGCATCATAGCCACATTTTAAGGAATGGTTACTAACCTGTTGTATGTTATTTACCATTTCTAATACATATTTCTTATCTTTATCTATAGAGTCATCAGAGGATAGCTTTTTAGTTAACTGATCAAGCATAAACTCTTGGTATTGTATCATGTGAAACTGACAGTTTAATGCTCTAGCTGAGAGAGTAGCTGAGGTGTAAACTTTTTTGCCCCATCTATCTAAAGACCTGGCTTCCCCTTGAGAAGGAATAGGGTTTTTTGCTGTGGTCGAGGCTACTGCCTTAGGCCCCTGGGATATAGTTTCGGGGTCTGCAAGTGGGGCCTTGTATAGGTGATGATGAGTGTCTGGTACCCTGTAAAATCTATCTGGTTTGGCAGGGGCTGGAGGTAAGGAATCTGGTGCAGTGCAGACATCATTAAATGCATCGTCCACAACAGGGAGGACAGGAGGTATAGCTAAGGGCCTGTGTTGTGGAAGATGCAGAAAAGTCCTAAGTCTTTTTCTGGAATCTGAGAAATCCTGTTCCTGCCATTGGAATTGTTCTCGCATGGCATGTAAGGTTTCCCCAAAGGAGAATTCTTCTGGTGGAGAAGCAGCTGGAATGGATTCTTCAGCATCTGTGTCTTCATAATTGGAGAAAGGAGCCTCT
Organism: Protopterus annectens; assembly: GCF_019279795.1. Classification (NCBI taxonomy): domain Eukaryota; kingdom Metazoa; phylum Chordata; order Ceratodontiformes; family Protopteridae; genus Protopterus; species Protopterus annectens. Next base: position 610,532,998 of record NC_056739.1, read on the forward strand.
GGCTGGTCTGCAATATCTGAGTCATCCATAGAATCATCAGAGGACACAGGCTCGGGGCTCTGCTCTAGGTCTCTTTCTGGGGGCTGAGAGGCCCTGTCTGGGTGAGATTGAGATCCCCTAATTAAGGATATTAAATCTTCTGCCAGAGTAAGCATTTGTGAACTAGAAGAGGGCCTGGTTGAGGGGGGTTTAACAGGCACTGATTTAGTAGATTTGGCTGCTTTAGCCCTGGCAAAGGCCTTAATAGACATGGCTGCAGGAGGCCTAGCAGCACCACGTGCTGGGGTAGAGACATCCAAAGGAATGGTGTCTGATAAGTCACTAGTAACCACAGGTGTAGGTAAAATTTCTGAGGCCGATTCAAGTAAGGTAGTAGGAACCTCAGTAGTAGTCATTGATTCAGCTGTACTTTGATCAGTTTTCTTGGTTTCAGCCGAAACCGAGACACTTGCGGTTTGCTTAACCATGGTTTCGGCCGAAACCGCGGACCGCGAGTGTCGGTCATTTTCTTTGCGTTTTTTAACAATTTGGGTAGTCGGAGGATCCGACGGCATAATGTACGCAAAATCTGAGCCGAAAAACTGTTCAGCAAACTCCGACCGACGCCTAAGCATTCGTCGGTTGAATGAAGCACAGGCCGAACAGGCTGCTACGTCGTGGTCTGGGCCTAAACAAGGCAAACAGTAAGAGTGGAAATCTTTATGAGGTATTTGTTTCCCACAAGTTAAACAGTTATTGACTTTTTCTGACATCGGCTGAGGCAAGAAAGAGTCCCCAACGGGGTACTTAGCTTTTAGAAGTCTTCGAAGTAGTATTCGGTAGTAGTAATCTCTGGATCTGACCGACCGGCACTTGCGAACAGCTTCTGCTTGGCCCGCGGCAAGAAAGACTGAGGAAAATGGCGTCGGCTGATGCCTTTATACCCGAAGACCAGCAGAGATGACGTCGGGTGAAGTGCGACATCAGCCGAAGCCGGACCCGGACTTTGGAATCCGGCCGACCGAAGGGCTGCCTGACGACAGGACAACCCAGTTGTTATGACTGCAGATGCATCCATGAAGGACATCATCCATAACAGCTTTTGAAAGAGGAGTGTTCTGAATGGCTACATTATCAGTCATGCTGCCAGATTTATGGTCCTGAGTTGGCTGTGCAGGATCTGATTGTTTTGTTGGGTCAGCAAGTGAGATGTTTGAGGCAATATCCATGCTGGACCTTGAGACAAGCTCTTTAGGACTGGGTACCAGTGCTGGCGTGGCCAGTCTGGTGCAATCAGTATCATTTTTGGCTTCTCTTGTCTGACCTTTAGGAGTACCCTGTTAATGAGAGGCAGTGAAGGAAAGGCATATACTGTCCACTCTCCATGCTTGTTTGTAATAAATCATTGTGCAAAATCTCTGTAATTGGCAGTTGTGAGGGGGAGGCAAATAGATCTGTCTAGGCATCCCCATTTCCGTGTTATCATGCTGAAGACTTGTGGATCCAGTTTCCACTCGTGGGGATCCATGAATTTTCTGCTTAGTTCGTCTGCCAGAGTATTTGTTTTTCCTGGCAGGAATTGCGCTTGCAGGTGAACTTAAAAAGTCAATGCTGTGTCCCATATGCAGAGGGGGTAGTATGCAGAGGGGGTAGGAATGTATACCTCCCTGCTTGTTTATGTACCACATGACCGTAGTATTGTCTGTCTTTATCAGTAGCTGTCCTGGATGAAGTAGATCCTTGAAAGCTGTCAGGGCATTCTGAACAGCTAGCATCTCTTTTTGATTGATGTGAAGATGCATCTGGCTTGCAGGCCATGTGCCCTGAATACATTTTCCTGCCATATGGGCCCCCCAGGCATAATCTAATGCATCCGTTGTCAGTGTCTGTCTGGCTGTGGGTAAAGTGAATGGCAGACCCTTGTTCTGGTGACAGGCCTTTGCCCACCATCGAAACTCCTGTTGCAGGCAGGGAATGAGGGTAATTACTGTCTCCAGGCTGTGGCAATGCTGAGTCCAAACACTTTTTAGATACCATTGTAGTTTCCTCATATGCAGTCTGGCATATGGAATTAGTAGAATGCAGGATGCCATGAAACCCAAGGCCTGCAGGATTTTCCTTGCAGATAACTGGGTTTTTGTTGCCAATTTTTTTGAAGTAAGAAGTCAGTTGCTTTTGTTTGTCTGGCGTGAAATAAGCCATCTGGGCAGTTGTATTTAAGCTTGCACCCAGGAATATTATCTCTTGAGAGGGTACTAGTTTTGATTTATTTTCGTTTACTGTGTACCTCAGGCAAATTAGTAATCTTTTTACAAACACCAGATGCTTTAGAAGAATGTCTTTGTTCTCTGCTTGAATAAGGCAGTCGTCCAAGTAAGGATATATTTGAATTCCTCTTTATCTGCAAAATGCAATTACTGATGTCAGGCACTTTGTAAAGACCCTGGGCGCAGCAGATAAGCCAAAGGGCAGTGCAGAATTGGTAGTGCATTGAGCCAGCTATGAATCTGAGGTATCTTCTGCAAGACTGTCTGATTGGGACATACAGGTATGCCTCTTTTAGGACCAAAGTTACAAGCCAAGCCTTCTTGCCCAACATGGGCAGTAGCTGCTGTAGAGTCAACATCTTGAATTTTGGAACCTCCAGAAACGTGTTTAGTATAGACAGGTCCAGTATTGGTATCCAGGTTTTGTCCTTTCTGGGCACTACGAAAAGTCTGTGGAGTAAAATCCTTGCCCCTGCTCTTGTTGTGGTACTTGTTGTATGGCCCTCATGTCCATGAGGGCTGTAATTTGCTTTTGTGCCTCTGCCCATTGATTGTGTGGCAGGTCTGGCATACCTTTTCCCCTTGGTAGGGTGTGAAAATGGAACCTGTAGCCTTGGGACACTATGTTCAAGACCCATTTGTCTTGGGTAACCATTTACCAATTTGATGAAAAAAGTGCTAGTTTTCCCCCTAAGGGGGTTGTCAAAAGAAAAGTGCTTGGATCTGGCAGAGGAAAGTCATTGGGACTGTTTCTTGTAAGGTTGTGATTTGCCTTCTCCACTTTTGGAGGTAGGAGCACCCCATTGTTTAGGCTTGTATGAGCCTTGGGGCAGAGATCTGCCTCTGGGACGTCTGCATCTGCCAGTTTGTGGTCTGTCTGACACTGGAAAGGACCAATTTTTGGAAGGCCAGTTCCTGCTAAATCTGGGTGGCTGTACCTGTAAGAAATCCTTAACTGTCTGCATGGATTTCGCTTTATCCTCCATTTTCTTCAACACCTCTTCTGCTTTAGCACCAAACAAAGTATCATGCTGTAATGGGGCATCTAATAATTTTGCTTTAACATGATCAGGCAGATTCTGTTCCTTTAACCAAGCATGCCTTCTAATAACAAAACCTGTAACAGCAGCCCTGCAAGAGGCCTCCAGTGAGTCATAACCACATTGCAAAGTATGCTTTCCCACTTGTTCAGCTGCATGCAATAAATCCTGTATTTCCTTGTTCTCTGAACCTTCAGTATTTGTCAACATTTTCTGTTTAAGTAGTGGCATTAAGTATTGCTGATATTTAAGCATATGAAACTGACAATTTAAAGCCCTTACAGCCAAGGTAGCAGAAGTGTAAACTTTTTTCCCCCATCTGTCTAGCACCCTAGAATCCCTATCAGAGGGGACAGGGTTTTTTGCAGTGGAAGCTTTGACCCCTTTGGGACCCTGACATATAGTTTCTGGGTCAGCAGCGGGGTTTTAATATAAGAATTTATGAGAATCCGGGACCCTGTAGTATCTGTCTGGCTTAGCAGGGGGTAAAGAGTCAGGGGACACGCCGGACTCTGAGAATACATCATCTACAATGTCCAGAACAGGTGGAATAGCAAGGGGCCTGTGCTGAGAAAGTAGCAGAAAGTCTCTGAGCCTTTTCTTAGATTCAGAGTAATCTTGGCTCTCCCAGTGGAAATGCTCCCTCATGGTATGCAGGGTTTCCCCAAAAAGAATAATCCTCAGGAGGTGAGGCTGAAGGAATGGATTCTTCAGCATCAGAATCCTCATAGGGAGGTATAGAATAATCCTGTTCAGAAGAGGAATCAGAGAAAATAGAAACCTGATCAAAAGAATCATATTCTGTCTCTTGCCTAGTCCTCTTATCAGGAGGGGGATGGGAACCCCTGATCATAGTAATTAGGTCTTTGGCCATTTTAAGCATCTGTTTTTTAGGCATGGAGGCTTGAGTAGGAGAATGTTGTACTTGTTTCTTTGTCTTTACAGCAGCTTTAGTCTTTGTCTTTGAAGCTGAAGATGGTTTAACATATAACTGTGTAGGTCTGAAGACACCCTCAGAAGCTGATACCTGCTCAGCGGCTCCGGACCCATCTGAGGGAATGATTTCCGAGTGTCCAATACCTTAAGTACCTAGAGGCCCAGACGGCTCCACGTGGGAGTCGGAAGCGGCCTGTGGCTCTGAGGTAGCGAGCGCCAGGGGCTGCGAAAGCGCCTCACTGAGAACCGGCGACTGGCCTAGCAGAGGCCTCATCGTCGGTTTTGGACCTCGGATGCCTATCCTTTTCCTTGTCCTTGCGTTTTTTGTAAACTCCTGTCGTCAGTTGTTCCGACGGCATTATATTATTAAATCTTCGGCCAAAGTAATGAAATGCAAAATCGAACCGACGCTTAATAGTGCGTTGGTTAAATCTAGCACAAAACCGACAGCTAGCAAAGTTGTGATCAGGGCCTAGGCAAGGAATACAGTAAGAGTGAAAATCCTTATGAGGTATTTGCTTCCCACAAGAAATACAATTGTTAACTTTTTATGACATCGATCTGGAGCAAGAAAAAAGTTTCCCCAATGGGGTACTTAGCCTTAATGAAGACTTCGGTTCTGAAATTCGGATTTGAAAATCTCTGGAGTCGGCCGGCCGGCACTTGCAAACTGCTTTTGCTTCGGGCACCGTGCGGCAAGAAAGACTGAAGAAAATGACGTCAGCTGCATCTTTTATACCCCTGGCGCACTGACGTCAGGGAAGAGGTGACAGCAATTGACGCCGGACCAGGACTTTGGAATTCAGGCCAGTTGACTGCGGGTAGCCTGCCAGCAGGATAACCCAAGAGTAATGACTGCAATAGTGAAACACGATGAACATCGGATAGTGCGCTGATTAAATAAAGCACAAAACCGACAGCAAGGTACTTTGTGGTCAGGGTCTAGGCAAGGAATACAGTACGAATGAAAATCTTTGTGAGGTATTTGCTTTCCACAAGTAATGCAATTATTAACTTTTACTGACATCGGAAAGGAGCAAGAAAAAGTTTCCCCAACGAGGTACTTAGCTTTAGTTGAAGACTTCGGTTCTGAACTCAGAAATGAAAATTTAAGGAGTCGGCCGACCGGCACTTGTGAACTGCTTCTGTTTCGGCCAATGCATGGCAAAAAAGACTGATGTAATGGCGTCGACTGCATGTTTTATACCCCTGACGACCTGACGTCATGGAAAAAGGGACAGCAAACAACGCAGGACCCAAGACTTTGTTAATCAGGTCGACTGAGGGCTACTGCAAGCAGATAACCCAAATGTAATGACTAGGACAGTGAAACATGAAGAACATCAGCTGACGTTTCTGGAGTCTGTCCATGTAGGACATGTGTTTAAGGCCTAGGTTCCTTTTTGTGAGGTACTTTTGTAGCCTCTCCAGCTGCTGTAGGTGTTTGGTCAGGTACATGCCAAACGAGGCATTATATTCGATGACTGGTCTAATGAGGGATGAGTAGAGAGGGATGATGACCTCTTTCTTCCTGGATGCGAAACCTTTGGTTATAAGATGTGCCACATAGAAGGACTTTCTGACCACAGTGGCAATGTGGTGGTCGAAGGTGAGATGGCTGTCGACTTGGGTGCTCAGATCTCTTATGGCCCCTTCAGTGTTCAGTGGGCTCCCATCAACGTCGTAATTCATGGGAACTGAATTTTTTCCAAAGGGGATGATAACCTATTTTTTGGCATTAAGCTTCAGGCCATGGTTCCGACACCAGTCATTGGTCTGAGGTCATTTACTCCCATATGGACTATGACTGAGTCATATTGGTAACTGTGGTCCAATGACCTGAGTGCATGCATAATGTGGCAGATCCTAGCACCTGATAAACAACCTACCATAACTTTCTCCTTATGCAGCTTGGTGAGAGGGGACATCAGTGTGTCTCATGATGGAGTCACCAATGACTAGAATGTTGGGACTGTGTGGTGGCTTGCCTTATGGACTTAGAGGTAGAGGCTCCATGAGATGTAGCTCTATGTGTTGATGTGGGTGTTGTTTTGAAAGACTGCACTTGGGGATGCTGAGGGTATTTGTTATGTGTATTTCGTATTGGAGGTCTTTGTGGTTTAGGAAGGTTACATGTAAGTGCCTCAGCATATGTGGGTTGACATGCCTACTTTTGAATTGTGCATGATGGATGCAGCGTGTGTATTACTGACAACCTTACTGACATTAGGAGTACTTTTATGTGAGAGCTTTACCTCCAGTGACATTGTGTAAATACATCTCTTGCATACCAAACCAGTTTGTTTGCCGGTAGCAGAGACAGTAGGAAAGTTCATATCCATGGCAACAGACACACTTTTATCGATTAGACAGTTGGAGTGAGAATATCAATCATATCAGGAGTATCTGGTTTGCAACTATGTGGACAGTGCTTGTCACTGTAAACTAGTTGTCCTGTGTGCAAAGTACAGTTGTGTACACTTACCATAAATGTAGATGTTCGAGTGTCTTCACTGTTGCAGTCATGACAGTAGGGTTCTCCCCTGCCGGCAGGCAGTCCTCGGTCGGCCAGAATCCCAAAGTCTGGGTCGGCGGCTGTTCAGCCATGCTCCCTGACGTCAGAGCGCCAGGAGTACAAAGCTGACAGCCAACGCCATGTTCTCCAGTTTTTTCTTGCCCCATATGTCAGAAGTTCCAAAATGAGTAAGGTCCCATACCTTTTGCAAATACACCTCAGAAGAAGGGTGAAAAAAGGAACCACACAAAAGAAAAAATAAGAGGGGACAGGAGGGAGGGAAACCCAGACTGCAACAGTGAAGACACACAAACATCTACATTTATGGTAAGTGTACACAACTGTACTATGTTCATCGTGTTTCACTGTTGCAGTCATGACTGCAGGGTAGAATCCCAAAGCAGAAAGAAAGGGGGGTGGTCATAAAGTAGAGGGGGCGGCTATAAGGCCCTGCAAGACTGCAGAAGCAAAGCCTGCCCTAGACTTAGAGTAGAAAGGCAGATTGTAGTGCTTGGAAAAAGTATTCACTGAACTCCAAGTTGCAGCTTCCAAAATGTCTTTGGTAGGAACTCCCCTGAGGAAGGCAGCTGATGTGGCAGCAGCTCTGGTAGAGTGAGTCCTCATACTCCCTGGGATTTGCTTTCCATGGTGTGAATAGCAAAATCTGATTCCATGAGCAATCCATTTAGAAATGGTCTGTTTTGAAATGGCTTTACCTTGGGAACTTGAAGCATAAGAAACAAACAATTGCTCTGATTTCCTGATGTCCTTGGTTCTGTCCAGGTAAAAATGTAGTTGTCTGTGTACATCCAAGGAATGTAAGATCCTTTCCCCTTTATTTTGAGGAGTGGGGAAAAAAGTTGGCAAGTGAATAGTTTGATTTAAAGCCACTTTGGAAACCACCTTAGGCATGAAAGTAGGATTAGTCCTTAAAGACACCCTGTCTTGATGAAAAATAATATAAGGTTCCACAGCCATAAGAGCTTGCAACTCTGAAACCCTCCTGGCAGAGGTCAGAGCTAACAGGATGGCTGTCTTCCAAGATAAGAACTTGATGTCAGATGAGGCAGCAGGCTCAAAAGGAGGTGAGGTGAGCTTTTCCAAAACATAGTTGAGATCCCAAGCAGGAATGGGAGGAGATCTAGGGGGCCTTAAGTTCTTAGCTCCTCTGAAAAATTGTCTCATGAGCTGATGGGAAAAATAGGAGGGTCTGTATTATAATGAACAGAAATAGCAGAGGCGTGTATCTTTATGGAAGAGAAAGAAAGACCCTTATGTAAGAGGTCTGACAGGTAAAGTAAAATCTGAGGAATGTTAGGAATAAGAGGATCAGAATCCTGAGCCTGCATCCAGGAACAAAATCTTTTCCATTTTCCTGCATAAGATTTTCTAGTGCTAGGACGTCTGGCTTCTAAAATGACATCCATAACCTGCTTGGGTAGGAGAGAATGAATCAAAGATCCTGGATTAACCAGGCCGCCAGGCTGAGAGTTTTGACATGGGAGTGTAGAATTTGACCCTGGTGTTGGGACAGAAGGTTCGGAATCTGTGGTAAAACCCAGGGTGGCTCTAGACAAAGGTTTCTCAGTGTTGGGTACCAAAACTGTCGAGGCCAATTTGCAGCCAGCAAGATTATTATCTTGGGCTTGTCCTGCTTGATTTTTAGTAATACCCGTGGAAGAAGAGAAAGAGGCGGAAAGGCATATCCTGAGAGGTTTCTCCAACTGAATGATAGAGCATCCACTTTCCAAACTTGATCGTGGAAAGTCCTGGTGCAAAAAATTTGTAGTTGATGATTGAGGTGGGATGCAAAGAGGTCTATGTGAGGACATCCCCAGACTGCTGTAATCATCTTGAATATTTCGGAGTCCAACATCCATTCGTGTGGATCCGAAAGGTTTCTGCTCAGACTGTCTGCCAGGAAGTTTTGCTTCCCTGGTAGAAACTGTGCTTGAAGGTCCAGATTGCAAGCTAGAGCTGTGTTCCAAAGATTCATGGCTAGTCTGCAAAGGGGATAGGAATGAGATCCCCCTTGCTTGTTTATGTACCACATAACTGTGGTGTTGTCTGTCCGTATCAGTAGTTGTCCTGGTTATAGAAGATTCCTGAAGGCCAATAAAGCTTTCTGAATGGCTAACATTTCCTTTAAATTGATATGCAGGTGCTTCCGATCCTTTGTCCATAAGCCCTGCAGACAGCTGTCCCGAAAATGGGCTCCTCAAGCATAATCTGAGACGTCCGTGGTTAGCATCTGAGTGGCAGGAGGCAGACAGAAGGGTTTTCCTTTGTTTAGAGTACATGCCTTGGACCACCAAAGGAATTCCTTTTGAAGACAAGGCAGGACGGCGATCAGTATGTCTAGACTGTGACAATGTTGAGACCATACACTTTTTAGGTACCACTGTATTTTCCTCATATGTAGTCTTGCATATGGTACTAGAAGGATGCAGGAGGCCATGTAACCCAGAGCCTGCAGGAATCTCCTTGCAGATAGCTGAGTTGTAGTTGCCAAGGTTTTGAAAGTTGAAGCCAGCTGTAACTGTTTTTCGTATGTCAGAAATGCCATCTGGGTTGTTGTGTTTAGAGAAGCGCCCAGAAAAATTATCTGTTGTGAGGGTGTCAAATTTGACTTTTTTATGTTTACAGTGAATCCCAGGAACTTGAGAAGATTCTGAACAAACTGTAGATGCTGGAGTAAGACATCCTTGCTGTCTGCCTGAATAAGACAGTCGTCCAGATAAGGGTAAATTTGAATTCCCTTGAGTCTGCAATAAGCTACAACTGGAGACAGGCACTTGGTAAAGACCCTGGGTGCAGTAGACAATCCAAAGGGCAGCACAGAGAATTGGTAGTGCCTCGATCCTGCCTTGAACCTGAGGTATTTTCTGCGTTCCTGTCTGATGGGAATGTGTAAATATGCTTCTTTTAAATACAAAGTTACCATCCATGCATTTTTGGTCAGCATTGGCAGTAGCTGCTGCAGAGTAAGCATCTTGAATTTTGGTATCTCTAGAAAAGTGTTCAAGACTGAACGATCCAGAATGGGTCTCCATGAATTTTGCTTTCTGGGGACTAGAAAGAGCCTTGAGTAAAAACCTTGTCCCATCTCTGAATGTGGAACTAGTTCTATGGCTTTCATAGCCAAGAGAGCTTCCACCTGGTTTAATGCCTCTGACCATTGATGTCTTGGAAGATCTGGCCATCCGCTTGGCCTTGGTGGGGTATGAAAATGGAATTTGTAACCTCTTGAAACCACATCCAGAACCCAATTGTCTTGGGTTATATGAGTCCAATTTAGATGAAAAAGAGAAAGTTTTCCTCTGAGAGGGGCTTCCAGGCAAGAAGTTCCTGCAGCCCAACAGAGGGAGTCATTGAGTCTGTTTTCTATGAGCTTGCGACCTGTCTTCTCCTCCCCTAGGGGTGGAAGCAGTCCACTGTCTTGGTCTATAAGAGGCTTGCGTTTGAGGCCTACCTCGGGGGCGTCTATCTCTACCCCTCTGAGGCTTGTCTGAATTGGGAAAGGATCAATTTTTTGTAGGCCAATTCCTGCTAAATCTGGGTGACTGTACATGTAAGAAATCTTTAACTGTTTGCATGGACTTTGCCTTGTCCTCCATCTTTTTAATCACGTCTTCAGCTTTAGATCCAAATAAAACATTATGCTGAACAGGAGCATCCAATAATTTAGCCTTTACCTGATCTGGCAAATTTTGTTCCTTTAACCATGCATGCCTTCTAATTACTGTGCCAGAGGCAGCAGCCCTACAAGAAGCCTCCAAGGCATCAAATCCACAGTGTAAACCATGCTTCCCAACTTGTTCAGTGGCATGCAATAAGTCATGTAGTTCCTTATCCTCTGCAAAGGCGGAAATGGAAGTTAGCTTTTGCTTTAAAACAGACAGGAGAAATTGCTGGTATTTCAGCATATGAAGTTTAAAGCCCTAATAGATAAAGTAGCAGAAGTGTACACCTTCTTGCCCCATCTTTCTAAAGATTTAGAATCCTTCTCAGTGGGAATGGGGTTTTTAGCAGAAGCGGCCTTAACGCCCTTAGGACTCTGAGAAATGGTTTCACGGTCAGCAGTAGGGTTCTTGAATAAAAACTGGTGGGAATCAGGAACCCTATAGTATCTGTCTGGCTTAACAGGAGCTGGAGGAAAAGACTCAGGAGTTAAGTTAGCCTCCGAAAAAGCATCATCCACAATATCCAAAATAGGAGGAATAGCCAGGGGCCTATGTTAGGGAAGAAGAAGAAAATCCCTTAGTCTTTTCTTAGATTTCGAGTACTCCTGTCCTTCCCAGTGGAAATGTTCCCTCATTTCATGCAAAGTTTCCCCAAAAGAGAAATCCTCAGGGGGAGAAGCTGAAGGAATGGATTCCTCGGCATCAGAATCCTCATAAGGAGGAAAAAAATATTCCTGGTCAGAAGAAGAAACAGAAGAAACAGAAGCCTGATCAGAGGAGTCATAATAAACTTCCTGCCTTGGCCTTTTATCTGGAGGGGGATGTGAACCCCTAATCATAGTAAGTAAGTCCTCCGCCATTTTAAGTAACTGTTTCTGAGACTTGGGAGCCGGATCAGAAGAGGCCTGGGTTGCAGTCTTTGATTTGGAAGGAGTCTTTGCCTTTGTCTTTGGCTTTGCCTTTATAAGAAGCTGAGTAGGCCTGAAAACCCCTTCGGAAGCCGGTACCTGCACAGCGGCTCCGGACCCATCCAAAGGAGCATTGTCCGAAGGTCCAACTGAACTATTCAAAGGCCTAGTTGGCTCCTCGTGGGAGTCCGTTTTGGCTATCGGTTCTGAAATGGCCGACGACAGGGGCTGCAAAAGCGCCTCACTGACGACGGCCGAACCTGAAGCTGGCTCCGCTTGTGCGATATCGTCTGATTTGGACCTCGTAGGCCTGTCTTTGTCCTTGCATCGTTTGTGAACTCCGGTAGCCGGAACCGTATCCAACGACATTTTAATTAAAACGCCTACCGAAGTAATGAAAAGCAAAATCGTACCTTCATTTAATAGCACGTTGATTGAATCTAGCACAAAACCGACAACTAGCTACGTCGTGGTCAGGGCCTAAGCAAGGAATACAGTAAGAATGAAAATCCTTATGAGGTATTTGCTTCCCACATGAAATACAATTATTAGCTTTTTCTGACATCGGACTGGAGCAAGAAAAAAGTTTCCCCAACGGGGTAGTTAGCTTTGAGTAGGAGAAGAAAGTCTTCGGACTGAAGTTTGATCAGAAAAAATTGTCAGGAGTCAGCCGACCGGCACTTGTGAACTGCTATCACCACATGGCAAGAAAGACTGGAGAACATGGCGTTGGCTGTCAGCTTTGTACTCCTGGCGCTCTGACGTCAGGGAGCATGGCTGAACAGCCGACGCCGGACTCAGACTTTGGGATTCTGGCCGACCGAGGACTGCCTGCCAGCCTGGGAGAACCCTACAGTCATGACTGCAACAGTGAAACACGATGAACATCTAGGTATTGGAGAAATTTCAATTGTGCTTTTACAAGAAAAATGTAACTCAAGGTGACTGAATCTGTACAGAGCACTGCCAAACACTTGAGGGGAAACTAATACGTAGACCCCGAATAGGCAGATATTCTGAAGTTAGAAACAAATCAAGCAGTACTTACTGAAAACAACAACCCAACAGCTCATCGAACTTTTTAGATTGGGCCAGGTGGGTGGGAACAACTGACAGTCTCACACCAAAAAGGTTGAGCAAACCTACATTCTATTCCTTTAACCTAACCAGCCCTGCCCTTAAGGATTTCACTTCCTCCCAGTCTATGCCAAACCTATGCTCCTCATAACCAACAAAGAAAAAGAAAAGTTGCCCCTCTAGTTGTTAAAGGCCCAATGAGCCAAGTCCTGTTTCAGACGATGCCTTCAAAAGTCTGAGCATCGGGCTTAAACCTCTCACTCTTTTCATTCAACATACTGAGATTTTCACAAAGTATGTCCCACCCCTGTTAAATGCTGCCTTTAAGACAACTGACCTAATTTTGCCCAATAAACTGGTAAGAGCTAAGCATACCTTCTTACCCAAACCTGACTATGTGTTTCTCCTTGTTTCCTAAAACTGTCAAAAAGAATTCTACACAGATCTTCTTAACTTCCAAAAAACGATGCTACTTTCATCATATGAAAGCTAGTTAAATGCAGAAGACTAACAAACAGTTTCCAGCACCGGAAATATGTAGAATTAATAAAGGCAGTTTATCTGACCATGAAATCTTAATAACCTCTAAACAAAAAGGGAACGAAATGTTGTAAAAATATTCAGGTTTGTGAAAAATATTTCAGTGGTGTGACTTGCACTGTGGTAAGTAAACATGCAATGCTGGAAGCAATTACTTGTACAACCACACAAGAATGCGACCACTTCCCAAAAGTATCTGATGAAGTTGTTCAAAGCCAGAATCTTTATTCATGGAACTGAGAAACTGAGTACTAGAGGATGGGTCCATGAAGAGGAAGTGTAAAATACAGTGTGCAAGTATGTAATTAAAAACATTTACGTATTATGTTTAATAGTTCTAAATATTGTGGGGGGGTTTACCCCTATAAACATAAAATACTTAATTTTCAAATCAGCAGATAAAGATCAAAATTTTTTGTGGATATTTTTCTCCGCACTGTTTGCTGATCATCTTCTGAAGGGGGTGGGGGCATTATCCACACAGCCTGTTACCCTCATGTCAGTCTGGACTTGCAAGGGTCAGGGTTAGAGTCAGTAACGTAACTGATAACACACTTTCCTTTGGTGCTGGAAGAGTACTGCAGTATTAGGGTTGCTACATTCCTGACAGAGTCTCGCCCTTTAGATGAGACGTTAGATGGAGGTCCCACCTACCTGAGTTGGTGGTAGCTCAGGTGGATGTAAAAGATCCCACTGCACCTAGAGAAAAGAGTAGGGAAAGTTCCCCCATGCTGTTACCAAACTTCCCTTAATAGTAGAAATATCTCCTGTAAAGTGGTCACCTGCTTTGTGGGATTAACCCGGAAAACAAAGGAAACATAAAGTAAGTAATGCTCTCACATCATTAGGCCCAGTGTAGCTGTTCTATGAAGGTAAATATGTCTAGGTCATATGACTGCCCTCAGTACTAAACTTGTTCCCTAATGTCACTTTTTTCACAAAAACACTAGCAGAACTTTCATACTTCAGTCAGAAGTTTGTATCCCACCGATGGCTGATGACTGAGCTCTTGTTATGGCAGAAAAGGAAGCACAGGCATTGTGTTAAGGGGATGCTCTAACATTGCAACCATGATTCTTCAAAGCACGGAACGTATAATGATGCGGTTATGACTGCAAGTCCCAGCATCTTGAAACCCCCACCTAGCACACATGAATACAAGCTTTACCCAAGCAGCAAACTTCTCCTTAGTTTCTGCTTGAAGTTATGCTTTTGCTGGTAACTAACTTAATCCCCCTGCAGATGTACCTACCAGGCAATATTAAAATATTGTTAAACAAATCTTGATTTGCCAAAATCAAGAAGCCAAACTATATTACAGTCAAAAACAGAATTTTCAATAACCTATTTTCAAATACTTTAAAAGAACAAAATTAAATGTTATCTGAAAAAAAAAACATGGGATGCAGCAGGGCCAAAACACAGTTTTCTGGTGATACAGAATACATACCTCTCAACCGTTTAGTTCAAGAAAAACAAAAAATAATGGGGAGGACAAAGGCTCAAAAATAGGGACAAACTTTACATATTGTTTTTACAAACATAGAAAGTTACTGGAATAGCAAGAGTTGTGTTGGTATGCACTTTCTGAAGGATGATGGGCAGCACAGTGGTGCAGAGGTTAACATTATCACCTCACACCAAGAGGTCCTCCTGTTTGATTCTTGGCTGGGGTGCCTTCTGTGCAGAGTCTGTATGTCCTCCCTGCGTTCACGTGGGTTTCCTCCCACATTCCAAAAACATGTGTCTGGAGTGTTTCTCCCCGGGCCACCACTGAAAATAGACTCTGTCCTAGTCAAGACTTTCCCGGTCAACAAATGTTAAATAAATAAAATAAATGAAAAAAATGACGTCTGAAGCTCAAATTACATTATTTAGGGACTTCAACCCCTAATAATTTTCCAGAAAACCATAAATTTAATGAGGAAAAAAACAAAAATATTAGGCAAAAATCTGGACATTTTTTGACAGTTGAGAGGTATGACAGAACAGTTTGTAACCCTGGGTACTGAACACTTCAGATCAAGTTTTTGAGAAGTGACTGCGATTTACTTTGTAATCAAACAATGTAAGAACATACTGTACAACCAGCTCTGAAATGGGTCTCAAAGTGGTGTCACATTAAAATCTAGCTGGACAACAGGACTTGGGGTAGTAGTCAATTGAATACACATTGAAAGTGGAAGACTAAGAAGAAATGTGTTGAGTGGCTTGATTCTGGTTCCGGTCCTCTTTAGTGTCTGCATTAGTGATGGGGAACAGCAAGTGAAATGTAAAGGCATGTAATCTCGATTACATGAGATAATCTAAACCTGGGCACTCAGCATAAACAAAATCAACTATTGAAAGACAGAGATCTTGGGACCCCCTGTTAAATAAAGAATCATAGAAATGGAAGTAATTCTTCTTCTCTACAGACAGTTAAAGCCACATCTGCAGTAATATCCACAGGCTGGAGACCCCATTTCAAATATGGAAGCTAACAAAACACAACTTATGCAAATGAGGGAGAAAGGAAAAAGTAATGTCTAGGAAAGAAGTCTTTTAAAACAACTCAAAAACGTAATATGTAGTCCACAGAAAAAGGGAGTGAGAAGCATGTCTGTACCTGAAGAATGCTCTTCAAAGGAAACGTTACATGCCCAAGGACAATAAAGGTTAGAGGGCAGGAATGAGGACTGCTGCAGTAGTAATTGCGCTTTTTTATGGAAATGGTTGTGAATATTTGGGACAAGGAGGTTGTTGAATCAAACAGTCACGGAACTCAAGACAGAATGAACAATTATCAAGCAGCACAAGAGGACATAGGACACACCTAAATCAAAGGTTCCAACTTCTTCACTAGGACGGAGTGTGGACAGATTTAGGGGGAGAGGGGGTTATTATTTAGCTTCATTTCCTGTGTTAACTTAAGCAAGACACTTAAGAATGTCAGCCAACAGTGGTCACTAACTTTAATGTACAGATGGTTGTAAGTCAGAGTTTGCTGCACAGTACAGCACCTTCATTATTTCCCATCATGGAGGACAGAAACAATGGCCTTGTCTGTATATACAGAAGAGAATGGAAATGATGCCCAAGGTGAACAACTGTGACACAAACAATAGACTGACTGGAAAAGTCTCAGGATGTACGATGCCACTCCAAGATACTGAAACAGAGGCAGAGGGATGCAGAAGCACCATTCTGCGGATTTTCCTCAAGATCCCAGCCTCCGTAGATTATTCAGGTAAACACATGATGATCTAGACAGTAACCATCTTCAGAGGAGAGACACACACAACTGCTGATGCCATTCTGGCTCTCTGTGTTACCAGGCTGGAAATCACTCCTCAATTTTTCAGGTTTTCAAAACTCTGTTGTCATTAGACCCTGGGGCTACTGTCTATTACACCATCGACAAGTAAATAAAATAAATATGACTGGCTGAAAAAAGCCTACAGTCATGCTTTAACATTTTAATTGCTCATAGTAAGAAGATCACTAGCTGCATATTAAAATTAAATAAATCAATTCTAAAAGTGAGGCAAATATAACTCAGTGGCAAAAGTCACTAGAGCTAACTGTTCAAACAAAGAAACTCAAGGAACTGACTAAGGCCAAGATGCACACATATACTGCGATGCTGAACTATGATGCAAGACATACAGAAAAGTGTATCCTTGATGCAGGATTACATACTCCTATCCTTCTTATTAAACCTTTCTATCCCTTTACAACTGCTACCTGCTATAGTCATGTCCCAACTTCAATGTCTTCTGTCTGTCGCATACAAATATTTATTCAATTAACATGCTGTGTGTGAGTCCACATACATGACGGTGCTCTTCTTTTTGCCCATTTATAATGGGAACAAGTTCCACCATACAAAACAGGAATAATGTACATAACAAGTAAATTTACTTTACAGCTTGTAGTGTTCTTTCTACTAGAGCAGGGTTGTTCATCTATTATCAGCACTCCATGTGTCTTTCATTTAAGTCGTTTATTTACATCCTACTGCAGTTTTTGGTTTTGTACTTGATGTACTTCATAGATTTTGTATTATGTATGTATCCATTGGTGCTTCAGTCATGCTTTATAAGGGTCCTTGGAAAAAACAAAAATAAAAATACATATTCAGGCATGCTTACAACAAAGTGCTTCAGCAGATTTCAACAATGCATTCGCCAAGACAGTGATTCATAAAACAAAAAGTAATAAACCAGAAGCCAATATGGCAGTCACTGCATGTTTTGCAATTACACCAGTCACTACATATCAAAACAACAGTCACTATAGATCAGTGATGGCGAACCTAAGACATGCGTGTCAAAGGTGACACACCACAATGTTTTGGGTGACACACTAGCATTCACCAACACCCGAGTTACCAAAGAAACTGAATGAACAAAAATACAAAAAAATATGTGACCCTGCACTTGTCTATTAAAACTCAGCAACAAAAAGTCATTAATTGATGTTAATCAAATCAAAAGCAGGGTGTTACATATCTTTTTCAGTTCAATTCAAAATTACTACTAAAAGTAGGGTAATTTTTTAGTGCACTATTTTAAGCACAATTATCAGTGCTCATATCGTTTTCTCTATTGTAAGTCACTGACTTTTCTTTTACTTTTATAATACATAGCAGCACATATGATTGCACTGTATTTTTTTAAATAAATTAATATGTAAAGAATCGTTTCTCTTTCGCCAGCAGAGTTAAGATAAGCATTTTCCAAATTTTCATACGCTGAACCCAAAAGGTTCGCCATCACTGCTACAGATCATACAGTGGTCACTACACGTCACTATATATCAGTCACTACAGGCCATACAGTAGTCACGCCACATCACTATATATCAAACAACAGTCACTATAGATCATACAATTGCCACTACACATCACTACATATCAGTCACTACAGATCATACAGTAGTCACTACACATCACTATATATCAAACAGTCACTATAGATCATACAGTAGTCACTACACATCACTATATATCATACAGCAGTCAGTACAGATTACTACAGATCTTTATGCATGAGACAAAGTCTCTGGCTGAGGCCAACTGGCATGCCAAAATAAAAATGACATATTCCAGGAAACATTACTTAGATGCCTGGTCCTGCAACAAAAAACAGGACATTTTGAGACGAGACTTATGGGGACAGCACATGACTGATAACATGAGATGATTACAGTGTTATCTTGGCTGAAGTAAAAGCTCCCTGAAGGATGTGGATGTGGCTTGGTAAAACAATGAACTATGCACAGAAGCAAGTAAATCTTTTATTCTGCTAAAGCTGTCATCTCCACCACTAAGTGTTTTAAAAACATACATACTGTTAAAGATAACATAAAGGATAACTGTTTGAAATGAAAGGAGTTGTATTAGAACAAAAAAACAGAAAGCACCCATATGCCAGATGGAAAAACAGGCACACAATCATACTACATGTCTGAAGAGCAGTCATAAACGCCTTGTTAGAAAATTAACAATGGATACTTCAAAGCAAGTGGACCAACTTTTCTTTGCAACAAAATTTAACCAAAACAGGCTGCAGGCATTTTCTGTCACTGGTCTGTAAAAATGATGTCATTCTAATTATAAAAAAACAGATACTTATTAAATTTTACTACTGCGGTGGTGGTGCTGTGGTAGCGTTGTCGTCTCACAGCAAGACGTTGTCCCATTCGATTCTCAGCTACAGCGTCTTCTGTGTGGAGGCATACGTGAATGGGGCGTGCCTTCGTTGAAGGTTGTGCGTCAGGGCTGGTAACCCGGTACGTAAAAATCCACTACCAATCATTAGCGGACCGGAGTTCCGCTGTGGCGACCCCTAACCGGGAAAAGCCGAAAGACACAAACAAACAATACTTATTAAATTTTACTACTAAATCAGTATTTTAGTTTTGATGAGTTTGTGTATGTGAATGTAAAAATCATGTTCCCTCCCTGTTCTTAAACCGCTTCATAGATGCATGAATATCTGCAGTTTTATTTGTCAGTGACACACGATTATATTTTACATTCTTTTGTATCAGTGGTTTACCTTTTCCAAAATATGTCTTATTTTCAAATTTTCCCCCATTGTCTATAATCAGCCCCCTCATGGTCAACTGGCTCATTTTTTCCCAGTTATAGGGGTAAGGGTTAACTAGGAGAGTCCATCACTTATACAGCCATCAGGAGTGAGATTTGTGTATGCTGCCCCCCCCCCCATGCACCCAGCTAGGCACCAGAAAGGGGACATGCAAGGGACTACAGTGAAGAGTCGCTCCCTCTTAAACGGCCCCACCCCACCCTTTGAATGATGGTTTCCCCACTGCATACAAGGGAAGTCACACCACTTACTGTGCCCCCCTGACTGCACACATCTCTCTTCTGCACTCAGGAGTGGTGAGCTGGCCATGCCCTTCAGTCTTCTCCCTCCCTGCAATGTGCCTCCAGCGTTGTGACTGCTAACTGAACACAGGTCACCTGGGTTGCTGTAAGGAGTACCGCTGAACTAGGCTACACCATTAATTTCAGTGCTATCTGTGAGTTATTTTAAATAATCTAGTTTGACCCTCACTCTCCTTTATGATTTCCTTCACAATACGCTTTTCCTTTAGATGTCTTAATGTTCAGTGGACACTTCCAGGCTTTGTGGATAAATAGTCCCCTCTAACAATCATTTCTCCATTCTTTTATATTCGAAAGTTCTCTCTCTGAAAATCTTGTGATGACAGTCCTTCTTGTTACCAGACAGTGGAAACAAATGATTTTTACAAGATATGAGACACAGGATGGGTTATACAAAAGCTAGTAATGTAATTTAATTTGAGATCATTGGATAACTTTCAGAAATTTGGAAGATCTCTTGAATGCACTGTTTGTGACAGTTTACCTTCATAACATCGATCTCAAAAAGGTCGACCCCGCTTCCACGAACACTGAAGTGCGAACGTCCCAAACGAAAACCACATATGCGAACGGCTAAATTTTGCCCCCTTTTGACTCATGGTAGCACTGGACTGGAGGTGTGGCGCAGCCGAAAATGTCAAACGTCAACATTAATTCAACATATTAGAAGTTTTACGGATTCGATTTTGCGGAAACAGGTCGATGATGTGGTTGGTCGATCATATGTGATTGACGATATGAAGGTAAACCGTTTGTGACATCCCTCCTCTGGGTTAGTAATCAAAGAGTATTAAAGCATAATTTCAGTGCTGGATTACAGAATGACATCATATACATCTGGTCACCTGCCTCTGGTTCCCACACTACCCCCTTTACTAGAAACTTGAGATAGGATCTTGCACATATGTGTCCCAATACACACACACACAGAGCTTTGTTAAGATGTGTTACAGCATCTGGAAGCTGTAAACAATTTTAACACTTTCACTCCTCATACAGAGCTACTAAGCCAGCTTTTCTCACAGACATTTTCATCTCTGGCTGCAGTCAGAACTGTAAGGTGCAATCTTTATGGTCTAAATCACGTAATTTAATTTCAGACCATTTTTCAAAGTTAGCTAGACTGAGATTAATGTATTCTCTTCCAGTATTCTCTGTTACTGTAATGTCATTCTATAATCCAGCACTGAAATGATGCTTTAATACTAGATGAGACAGAAGTCTCAGAGCAGTCTGTTTGTGAAACCTGACAATGAAGACCACTCACACACATTATCTTGCCTTGCTCTAGTAAGTGAACTAGGAAACAGTAATTCTTTAATCAGTCAAGAAAATATAGTGAGATTACAGTACTTGTATTGTTTTTCTGTATCTGTGTGAACCTTTCCATCTGTGTTATTTTTAATATTTTCTGGTGTTTACTGTAAAAAGATATTCAGTATTCAGTATTTTCATGTCTTTTATTATTTATTATTAAATATAGTTAAACTTTTCATTATGGCCGGTCCTTTCAGAGAATATTTTTACCTTTGAGAATACTTATATTTATTTGGTGACACTGTGGCTACTCCTGAAAGTCTTGCTCTTTGATCAACATTACCATTTGTATTAGTAATTATTTCACATATAACTGGATACCCTGTTAAGATCCTTAAAGTAGCTGCCTGGTGGCAGTGCAACTACATTATAGCTTAGCTGGGAAAAGGTGGTAGAGCAGGTAATTTGTGCCAGCCTTTCCCACGTGTGTGTGTGTGTGTGTGTGTGTGTGTGTGTGTGTGTGTGTGTGTGTGTGTGTGTGTGTGAGTAAAATCAAATCTCAAAGAGTGTGTGTGTGTGTGTGTGTGTGTGTGTGTGTGTGTGTGTGTGTGTGTGTGTGCGTGTGTGAGTGTGTGTGTCAGCTACTTGGAACAGGGACACAGAACTCCTTAGCGTTCAGTGTGGACTCTTATTTGGTTTGGTGCCTGGAGACAGAGTCCAGCCCCAGGCATGGCCAGTGTGCTCCCTGTGTGCTCTTAACTCACTACATCCCAGTGATATCTCCTGGTGCATCTGCAGTTAACGCCTACTGATGATTCTAGGCATCAAATATTGCTTGTACATATTTGCATCAATAATTCCAAAGCCATGCTATGTACAAGGATTTAAAAGATTTCTACTTAAACCTTACACAAGGGCCAATTCAACTGCATTAATATTTGACTTCCATTTGGTGCAAATAAGTTAACTATTGTTTTGATGACATTAATTTATATAGCTATAACGTTCACATTTTTCTAAATATCTCAACAACCAAGTAACACAGACAAAACTGTGTAGCTCATATAAAAGCTCTCAGCTAGATGAATAAAATGCTGCTGACAGTATTTGTGTAACTTGAGTGGTTGCTGAGATACTGTGTTGTTTACAAAATATTACAAATGTAATAGTTTGCTGCGACTTATACAACTCAGTTTAAGACTTAGAATCTAAAGAATACTACCACTATAAAAATAGTTTGTGCTGAAGGACTTGCCATTTATACTTCTTTCATAACCCCAATGGTTCCAAAAATGTGAACATTTGTTTGAAATGCGAGGACATAATTTGATTCTGTGAAAAGGCTTAGGGCTCCGCCCATTGGAAGTAAAGTGCAAACTTCCTGAGCTCCATTGGAGTGAATGAGTTAAAGGAAATTGTGCTTGGTGCAGAGAGCTGCATCTCAAAATAGTGTGTGTATCCACTTTTGTTCCAAGTGAACGTCCCCCACTGTTGTCAGTGGTGAGGATTGAATTTCCCTGAATACTGACTGACCCAAGGGAGGGACATCACAGTTACAACCTATTCATTTCTGAGTCATGGAGACACATATTAATTTCAACAGTTACAATACAGTCGGATATACAGGTATAGTTTGTTTCTGTCCAGCAGGACCCACTGCTGGTACATTTTGTTTTAACACAAGCAACTTTACAAATACATTTTCAACACAAGCACCTGTACAAATCAGTTTGATATACAAATGACATATAATTCTTTACAAAACTACAGCTAACTATGCTGACACTACCTCACATCATCAGACTGTTAACCAGTTGGATCTATATTAAATCAGTGAACGCTTAAAATAGAGAACACTGATTTATCGACCCTTTAAAAGCAAAAGCTTGAAATCCCGAAGACATGGAATAGCGATTTTTTTCCCAGGGAAAAAAATTGCTGTTCCACGAAATAAAACAAAAAAACTTCAAAACACTAAATAAAGTGGGGGGCTTTGCCCCCCCCCCACTCCCCTACTTAAATATACCAACTCTGAGATTATACCACACTGGAGGAAATGGCAAAGTCCAGAAAACGGCCCAGAGATTTTTTTCCCCTGGGAAAACAATCACTGTTCTGTGTCTTTAAAACACTAAATAAAGTGGGGGCTTTGCCCCCCCACACACTCCCCTACTTAAATATACCAACTTTGAGATTATACCACAGTGGAGGAAATGGCAAAGTCCAGAAAATGGCCCAGAGATTTTTTTCCCCTGGGAAAACAATCGCTGTTCTGTGTCTGTGGGATTTCAAGCTTTCGCTTTTAAAGGGTCGATAAATCAGTTTGCTATTTTAAGCATCCGCTGATTTAATATAGACCTCATCAGTGCATCTGAAAACTGTATGCAATTGAAAAATTCTGTCTCCTCTGCTTTCTCTGTATTCTCAACAGAACTTTGCCAAATTCCACCATTGATCTTTTTAAGGCAACGTGGCATTAAAAGTATCCACTTTCTAAGTAAGCCTTTCCATATATATCTCACAGGTTATCCGACATATTCTTGTTTGTGGTAGGATAACATTATCTGAAATGGTTGCCCACCTATTTTTGTGGTACCTCCATTTCCCAGTATGTGCAGAAAACACTGCACAGTCTTGCTAGCTATTCAACCATGTCACTCAGCCCACTTTCACTTTCCCTTGTTCTGTTTACATTTTCCACAGCTGTTTATATGGGCTCTGTACAAGCCATGTTTTCATCTCCATTGCAAGTACACAGCACATGGGAAGGAGGGAGACTGAAACACTGCTTTAGCCATCTTTCTCTCTTAGCTTCCCTGATAATACCTACCTATACTCTTACTATTACTCTATGTTTTTGGTGAAGCCAATGAATAAACAACTCTGAAAGT
Source organism: Protopterus annectens (assembly GCF_019279795.1). Taxonomy (NCBI): domain Eukaryota; kingdom Metazoa; phylum Chordata; order Ceratodontiformes; family Protopteridae; genus Protopterus; species Protopterus annectens. Next base: position 610,556,488 of record NC_056739.1, read on the forward strand.
TCTAATGTCCTCTGCACATCCAATACAAAAAAATGTGTCACTTAACCCTATGAACAGGGTTCTCTGTAACATAATGCAGAAGATGTGAGCAATGTGGGGGGTCTAGACCACTTTCAAAATCCGTATACCTCCTGACAATAAATCCAGGCTGCTCTATGTTTAAAATTCATGTAACCAGACTCTTCTACCTCCCTAGTTATTTTTTTTAATTATACACTACTTTTATGTACTTTCTGCCTCTTCCCTGCCTGCTGGCCATTAGCTCCATCATCTAAAAAGTTTTGTGCTTTTTCATAGGTAGGTACTAGGCTATAGGCCCAAGGGCCTACGTAAGCCCAGCCAGCAAGGTTCCATAGCTTATGCCACCCAAGAAAGTTATTTTCCTGTGCCACTGTCCAGCAGAGGCACAGAAGTGATCCCTGGGGTGTATTTCCTATTTCCCATCCACTCATCAAGATTTTTCTTGAAGAGTGCTAATGAAGAACTTTGCTTGACATAGATGGGTAGCTTGTTCCAGAGTATAGGAAGTCTCTGGGACAGGAATCTATCCCTCCAGCGTATCCTGTTTATTGTGGTGACAAGGTTTAGGTCCCTAGAGCATGTAGCTCGGAGGGATTTGGATTTCTTTAGGTGTAGCATGTCCAACACCTCTGGGTTTGACATAGCTTTATATGTTAGGCAGAGATCACCTTGGAGTAGGCGATATGCTACAAAGTAAAACTGGAGTTTTTTGAGCCGGTCAGTGTAGGGCATTTGTTTGAGGCCAGTAATTCTCTTTGTGAGGTACTTCTGTGGCCTTTCCAGCTGCTGCAGATGTCTTGTGAGGTACATTCCAAAAGGGGCGTTGTACTCTATAATGGGTCTAATGAGTGATGAGTAGAGGGGAACAATGACCTCTTTTTTCCTGGATGAGAACCCTTTTATGATGAGGTGTGCCACGTAGAAGGACTTCCTGACTACTGTGGCGATGTGACTATCAAAGGAGAGACTACTGTCCACCTGGGTCCCAAGGTCTCTTATCACGCATTTGGTGTTAAGTAGATTGCTGCCTGTGTGGTAGTTCATGGATACAGAGTTTTTACCAAAGGGGATGACACTGCACTTTTTGGCATTGAGCTGTCCATAGGAGGTAAGAGACAAACGGAGGGATCAGTCCTTCAGGCAGGCATGTATTTATGTCTTACTATGCCTAGGATCTTCTCCTTTGACAGATTCACTGTCAGGGCTTTGACCTTCTGTGCCATAAATTCAACCCTGCTTACATTAGACACCATTACAGGACAGCAAGAGGAGACAGATCTAAAAGACAGTGTTTGTTAGAAATGGATGCTACTGCTTACCTTCTGTTAGCTGTCAGAAATAACACAAGGATGGGGCCCTGATGGTGACACAAACAAATGGGTTCAATTAGCACTATTGGCAGCACCAGAAATGGAGGAGGCGGGAAGAGGGGTTGAGAAGAAGAAGAAGTAGAGAAGTGAAGGGGTTTAATTAAAGCACCTCTATGAGAGGGTGGGAGTGGAACTTTGACTAAAACATGCCTTCCCCAGCTTTCCTTACACTGCCTTCAAAGTCTCCAATTATTTCTGACTGCTAACAGAAGGCAAGCATTTGCTAGTCTTGCACCTTGTAGAACATGTATGGGGGTACAGGGGGCAAAGCACCCCACAAAACCCAAACAATTACTTACCTTTACCCACTTCCTTTAAGAATAGGATATATGCCCTCATGCAACTCAGATGTAACTTATTACAAATAATTAGGTCAAAGTTTGTTTGTCAGAATGTCTGTTCTAAGTCATACAGGTATACTGTTCCCTGACCTACGTTTGACCAGCAGTCTGAATACTGGAGGAGACAGCTAGGGGGACATGTGTATCAAGGTAGAATGGTTGATAGTGCCATGGTCTACCAGTGCTGAAAGTTGCATCAATAAAGAGATGTCAGTAAACGAGCATCAAATACAATAAATATGATTAATATGGTAAACATCTGAAATGTCAGGACTTGTTAGAGCAGTCCCGAAAAACAGAGACCAAATGGCCAAAAGATTGGACTTACATATACTAAGTCCGAGATACCATTTCTTAGAATATTCCCTTTTGTCTGAGGTATGGTGATCTTGAAGTATATATATATATATATATATATATATATATATATATATATATATATATATATATGTGTGTGTGTGTGTGTGTATATGTTCGGGGGAGAGTGCCCCTCTGCAAAAAAAAGCTTTAATGAGAAGCACGATTTTTAAAATTTGCTCTTCTCCCATGTTTTTAGTCTTTTGTTTTTGCACTCGGCATTCCAAGTGTCAACATTTCAATAGGGAGCCGATGAATATTGAGCTCTGGCAAGCAACGAGCAGCAGTGTAGGCACAATTCACGCACACATGGATGGATGCATGTGTCATCGGGCCAGTGTGGCAGCCCATCTTAGTGCACACGTCATGCCCACCACTAGAGGGGCATTAGGTATACTACTCCTTTGCATCTTCTTTCCAAATATTTTACTGCCAGGAGTTTGTTAGACTACCCCCATTTAGTGGACTAAGAATACTGTGCATGCAGTCTTAGATGTGTTAACTAAAATATCTGTAAATTAATCTTACTTGTATTCATAATTAGTAACTCTGCTGGAAAAATAAACAACTGATATACATAACTGCATTGTAAATTTTAGCCATGTAGTCTTCTGTTGTTTTATTTTTGCCCTATGTTTTTGCCCTCCCCCCAGCCCCATGCCTACCAACCATCAAGCAAATCCTTAAGTGGACACTGGCCATTCATTCTCTTATCCAGGAATTTCACCTGGGCAATAGTTGTCCAGAGTGTGCTATTATTCAGGCAGCCATGAAGGTGGTTTATGCACTTGCTGGCACCCTGGCAATAAGGGCATTTGTAATGGCCTAACCCTCCCCCAGAGTAGAGGAACATTTTACATATGTCACCATAGAGGCTAATGATGTCTTCCCCATGTAAATGTGTGCTTTCTCACACCTGCAGTGAAGGCTAGCACCAGATGGAGGCTTGGTGAGTAGCACCAACCCAGAAGCCATCCTATTTGCACTGTCCCCCACCTGAGGGTTTGTGGCAGTGCATGGCCAGCTCCACTCTCCCATCTTCCATCCCCAAAATGAGCACACCCATGCCCCTCTACCAGCACTATCAAGCACCACAGCCACTAATGAAACTTGGGTTGCCTGGGCTGTAGTCAGGGCTTTACCCCTCTATGCCATCAATCAGAGCTGGCACTGTGTATCAGTTCCTTTCCTGGTATGGTAGATATACTGAGCTTAGCTTTGCTATTACATCAGTGTAACTTAGTGAATACTACGTTATAGAATACCAACAAGAAATGTTTCCTGTACGATAAAGAAAGTGCTGAAGAAGCAATGTATTTAAATATTATTTACTGTGTCCTTTTAATGCTGCAATATTTAATGTAACAGTCTGTATGACTTCACAGAATTAGAGAAAATACAAGGTAACTGGGCCCAGTGGCATCCAGTACTCTCCCTTAGACCTTACCTCCTTTTTTTCATGGAACAAAAGGCCAGACATGCCAAGGGTGAATATGTGGACACTCAGTTGTCTTAACTCTTTTCTGAAGGAAGAAAGTATGTGGCATTGCTTAATTTAAGAATGGTAGTTTGTTCCACAGGAGGGTGTTGCTTGAATAATCTGTCCCTCCTCCATAATTTGCTTATTTGTTGAAGCAAGTTTAGATGACTGCGGTGGTGGTGCTGTGGTAGCGCTGTCGCCTCACAGTAAGACGTTGTCCTGTTCGATTCTCAGCTAGAGCATCTTCTGTGTGGAGACATGCATAAATGGGCGTACCTTAGTTGAAGGTTGTGCGTCAGGGACGGCAACACGGCATGTAAAAATCTACTGCCAATCATCAGCGGACCGGAGTTCCGCTATGGAAACCCCTAACCGGGAAAAGCCGGAAGACATAAAGTTGAAGCAAGTTTAGATCCTTAGTTCTAGTGTAATAGTGGGACTGTTTTATATATGGATATATAAGAGGTCTTGGACTACTAGTACTGGATCCATAATGGCTTGAAAGTCAAGGCGCAGAAATCCCAAGGAGTCTATAGGGCATAAAGGGTCAGTGTTTCCAGTCTCATTTGGCTGCCCTTGTCCTTTAGGAATGTGTGTCGTTTTAGTTAGGGACTTTTCAGTTGCTTGACATACCTGCAAAATACATCTCAAAAGTGGCACTGCATTCAACCATGATTATAAAGTGTTTATGTCTGTAACGGCTAAAAGAAGAGCAAATGTGTTGCCAAAATTGACAGTTATGGAATAATGTGTTTTTTGAGGGGAGGCAAACATTTGAAAACTTTAACAAAACAATGATCCAGGAGTAAGTAGAATGTAAGAAATACCACTGTTGTTCGTAGGTATTGATGCAGAGAAAGCATTCAACAGAGTAAGCTGTGATTTTATGAGTAGGGCAATGAAAGCATTTGCATTCCTCAAAACAATAATAAGGTTAATTAGGAGGACATATGAGATACCAGAGGCAAAAAAATAAAATGAAGGGACTCCTCTCTGATAAGATTTGTTTGAAGAGAGGAATCAGGCAAGGTGTCCTCTTTCCCCATTGTTATTCATGTTATATTTAGAACCAGAAATTCAGGGACATAATTGGTATGCTAATCAATAAAAGTTAGCTTTACTTGTAGATTATATTATTTTGTACCTGACAAAAGGACATTTCAGTGTTGTGGAACAGTCAGAGACAGTTTCAAGTCTTTTCGGGATACAAAATTAATGAAGACAAAACAAAGGCAATAGCTGTAAATATGTAACCACACACAAATTGGTTCATCAATATCCATATTTATGGGAACAAGTTAAAAATGAAGTACTTAAGAGTATAGTATAAAAAGGATTATGTTATGGCAGCTTAGGATATGTGGGAAGAGAATAAACAAAAGATGATACAACTGAGAAACTGGAATCTCTGTATTATCGATATGGATAGCAAGATACAAGCAGTAAAAATATTTGTAGCCCTTTCGTTTTAGTGTTATACACAAGTCAGGCAAATTTTTATCAACCAGAGCAAAAGTTGTGGACAGCAATTAATAAAGAGTTGAAGGATTTTATCTGGGAGGGGAAGAGGGAAAGAGTCAAGTAGGATAAATTGATTCTTCAAACAGAACAAGGTGGTTTGGGATTACCTGATATGAAGGGGTATTTCAGGGCTATACAGTTAAGGCTCCTATACATTGCACAAGCAGAAAGCTATAACTCAAAGTGGAAAGAGATGATGATGACACAGGGTGGACCTCAAGAAATAAGGAGAGACTTGGAATTTGGATAATTACTAAGGAATATAAAATATTGCAAAGTAACTACAGAAATCAATCAGAAGAGGTCAGGAAAGTTTGGGGAGAGAAATTAGATATGCAATTCACAAAGAAACAACAGGGGGACATGTATGGTTCCCAAATGTGCAACAAAATCTAGAAGATTTAGGATTTTTGCCTGGAAGGGTTTACATAGATATTTTTATACTGCTTGCAGACTCTAAAGAATTTTTCCTCAAGAAGATGGCAAAGGTTGGAGGTGTGATGGGGAAGAATGAGGTAATGTGGAACACATTTTGAGAGTGTAATGAGTTGGCAGATTTTAAAAGTTCCCTACAAAGTACACTGTCAGGAATACTAGCTGAGCAAATGAGTGTAACTAAGGAAATTACATTTTTTGAGCTGGGATACAGGATCTAAATTACCAAGACACAGTATGGTTTTATTAAGTGTAATTCTATACTGAAAAATGGAAATTTTGGGAACAATACATGCAGAAAATGTTCTGGAGGAGGAATGATGTTTAAGAGAAGGCAGGAATTAAATAATTTATGTAATGTGACTTAGATTGTATGATATATAACAGTATATGTGACTTAAGATGTTTGTAAATGTGAACCTGTTAATATGGTTTGATTACTTTTACACAAATGTAAGTTTGCCTATGTCACAAGTAAATAAGTCAATAAAGGTGTTTAAAAAATGTTGTCACTGAGGTTAAAGTTTACTTTTAAGTTCAAAGGCATGATCATAGGGAAAGAAACATATAAACTAACTTCTGGCTAAAAATATTAGCATCTTTGCACGAAGATTTTGCCATGAGTAAGAGCTATTTATATTCGCACCCCAAACAGACACCAGCCTGGTTAACAATAGGAAAAACAATGCTACTATTTAAGAGTGAACCTGCAAGTTATCCTAAAAATTATAGACCAATAACTTGCCTTCCGACGACATATAATCTATAGACCGAAATTGATGCCGACAGAGTTTATAGTCATTTAGAAGAAAACTCAATTATGGCAATAGAACAAAAGGTTAATAAAAGAAAGTCATATGGAATAAAGGATCATCTGTTGCTAAGTAAAGTCATACTGGAGAACTGTAAAAAGAGGAAGAATATAAGTATGGTATGGATTGACTACAAAAAGCATTTGACAACAGTCATGGATAAAAAGAGTGCTTAGAAATGTACAAGACACAACCTACACTGATAAATTACATCACAGTGACAATGAAACAATGGCAAACCACTTTGTAGTTAAGCCACGATAAAGGACAAGTTATTATTCCAGGAATAAAAATCCAAAAGGGAAATACTCTAGGGTGACTCTCTGTCACCGTTGCTCTTTTGCCATGCCCTTAACCCAGGGTTGCCAGATTTCTGACTGGCCTGGTAGGGACAAACAAAGTGAAGACGCAGAACATCAGAGTTCCGCATTAAACAAAAAGTAGCTCTGTGTTTATTTTTTTATTTGATTGGCCCGTACACCAATAAATAAACACGGAGCTGCTTCTGTTTAATGCAAAGTTCCGCATTAAACAGAAGTAGCTCTATTTTGCGATTTTTTGATTGGCCCATACACCAGTATACGGGCGAATCAAAAATTGCTAAACACGGAGCTACTTCTGTTTAATGCGGAACATCGCAGTTCCACATTAAACAGAAGTAGCTCTGTTTTGCGACTTTTTGATTAGCCCGTATACCGGTATACGGGCCAATCAAAAATTGCTAAACACGGAGCTACTTCTGTTTAATGCGGAACTGCGATGTTCTGCATTAAACACAAGAAGCTCTGTGTTTAGCAATTTCTGACTGGCCCATATGCCGGTATATGGGCCAATCAAAAAAAAAAAAACAAAGCAGAGGCTGCCCGGGATTTAAACCGGCAGTGCGGGACTTGGGATCAGGCTGCTGATCTCGAGACAGTCCCGCCCAAATAGGGACGTCTCGTAACCCTGCCTTAACCCATTAACCTGTCTGCTTAACAGATTAGGTCATGGATATAATTTGGCTCCCAGAAAGCAATAAAATGTAAAGGTTTCTCATCTTCTCTTTGTCGATGACTTAAAACTGTATAGCTCATCAGATGAGGAACTAAAAGCACAACTGCAAGTAGTCAAAACTTTTTCAGATGATCTCTGTCCTCCACATCAGGAAATCAGGACATCCCCAGTACCTGCCCCCTTCCCCTCATATCTAGGGAACAGGTATCACTGCTCTCTCAAAGGCAAAAAATACAGCCTCCATGAGACCTGATAATGTCCCAGGCTGTATCCTACATGAACTCAGGCAGGAACTTAAAGCATCATTAGCCACCCTAACCCTATTCAACCAAAGCCTGAGTACTGGCTTCATCCTAGCTGAGTGGAGGACACCCACTGTCATCCCTTTACACAAAGGTGGAGCGTCCACCGATCAGGAAAATTATAGACCCATCAGCCTAACTAGCCTGATTTGTAAGGCCATGGACAGGATTATCATGGACCTCATTAACAAGGACACTGGCAACCTCCAAACACTCGATCCCACACAGTTTGGCTTTGTCATGGGAAGGCCATGTCTGTTAAATTTGGTCGACTTCTTTGAGACAGTCACCAAAGCCATGGACGAGGGTAAGACGGTGCACACCACTTACCTTGACCTGGCCAAAGCCTTTTGACACTATTCCTCACTCGGGCATAATAGATAAACTCTCTCAACTAGGCATCAATCCATATGTTACCAGATGGGTAGCAAATTGGCTTACTGACAGAACCCACCTAGTCAAAATAGAAGAAGCCATCTCAAGCAGTAGACCCGTAACAAGCTACAAACCCCAGGGTTCGATCTTGTGGCCTCTGTTATTTGGGATATACTTTTCTGAGGTACAGGCCAAAACCAGTGGGCTATGGCTGACCAAGTTTGCAGATGACTGCAAGCTGGGTGCTGCCACCAATTCCCCTAGTGATGTGGACATCCTCCAAGAGGGTCTCAGTCAGACAAATGACTGGTGCCAGAAATATGGCCTCAAGATGAATACCAAAAAATGCATCATCATTTTCTTTGGGGAGAGTGACATCCTCACAGAATATCACATTAATAACAATGTCCTAAGCATGCAATCAGCCGTGAGGGATTTGGGCACCCAGACTGATAGCAACCTGACTTTTGACCACCATGCTGCTTCTGTTATATGGAAAGCCTTCTACATGGCCCACCTCATAAATAAGTGTATCTCATCCAGGGACAAAGAGGTCATAACATCCCTGTATTCTTCCCTTATAAGGCCCATTATTGAGTACAATGCCCCTTTCGGCATGTACCTCACAAAGCACATGCAGCAGCTGGAGAGACCACAGAGGTTCCTCACCAGGAGAATCCGGGGCCTCAAACATCTACCATACACACATAGGCTAAAAGGCCTAACCCTCTACTTAGTTTCATACAGACTCCTCAGAGGTGACCTCTGTCTGGCATACAAGGCAATCACGGACCCTACCTTGATGGGATTACTGCATATCCGCACATCGAGCTCCACCTGAGTAACCCGCACGCGCAGCCTCAACCTGGTCTGTAACATCAACAAGACTTGGTGGGACAGATTTGTGTCCCAGAGACTCCCCCATATATGGAACAGACTCCCTCTCCACATCAAGCAGAGTACCTCTTTACCCCCTTTTAAAGTGCAACCTGGATGGGAAACAGAAAATATTCCCCTGGGATTCCACCCATGTCCCTGCTGGACAGGGGCATCGGGTGCTGATTTGTCTAAACATGGGCTAAACTCTTGGCTAGGCTTATAAGGGCCTCAGGGCCAATAGCCTATTAACCTCCTATGAGCCTATGATCCTATAAGAACGTCATTTGGTCTTGATAAGTGTGCAAAATCAGCCTTTAAAGCAAAAAAGTTGCAGCACCAAGAAAACATCAGTTTGGGACAAGAATGTGATATAAAAGAACTTATACAAGAGAGAGTGTATAAATATTTGGGAACTGATGAAGGATCAACAATAAAACATGAACAAATGCAAATAAAACTTAGTAAGGAATATTTTAGAAGATTTAAATTAATCCCGAAAACAGCGTTGACATCTAGGAATAAAATTCAAGCTATAAACCAATTTGCTCTTCCTGTCCTAACTTACAGTTTTGGAATGGTTTACTGGCCCCAAAAGGTGTTGGATAGATTAGATAGGAAAACAAGAAGGATGCTTCATGCTCATCAAATGATTTACATAAATTAGTGTATATCAAGATTATATATATCCCTGTTCTGAAGGAGGTATAGGTCTCCTTGAAATTGATTACATGTATAGATATGCAATCATGGGGACTGCATACATATCTGCTGACCTCACAAGTCCCAAACATAGTGAAAGTTTTTAAACATGAGGAGAATACATCTAAGATGAATTCCCTGCTTAGTCTAGCAGAAGCATATCGGCATCAAGCGGAATGGAAATCAAACCAGAAGTAGATAAACATCAGGCAGTAACTGAATGTGCCAAAAAACAAAAGAAAGAATATAAGGTGAAGGATCAACTGAGAAGGCAAGAAATGTGGAAAATGCATAACTATAGCTGCAAGTATAGAAAAGTCCTGGAAGAACCTCATGCTGATTAGGATCGAATGCAGGAATGGTTAAGAAGAGGCAAATTCAAACCAAAAGATGAAAGGTTAATATTGGCGGCCCACGATAGTGGGCTACGTACTTATTGATGTACAAAGTCCACTGAACATGTGAGAGAAACAGACAAATGTAGGTTTTGTAAAACAGAAGGGGAAACAGTTATACACCTCGTTGGTTGTGACAGGCAGAAGGACTGTATGCATAACAATGTGGCAAGACTGTTGCACTGAGGATTGTGCAAACATTATTGTACTGAAGTGGCTGAAAAAAACTGGAAACATGAGCCACAAAGCATCATAGAAAATTATGAAGTCTACATCACATGGGATCACCCATTACCAACAGGTCAAAAGAGAGACGCAAAAAAACCAGATACAGCTGTCCATAAAAAGAAGACAAAAGTAGCATTGATCATTGAAATCTCTATGCCCAGTGACTACAGTATCTTGTGTACAGAAAGCCATAAAGTCATAAAATAACAGGATTTGCAGGCAGAAATGAGAGCAATGTGGAAAAAAGATATCCAAACAGTAGCAGCAAAGGATCTTATAAAAAAGAATATACAATCGTATTTAGATATGTTATCAATATAAGTAACTCTGTATGAATTGGAGAAGGCGTCATTACTGGGCACATTGCGGGTGCTAAAAAGAGCACTTCTGGCTGACATCAAAGATTGCAACCAAACTAATTTCATGAACTTTAATCATACTTTGACTTAGGAATGAGGTCCATTCCTGTCATGATACTAAAAACCCAAAGACTTAGAGAAATTTAAAAAAAAAGCAGTGATATGAAAAGCTTTTCCACCAGCCAAATCAGCTGCCAGACACCTTTCGTAATGCTGCAGAAATGTTGTTTGGCACTTCGTGTAGAACCTGGTGTAGTGCAAAGTTAAGAAATTACTGATGACCAAGTTACTTTAACTGCCCCAGACTGGGGAACTACACTGTCAGTTCTTGCAGCAGAAGCCCCCTAGCAAACCCAGGAAGCCTTTTTTAATAGCTTATGCACATGAAAAAAATGGTTTCATTTCATTTATTTTTTATAACTACACATACCTATCAGTTGTCCAGATATTTACAGAATACCCCTATTTTAGGTCTATTCCTCATAAAATTTGTGGTTTTCAGGCAAATCAAAGACTTCATGTCCTTCAGTAGATGCATGCTAATACAAATCCTGTTATGCTAACAACTTTCTAAGTTTACAAAAGTAATATTTAAATTCCATCTCTATTTCTGTGCCTTTTCCCCCTCATTATTGTAGGCTTTGTCCAGATTTCTTGCACTAGGAGGTTGAAAGGCATGCTACTACATCAGCTTAATAAAGAAGAAATAAGGGCAAAACAATGACATTGCAATCTATGCCAAGGGATCTAAACAAAAATAAAATGTTATGTTCTTAACGCAATTGTTTAAGGGAACTGTGGAAATAAAGATACATACACCTGCTCTACATAGCAACCAAACAGGGAAATTCTAAAACTGAAGCCATTACAGATACTAGGAAAGCATGCTACTGTGTACAAATTAAAGGGAAGACCTGTTACAGAATGCCTGCCATATGTGCACATGATGATGAGAAAGGCACGCAATCATTAAAGATTCTCCCCATTAAAATGCCCAAGAGATGCCTTGTAAGCTATGTATTTATAGGTAATATGTTAGGAGTGTCCCTTATGTCTAAAGCATAAGAAGCAGACATGGCAAAGACTGAAGCAAAGGCAGCAACTAACACTCTTTAAAAGTTCTCGTTTCTCACTGCTGTTAGCTTTGAGCAAATGCTCTTAGCGGACATAAATACTACCTAGACCTCTTAAAGGAACATAACTTAAGGAAAGCAAACATATGACTTCATTTTGAGCTATCAGAAAGTAATATGTGGTTAGCAAAATACAGAAAAAGAGGATGCACATGAAAAGCAGTAATCGCCTCTGTACCCAGGGGAGGAAGGACAATAAAAAGAAAATTACTGCGGTTGTTTTTACTGTACAATAAAGCAATATACATCTGCCAAGATCCCTGGTGGGCATATTTAAAACATCTGAAAATAAAAGCAGCTATTCGATTTTTAAGGGAAGATGACAGGTTGTATAAACAGCAAGTAAACCTTTCTTTAAGGACAGTATGAAAATAAAGAAATGGGGGGAGGGAGAGAAAGCGAGAGAGAGCTGTTTGCATTTAATTTGTAAAGAAAATGAGGGTATATTAGCTTTTATTATCAAAGTAATATTACAGTGGCGTACATTGTAATGTGTTTTAGTGTTACTTTTTACAGTAGCACAACCTTTACTAGAGATATGTGAAACAAAACTCATTTACTTAGTCAGTGATTGATTTCAGGAGGACCAGCATCCCAAGGTCAAGCAGGTCTACATCACAAGGGTGATTTGCTTTCTAGTAAAGTGTCCCAGAGTACAGACAATATAAAACCAGGGGGTGCGGGTACATAGCCCTTTGTGTTGCTAGGTATGGGAAGGAAAAACAAAAATCACTGTTAATTGTTTGAAGTACCAGTATAAATTGTTGGCATCAACATACTAGTCTTTGCATAACCAGTCAAATATTCCAGACTATATTCATATATCATTTCTCATTTGTTTGTGGGGAAAAAATATCAGTACACAAATGCATATTACCTATACATGCAAACACATATGTAGTCATTTTTTGTCTCTCCCCTCTGACCATCCATTCACACTCTTGTGACTCATCAGCTCTTTCTCTACTGTCCTAGTGACCTACAACCACTGTGGCTGGGGGAAGATGTGAAATCCAGGCACAACAAGGCTGTTATTCTGGGAGGATGACGAAGATGAGTGCCTTGTACTTTTTTGCCCATCCTTGCTGCCTTGCTGGGCACACAGCAAAAGTATAGCTTCTGGTGCTGGAACCAGAGGGTGTGTGTGTGTGCGTGTGTGAGTGTGTAAGCTTCCCTGTGCACACAGTGAACTACAGTTGCAATGCTACACAACATTTGGCAGTCTGAATAGTCTATTATCAGCTATTTTAAGTGTGGTTATATCACCTCCAGTCCAACAGGTGGCAATCACACACCTTTGCCCAAACCCAACTTACCCTGGGAATGTGTCAAATGACACTGGACTTACTTTCAGCACTCCTCAAATTGGTCAGCTCCTCCAGTGCTTTGGTAATTAACTGAACTGAGATACAATAAGAAAGTACAGTTTTGTACCTACCATAAATGTAGATTTTCGAGTATAAACACTGCTGCAGTCAATACACTTGGGTTATCTTGCCGTCAGGCGGTTCTCCAGTCGGCATGAGTTCCAAAGTCTTGCTCCGGCGTCAGTTGCTGTCGCCTCCTCCCTGACATCAGTGCGACAGGGGTATATAAGATGAAGCCAACGCCATTTTCTTCAGTTTTTCTTGCCCCAGATGTCAGGAGCCCCCGAATAGGTAGGCAATTCAAATTGCTAGTAAAGTATACAAAAGAAAAGCAAACAACCATTTTTAGTTACCAGCAAATACTCCCCATTGGTAGTAAAGGGTGGAAAACCTAGGTACGTAACAGCAAGTAAGAGGGGAAGGAGGGAGGATAACCTGGACTGCAGCAGTGTTTACACTCGAACATCTATATTTATGGTAAGTACAAAACTGTACTATGTTCATCGTGTTACACTGCTGCAGTCATTACACTTGGGTGGAATCCCAAAGCTGAGGTACGGTGGCTGGTTCTATAAGGCATTAGGGGTGGCTATAAAGCCCTGCAGCACAGCAGTGGTGAAGCCAGCTCTAGATTTGGAGTATAAAGGCAAATGGTAATGCTTGGTGAAGGTATGCACAGAACTCCATATTGCTGCATCCAAAATATCCTTGGTAGGTACTCCTCTGAGGTAGGCAGTTGAAGTGGCTGTTGCCCTGGTGGAGTGAGCTCTAATGCTGCTAGGTACAGGTTTCCCATGGTGTGTATAGCAGAAAAGTACAGTTTTGTACCTACCATAAATGTAGATGTCCGATAGACATGCAACTGCAGTCATAACATGTGGGTTGTCCTGCCTCAGGCAGCCCTCGGTCGGCCGGATTCCAAAGTCTGGGTCCGACGTCGGCTGATGTCGCATTTCTCTCCGACGTCAGAGCGGCTGGAGTATATAAGCATCAGCCGACGCCATTTTCATCAGTGTTTCTTGCCCCAGATGCCAGGTGCCCTCCAAGGAAGGCTGTAATCAAATTGGAAGACAAAAACAGGATTCCAGACAAATAAATGAGCAATAAAACAAATACACCATAACAGATATCCCCAGCTAAGAGAAACAGGGATAGGAGTGGACCCTAGGCATAGAGGGGTATGGAGGGAGGGAAAATCCGACTGCAGTTGCATGTCTATCGGACATCTACATTTATGGTAGGTACAAAACTGTACTATGTCCTTCAAGAATGCAACTGCAGTCATAACATGTGGGTAGAATACCATACCTTAGCTGGGGGAGGAGGAATGCTCTAGGAAAAAGATGGTGTGGCAATCAAACCCTGCAGGACTGCCGAAGCAAAGCCTGCTCTGGATCTGGAGTATAGAGGGAGATTGTAGTGTTTGGAGAATGTATGCACGGAGCTCCATGTAGCAGCTTCTAGAATGTCCTTGGTAGGCACCCCTCTTAAGAATGCTGTACAGGTGGCTGTAGCTCTAGTGGAATGTGGTCTGACATTGGCTGGAACAGTCTTTCCATGAAAGGAATAACAGAATCCAATGCAATGCCCAATCCATTCAGAAATAGTCTGTTTTGAAATTGCTTTTCCTTGGACTGCAGGGGCATAAGCTACAAAAAGTTGTTCAGACTTCCTACTGGCCTTGGTTCTGTCCAGGTAGTATCGAAGTTGTCTGTGAATGTCCAAGGTATGCAACAGTCTTTCCCCCTTATTCTCAGGATTGGGGAAGAAGGCAGGCAGATGAATGGCTTGATTTAAAGAAACCCTAGATACCACCTTTGGCATAAAAGTAGGGTTGGTCCTTAATGAAACCCTGTCTCTGTGAAAAATAATAAAGGGTGGTATTGCCATTAGGGCCTGTAACTCCGAAACCCTTCTTGCTGAGGTAATTGCCAATAGGAAAGCTGTCTTCCATGAGAGAAATTGCAAGTCAACTGAAGCTGCTGGCTCAAATGGAGGTAGTCAGTTTTTCTAGGACAAAATTGAGGTCCCAGGCTGGCACTGGGGCCTTTCTTGGTGGCTTAATGTTCTTGATTCCCCTGAGGAATTGCCTTAGTAAAGGGTGAGAAAAAACAGGAGGATCAGTGTTGTATCTAGCTAAAATAGCAGATGCATGTATCTTTATGGAAGAATATGAGAGGCCGTTCTTTAACATATCTGCCAAATATTCCAAGATGAGTGGGATGCTCAACAATGATGCATCATGTCCCTTGCTGGTATTCCAATTGCTGAATCTTTTCCACTTTGCTAAGTAAACCTTTCTGGTGGATGGTCTTCGAGCCTCTGTTAGTATCCGCTGAACTTCCTTGGAGAGAGATAAGCTGCATTTATTTATGGAATCTCCCAGGCTGTTAGCTGCAGTGTCTGAAGATTTGGATGCAGTGTTTCGAAATTGTGTTGAGTCAAAAGTAGAGGCCACTGGGGAAGGGCCTACCTCCTGGTGTGACATATGCTCCGTAGTAGTGGGTACCAGTGTTGTCTTGGCCAGTCCGGAGCTATTATGATTCCCTTGGGTTTCTCTGCTTTGATCTTTAGTAATACTGAGGTCATCAGTGGCAGAGGTGGGAATGCATAGATTGCTAGGGAGTTCCAGTTGAATGAGAGGGCATCTATTTTCCAAGCTTTTGGATGGTATGTCCTTGTGCAGAATTTTGGTAGAAGATGGTTGAGGTGAGAGGCAAATAGGTCCACTTCTGGCTTGCCCCATGTCGAAGTGAGTTGACTGAAGGCCTTCGGATGTAACCTCCACTTGTGTGGATCTGTGAAATTCCTGCTTAGGCTGTCTTCCAACACATTGTCTTTTCCTGGAACAAACTGGGATTGTAACTGGATGTTTAGGCTCAGTGATTTCTCCCAAAGCTGCATTGTCAGTCTGCAAAGGGGGTAAGAGTGGGTGCCCCCTTGCTTGTTTATGTACCACATCACAGTGGTGTTGTCTGTCCGTATCAGTAAATGGCCTTGCTGGAGTTGGTGTTGAAAGGCCTCGATGGCATGCATTACTGCCAACATTTCCTTTTGGTTTATATGCAGATGTGCTTCCTTTGGAGACCATTGTCCTTGTATACACCTGCCTTCCATGTGCGCCCCCCATCCAAGGTCTGAGGCATCTGTAGTCATGGTCTGTGTTATCTGTGGTTTTTTGATTGACATACCTGTGTTTGCCTGGCTCACCGAAGCCCACCATAGGAATTCCTTTTGTAGGCATGGAATGAGTGGCATGATTGTCTCCAAGTTGTTGCTGTGTTGAGACCAAATGCTTTTTAGGTACCATTGAAGCTTTCTCATGTGTAGTCTTGCTAATGGAACCAGGAGAATGCAGGATGCCATGTAACCCAGGGCCTGTAGGAATCTCCTTGCAGTCATCTGGGTGAATTTTGCTAAACCTTTGAAATAATGAGTTAACTTCTCTTGCTTGTCTTCTGTCAGGTAAGCCATCTGAGAGGCTGTGTCTAGTTTGGCTCCTAAGAAGATTATTTGCTGGGATGGCTGCAGTCTTGACTTTTGGAAATTGACTGTGTATCCCAGAGCTTGAAATAATCGTATGACACAATCCAGGTTTTTTGTCAACATCAATTTGTCGTCCGCTTGTATGAGGCAGTCGTCCAGGTACGGGTAAATTTGTATACCCTGGAGCCTGCAATGAGCAATTACTGAAGCCAGGCATTTTGTGAATACTCTGGGCGCAGTAGATAAGCCAAATGGCAATGCTGAGAATTGATAATGCTCTGCCCTGCAAGAAATCTGAGGTATCTTCTGCAGCTGTGTCTGATAGGGACATGCAGGTATGCCTCCTTGAGGTCCAGAGTAATCAGCCACGACCCTTGCCCAGCATGGGAAGGAGTTGCTGTAGAGTCAGCATTTTGAACTTTGGTACTATGAGAAAGGTGTTTAATGCGGACAAGTCCAGTATTGGTCTCCATTGAGATTCTTTTCTTGGAACAAGGAACAGTCTTGAGTAAAACTCCTGGTCTTGTTCTTGTTGTGGAACTCTTTCTATTGCTTTCATCCGAGTCAGCAGAGTGATTTGCTTGATAGCCTCTGCCCTCTGATTTTGTGGTAGGTTTGGCATGCCTTGTTTTCTTGGTAAGGTATGAAAATGAAACCTGTACCCTCGGTCTATAACGTCCAAAATCCATTTGTCCTTTGTCAGTCTGTGCCAGTTTTCTGCAAACAGAGATAATTTCCCGCCCAAGGGAGCTTCTAGTTGTTCCCTGGTAGGCGGTAGTAGAGGAAAGTCATTGAGATTGTGGTTGTGGGGCAGGTGAAACCCCAAGGCCACTTCTTTGGTTTCCTGGCTGCCATTGTCGTCCCCTGTAAGGGCCTCCGTATTGGCCTCTTCCTCGGCCACGTCTGTTCTTACCCCTTTGAAACTTTTCTGGATTAGGAAAGGACCAGTTTTTTGAAGGCCAATTCCTACTGAATCTGGGGGGTTGAACCTGGAGGAAATCTTTCACTGTCTGAACTGATTTTGCTTTTTCTTCGATGGTCTTTAACACATCCTTAGCATTTGCACCAAAAAGCTTGTTCTTTTCCAAAGGTGCATCCAGAAGTTTTGCTTTTACATGATCTGGTAGAGGTTGATCTTTTAACCAAGCATGTCTACAAATGACTGCCCCTGTCATAGCTGCCCTACATGAAGCTTCCAGTGCATCATATCCACACTGCAGGAAGTGATTGCTTACTTGCTGAGTGTTATGTACAGCTTCCTGCAAAGTCTTCCTGTCTAAAGGATCAGGAGTAGCTAATGTTTTTTGTAAATCTTCTAACAGATAATACTGATATTGTAACATATGAAAAAGGCAATTTAAAGCTCTCATAGATAAGGTAGTGGATGTGTAAACCTTTTTGCCCCATCTCTAATGACCTAGCTTCCCTGTTGGAGGGCAAAGGATTTTTTGAGGTGGAGGCTGAAACTCCTTTAGGCCCCTGTGAAATAGTTTCCAAATCAGCAGTATGGGCCCTGAATAAATGGGAATGAGTTTCTGGGACCCTGTAATACCTGTCTGGCTTGGCTGGAGCAGGAGGAAGAGAATCAGGGGTAGCACTAGAGTCAGAATACAAATCATCCAGAACATCAAGTACAGGGGGAATAGCTAAGGGCCTGTGCTGAGGCTTCTTAAGGAAAGTCCTAAGGCGTTTCCTAGAATCAGAATATTCCTGACCTTGCCACTTGAAATGTTCCCTCATGGTGTGCAGAACTTCCCCAAAAGAAATATCCTCAGGAGGGAGGCCGAGGCGATGGAATCTTCTGCATCCGAGTCCTCATACGTCTGAAAGAGCTCTTCCTGGCTATCAGAGTGGACAGAGCCCTCAGAATCTTCATCTGAAGGAGTAGGGTCAGAGGGTTCAACCCGAGGCCTTTATCAGGAGGGGCTGGGATCCTCTCGGGATGGGCCTGTGAACCTCTAATCATGGAAATTAAATCAGCAGCCATGGACATAATTTGTGTCTCTGGAGTCGGCTGAGGTAAGGATTTAGAAGTAATATGCTTTGTTTTGCTGGCTGCCTTAGCCCTAGTGTAGGCCTTAATAGACATGGCCATAGGGGGCCTGGCAGCTCCACGTGCAGGAGTGACCTGGTCTACAGCAATGGTCTCGGGCATTTCCTCGGTTTCGGTATCCGGAGGAAAATCTATAACTGGCGTCGGAGTAATGTCTGGAATCGGAGTCGTCGGTAATGCGGTGTCTTCGGTTCGGAGCGGTGGAGAGACCGTCTCAGAGGGAACCAGAGCACTCGCGCTAGGTTTTGGCGTGGAGTCGGTAGTAGACGCGGGCCGAGGATGTCGGTCCCGGTCTTTTCGCTTTTTGGGAGTTTGCGATGTCGGGAGATCCGTCGCCATGGTGTAAGCAAAATTATCGCCGAAAAATCTTCAGCGAACTCCGCCCGGCGCCTGAGAGTGCGCTTGTTGAAGCGAGCACAGGCTACACAGGCCGAGACGTCGTGGTCTGGGCCCAGGCAAGGAAGACAGTAAGAGTGGAAATCCTTATGAGGTATTTGTTTGCCACAAGAAAGACAATTGTTAACTTTTTCAGTAATTTCTGACATCGGCTGAGGCAAGAAAAGGTCCCCAACGGGGTACGTAGCTTTTTTGATGACTTCGGTATCGTAGAATACAGGAGCTGACCGACCGGCACTTGCGAACTGCTTCTGCTTCGGGCACCGCGCGGCAAGAAAGACTGAAGAAAATGGCGTCGGCTGATGCTTATATACTCCAGCCGCTCTGACGTCGGAGAGAAATGCGACATCAGCCGACGTCGGACCCAGACTTTGGAATCCGGCCGACCGAGGGCTGCCTGAGGCAGGACAACCCACATGTTATGACTGCGGTTGCAGTCTTGAAGGACATCGTATGCAATGTCCTATCCATTTTGAAATAGTCTGTTTTGAAATGGCTTTTCCCTGTGCTCCTGCAGCATATGCTACCAATAATTGCTCAGATTTTCTGAAAGTTTTGGTCTTGTCCAAGTAGAAGCGTAACTGTCTGTGAATGTCCAAAGAATGTAGTAGTCTCTCCCCTTTGTTCTGTGGTTTTGGATAAAAAATTGGCAAGTGAATAGTTTGGTTAAGAGCCACACTTGATACCACCTTTGGCATAAACGTAGGGTTAGTGCTTAAAGACACCCTGTCCTGGTGGAAAATGAGGAAAGGTTCCACTGCCATTAGTGCCTGTAATTCTGAAACTCTTTGTGCTGATGTTATTGCCAGTAGCAGAGCAGTTTTCCAAGAGATATATTTTAATTCTGCTGTGTTAGCTGGCTCAAAAGGAGGTAAAGTTAATTTTTCCAAAACAAAGTTGAGGTCCCAAGTTGGAGTCGGTGCTCTACGGGGCGGTCTTATGTTTTTAGCCCCTCTGAGGTACTGTTTGAGCAAAGGATTAGAGAAAATTGGTGAATCCGTGTTGTAATGAGCAGAAATGGCAGAGGCATGGATCTTGATGGATGAGAAGGAGAGGCCCTTGTCCAGCATCTCAGTTAAATATTGAAGTATCTGAGGAATGTTTGGGACAGGAAGGTCAAGGCTGTGAGCTTGGTTCCAGGCACAGAATCTCTTCCATTTATCCGAATAGGCTTTCCTGGTACTAGGCCTTCTGGCCTCCAGAATGACATCCATAACAGCTTTGGAGAGAGGCATTGCTTGCTTGACTAAGGAATTTTCCATGCAGCTAGATGTAAGGTCTTTAGCTGGCTGTGAAGTATCTGATTGTTGTGCTGTGTCAGCAAATGTGGGATTTGAGGCAAAATCCAGGGTGCTTCTTGTGCTAAGTTCTTTAAAATTGGGTACCAGTGCTGGCGTGGCCAGTCTGGTGCAATCAGGATCATCTTTGGCTCTTCTTGCCTGGCTTTTATGAGTACCTTTGGAAGGAGAGGTAAAGGTGGGAAAGCGTATACTTGCAGGTTTTTCCAGCTGAATGAGAGGGCATCCACTTTCCATGCTTGTGGATGGTAACTCCTTGTGCAGAATTTCTGTAGCTGGCAGTTCGTTGGGGATGCAAACAGATCTATGTCTGGGCTGCACCATTTTTGTGTTATCATTCTGAATATTTGTGGATTCAATTCCCATTTGTGGGGATCCATGATGTTTCTGATTAGGTCGTCTGCCAGTGTGTTTTTCTTTCCTGGCAGGAATTGTGCTTGCAGATGAACTTGATAGTCTAGAGCTGTGTTCCACAAGATCAAGGCTTGTCTGCAGAGGGGGTAGGAGTGCGTGCCTCCTTGTTTGTTTATGTACCACATAACTGTGGTGTTGTCTGTCTTTAGTAGTAGTTGTCCTGGATGTAGCAGGTCCTTGAAAGCTATAAGGGCATTTTGTACTACTAGCATCTCTTTTTGATTGATGTGAAGATGCCTTTGCTCTGCGGGCCACTCGCCCTGAATACATTTTCCTGCCATGTGTGCTCCCCATGTGTAATCCGATGTATCTGTTGTCAGTGTTTGCCAGGCTGTGGGTTGAGTAAAAGGCTGTCCCTTGTTGAGGTGACAAGCTTGAGCCCACCATCGAAACTCTTGTTGAAGGCAAGGAATTAGTGGTATAACTGTTTCCAAACTTTGACAGTGTTGAGACCATACACTCTTTAGGTACCATTGTAGTTTCCTCATATGCAGTCTGGCATATGGAATTAGTAGTATGCAAGATGCCATGTAGCCCAAGGCCTGCAGAATTTTTCTTGCAGGGAGTTGGGTCTTTGTTGCCATCAACTGAAAGTATTGAGTCAGTTGTCCTTGCTTGTCTGGCGTGAGATAAGCCATCTGGGCCATTGTGTTCAAGCTGGCACCCAGGAATATTATCTCTTGTGAGGGCACTAGTTTTGATTTCTTTTCGTTTACTGTGTACCCCAGGCAACTTAATAACTTTTTTACGAACGCCAGATGCTTTAGAAGAATGTCCTTGCTCTCTGCTTGAATAAGGCAGTCGTCCAGGTATGGATAAATTTGAATTCCTTTTTGCCTGAAAAATGCAATTACTGGTGCCAGGCACTTTGTGAAGACCCTGGGCGCAGTAGATAAGCCAAAGGGCAGTGCAGAGAATTGATAGTGCATTGAACCAGCTATGAATCTGAGGTATCTTCTGCAATTTTGTCTGATAGGGACATGCAGGTATGCCTCCTTGAGGTCCAAAGTCATGAGCCAAGCTTTCTTGCCCAGCATGGGAAGAAGCTGCTGTAGTGTCAACATTTTGAATTTCGGAACATCTAGGTAAGCGTTTAGAGAAGAAAGATCCAGAATGGGTCTCCAGGCTTTGTCCTTTCTGGGAACCAGAAAGAGTCTTGAGTAAAATCCTTGTCCTTGTTCCTGTGGTGGTACCTTTTGAATAGCTCTCATGTCCATGAGTGCTGTAATTTGTTTTTGAGCCTCTGCCCCTTGATTTGGTGGCAGATTTGGCATTCCTTTTAACCTTGGCAGAGTGTGAAAGTGGAACCTGTAACCTTGAGATACAATGTTGAGAACCCATTTGTCTTTGGTGATGCAATGCCAATTGTGATAGAAAAGTGCCAGTTATCCTCCTAAGGGGGCTGCCAAGAGAGAGCTGTTTGGCAGCTGTAGTGGGAAGTCATTGAGGCTGCTTTTTATATGGTTGGGGCCTGTCTTCCCCTTCTTTCTGGCCTGGTGTACCCCATTGTCGAGGCCTGTAAGGACCTTGTGTTTGACTTCTACCTCTTGGACGTCTGTATCTGCTCCTTTGAGGTCTGTCTTTGAATGGAAAGGACCAACAAGGAGGCTGAACCTGTAAGAAATCCTTCACCGTTTGCATAGATTTTGCCTTATCCTCCATCTTCTTTAATACCTCCTCTGCCTTAACTCCAAACAACACATCACGCTGCAAAGGTGCATCCAATAATTTTGCCTTAACATGATCTGGTAATGTATGTTCTTTTAACCAAGCATGTCTTCTAATGACAGAGCCTGTAACTGCTGCTCTACAGGAGGCCTCTAAGGAATCAAAACCACATTGCAAAGTATGTTTTCCCACTTGTTCAGCTGCATGCAATAAATCCTGCATTTCTTTAAAATTAGGAGGATCTGAATCTGGAAGCATCTTTTGTTTCAACTGAGACATCAAAAATTACTGATATTTTAGCAAGTGAAACTGGCAATTTAAAGCTCTCATTGCTAAAGTTGCAGACATATATACTTTCTTTCCCCATCTGTCTAATGCTCTGGAATCTCTGTCAGAGGGAACTAGTTTTTT
Organism: Protopterus annectens; assembly: GCF_019279795.1. NCBI lineage: Eukaryota > Metazoa > Chordata > Ceratodontiformes > Protopteridae > Protopterus > Protopterus annectens. The sequence continues at coordinate 610,579,284 of NC_056739.1, forward strand.
TGCTGATGAGGCCTTAATCCCTTTGGGTCCCTGAGAAATAGTTTCAGGGTCAGCAACAGGGCTTTTATACAGAAATTTGTGAGAGTCAGGAACTCTGTAGTATCTATCAGGTTTAACTGGGGCTGGAGGTAAGGAGTCAGGATTTAAGCTGGATTCATTATACACATCATCCACAATATCCAACACCGGCGGAATAGCAAGGGGTCTGTGTTGAGGTAATAAAAGGAAGTCTCTGAGCCTTTTCTTGGATTCTGAGTAATCCTAGCCTTCCCAATGGAAATGCTCCCTCATTCTATGTAAGGTCTCCCCAAAGGAGTAGTCCTCAGGCGGAGAGGCTAATGGAATTGATTCCTCAGCATTAGAATCCTCATAAGGGGGTAAAGAATATCCTAGGTCTGAGGATGAATCTGAAGAAATGGACATCTGATCGGAAGATTCATAGTCTGCATCATGTCTGGGCCTTTTATCAGGTGGGGGGTGGGACCCCCTGATCACGGTGATTAGGTCTTCAGCCATTTTGAGCATTTGTTTCTTAGGCATGGAGGCCTGTCCTGGAGAATGCTGTATCTATTTTTTTGTTTTTAGGGGGGGACTTAGACTTAGCAGAGGGTTTAATGGTTAACTGGGTAGGTCTGAAAACACCCTCTGAAGCTGTGAATTGCTCAGCTACTTCAGTTCCCTCTGAAGGGTTAGTTTCGGTAGGCTGAAAAACTTGTGCATCCGAAGGCCCAGCCAGCTCCACGTGGGAGTCGGAGGCAGTCTGTGGTTCTGTGGAAGCGGTCGTCAGGGGCTGTGAAGGCGCCTCGCTGATAACCGGAGAACCAGCGACCGGCCTAGAAGAGGCCTCGTCATCAGTTTTGGGCCTCGGATGCCTGTCCTTGTCTTTGCGCTTTTTATGTATTCCAGTCATCGGAAGTTCTGATGGCATTGTGTAATTGAATTTTCTGCCAAAATAATGTCGGGCAAAATCAAACCGACGTTTAATTGTGCGCTTGTTAAACCTAGCACAAAACCGACAACCAGTGACGTCGTGGTCTGGGCCTAGGCATGGGATACAATATGAATGGAAATCCTTATGAGGTATTTGCTTCCCACAAGAAATACAGTTATTAACTTTTACTGACATTGGTCTGAGGCAAGAAAAAGTTTCCCCAATGGGGTACTTAGCTTTGTAGAAGACTTCAGTTCTGGATTCGGAATGAAAATCTCAGGAGTCGACCGACCGGCACTTGCGAACTGCTTTTGCTTTGGACACCGCGCGGCAAGAAAGACTGAAGAAAATGGGGTCGGCTGCATCTTATATACCCCTGTCGCACTGACGTCAGGGAGGAGGCGACAGCAACCGACGCCGGACCAAGACTTTGGAACTCAGGCCGACTGAGGAACCGCCTGACGGCAGGATAACCCAAGTGTAATGACTGCAGCAGTGTAACATGATGAACATCTCCATTCTCTGCCATGGAGATGGCTTTCTTTGTATGAATAGTAAAACAAGACTCACTTTAAATTAAAGTACTATAAGCACCATGCAGGATAAATCTACATGCAAGCCCTATCCATCTCAAAGTCATACTCTTCTATTCACACCCTTACCTGCATAAAGACAGAATTAAAATAATCATTTTATCGCACTTACCTGTGCCTCATTCTCTAGTCATCACTCAGAAAAGAAGTCAAAACAAGACTTAAATGACTCCACAATGCTGTAAAACCCCATGAAGACACTAGTGGGCCTAACATCAAGTAACTCCTCAAAAAAAAAAAAGATCTTTTCACTTTTTCACCTTCATCATCAAAAGTTCACCCTCAACTTCCATCAGCAAATCTGCACAATCAGGAATCAGGTAGGGTATGATTCATGCTAGCGCAACAATGACAGTGTTAATGGTGGCATAAAACCCCAAATACTACAAACAAGTATTTCCAGTGTGGCAGTGATAGAAATCAAGCAAGTCTTTTTTAGAGGATATGTTTTCCTCCTGCATCACCTTATGGCTCCCTATCCAGTGTTCCTTGCTCATCTACCAACCACCTCCTTAACCCCCTGGACCATCTCTGACAGGGTTGGGGCCAAAGCAGAACTTGAGGGTGTCCTGTGGGTCTGGCCATTCACTTCTGACATGAGAGGGGGTTCTACTTTAGACCTGCCATTGTTGCTTTTGCCTCACATTGGTTCCCATGCACTAGGGAGATGTGGTATATCATCCTGCCTCCAAAGCAGCTCAGCCTTGTCACCACCCTATTCTCCTTGCTTTGGCCCATGCCTCTTAATGTGACGTCCCCAGCCTCCACCAGAGATCATCATAGGAGACACCCTCAGAAAGCACCTCCCTGCTTGCTGTTCTGTTAAGACTTCTGAGCCATTAACTTAAAACATAACCATGCAAAAGTTGTTTTTTTTTTTTTTTTGCAGAGGAGTAACCCTCTTCTTTACACACACACACACACACACACACACACACACACACACACACACACACACACACACACACACACACACACACACACACACAAAACTATAAACATAACCTTAGTGCTTATCAATGATCACTGGTTGAAGAGAGACACAATAACTTTAAGAAGAACCAGTACATGGAAAAAGAACCATACAAAGAAGCTTCAAATGGAATCTTCCCAATATATCAGAATGATCAGAGAAGTGTCCCCAGATAGTTTTATACTGTGACCTAGAACATGCTTTTATTAATGCTCCCATGAAGGCATGTTAAAAGCTGAACATTCTGTCCTTTAATACTAATTACTTCTGTGTGGAGACATGCGTGAATGGGTGTACCTTCACTGTGATTTTCAAGTAATTCCTATGTCTGGGCTTTACTGACATCAGCCCTAAACAAATGAGGTGCAACAAAGGATTATCCTGCGGCTCCACACATTACCAAACACAAATTTGCTGTCAATAAGGCATTCAACTTTGGTGGTGATATACATTCTTTCCCAGGCACCAGTAAATGACACATTATTACACTGACTGGGTCATTGCAGCTAAAATATGCAACAGGAAAGTACAGTTTTGTACCTACCATAAATGTAGATGTCCGAACAGGATAGCATCTGCAGTCCTTACAAATGGGTTGTCCTGTCATCAGGCAGCCCTTCGGTCGGCCGGATTCCAAAGTCTGGGTCTGGCCTCGGCTGGTGTCGCACTTCACCCGACGTCATCTCTGCTGGTCTTCGGGTATAAAGGCATCAGCCGACGCCATTTTCCTCAGTGTTTCTTGCCCCAGATGCCAGTTGCCCTCTTGGATAGCTAAATTTTTGGGTAAATGCCAATGTTTCCAAAAAAGTAGAAGGCAAACACAAAAATAAGCATGTATGTACATATATACAAACAAATACACCATAAGAGATCCCCCCCCCAGCTAGCTATTAGGTGGGCAAATACCCTAGGAGTACCACAGAGGGAAGGAGGGTGGGTAATCCTGACTGCAGATGCTATCCTGTTCGGACATCTACATTTATGGTAGGTACAAAACTGTACTATGTCCTTCAAGGATGCATCTGCAGTCCTTACAAATGGGTAGAATACCATAGCCAAACTAAGGGAGGAGGAAGAAGAATTATGGTGTAGTTAGGATCCCTTGCAAAACAGCAGTGGCAAACCCTGCTCGGGATCTAGAGTATAGAGGTAAGTTATAATGCTTGGCAAATGTATGCACGGAGGTCCAAGTAGCCGCCTCAATAATGTCCTTGGTAGCCACTCCTCGTAAGAAAGCTGTGGTAGTGGCTGTAGCCCTTGTAGAATGAGGCCTTATGTTCTGTGGAATTTGCTTTCCATGGTAGGAGTAACAGAATCTTATGCAATTTCCTATCCACTTGGAGATTGTCTGTTTGGAAATTGCTTTTGCTTCCCTTCCTGTTGCATAAGCTACTAGAAGCTGGTCAGTTTTTCTATTGCCCTTGGTTCTGTCCAGGTAGTAGCACAACTGTCTATGTACATCCAAGGTATGCAGCAGTCTTTTCTCCCTGTTCTGTGGATTGGGAAAGAAGGTAGGTAGGTGGATAGCCTGGTTTAGAGACACTCTGGATACCACCTTAGGCATAAATGTAGGATTAGTTCTCATGGACACTCTATCTTGATGGAAGATTAGGAAGGGTTGTACTGCCATTAAAGCCTGTAGTTCTGAAACCCTTCTTGCTGAAGTAATTGCCAGTAGGAAAGCAGTTTTCCAGGATAGGTGTTGAAGATCTGCTGTTGCTGCTGGTTGAATGGAGGGAGTGTCAATTTTTCTAGCACAAAGTTCAAGTCCCATGCTGGTAATGGTGGTTTCCTAGGAGGTTATACATTCTTAATTCCTCTCAGGAACTGCCTGAGTAGAGGATGTGAGAAGACAGGGGGATCGAAGCTGTATTCTGCAGAAATAGCTGATGCATGTATCTTGATGGAGGAATAGGACAGGCCTGTATGGAGAAGCTCTGCCAAATACTCCAGGATGTTGGCAATATCTACCTTTGACACATCTTTCCCTCTTTCAGTACTCCAAATGACAAACCTTTTCCATTTTCCTGCATAGTTCCTTCTTGTTGAAGGTCTGCGGGCCTCAAGGATAATGTCTTTAACCCTTTGGGATAAATCTGGGTTAGTTGCTCTTATGTAATGTTCCAGGCAGTCAGTTGTAGAGTTTTCAGGTTTGGATGTAGGATGTTGTAGTCGCTCTGAGTTAACATCAAAGGAATCAGGGGTAGTGTCCACGTTTCCCCCCGAGACATGCTCCTCAGCAATGGATACCAATGTTGTCTTGGCCAATTTGGAGCTATCAGAATTATCCTTGGACGTTCCTCTTTGATTTTCAGTAGTACCTTGTGCATCAAAGGAAGGGGTGGAAATGCATATGCTGTCAGGCCTTTCCAACTGAAGGATAGAGAGTCCACCTTCCAAGCAAGTGGGTGGTATGTCCTTGTGCAGAATTTCTTGAGCTGGTGATTGAGTGGGGATGCGAATAGGTCTATTTGTGGCATTCCCCATTTCTTTGTGATGGCCTTGAAGATGTCCGGTGTAGCATCCATTCGTGAGCATCCGAGGTAGTTCTGCTTAACATGTCTGCTAGGATGTTTTCTTTTCCCGGTACAAATATTGCCTGTAACTGAATGTTGTAGGTGAGAGCCATATTCCATAGGTCCAGAGCCATTCGGCATAGGGGGTATGAATGAGTGCCTCCCTGTTTGTTGATGTACCACATGACTGTGGTGTTGTCTGTCCTTATCATCAATTGGCCTTCTTTGAGGAATGGTCTGAAATTCTGGATTGCTAGTTTTACTGCCAGCATTTCTTTTTGATTTATGTGCAGGTGCAGCTGATCTGGAGTCCATAAGCCTTGAATGCACTTGTCCAGCATGTGGGCCCCCCAACCGAGGTCTGAGGCGTCCGTTATGATGGTTTGGCTTGTTTGAATGTTGTGGAAGGACAAACCTGGGTTTGACTGGCATGCCTGAGCCCACCATAGGAACTCTTGTTTCAGGCATGGGATTAGTGGTATTTCGGTTTCCAAGCTGTGCCTGTGTTGAGACCATAAATTCTTTAGGTACCACTGTAGCTTTCTCATATGCAGTCTGGCATGGGGGACCAGGATTATGCAGGATGCCATGAAGCCCAAGGCCTGCAGTACTTTCCTTGCTGTTAGTTTGTTCTGCTTTGTTAATGCCAAGAAGTAAAGAGGAAGTTGTTCTTGTTTTTCTGCAGTTAGGAATGCCATCTGTTTTACTGTGTCCAATTCTGCACCCAAGAATGTTCTTGTTTGGGATGGTATCAGTCTTGACTTTTTTTAAATTGACTGTGTATCCCAGGGCTTGTAGTAAGCAAATGACTCTTTGTAAGTCTTGTGTCAGCTTGCTTTTGTTGTCCGCTTGTATCAGGCAGTCGTCCAGGTATGGATAAATTTGGATTCCCTGAAGCCTGCAATGAGCGATTACTGATGCCAGGCATTTCGTGAACACTCTGGGCGCAGTAGATAAGCCAAAGGGCAATGCTGAGAATTGATAATGCTCTGATCCTGCAAGAAATCTGAGGAATCTTCTGCAATTTGGTCGTATGGGGACGTGCAGGTATGCCTCCTTGAGATCTAGAGTTACCAGCCAATACTCCTTGCCCAGCATGGGAAGAAGTTGCTGTAGGGTCAGCATTTTGAATTTTGGAACAATGATGAATGTGTTTAAGGCGGACAGGTCGAGAATAGGTCTCCAACTTTTCTCTTTTCTTGGTACTAGGAAGAGTCTGGAGTAAAATCCCTTGCCCTGTTCTGTAGGTGGTACCCTTTCCACAGCTCTCATCTTTGTTAATTGAGCTATTTGTTTTAGAGCTTCTGTCTTTTGATTTGGTGGTAGGTTTGGCATTCCTCTTTTTACTAGTAAGGTGTGGAAGTGAAACCTGTAGCCTTGGTCTATAGTTTGCAAAATCCACTTGTCTCTTGTGATATAGTGCCAGTTTTTTGAAAATAAGGCTAATTTTCCGCCTAAGGGTGCTGCTATTTGTTCCCTGGTAGGCGGTGTGAGGGTCAAGTCACTGTGATTGTCCTGTTGCAGTGGTAGTGGTTGTATCTGTGCCTCGAAGGTTATTGCCTTGCCACTGGCGTCCCCTGTAGGCACCTCCTCTGGATTGATTTCTGCCTCTGGAACGCCTATTCCTGCCTCTCTGAGTTTTAGAGGAGTCTGGAAAGGACCAATTTTTGGAAGGCCAGTTCCTGCTAAACCTTGGGGGCTGAACCTGTAGGAAATCTTTAACTGTTTGTACAGATTTTGCCTTCTCTTCCATTTTCTTCATTACTTGTTGGGCAGGAGAACCAAATAGACTGACCTTATCCATAGGAGCATCTAATAGCTTTGCTTGAACATGATCCGGCAAGACCTGTTCTTTCAACCATGCATGCCTTCTTATAACTGTGCCAGTCATGGCTGATCTAAATGAAGCCTCCAGTGCATCATAGCCACATTTTAAAGAATGGTTACTAACCTGCTGAATGTTATTCACCATTTCTAGAACATATTTCTTATCTAAGGAATCATCAGAGGACAGTTTCTTAGTTAACTGATCAAGCATAAACTCTTGGTATTGGATCATATGAAACTGACAGTTCAAAGCTCTAGCTGAGAGAGTAGCAGAGGTGTATACTTTTTTACCCCATCTCTCTAAGGACCTGGATTCCCTTTCAGAAGGGAGAGGGTTTTTCGCTGAGGTCAAAGCTACTGCCTTAGGTCCCTGGGAGATAGTCTCAGGATCTGCAAAAGGAGCCTTGTATAAGTGGTGATGAGTGTCCGGTACCCTGTAAAACCTATCGGGCTTAGCAGGGGCTGGAGGTAAAGTATCAGGAGCAGTGCAAACATCATTAAATGCATCATCCACAACAGGAAGAACTGGAGGTATAGCTAAGGGCCTATGTTGCGGTAAGTGTAAAAGGTCCTAAGCCTTTTCTTGAATCTGAGAAATCTTGTCCCTGCCATTGGAATTGCTCTCTCATGGCATGTAAGGTTTCCCCAAAGGAAAATTCCTCTGGTGGAGAGGCAGATGGAATAGATTCTTCAGCATCGGAATCTTCATAAGTAGAAAAAGGAGCCTCTGGATGGTCTGTATTGTCTGTATCATCAGAAGAGTCATCTGAGGACACTGGCTCAGGGGGCTCTGCTCTAGGTCTCTTTTCTGGAGGTTGAGAGGCCCTGTCTGGGTGAGATTGGGATCCCTTATTAAAGAGATGAGATCCTCTGCCAGAGTAAGCATTTGAGAACTGGAACTGGGCCTGTGTGAGGGGGGCTTAACAGGCACTGATTTAGCAGTTTTGGCTGCTTTAGCCCTGGCAAAGGCCTTTATAGACATGGCTGCAGGAGGCCTAGCAGCACCACGTGCTGGGGTAGAGACATCCAAAGGGATGGTGTCCGATAATTCTGGAGAAACCACATTAGTAGGCAAAACTTCAGAGGCCGATTCAACTAGGGTAGAAGGGGCTTCGGTAGTAGTCATGGATTCGGCTGTAGATTGACCTGTTTGCTCGGTTTCGGCCGAAACCGAGACACTCGCGGTTTGCTTAACCGTGGTTTCGGCCGAAACCGCGGACCGCGAGTGTCGGTCCTTTTCTTTGCGTTTTTTAACAATATGAGTAGTCGGAGGATCCGACGGCATAATGTACGCAAAATCTGAGCCGAAAAACTGTTCAGCAAACTCCGACCGATGCCTAAGCGTTCGTCGGTTGAAGGAAGCACAGGCTAAATAAGCTGCTACGTCGTGGTCTGGGCCTAAACAAGGTAAGCAGTAAGAGTGGAAATCTTTATGAGGTATTTGTTTCCCACAAGTTAAACAGTTATTCACTTTTTCTGACATCGGCTGAGGCAAGAAAGAGTCCCCAACGGGGTACTTAGCTTTTTAGAAGTCTTCGAAGTAGTATTCGGTAGTAGTAATCTCTGGATCTGACCGACCGGCACTTGCGAAAAGCTTCTGCTTCGGGCGCCACGCGGCAAGAAAGACTGAGGAAAATGGCGTCGGCTGATGCCTTTATACCCGAAGACCAGCAGAGATGACGTCGGGTGAAGTGCGACACCAGCCGAGGCCAGACCCAGACTTTGGAATCCGGCCGACCGAAGGGCTGCCTGACGACAGGACAACCCATTTGTAAGGACTGCAGATGCATCCTTGAAGGACATCTATGACTGGCAATGAAATACTGGTGCAGAAAGTCCACATGACCACAATGGCCCAGTGTTCTATACACCAGTAACTTAAGCTAAGCACGACGGCAGACTATAAAACGGCATATGGACTATTAGTAAAACCTGCTGATGCAGCGAGATCAGAGCAACACTGAATGCATCTATCATGGAAGATATCGCCGAGTAGTATCCCCTCCCCACTGTCACCGCCATTCTCTCTGAAAGATGTTGGATCTATGGCACGCTATCCTTTTGCTTAGAGAAGCATTCCATGACACAAAAGTATATGTATTCTAGATGAAGAAAAACGCTCAATGTCAGTCCTGTCAAACTTAAAAAGCTGTCCTTTTCTCGCATCTCCCTCCCCTTATCCCTGTTGCTTAAACCTCCATCTCACAACTGTGTGCATCCATATCATATCTCCTTAGCCCTTTTCTGCTCTAAGTTAATCATCTGTTCAAACATTCCTGGCTTAGAAATCCCCACATCCTTTTAGTAAAAGTAAATACTCCACCAGTTTCAAATTCTTCTTAAGATGTGACCTCCAGAACTGTACAAATACCACAACAAATGTAACGTCATAAAATTAAAGGACATCTGAATCCCTGGTTTCTACATCCTATTCTTGCCTTTGTACCTAAACCCTACCCTCTCATGCTCCTTCATACCAACTCCACACAATTAATATTCACGCTTCTAATTCTTTTTTCCCCAAAATGCATCACTCTATATATATATATTTTGTCAGCATAATTCAAATTTCACTTCATAGCTCATTTCACAACTTACTCAAACCCTCTTCAAAGTTCCATTTTCCCTCTTCCTATTATTTCTCGACTGATCTTGATATCATCAGGAAACAGGCTAGTGTAAATCAAATCCTCTGTTATCCTAATACATTAATCGACATACTAGTGCATAGGTAGTTTTCACGGACATTGGAGTGGTTTCTGGGATCACAAGCTGTTCTGCATAGCTACTGCTGGAATTTAGAGTGGTTTGCTGAGTAACTCTGTTCAGCAGACTAGACCAATATGGATACCAGCATTTCTTAAAAAAAGGTTCATGCAGAGGTCACTGCAGAACAGCACTGTGGTGTTTATCTTCACAATACACTTGTAAATTATGCAAGTGATTTATTTTTTATTGCCTTGCTATGATTGAATATGCCTGCTTGTTACATGGTTGCAATCCTTTTGTACAGCAAGACTGATAATTGTATATAATATATTATGTTGTGTCTTGATGTGTGTCTGTTTTTTTTCTGCTATAAATCTTGCAAAACTATAAATTATATTTGAAAAAAAAATTATGCAAGTGAGTTGGACAAATTCATGCTGAATTCACTGCAAAATGTCTACCCTCTCCTTGATTTTCTCCAGGAAAGGCTACGTAAAAATGGACCAAAAAATACAAGAACATACTTGCATTGCAAAATATTCAGTAAAATAATATATAAACCATATGAATGAAGCAGCTATGAATAGTTTCTACTTTGAAAGTAAACAGCTGACATCACAGGTTAGAGCCAGGACATAACACTAGCATGATGACAAAAACATGACTTGTTCCACTATCCAGGAGTTGCATTGTGTCTTTGTGGACTTGGTGAAAGTATATGATAGGGTGCCTAGAGAGGAGCTGTGGTACTGTATGAGGAAGTCGGGAGTGGCAGAGAAGTATTTAAGAGTGGTACAGGATATGTACGAGGGTAGTGTGGCAGTAGTGAGGTCTCCAGACAGATGCGTTTAACGTGGAGGTGGGATTACATCAAGGATCAGCTCTGAGCCCTTTCTTATTTGCAATGGTGATGGACAGGTTGACAGATGAGATCAGACAGGAGGGCCCATGGACTATGATGTTTGCAGATGACATTGTGATCTGTAGTGAGAGTCGGGACCAGGTTGAGGAGACCCTGGAGAGGTGGCAAGATGCTCTAGAGAGGAGAGGAATGAAAGTCAGCAGGACTAAGACAGAATATATGTGTGTGAATGAGAGGGAGGATAGAGGAATGGTGAGGATGCAGGAAGTAAAGTTGACGAAGGTGGATAAGTTTAAGTACTTGGGATCAACAGTTCAGAGTAATGGTGAGTGTGAGCGTACAGGCAGGGTGGAATGCATAGAGAAGAGTGTCAGGAGTAATTTGTGACAGACGGGTACCAGTAAGAGTGAAAGGGAACTTCTACAAGAGGGTAGTGAGACCAGCTATATTGTACGGGTTGGAGATGGTGGCACTGACAAAAAGGCAGGAGTCAGAGCTGGAAGTGGCAGAGTTAAAGATATTAAGATTTGCACTGGGTGTGACAAGGATGGACAGGATTAGGAATCCGTATATTAGAGGGTCAGCTCAAACTAGACAGTTTGGAGACAAAGTCACGAGAGGCGAGATTGTGTTGGTTTGGACCTGTGCTGAGGAGGGATGCTGGGTATATTGGGAAAAGGATGCTAAGGATGGAGCTGCCAGGTAAGAGGAAAAAAGGAAGGCCTAAGATAAGGTTTATGGATGTAGTGAGAGAGGACATGCAGGTGGTTGGTGTGACACAGTAAGATGCAGAGGACAGGAAGAAATGGAAACAGAAGATCCGCTGTGGCAACCCCTAACGGGAACAGCCAAAAGAGAAGAAGAAGAGAAAGAAAAAAACTAGAAAAAAATAAACATACACTTTAAATTTTCATGGCAAAATAAACTATCTTTCTAATCTATGCTATCATATTTATTCTGTTGCACTCTGATTCTCAGAAATGTAATCAGTATCCAGACTAGTATAGTGATAATTAACAGTCCGCTTCAATCCATTTTCCTATTAAACCCAATCAAAAACAAGCATTTCAACAAGACCCTCACTCCACAAACTTTACAGTGTAATGTATGTCTATATCAGCAGAAGCAGAGTCCGCAAAAACAAAAAAAACAAAAAGAATTAAACTGAAAAGCCAGACCTTTGCGAAGTCTCGAGATGTCTCTCGTCCACGTCCCCCCTCAGCGTCATCATTCCAGGCCAGGCTCCCATTCTGAATACAAAAATAAAAAGAAGGAATGAGAGACTGAAAGTGACAAAGTGACAAAAAGAGTCAATCAAATGCACTCCTGGCCTGGGTATGTACTGACAGCTGAGGCAGATCTGGAGTTAACAAAACATCCTCTCCACTAATGAAACACAACAGGCAAAACTAAACTATAGTAGAACTACTATGTGCCACTATTCATGGCATCTAGGCATTAATCAGGAAATTCTACTTCTGCTACACAACGTAGCAATACTCTTTTACTCAAGCTCTGGGTGTCTGTCTGTGTTTGAAACACCTCATACCTCAAATGCTTAGAGCAACAATTCTGGACACAAGCCAAACAGAAGCAAAAGTGGAAAATCAGGAACGTAAATATTGCCCTTATAAATGTAGAAAACTGACAACATAACATAGTTTGCATTATCATTCATATTCTAAAAGCTATGAAGTCTAACTCTCAAATGTCTGTCAATATTTAGTAACTGTACTTCTGCAATGATTTGTTAGAAAACCACAAACTTTATGGAAAAAAAATCAAAACTAGGTGGCAAAAATCTGGACATTCTGCAAAACTCTAAACAGCTGTGGGTGTGTATGTGTGGTGTGTAACATTATATATATAGATAAAACACATATATACATAAACATACACACACACACACACACACACACACACACATATATATATATATATATATATATATATATATATATATATATATATACATACACACACACACACACACATACATAAATGTATATACGTATATGTATGTATGTATATATATATATATATATATATATATATATATATATATATGTACACATACGTGTATATATCTATATATCTATATATATATATATATATATATTAGACACACACACACACACACACACACATATATATATATATATATATATATATATATATATATATATATATATATATAAAACACTATATACACACACACATACACACACACACACAGACACTATCACACTATACATAAATACAGAGCACTCTATATACATATATATATATATATATATATATATATATATATATATATATATATGGGTCTAGGTTATAACGTCGACAGATGGGAAGACCGACAGCGAAATCACCGACGCGAGAAGATCGACGGATGAAAACACCGACGCGGAGAACACCGAGATGGGGAAAGGATGTGTAAGTATGCGGTAGTGACGGACGTTAGGGTGCGAGTAAGGTAAGTGTGCGATGTTGGCGGTCTGTAGGGGTAGGGGTGGGTTAAGTGAGTTAGGTTAGGGCGAGTTAGGTAAGGGTGCAGTAGTGACTGTTTTACGCTAGGAGCGAGCTGAGTCAGTTAGGTGTAGGGCAGAATGTAGGTAAGGGTGCAGTAGTGAATGTTTTGGGTTAGGCGGTTAAGTGAGTTAGGGTTAGGGCGAGTTAGGTAAGGGTGCAGTAGTGACTTTGTTTGGGTTAGGGGCGGGTTAAGTGAGTTAGGGTCAGGAGCGGGTTAGGTTAGTGTGCGATAGTGACGGACCTTAGGGTTAGGGTTTCGGTTAGGGTAGTGGATAGTTGTGTATGTAAGGTTTAGTGTTTGTTTGTTAGGATTTAGGTGTGCTTGTGTTGTGTGTGTGGTTTTTGGTCAGGGAATTTGTTTTGTTTATTGGTTGTTGTGATGATGTGTTGAGTGTGTGTGGTGTCGTGTTTGTGAGCTGTCGATGATGTGGTGTCGGTGATGTTGTTGTCGATGTTGTGTGCTGTCGGTGTTATAACCTAGAACCATATATATATATATATATATATATATATATATATATATATATAGTAAAGTCTCACTTAACTAGCACCTGTGGGGATTGGTAGATGCTGGTTAATTGTATGTTCTGTTTGCTTGAGATATGCTTTGCGATTTTTGATTGGCTCATATACCAGCATACATGTACCGGTATACGAGTCAATCAAAAATTGCAAAGCGTGGCCTCTTCTGTTCAATACACACGCACACACACAGATTATATATATATATATATATATATATATATATATATATATATATACATACACACACACACACACACACACACATACACACATGCATATATATATATATATATATATATATATATATATATATATATATATACACATATATATATATGTGTGTGTACATACCTCAAAATACTAAAGTACACAAATGTCAAACAGCTAAACATCAATCCCGAAAGATCGAAAGCCAAAACACAGAAAAAAAGTACATTTGTGTAAGATCTATCCATAACAGTAGATGTCCTTCTCTTCTCTGTTGCAGTATTCTTTACAATAGGGATCCCCTGCCAAGGGTGTCCCGACGTCCAGCCAGTATACCAAAGTCTTTAGGTTGCTTTAAGGTACACTGTACATCACACGTATGCTCCCCACATATAGCGTAGGGCATAAAGGTGATGTCCGGATGTACCATCCTCAGAACTGAGAGCATAAAGGTGATGTCCGGATGTATCATCCTCAGAACTGAGAGCCCCAGTAGTAACACCAGTCCAAGGAATAGAGAGCTAATCAGTACATTCAGAGAAGAAATGGACCGGGGGCAGAGGGAGGGAATGAATTCTGCAACAGTGAAGAGAAGGACATCTACCAATATAGTAAGATTTTACACAACTGTACTATTTCCTTCCATTTCACTGTTGCAGTATTCTTTACAGTCGGGAGAGTGCAAAAGCCCAGGAAGAAGAGGAGGAGGAGGATAGACCAGCAGAGGTCTCCAGGAACCCATGAAGGATGGCCCTAGCAAAGTCAGCACTGACTCTGGAAATTACATCCAACTTATAGTGCTTGGTATATGTACGCAAAGAAGTCCAGGTAGTTGTCTCGAGTATAAAGTTAGTATCCAAACCCTTGAAAAAAGCACCAGAAGAAGCCACAGCCCTAGTAGAATGAGCTTTAATATAAGAAGGCAGGCTCTTGCCATGGAAAGTATAAATGACTTTAGAAATCTAAAAAGAAACAGTTTGCTTGGAAACAGCCAACCCTAAGGATCTAGGATAAAAGGAAACAAAGAGCTGATCAAATTTACAAAAAGTATTAATCTTGTCCAAATAAAATCGGAGTTGTCTATGCACATCCAAGGTGTGCAGCACCTTCTCACTAGCAGATTACAAAGAATGGAAAAAAAGTGGGCAAACCAACAGACTGACAAAGAGACAACTCATTCACCACCTTGGGCATAAAAGAAGGACTAGTACGAAGGGCCACCATGTCCTTATAGAAAACTAAAAAAGGAGGACAAGCCATAAGGACTTGAAGCTCAGACACCCGTCTAGCAAAAATAAGGGCTAACAAAAGTGCAGTCTTCCAAGATCAATGCTGTAAGGAAGCTGAAGCCACAGGCCCAAAAGGAGACTGGGTCAATTTTTCCAAAACAAAATCAAGATCCCAGAAAGGAGCGACAGGGTTCCTGGGAGGTCTAATATTAAGGACACCTTTAAGAAACTGTTTACTGTCAAATGTAGAAACTAAAGGAGATGATAAAGGCAGACAAGCAGAGACAGCCGATAAGTGGGCCTTAACAGAAGAATAAGCCAACTCAGCACTGAGCAATTCACACAGATAACAAGAGAACCAAAGGAACATCCACAGAAAGTGGATCCAGGTTACTAGAAAGATGTCAAATAGAAACCCTCTTCCATTTGGATAAGTAGAATTTCCTAGTTGTAGGCTTCCTGGCTTCCAGCAGGACCCTAAGCACATCCTCAGGAAAAAAAGTGTCTGTATGGAATCAAAATCCTATCACCAACAGTATCAGTCGAACAGTGCACAGGTGAGGATGGATGAGAGATCTCTTGTCTTGTGTGAGTAGGTCCACCCTGTGAGGTAACTTGTGATGACTGTCCTTGGCTAAATGAAGAAGAAGAGGGAACTAATGCTGTCTGGGTCAAAAGGGAGTTACCAGCAAGATTTTGGGAATGTCCTGTCGTATTTTGAACAAGACTTTTGGAATAAAGGGAAGGTGAAGGAGAGGAAAGGCATAAAGAAACAACCCCTTCCAAGAAAAAGAGATAGAGTCCACCTTCCAGACCACAGGACCTTGGACAATGGCACAAAACAGAGGAAGTTGTCTGTTCAGAGGGGAGGCAAATATATATACTTCAGGAGTACCTCACTGGTGGACAATGTCCAGAAACACATTCCTGTGAAGCATCCACTCATGGGATTGTGTTAGGGACCTACTCAGAGAGTCTGCCACAATGTTCTGACCTGAGGGAATATAAACTGCCTGAAGAGTCACACTGTACTGGACAGCTAATTCCCATACTAGAACAGCCAGCTGACAAAGGAGGTAAGATCTCTTCCCCCACTGCTTGTTGACATATCACATCACTGTGATGTTGTCTATAAACACATTGAGAGGCCCTTGGGAGAACAGAGGGTGAAAAGTTTGAAGAGCCAACAGAAGAGCTCTCATCTCCTTTACACTGATGTGGTCTTTCCTTTGTGAGGCAACCAAAGACCCTGCACCTTTAGAGAGCCAAAGGATACTCCCCATCTCATGTCTGAAGCGTCTGTGAACAGCCCCCTCAGAGGGAAGAGGGAGTTGAAAAGGGAGCACTGGATTGAGAGTCAGCTGCTGAATCCACCACTGAAATTCCAGACTGAGGTATGGAAGAAGAGGAACTCAGAAGTCCAGGGGATGAGAATGCTGAAGCCAAACTGACTTTAGAAACCACTGAAATTTCTCATATGGATGTTTGACAAAAGGGAGCATAGGAATGGTGGAGGCCATAAAACCTAGAGCTCTCCAAAATGCCCTTAATGTGACTTGAGGCTAGAGAAAGAGGGGACTGAAAGAAAGCAATGGCCTTGAAAGGAGGCAGGGATGCCAGAATTAGAATAGTCTGGATCCTGAACCCCAGAAATACATGATCCTGTGAAGGAGACAGGAAAGACTTTTGGAAATTTACAGTGAACCCCAGGCTTTACAAAAGGGGAATGGCAAAGTGATGCTGCTGCAGTAGAATCTGTGGAGAGGATACCTGAAGCAAAATATCTTCTAAGTAGGGAAAAACTTGTATCCCCTTTAACCTGCAAAAAGCAATAACAGGAGTGAGGCATTTGGTGAAAACAACTGGGCCAGTATCAAGGCCAAAGGGCAAAGCAGAGAACAGAAAATGCCAGGAATTAACAGAGAAATGTAAAAACTTCCTGAAAAGGGGATGAATAGTTATGTAAAAATAAGAATCCTTGAGGCCCAGAGATACTAGAAAAGCTTGAGGAAGCAGTAGAGAGAACAAAGTCTGAAGGGATAACATCCGAAAGGAAGGGACCTTCAGAAAGGTGTTTAAATGACATATCTAGAATACGTTTCCAAGTATCCTCTTTCCTTGGAACCAAAAACATTTTGGAGTAAAACCCCTTCCCTCTTTGGGAAACTGGAACCTCCTGAGTCAAAGGATCCTGAAGCATCCATGGGTTAGTCTGCAGGGTTACCCTATCCTTGTGGAAGATTAATAAGGGTGGGGTGACCATGAGGGCCTGGAGCTCTGAAACTCTTCTGGCTGATATCAGGGCCACCCAAAGTACAGTTTTCTAAGTCCAGTACTTTAGAGAGACTGTAGCTGCTGGCTCAAATGGGGCAACGGTGAGCTTCTCTAACACACAGTTCAGGTCCCAGGGTGGTGGAACTTACCTCCTGGGGGCCCTGAGGTGTAGAACTCCTTTCAGGAATAACTTCACTTGAAGTGTAGATGTAGGTGGAAGGTCAAGATACAGACAAGTAAAAACAGCAGCAAGGTGGGCCTTAACAGAGGAATATGCCAACCCGGTCTGCAACAATTCACACAGATAAGACAGCACCAAGGGTACCTCTCCTTGAAATGGGTCTAGCTGTCTTTTTAGACACCAAATGGAGAACATTTTCCATTTGGACAGATAGGCTCTCCTAGTATTGGGTTTCCTGGCCTCCTGCAGGACATTTAGCATGTCCTCAGATTAAAGGTGTCTGAAAGGGATCAAAACCCTATCACCCAAAGGGTTAGGCTCAGAGATTCTAAGTGGGGATGGATTAGGGCTCCCTTATCCTGTGTGAGTAGCTCCACTCTGTGAGGTAACTTGTGATGATTGCCCCTGGCTAAATCCAGAAGGAGGGGGAACAAGTGCTGTCTTGGCCAAAAGGGAGTCACCAGCAAGATTTTTGGTTTGTCCTGCTGAATTTTCATTAGGACTTTTTGTAAGAGTGTGTGGGGGGGGGATGCATACAGAAACATCCCCTTCCATGAGCTAGAGAAGGCATCTGTCGCCGTCTCTAGGGAGGGTGCCCTGGTACAGACAAACGGTGGAAGTTGTCTCTTCAGAGGAGAGGCAAACAGACTTATTTGTGGTATACCCCACCTGTGGACTATGCCCAGAAACACATCCCTGTGTAGAATCTATTCATGAGATTGTGACATGGATCTGCTCAAGATGTCTGTGTGAGTGTTCTGAGCTGGGGGGATATAGACAGCCTGCAGAATCACTCTATGTTGGACTGCCAATTCCCAGGCCTGGAGTGCAACTCTGCATGACAAGTATGATCTTGTTCCCTCCTGTCTGTTCACATACCAAAGAACAGTAGTGTTGTCTGTTAACAACTTCAGAGGTCCTTGCTTCAGAAAATCTTGGAAGGCCCTCAGTGCAAAGATGAGAGCCCTCATCTCACCAATGTTGATCTGGTATGTCTTGAAGAGGCCTGTCCATGTGCCTTGCACCTTTAAGCTACCCACAGCAGCTCCCCACCCCAGGTCTGAAGCATCTGTGTATATTTTGTATACTGCAGTTAGGGGTTGTAAGGGAAGTCCTGGGTTCAGAGAGACTTGATCCACCCACCAAAGGATCTCCCTCCTTGGGCATGGTAAGAATGGAATGATGTGGTCCAAGGAGTGGAAGTGTTGGGTCCAAGTGGACCTCAGGTAACACTGAAGTTTCCTCATGTGGAGTCTTGCCAGTGGCAACATGGGGATTGTAGAAGCCATACGCCTTAAGAGTCTGAGGTATTCTCTTGCTATCATTGCATGGGTGTGGATGACAGATAACTTGTATTCCTTCAGGCTTTCCACTTTTTGGGGTAGGAGGAATGCCATCATAATGTCTGTCCTGATTCTGCACATCAGGAAGACTTAATCCTGGCAGGGGTTTTGGCTGGATTTGGGGAAGTTGATGTTGAAAACTCAGAGACTGCAGAAGAGAAATGACTGTCTGGAGATGGTTCTGGAGGGTACTGTAACAATCTGCCTGGATCAGGAGGTCATCCAGGTATGGGAAAATCTGTATTCCTAGGACTCTGCAATAGGCTACCACTGGCAGCCAGACACTTGGTGAATACCTTGGAGCAGAAGATAGTCCAAAGGGTAAAGCAAAGAATTGAAAATCCGAGGAACTCACAGTGAAGTATAAGTATTTCCTGTATTTGGGCCAGATGGGGATACACAGGGAGGCATCTCTGATGTCCAAGGTGGTCAAAAAGGCCTGAGGTATTAGCAATGGAAATACAGTCTGCAGCATGAGCATGCAGAAAGTGGGTACTTGAAGAAAAAGTTTTCTGTGCCAAAAAACTTCCGGACACCACCACGGCAATGAGATACCTTGTAACAAGGTTTCCAAACACAACCACGGCAAATACAGTACTTTTTGACTCAAGAACTTTTCGAACACCACCACGACAATGAAATAATTTGTAGCAAGGGTTCCAAACGCCACCACGGCAAATACGATACTTTTTAGCTCTTTATTGCACCATAAAAATATAACAAAAGCTTCATGCAAGCGCTTTCAGGTTATACCAAACCCTTCATCAGACAAATAGTTATCTCACATAAAGCAAACATTTAAATATCAGAAATTGGCGCCAAAAATCCGCCTTAAAGAGATACTGACTATTTACTAGTATCAGTATAAAAAAAGTTACCTATATCATCTCATTCTAAGCATATGCTTGAATACATATTTATGTTAAAACAATAGTTAAACAAATAAATACATGAATAATAACCACTATATAAAATAAAATATAAACATTCATATATCAGTTCAGATTATAATATAAAAGACATGAATTATTTAATAATATCTATTCATACTACACATATTTAGCCTATTCATTATCTATTGTAACTTATATGCCTAAATAAATATAGATATAAAGTATGTTATATAAAATGAGAAATAGAAATAAATAAATTAAATAAATTCATACTTCTATTACTATAATGAATATATAAATATGTGCATGTAAATAAATAAAAACATATCTCTAAACAATAAAGCACTAAGAGTCTACCCACAATGCCCTTCTATCCATTACTTAGATCAAGTTTGCAGATTATAGCAAGAATATACACAGAAATTGTAAGCAGACGCAATATCCAAGGTAACAATCCTATGGCAACCCAGGGCAAGGGTTCGATCCCCCAGGAAATCTACATGAGGGGAAAGGCGGATGGGATGTCAAGAACGTACGAAGACCAACAACACAGATGGAACTTTATGGTGAGTTTATCTGATTTTGTCAATCTTCGTTTATTATTGACGAATCCCCAACTACTTTAGTTCCTGGGTGGCCTTATGGAAGGACATTCCTGAGAACCATAAAACCAAAGGATGCTCTTCCACTGGAGACCATATCCAATTTGTAATGAGTGATAAAGGTATGAGGCATAGCCCAAGATGCAGCTGCACAAATTTCATCCATAGAAGCTTGTGAATGAAAAACTGCTGATGTGCCCACTGATCTGGTTGAATGCACTTTAACAGGTGCAGGTAACGTTTGGCTGTTATGTGCATTAATAAAGGTAACACAATCTCTCAGCCATTTATATAAGGTCACTTTTGATACAGCTTGTCCCACCATTGGACCAGAAAAAGAAATGAACAATTGATCTGATTTCCTGTACTCTTTAGTCCTGTTCAGGTAAAAACGTAGTTGCCTATGTACGTCCAGTATGTGGAAGCAATATTCACCTTTGTTGGAAAATTTGGGGATGAAAAATGGTAATTCAATAGTTTGATTAATACTGGATTCAGAGACCACCTTTGGAAGAAAGGAAGGATTAGTTCTCAATGACACCCTGTCTTTATGAAAGATGAAATACAGGGGGTTCGCACATAATGCCTGGATCTCAGAGACTCTACTGGCGGAAGTGATGGCTGCTAGAAAAACAGTTTTCCAGGAAATTAATTTAATGTGGCAGGTAACTGCTGGTTCAAAGGAAAGTAGTACTAAAGAATGCAAAACCAAGCTGAGATCCCACGGAGCTAAGGGATCTTTAAATGGAGGTTTTAGATGTAAGGCACCTTTGAGAAAGACCTTGCACAGATGATGGGAAATTAAAGGATGGTCATTGTAATCATTGTGAAAATTGCTGCTAACTGGACCCTAACGGTGGAAGCAGAGGCTCCTTGGTAAAACAGAGCGGCTAAAAATTGCAAAACTTTTTCAACAGGTGCCGAAAAGGGAACTAAATCATTTTCAGAGGCCCAAATTGAAAATATCTTCCATTTACTGGAATAGAGTCTCCCAGTAGAAGGTCTATGGGAGGCCCGAAGAATCTTTTATACTGGGGAAGTTATATTATTCTGCCTGGCAATTAACAGAATTGGAGGAACCAAGCTGTGAGCTTGAGAGTGCGCTGATCGGAGTGCACCAATCCCTGCAGGTGAGACAGTAGACCTGGAATTGGGTCTAGAATCCACAGGTGGTGAATCAAGTGAGGCCATAGAAAGGGGAACCAAATTTGCCTGGGCCAGAAGGGAGCAATGAGAATCACTTTGCTTCGCAACTTTTGGGCATTCTTTAGGAAGAGGGGTATGAGGGGAAATGGGGGAAAGGCATAAAGGAGACCAGAGGGCCAATCAAGAAGGAGATCATCTCTTGGGGACTCTCCCTGAGGGGGATTAGGGAAAAGTAGCTGCTGCACTTGTTGTTCATTGGGGAGGCAAAGAGATCGCAGCAAGGTTGGCCCCATCAGTGAAAGATTTCCTTTGCCATTTTGGGATTCAGAGAGCACTCATTAGGCAGCAGAATGTTTCTGCTCAGCTTGTCCGTTATCACTTTGGAACTCCCCGGGATATGCATTGCCACAAGAAAGCGGATGGAAGATATCACCTATTGCCACACTCTGAGTGCTTCCCGGAAAATGGGGTAGGAATTGGTTCCACCCTGTTTGTTGATGTACCACACCACTGACATGTTGTCTGACTGCATTGCAACTATTCCCAGAGGAAGGGCAGATGGAAAGGCTTGCAACAGTAGGAGCACTGCTCTCATTTCCAGGACACTGATGTGCAAGCTGGCCTCTTGTAGAGACAACGGGCCTTAGACTGTTCTTCCCAGACAATGTCCCCCACCCCATCTGGGAGGCATCCGTGGTCACTACGGCTTTGGGATGCGAGGAACAAAGGGATGGCCCATTAGGATTTCATCTGACTGCATCCACTAGGATAGAGCCTTTTTGTAACGTCCTGTTACTAAGATCAGGTGGGTCACTGGATGAGTTAGACTGGACCAACTGGAGGCCAGAAGCTACTGGAGTAGCCTCATGTGAAATCTTGCCAAGGGAACCAAGGTGATGGCTGCCACCATAGACCCTAGGGCTTGTAGGACAAGCAGGGCGGGCATTTATTTATTTTTTTACTACAATGAGCTGTACTTGATACCTTATCTTTTGGAGCCTGTGAAGGGGTAGAGAAGCTACAAACAAAACTGCGCTGAGGTGGGCTCCTACGAATTCTATGTCCTGAGTGGGAGACAGCTGTGACTTTTCATTACTGACTGTTATGCTCAGGGCACGGAACAAGTGTATGATGAACTCTGTGGCTTGAAACAGTGGATGCCTGGTAGGGATGGTGAGGAGCCAGTCATCTAAATAAGGAAACACCCGGAATCCAAGTAGTATCATGTGGGCCGTGACTGCTGCCATGCATTTTGGTGAAAACTCTGGGGGCTGTGGTGAGGCCAAAGGTAATAATTGGCCCATAGCTGAAAGTGGAGATACCTTCTTGGTGTTCATCCATCTTTATGTGGTAATACGCGTCTTGAAGGTATATACAACACATCCAATCATTTTCCCCTAGAAAAGAGAGAACAGATTGAACTGTGACTATCCAGAATTTTGTCTGCTGAACAAACTTGCTCAGAAGGCTGAGGTCCAATATTGGCCTCCAGTCCCCCAACATCTTTGGCACTAAAAAGAACCTGGAGTAAAATCTGGATCCTATTTGGTCTGGGGACCTCTTGGACGACTCTTTTTTTCTAGCAACTTTTGAACCTCTATGGCTGCTTGATCCCTCTGATTGGGTGGAGCATCAGGGATTTTTCTCTGTGATCTCAGCATTGACAAAGGAAGACCTGAAGAGCCCTGCAAATTCACACAAGCACATCCAGGTGTGGCTCCTTATAGCAACACCTGAACCCACTACATGGTCGTACCCTCAGCTGTATGTGCAATACGTGGATGAATTTGATATAGGCTCCAGAGTGGCCAGCTGAGGGGCAACATTATCCTGCACCTTGTCAGACATTGCTTCCATGACAGTATTTGATAATTCCTTAATCAGATCTCTCTGGAGTCTAGTAAAATGTGCCATGAAGTTCAAAGACCTGAGTGCAAAGGTTGGTGAAGCATAGACCCGCTTTCCAAATCTGTCCATCATCCTAGACTCCCGGTTAGAAGGATGGACAGTAGAAACTCTCATCAGCAAGTTCCTTCTTGGTGGTAGCTGCCACCACCATGGCATCTACTGCTAAACCCTTGGGCCAAAATTGATCGTCTTCAGGAGTTGATAAGATTTTGTCCGGTCTCCAGGAAACAGGCTCTATGGAGTCAGGGGCCTTCCAAGCTCACTGCATGATCAGCTTAATAAGATCGTCAGCTGGTGGGGTCACCCAGGAAATAGATGGTTGTGCACTGAACACTTGCAAGTACACAAGATTCCTCTGAGGTCAGGTCTTAGGGCTTCCAGTTACCTCTCCGCCTGAGGATCTCTAGGATGTCATCTTCAGGGGTTGACCAGGGGGAACCTGTCCTCAGTGACAGATTCTTCTGGGGAATCTAGGTGCTTCCTCTTGCACATCTTCTTACGGGGGGGGGGGGGCAGTTCCTCAGCTGGGATATCTGAGGAAGACTACAAAGAAGAGGGGTCCTCTACAGGGGTAACTTGAAGCTTTGGTGCTCGCTGTCCTGTCGTGGGAATTGGTCTCAGCTATGGACCAAAAGATATGGTAATGTGGCACTCTGATGCAGGAGGAACCCAGATGAGAGCCTGCAGAGGCTAAAGCTCTATTCATAACCTGGAAGGCAGGACCCCTCGAGAAGGAGTGAGAGCCCGGAACTGAAAAAGACCACCTCAGAACTGAGTTCACACCCTGACCCAAGAATCTGCCCTCTGAAGCAGTAGCCGGGGAAGGACCCACAACCGACAAAGTCCCGAGAGACAAGGTTGGCTCCGCATAAAATACAGGAGCTGATCCGAGACCCTCGGAACCAGAAGTTGAGTCTTGGCCCAGAGAATCTGTTGGTTCCACCAAGGGAATCGAAGAAGACAGAGCAACATCTGGTGCCAAGGTAGGGATACCTAATGGCACTGGAACAGCCGGTACTGGGGGGATCAAAGCATTGGGCTCCAAAGCTCTGGTGGAAGTCAAAGGAGGAGACAGTGTAGGAGTTCTTGGAGAAGATGCTCCAACTCTAGGAGGGAGAAGGGCCTGAGAAGGGGCAGGAATACATCTGACCGCCAACAGCTGATCCACCAATCTCACGACGTCTACCCTGGAGAAACTCCTGGAGGGTCGAATGGACAATCCTGAATGAGACACAGGTCATTAAAGAAAGGGACTGGACAACTGGCCTGTAAAGGGGTATATGGAAGGTGAATACCTCGTCCTGGGAAAAAGTTTCGGATCTGGTTTCGGCACTAAGGGGGTAGGCAGAGCCTGGTGAGGCGCCAGTGGAGAAGTTGGCACCGAGCCAGAAACTAAAGATGGTGGTGTAGATGCTGGTGCCATAGGCACAGTAGCAGCAGTAGTTGGTGCCGAGGATTAATTAAGTTGTAGTTTCAGTACCTTTGCTTAGAGTTCTGTGGAGGTAGTCAGAACCGTAGCCTTATGCTACTGATGCTGTGGGGGATGGAGGTACTGAGTGGATCTTCTTTTTGAGAAGGTCTGATTTTGGAGGGGAATCAGATTTGGACAAAGCTTCACTACAGGCAGTTTTTAACAAGCCCTTCAAAATGAGCTTATTCTGACACTCAACCAAGGCCGGTTACTAAAGGCCTGGCAGATGTCACAATTTTGGTCGAGATGAGAAGCTCCTAAACAATAAACACATGAAAGATGCCCATCAGAACTGGGCATCTTTCTTCCATAGTCTTGTCACTGTTTAAATTCTGAAGTGCCTTTATGCTTTTCCTCCTTTTTTTTTTAAAAAGGAAATTAGTGTCTAAAGGTAACAAGTAAACACACCAACACACACACGCACACGCACCCAAACACACACACACCTACCTATAGTTGCATGTATCTGCAATATGGTTGGAAACCAAAGTAGCTGGAGAAAACCCATGAGTATACAGAGTACAGGAAGGAAATACATACTCCACCCCGAAGGCATCCCCATCCTAAAACTGAAGCGAATAATCTCGTGTTGTCAGGGGACGATACTACTCGGTGCAACACTATACTCCCCAAAACTCACTGCAGTTAACACAATTTTTATTACAAATTATATATTACCCTTGCCCAAAGTACAGACATTCATGACTGTATTATTTACTGCCTAGGAAAATAAAGAGCATTGGACAGATAAATGTTATAATACAAGGCATTTTGTTACCTTAAAAAATGTCTGCTTCAAAATACTTCCACATTTTAAGAAGCCTGTCTAGTTTAAAGGTACAATATCACAGTGCATGCCTACCAAGTGTGTTGTTGATTTCATGCTATATTTAAATGCACTTTATTACTCAAAATGCATTCAGAAACTATTCTGTAAAACTTTTTTTATTTTTAGAAATACATAATTCAAACTTTTTGAGCTTTCTTTTCTTGCACACACTTTTTTTTTAAACAAACAAGACTGTGTTTGACAGACAGAGACCATCAGTAAAGGAACAGTCACCATTAACTTCCTGCTCAAAGCATCCATCTACAACCTTCACCTGTATACACTTATATTACTTTATGTTATTTGTTATATTAGCTTTCGATAAATGGAAGAGTCTAAGTGGAGAGAGCCCATTTACAATGCAAGCTAAGTGAGATAGTCTCTAGGTACAAAGCATATCATTATGACAGGAAAATATCCAAGCACATAATATTTACTACAAGCAATCAAAAGAAATACAGATGAAATTGGAACATCTTAATAGTGTACAATTAAAAAAGCAAAACTGAGAAATGAGAAGTTCAGTAAATAACATTAATACACTAGCTAGCAACATGACCTGTGGGTATCCATATACAGTATGTAGAGATATAAGGACTATTTTATTTTATCTGTTTATTGGGTAAGTTCAGCAGAAAGTTCAGCAGACCCTTTTTCATCACAACCAAGGTCCAAAAGGCACACAAATGTATATATTACACAGATGTTTTGTTTTGGCTAAGAAACATGGCACAGACTGATAAAGTTATTTAAAAAAAAAATTGTTACATGAATCAAGAAAGGATGGCTTTGTTACAGATATAAACCAAGATGAAACATTACAAAGTCATGTATAAACGCAATTATGACAATTCAATAGTGGAAGGGAAAAAAAGACAAAGGGACAGAGATATGGGACAGTAAAGAGAAGAGCGGTATATTAAGAAGGAATACAAGGGTGGACACAGAGCTAAGAAAAAAGAACAAGACATTTAGGAAAATACAAATATAATGAGATGCATAGGGAAACATGAAGAAAGAGAAATAAGTGTGGGGGAAAAACAATGAAGGACAATGGATAAATAACAAAGGAATAAGAAGAAATTGATCAAATACATTACACAGATGCAAGGGTATGATGGAAACAGAAAACTATGATTAGAATGAAGAAACTGCAGACAGACTGAAATAGAGTACAACTGAGTTAGTCCTTTTTTGCATGGCTTCCATTTGGTATCAGTTATGCACGTTCATAATGGAAATGCAGTTCTATGCTATAGCAATGTTCACCCACCTGAGCTCAGGCACTGTTCACTCACCTTTACTATTTACACTACACAATCATATTCTTTTTAAAGGAAGAAGAGTGAAACAAAGGCACAGCTGCCTCACCCCTTTACCAAAGCATATTCTGCGGGTACACTGTGTTACACACACATAGCCAACACAAGCATTTTGCTACTGATATCAGGGATCATGACAAAAAGAGCAAAAAAGCATTTCCATAACAATGTACTTTATTCAAATTAAACAATTCCTCTCAGCTGAAAATGAACCTCCAAGTTTTATTTTTTTTCCCTTACAATGACCTTTCTCCCCCCTGCTAACATCATTACCATCTGCCCCTTAGTACCCCAGGGTATTTGCAGCAATAACTTCCTAGTCAGAATTTTCTTACAGGTCATGTCCTGTTAATGATTCTTTAAAATAGAGATGCCTCTTAAAATATACAAGTATTTCGAACAAGATACATGCCTGGAGTGCAATCAGCAGTGCAATACAAACATTAGTACTGTCACGAAGACAAATGAATATGACTTCACATTTGGTGTTATGTTTGACAGACTAGGACAGTGAAGACACATATTCAGAATACTTGTTTCTGAATGGCACAGGCCAAGTGTTAAAACAGTCAAATAGTTATAGTACCTAAAACATAATTAATCAATAATAGGGTATTTTTTGACTAAATATTGAATAAAGATGTGTTTCTTTTTTTTTCCATAACACCTTTATTATTAATTATTACTAAGGTATTTATTGGCACATATACAGTAATATTAAAGAAAACAAACCATATTAACATTTTTTATTTACTTACATTATACATTACATATATGTTTTCTTTCTTTACAGTAACTGTCATTAACTCCAACCCTACATAAATTATTCAATTTCTGCCTTCCCTTAAACCTCATTCTTTCTCCTGAACATTATTCTGCATGAGTTGACCCCATAAAGTTCATTTATTTGTGTATAATTTGCGCCTTCCCTTTCTTCTAAAGGTCTCACTTCCAGTTCTTTCATCTCTTTTACAACATTCAGTACAGTTTGTTTAGATTTTGATTTCCATTTTCTAGCAATTGCTTTTTTGACAACCAACAGAATTAACCTTAATAAGACCTTTCTGTATCCAGACAATTCAGATCTTGTGTCTCAGCTCAGGAGTTATTTACTTAGTTGCAGCCATTTTCTCCCCCAACATTTCTAACAAGAGTATTCTGTTGGAAATTTTTAAAAAATACAAATTCATTATACCCCCCGCCCAAAAAAATTGTTCCCAATTACTTGTTTCTTCCTTATCACACCTCCAACATTTGCCATCTACCACAGGAAAATTCTTTGAAGTCTGCTTGGGGTGTAAAAATACTTGTACAAACACTTCCAAGCAAAAATCCCAAATCTTCTAGACTTTTTGTTACATACTTGGGAGCCATACATATGTCCTCTCATTGTTCTTGTGCAAATTGCTTTTTCAGTCTCTCTCCGCAATCTTTTCTAACCTGCTGATTGATTCTTACAGTAATCATACAATATTAAATATGCCCTACCAATCATCCCCTTTAAAAACAGACTCTTCTAGATTCGACTAAAATCTCTACCACATCAGGAAATGCCCCATCCCTTTCTCATACAAGTTTCTAATTAACAGGTAGGAGTAAGGATTGGAATATATGTGACACAGGATAATTTAGCCTGCATCTATGCAGTGAATTTGGCCCTTTAAGCCTGAAAAATCTACTTCTTGGAATATGACCACAATTCATATTTCCCTTGGAAGGGAAAAAGATGCAAAAATTGAAGTAAATCGCTCTGAAACACGCACCTTTTTACTTACATTGGTTCCCTTTGACATAACATCTTTGTAAATGAGCTTATTACCTTGGGTATTAGCTATTAAATAACACTAGCAAGAAAAACAATTATCTCATATATTTCTACGGGCTGTGACAAGATTCTCTCTGGATCCAGCTCTGTGGTTTCCTTGATTCTGACAGCTTGCATGGAGACAGAATCTTACTTGTAATACACTTGATTCATTCCTAGATTCTAAGATTCTTCATTCTCATATTTCACTCTGTCCTTTAGTGTAGAATTTTAACCTTACTATATTATAGGTCTCCTCCTCATGACAAGCACTATTTTCCCTTCATATGGCTAAAGATGGCATCCTTCTGGTTTTGCAGCATTCCTTCTCCATATCACAGTAAAGGCTGCAATACTGACTAGAAGGCATTCAAAAATGTGGACAGTTAAGATATAGTACCCTTCTCTCCTATTCTCCTTTCATTTTATAATCACTTCTTCCTTCTTATTATGAAGGAGCTTTTTTCTGCCTATCCTCAGATGGGAAAAACTGTGTTTACACAGTCATTTTTCACTTTTATTTATGCTTAGCATATTTGGGAAGAGCAAAAGAACTGACACTTAGTGGATACACATACTGCTGTTACTTGTTGGGTACAGTACTGACCAGAACACGATATGGGCCTGGCTAGAGTGGACAACAGCAGCATCTTAAATAATGTATGGTCCAACACTGCCCAATTAACCTGTGGATCTTTTAATCAATATCAGCTTCAAATCTATAAATCAAATAGAAAATAACCTGACCCAAGATTATACCTTTGCCTACAACCTCTACAGTCGCAATGTCTTGATGCAAATGTGCAAATTAATAAATTTGCAGCACTTAAAAAAAAAGTCACTCCCCCTATTCAGATGCTAGACTGAAAGAAAAAGTATCAGCAGTAAGCCGAATGAATTCAAATGTCACTCTTGACATTTCAAGTCATTGGTTACCTAGGTGATATGGCCTTTGTCTCGCATCTTTCTCCTTCCACCTTGTTTTCTATTCTGTTTGATATAGTTGACAGGAGGCAGTTCAAGGCAAAGACAGCTTGGATCACTTGTACAAACTGTTACCTATCTCCTCTGAAATATCTGTTTACAACAATTTTTATATGCGGGAGCTGTAATTTACAAAAGTCATGATATGATTTTGCCCAGTCTGAAATAACTTCCTGTGACTGTCAATGGGAAACAAAATAACATCAGATTAGTACAGCAACATAAAACAATAATACATTACATAGCAAAGTTAAGCTATCAGGACACTAAGCATGACTACTAAACACAAAATCAATACCCATGCAGGTCCAGTTATACAGATGGACAAACAGATTATCAAGCTCCATGCCAGAACCCATGCTAGTAAACAAAGCATATGATCAATTCTATGTTACTGGGGCGCACTATTGAGGAAGACAAACACTGCTGTGTGGCTGCAAAACAGTTATCTTTTCCAGGGTGGATTAAACTTACACTGGTTGTGATGTCTTGAATTAACCCAGGAATGTAAAAGGCAAAAACAGGAAAGGCACTACAAAATCACAATGTGCTACTGGCTTTAGATGGAACACATGTTGAAGGCAAATGGTAGAAACAGGAACCACTTTAAATATTAGGACCTGCAAAAAGGAGTTCCGAAATACAGATACTCAATGACTGAAAAAACAGACTTGTATATACTAAATCCAAGATGGCCATTTCCTAGGTAATAAGTTCAGGGGCTGCAGTTGGGCTTGCACCCTGCAAAAAAACAAGTTAAAAGGAGAAGTGTGATGTTCAAAATTCACTCTTCTACTTCAGTTTTAGTATTTTTTTTTCGGTCTGTCGGCACTCGATGTTATGAGTGCCGACAATTCACTAAGGAGGCATAGGAAACAGCTGACAGATTTGGTGTGGCACAGCTCAAATAGAACTAGTGAAGACTCTATATGGGATGCAGGAGAACATGACTATAGCACCAAAGTCTTTATTTAAAGCCTTGCAATTCATCTCTAGACATGCTGCATAAAGGCAAGCGTCCCCCAAGGATCCATTAAGTATATTAAGGTACACAACAGATATGTAGGTTCTCAACAATCTAAGTCAGTTTTCAAAAGTGTCAGATGCAATATGTAACATCTAGGAGTTCCTTTCTGAGGACTGTATTTCTCAGCATTTCTTTCACTTCATAGCTTTTACACTTAAAAACATACATGCTTCTCACCATAACATGCCATGGTATCACAGTAAAGGTCTAGGAGGGACTGTCGAACCTCTAGTTCTCCAGTTTTGGCCCCATGAAATGCACCTGCAGGTCATAAATAGGGATACCAAATTATTAACATGCCATACTTACACGGCTATCCATTTACAAAAAATATGGAAGAGCCTCAAATTCAGAGGAATGACAGGAGGATACTATATAACCAGTGGAGAGCACTTTCTAGAAAGCCATATCTTTTGGCGAGAACTCATTGTTATATCTTATTGTGAGAAGTCCCCTGCAATGGTTAACAGGTGGAAGAACCCAAGGAAGTATCAAACTAGCCTGCCAGGGAGGAAAATGTCAGTGAAGGGCTCAAAAAGGAAGAACTCAGAGGGCTAAATCCGGAAGCAACTTGTTGATAAAGAGGTTCATCTCTCAGACTCATGGTCTGAGCAGTAGTACTTGGTAAAGGTCAAAATGATAACCAAAAGACTGTGAACTAAACTTCTTGACTGGCCCACTCTTAAAACAGGCTCTGAAAGAAACCACACGTTTAGTGAAGTGGTCTTTAAGTGTAGTCACCAGGGAGCATTTAATAGCAACCATATGGATAAGGTTTGCTTAACCATATAGCTAGACACTGCTTATACAAAATACAGGAGATGAACAGCTGGTCTGCCTTCCTCAAGTTAAGTACCCCCTTCAGATAAAACCTGAATTGGCAATGTAAGTCAAGGTTCTTAAAGATCCACTTTATCCTGATTTCTGCCTCTGAAAGGAAACAGGCAGGTGATTATACTGGTTCAGGGAAAGGTTCAAAATCATTCTGAGTAGAAAATATAGCTTAATCTTGAGGGACATCTAATCCCATGAGCAGCTAAAAAGGTTTTAATGGGCACTAGAAACAACACTGTCAAACAGATCAATTTTAAATCCACTAAATCATCTGGTTCAAAAGGAGGAGTGGAAACATTATCTTGAAGTTCAACCTACAGAGGGCAAAAGATTCTTGAATGACAATGAAGCAACACCCCTTCTGCCTTTCAGAAGAATGACAATGCAACACTCTCTGCAGAAACTGCTGAACAAGCATGTGCTATGCCTCTGTTCTTCCATCAACCACATCACTCATTGCCTCTAAATTCATGGAATTACTCAGACATTAAACTGAACAGGTAATTCTCAGACATGCGTGACAATCATCTACAAACTCAATGACGTGGGTGGGGAGGATAATTCCACACTCAGAAGGAAAACCTATTCCATTTTGCAGAGTGGATCTGTCTAGTGAAAAGCTTTCCATCAGCCTCTCTTCCACTGACATCAGGCAGAATTAGAGTATCCAATGGAATAACCAGGCCTGAACTCACTCACTCACTCTCTCTCTCTCTATTGGTAGAATTATTGCAGTCTATGTACAAGGATCCAGTGACACAAGCACGAACAGTGTTTTGGACTCACAGACGGGTTCCTAGTGAGAGTAGATGTGCATCAGATTTCAACTCTGAGCCCACTGCTGTTCATATCGGTGATGGTTTACATTAGCAAACAGGATGGAGATGACAGATAAACAAAGTTGAAGCAAAAACACAAGACTGCCACCAAAATGCTTGTGTCAAATAAAGATTTTTATACTGGATTCTACAGCCGTCTCCAAGTCCAGGTGTTTTGCTGTTTATGCTACATAAACAAAATTGCTGTATGCAGATGAAGTGCATTTACAGGCAAACTCTGAACAAGAACTTCTGCAAAGGGAAGGAGAATGGAATGAAATGCAAGCCTGAAAGCACACAGGATGAAACTGAGTACAGATAAGACAGCTGCAATGGCAGTAAATGGAGGAAATCAGAAGAAGCTGAGAACTGAGGTAGAAGGGAAACAGCTGAACAAGTTAACAGACTCAAGTATCTAGGAGGGATGGTTGAGGAGAAAGGAAGTCTAAATGAGGCAGTCAAAGCTAGAATCAGAGGGGCTGCAGCTTAGAGTGTCAGGGGTAGCATGTGACAAAAGAATGAAAAATCTGAAAAGTAAGGTGTACAAAACAATGGTGCTACCAGGACTGCTGTATGGTACAGACACATGGGCAGTAGAGGCAGAGCAGATGAGGAAGCTAGACGTGATGGAGATGAAGTGTCTGACATGGGCGGTAGGATGCACACTGTGGGACAAATGAAGAAATGAGGACATAAGAGCAGAAGCCAAAGTAGCTCCACTTACAGAGAAGGCCAAAATGAACACATTACGGTGATTTGCCACATGTCCAAGAAAGCAAAAGGCATCTGTCAAACAAACAAATTAATAAATAAAAAGAAGACTCAGGACAGGCAGGAAGAATTCAAGAAGAAATAAGAGCATCCAGCAAAGAGGTCAATGGATTGTGTGAGAGAAGACCTGTGGCTGTCAGGCATAACTATTGAGGAAGGTAAGAGAATGGCACTGAATCAAAAGATTTGGTGAAAGCTGAAGCAACATCCAGACCCCATGTAGAAAATAGGAAAAAGGATTTTGCTGACGATAACAGATTTATATTTTATCTTACTGCTACTAGTTTCTTAATACCTGTACAGGAATGTTTAAATACAAATTACTGCTAGAATAGTCTTAGTTTTAGCTATTCACTGACATTTATTTTAGTATATACCTTAGTTGCGTTTGTAAACTTTTGCTTAATATATGCTTCTTTGCACTTTGTGTCTTTTGTAAAGTATTTGGTGATGAGACATTATAATAAAAGCTGATACTTTCACATTTAGTTTGAACAGTTTCAGAAAGAAGGCAAAGTGAAAAAAAGAACACTTTGATTTTTCAGACAACCTACAGGCAAAATCAAGGACTTCCAAAATGGCTGCACATTGATTAACAGCTTAACTCTAGCTATCCCAGTGTCAAACTGAAACTCATCAGAGAAAGCCAGTAGACCTTTGTGTCTATGGGTAAATTTCAGTAACTTTCTAGTAAGTGTACTGCCTGAATGCCAGGAAAAAAGAAATATAGAGCACCAGGAAAAAGGCAAAAAGCAACGCAACCTCCAGACATGACTTCCAGTAACCTACAGGAAGATGCAAGGCAAATGCACACAAACCTGGTTAAAATAAACAAAACACCGATGGACTATATCAACTCAAACAGCAAAATAATGGAAACAATGGAAAAAGCTTTAAACAGACATTCAGATGAGATGATAAAGCTGCAAAAATCAGATGTTGAAATGAAGAAAAAGGCTGGCTGAATATGAGCATGGTCAAGAAGTGATGTTTCAAACAATAAAAGAATTGGAAGACAGAGAGCATAGGGAAAACCTCAGATTTTCAGCTACACCAGAGAAGCTGAAAGGAACAGACTGCATTAATTTTATGAAAGCACAAATAAGCAACTGGACTGGTATTCTACAGCAGGAGTAGTTAGTTAACAGAGCACATTGTGTGTATGCTCCAAACCTGGCTATGAAAAAGCAACCTAGACCTTTAATGGTAAAGATGCAATTCGAGCAGCAGGAGTTGATTCTGACAAAACTGTGGCAGAAGAATCAAATACTAAAAGTGGGAGACAGCAGAGTGTTTGTGGAGAATGATTACTCATTGTACACCAGGCAGAAGAGAAGTAAATTCATTGCACTATGCAGGGAATTTCGAGAAGCAGGTGAGAGATTCAAACTACTGTACCCAGCTTTCTTCAAGATATTCTTCCTGGAAGGACAAAATAATTTTTGATGAAGTAAATGCTAAGGAGGAAATACAAAAGTTTGTTGAACAAAAAGTGAGTTGTGAAACAGAAGGAGATTCTGCTTCTTGTTCTTCTGGTAATATAAAACACAACGAGACTGTACCTGTGAAACCTTCTCCGCTGTTTCAAAGGAAAATGTTGGAGAGAAGGAAAGAAGCACAAGAGCTGACTAGAAGAATCAAGAGAATGTTGGGAATGAAACAGAGACAGGATTTGGGAGATGGAGATGAACAGTAATAAAACCAGTAACTTAATGTGGGATTACAGTGCAATTATTATATTTGTGAAATATGACAGAAAAAGAAAATCTGGAAATATTGGACTTTTCCAGGATTTGTTGGACTTGTAGGGGATTCTAAAGTATATGCCCTATATCATGTCACAGATGTTCAGAAAATGCTTTGGGGAGGGGAAAAGAGGGAAGAAAGTTAACTAAGTAAGGAAAACATTTTTTTTTCTTAATACTATTTGTGGTGTATGGTTTTCTTTGCATGCTGCAAAGTAAAGTTTTCTCAGTAATTTTTAAGCATAATAGGGATTGTAAATAGGTGCTGCTGTTTTTTCCCCTCTCTCTTTCTTCTTGTGCAGGTTAAAGAAATGTAGGCACTGCAATGTAAAAAAAAATGTGGTTAAAAGAGCATGACAAAATAAAAACTAATGTGCTTTTTCTCATTCTTGCATGGGGAAATGACCAAATTGAGGACCTTAGATTCATTTAGTAACATGTTTTAACAGAAAGCAAGCAAATTAATATTGAATATTATGAGACTTTTTCCTATCAAATGAAGGTATGCTTAGCAGCAGTTCTGTATCTGATCCTCATGTCCCATTGGAAACAATCTGATACAGAGAAATTGACTGTCTGATTCACATGTATCCATGGAGACAAACTGATAATGAGAAATTGGCTTTCTGATTCTCATGTCTCCATGAGAAATTGGTTACAGTCTGGTGGAGAGTGACTGGCTGGGGAAATAAAAAAGAAAAGAAAAACTGGCTAGAAGATAATGTTCTCTGAAAGCATTCAGGGGTTTTCCCAGCTGGCAGGGCTATACAGATAAGATAAAACCAGTTAGTACTTAGTAGAAGCACAGGCCGCACCATGAGTCTTAGCATGGATAATCTTTCCTTTAGGTTAACTCAAGTCTGTGAGTGTGGCTGTCAGTTTGGGACATTTGTGTAGACAGCTCATACTGGTGTCTAATTAATTCTATATAATTGTGCTGTTACTGGTGGACATAATCACATTAGAGACCCAGGACAGACTGTTGCTTGCAATATTTGTATCTGTGACTGCATAACTGTTAGCTGAGGTCCCTTCTCACTGATGTTTTTCCAACTGGCTCAGTATCTGCATATACTAGTAGTTGGTTCAAGACATATTTTCCTGTATGCAGTAGCTATTTGCTCAGTTTGTTTTTTGTAATCTTTATAACATATCTTTACCATCTCAAAAGTGCTTACTCCTCTCTGTACTCTTCTTTTCTAGACCTAACACCACTCTTAAGTACTCAACTGTGGTACCACCTTTATCATTCTTATAAGAAAAGTGCAGTCCGGGTCTGAACTGTCTGCAAACAGCTAAAGTTAACTTTGAGTATGTGTCTACCTGTTTGAGCTTCATTATTCCCTGGAGAGCACTCTGCTTTGGCTTGT
The DNA here is from genome assembly GCF_019279795.1 of Protopterus annectens. Taxonomy (NCBI): domain Eukaryota; kingdom Metazoa; phylum Chordata; order Ceratodontiformes; family Protopteridae; genus Protopterus; species Protopterus annectens. Next base: position 610,615,510 of record NC_056739.1, read on the forward strand.
AAGCAGCCCCCCCCTCACACACACACACACAAATCTTCCATTTTCTCTCTTATTCCCTTCTGTTATCAAATAGTATCCATAACTGATAAATACTGTGTGTTTGTTAATTTAAACTGAGACCACAGTAGCCTACTGATACAAGGTTATCCTGTTTTTCCACCTGAGAAATGGTTAAGAAATGACTTAGTTTCAGAGCAGTCCTTGGTCAATTCTGATTGTTTCTTAAACACAAACTTGTCTTTGCTTTGGCTCATTAGCAGCAGTAGAAAATAACTGCCTGCTCACACCCTTGTTCTCCCTCTCTCCCTTCCCTGTTTATTACCTTAAGCTCATCCCAAAGTTAATAAATATTACCTGTGGCAGGCATAATGTTTAAAATTACAACCACCCTTTGAGCACCTCATGCTCGGCTCTGCCATAAAACTTATTAAAACTGCCTGAACTGGGGCACAGCTAACTGATAGTTTGTGGAAATACAGGGTACCTACCTGAGACTCCACATTCACTACCATATGTTCTTTTATCAGTTTACTCTGTCACCTGACTGTTTCCAGCCCCCTCATAAGAGCAACTAACAGGGTCTCTACCCGCTTCGCTCCCCACCTTGCCTCCTATTCCTTCCCATCCCCAGTGGTCTTACCTTTATTACACTCACAAACCTCTCCCATCATTCCAATAGCCAACCACGGCACTAAACTCAACACTACCTCCTCCACCTTCCCACTACTAGCACTCCTCCTCAGCTAACATGTATAAGCATACCATATCTATGCTCACTGCATGCACTCTCCTTGCATATCTTACAGCCTACCAAACTCCATCATTCCCCCACTCAACCACTACCACTGTACTACTACTCACACCACCACTCATGTCTCACCCTCACTCAGCTACCCTCACACCAACTCAAGAACCATCCCTATGCACCTCCAGCATATTCTAGAAACTATATTACTCAAACATAAAGCATCCCTACAACTGAACATAGTAACCCTCCCACCATACCTATTATCCACAGAGCACAATCATAAAGTTTCCCTAATAAACAAACACATTCAAAAACTGAGAAAACTAATAACCTCATGCATATCAAAACTAGCCCTAAGTGGAGACATCCACCCCAACCCTGGCACTACCATCTCCAACCCCAATCCTCATAATCAGACTAGAAACCACAACTTCTCCCATATCACAGCCAAGAGAAAGCCAAGTGACTTCCTTCTACTAAGCCTAAATATTAGAAGTATATCCAACAAAGTCCATGAACTCCATGCCACCATAGACTTGTACTCCCCAGATACAGTCATCCTGACAGAAACTTGGCTAAAACCTCACATTACCAGTGAGCAAATCCTCCCTACCGGTTACGGCAAACTAACAGTAGACCAGCTAAACAAGAAAGGAGGCGGTGTAGCTATAATATTTAAACAGCATCTAAACATTCAGACAATGAAGAAATAATATATACCAACCTCAAAATAAACCAAAACAAAACCATCAACATAATTGGATGCTACTTCCCACCTGGCCAAAGCATCCCTCCACTAGAAAACCTCCTCAGCTGGTCTACCCACCATCTCCCCCAAGAAACTATAATTTTAGGTGATTTCAATATTGACTGGCAATCCTGTTCTGGCAACCATCCAACCCATCATGTAAACCTTCATGGCTTCACCCAACTAGTCCAGTCGCCAACCAGGATAAATAAAAACACACTACCCTGGATTGGATACTAGTCAGTAAGGGCCCCCAGTCATATATAACAGGCTGCTTATCAGATAGCCTCAGTGATCACTCCCCAACATTCCTACTCAAAAAATACCTATACCAAGCCAAACCTGTCATCTACCGTCAAATACGTAAAAAACTAAACTTTAACCCACTCACATTCATCTCATCCCTCAAAGAATGTAACTGGCATCCTCTAAAGTACATCAGTCTTGATGATGCAGTTAATTTTTTAATACTACCTTCCTGAGCATCCTTAATTACCATTCTTCCATAAGACTTTCCAGAACCAAAGCACAACCCTCCCCATGGCTACAGAAAACCACTAAGTCAAAAATGAAAAACAGGGATAAAGCCTGGGAGCACTGGTGCAAAACCAAAACCCCCTCAACTAGACAGAAATTCCTAGAACTACGCAACAGAGTCAAAAAACTAATAAAACAGGACAAATTCCAATACTACCAGTCTGCCCTAGACTCCTCCCAACACAGCCCCAAACAATTCTGGTCCTCCATAAACTCCATCCTCCACCCAGGTAAAGTGAGTACCCCTCCTCCTAACATCCCTCACTCCTCTGAAAATATTGCTACCTCAATCAACACACACTTCACACAAACCATACTATCACTAGCTAAACAACACAACCCCCTCCCCTCCAACCCACACCTTCAACTAGTAATCTCCCCACTGCCTTCTCTTTTTCTCCTGTACCTACCTCAAACATAAAAAACTCTTAACTAAACTTAAGCTCACCAAATTAGCAGCAGACAACCTCCCAAGTGAATACCTACAAATCGCAGCTAATGCTCTGGCCTACCCAGTATTCATCTTGATTAACCAATCTCCGTCAGAAAGTTATGTTCCCACACTATGGAAAGTATCACATATAATTCCCATCCACAAAGGCGGCCCCTCCACAGAACTAACCAATTACTGCCCCATAGTTATTCTCTCTCCACTCTCCAAAATACTAGAGAGATGCATTCACTCTCAGGTCTCAGACTACCTCCTTACTAACAACCTCCTTTCCAGTACTCAGCATGGTTTCTGACCAAACCATAGCACCACCACTGCCTTAATCTCCTTTACTAACACTACCCTTCTGCATAAAAACAATGGCTATCTTTCCTCTGCTACTTTCCTAGACCTATCTAAAGCATTTGACATGGTCCCACACAAACAACTCATCTCTGTCTTCAATAACCTATCCTTCTCTCAATCAGTCACCAACTGGTTTCAGAGTTACCTGTCTGACTGCCAACAATTCGTTGTATGGCAGAATGACATATCTCCCCAACTACCTGTCTCTACAGGGGTTCCCCAAGGATACATCCTTGGACTCCTACTCTTCTCTATTTTCACCAATAATCTAGCCTCTGCCACCAAACATGGCACACTCATACAATACGCAGATGACTCAACCATTATCTGCTCAGCCCAGTCCCTACCCAAACTGCAAAACGTCACACAGGAAGCCTTTTCCTCTGTTGAAACTTGGTTATCCGATGCCCAATTAATACTCAACCCAAACAAAACTAAACTACTCATCTTCCAACCCACCAAAGATACTCAAAACAACTCTCACTTTAACATCACAGCAAAAGACAACACCACTATACACCCATAGACAATAAACTAAAATTTGACATTCACATATCCATGACCATAAAAAAAGTCCACAAAAAATAGGAGCGTTATACAGAAATAAGCAACTTCACACCAAAGCAGCAAAGATTTCAGTAGCAAATTCCCACCTTACCTCCACCCTACTTTATGCCTCTCCAATATATACCAACCTAAGGCAATGCGATCTAAACAAGCTGGAGACCTGCTACAAAAAACCCCCGCCAAATTCGCCACAGGGGCATCCTGCCGTAGTCATCACTGTCTTTCACTTGCTGAACTGGGCTTGCTTGAACTCCCTCACCTCCTTCAATAGTATCAACTTACACTCGCCCACAAACTAGTAAACCATCCTCTAAATGTCCCATCCCTCCAGAATCTACTCCAACCCTATTGCACCGCCAGACTACTAAGATCCAGCAACAAAAAACACCTGCTGATCACTAAAGCCAATAATTCTGCTGGTGAAGCACTATTCTCTTGCGCCATAGCCAAATTATGGAACTCCCTCCCACCCACAATTACCTCTGTACCATCATGCACCCACTTCAAAACTTTACTAAAAACGCATCTAAAAACATGCTGGCTATGCCCTTGCAACTCCCACTCTAATATCACCCACCCCATCCACCCACTACCTTTCTTTCCACCCCACTAACTACCTTGATTATAGCAAGCTCGGATGATAAGCCTACTACTTATTATACAGCAGGAACTTCTTATTGTAACAATTGTTAATGTCTATTATGTACTTCGCAGATAAAGATTCTAGTTGTCTGCTGATGTACTATGTTCTTCATCTGTAACTATGTCTGTAATTGTTAATTTCTGTGTAAATCCAATGTAACTACTGTCTGTATATTTTAAATGTGGAGCTTTTCTCCCCGGGCCTCTGCTGAAAATGGACCTACGTCCAGTCGGACACTCCCTGTCAACAAATGTAAATAAATAAATAAATTTGTTCCTATTAGCAAGGTAAAACTTCAATATTTGACGACATACATAGTTTTGTGTGTTAGTTTTAAATTAATAGGTTTTAGGGGGGTATTTTTTGAGGGCTTTCAATAAAACAAAAATGTTTTGTAAGATGTGACATAGGGTAGGCTCAAGTGGATATGACAAGAAACAACTATGCAAAAGTTCAACCTGCCAAACAGTGTGCATGGATGTAACACAAAAGTTGGAACTAGACATTTAACAAAAAAGGTTTTATACATAAAGGTGGGAATAATAACTTTTTAATACAATTATCCTTTCTGTAATGTCTTTAAATGTCAATGGTCTAGCAGATAAATACAAAAAAAAAAGAATAGTGAACTAAATAAAAAAGTAAAGTGCAAATAGCTATGTTACAGGAGACACACTTGGAAAGAACTGAACATGTGAATCTGATAAAGAAAGGTTATCAGGATGGTTATTCAGCAGAATATCTGGGACAAAGCAAAAGAGGTTGTACTTACATTAACTGCAAGAGAAGCTCTAATAGTGATACAAGAGGATAAAAAACATAATAATGGCAGATTTGTAGCGCTAAGGGGCTCCTGTAAGAAAATTCTGGGAGAAATAATCAGTTATCAGCAAGGAAAATTAAAGGTGGGGACTGGAATTTGATTTGCAACAGTGAAGATGTGTCGGGGGCCCAAAAGGGAAAGTATAACAAAGGAGGGTAACTTTTTGAAGAAATTTATGAAAATACTTGGCATGGAAGATGTGAATTCTGTAACAGGAGCTTGGAGTGAATTTACATACTGTTCCCCAAGATATAAAAACTGAGCTAGGTTAAACAGAATTTACATTTCATAGGACCATGTGCATTTAACTAAAGGTCTTGATATGCACTCAATAATCACTAAAATAAAAACACAGAGTAATGAAATACAAATGAGACACCGATGCTTTCCATCTATCTGTTGAAAAGAGAGGAATTTAAGGAATGGGTAGTGGAGATTATTCAGGAGCTATTCGAGAGGATAGAAATTATTTCTGAAAATATAGCTGCGGAGTGGGATAAAATTAGGGTGGAGTTTAAAAACAGGGTAGAAATAAAAGAAAGGGAGCTATGGTTAAGAAGTAACACAAATTATTTAGAGGGATTGACAAATGTTAAAGTATTGGATAATAGTGGGAATTTCACACAAGAAGAGGATCAACTGCAGAATGCTAAGCAGAAAATAAGGGATTACCTTGATAACATACCCAAGTTTAGAAAGAATGCTGTTAACCAACTGTTTTTTTTTTTTTGAGAACACTAGAGCACAAAAACATTTAGCACAACGACTCAGACAGCAGAAAGTAGAAAGGGCTTAGGTAGCCTGTAACAAAGAAGGCAAAAAGAGATCCTGTAGAGGTATTAGAAACATTTTGGAAATTCTATGAAAGACTGTATAAAGCAGAGAAATCTGGAAATCAAGAAAAGATACAAATGGAAATGTTTATGGAAGAATTAAATATGCCAAGGTTAGAGGTAGGTGAGGCTGAATTGCTAACAGAACAGGAAGAGATGAGATAAAAATTGTGATGTATAACCAATCTACAGGAAAGTCCTCAGGAATAGATGGCATTCCTATGGAAGTTTGGAAGATACGAGGGGAAAAACAGATAAAGATTTGGAAGGTTTTGTCTAACAGTATTTTAAGAGAAGAAGAAGTGCCAATATCCTGGAAGAAAGCAGTGGTAGCTAAAATACCTAAAGACAGTAAAGAGCCGTCAGATCCAGCTTCATAGAGGCGTTCATCTCTACAATAGCTAAAAGAATGGCTAAAGTAATGCCAAAATTGATAGATATGGATCAATGTGGTTTTGAGGAGGGGAAACAAACATTTGACAACATTAACAGAACACTGATAACCCAGAGGGAAGCAGAACGTAAGAAAATATCATTGTTGTTGGTGGGTCTTGATGCAGAGAAAGTATTTGACAGAGTAAGCCGGGACTCTATGAGCAGGGTAATGGAAGCATTTGCATTTCTTGAAAAAAATGCTAAGGTTGATTAGGAGGATATATGAGGGATCCGAGGCAAAAATTAAAGTGGGTGGGGTCCTCCCTGATAATTTCTGCTTCAGCAGAGGAACCAGGCAGGTGTGTCCTCTTTTCCCTTTGTAATTTGCATTATATTTACAACCACTGTCAAAGAAAACAAAGGAACTCAGAAATTCAAGGATACAATTGGTATGGTAGTCAAGAAAAGCTGGCTCCAGAGAAGAGAAGTGTTGTGGAACATTTGAGACTGTTTCAAATATTTTCGGGATACAAAATTAATGAAGCTAAAACAAAGGCAATAGCGGTAAATTATGTACCCACATATGAACTGGTTCAGCAATATCCATATTCACGTGGATACGATAAAATGAAGTATTTAGGAGTATAGATTAAAAATTATTCCGGTGTGGCAGCTAAGGATATGTGGGAATAAAATAACTGAAAGATAATACAAGAAATGAGAAAATAGAAGCTTTGTTATATAGATATGGATAGTAAGCTACAGCAGTTAAAATGTTTTTAGTCCCATTGGTCTTATACACAGGTCAGGCATATTTTTTATCAACCACAGGAGAAATTGTACATAGCAATTACTAAAGAGCTGAAGGACTTTATCTAGAAAGGGTCAAGTGCGATAAACTGATTCTTCCAGTAAAACAGGGAGGATTAGGATTACCCAGTTTGAAGCGGTACTCCAGAGTTGCACAGTTAAGGCTCCTATAAATAGCACAAGCAGAAAAATATAATTCAAAGTGGAAAGGGATGATGATGAAACTGAGGGAACCTCACGAAACAAGAACAGACTGATGAAACTGGGGGAACCTCAAGAAACAAGGAGAGACTGAGGTTTTGGATGCAGGCCTTTAAAAAGAATATACAGAGTGTTATATCCATAAATTAGCAGAAAAGTATCCTAAGAACTAAGCCAACAAGGAAATGGAGAAAGGAGATTCTGCCGATAGGGATGACTGTAATTAGGGATATAGATAATAGGCAAGAGGGGGATGGAATTTATTGGAGAAAACTGGCGAAGAACCAAGGTAGAGAGCAGATAACTAGAAGGGGAAAGATGACAGAATGGGAAGATGCCAAGAATTTATTTGAACTGCAAGTTAGAGAATGCTTTCCTTATCAAGAATTGATATCAAAGTATAGGCAAAGAGAAAGAAATATGGGGATCCTAAACGAAAGACCAGTACTGATAGAGATTTTAGTAGAATCTAGAACTGAAGCTGCCATTAAAAAAAGGAATAATTAGTGCAGCATACAAAATATTGCATGATAACTATAAGAATCAATCAGAGGAGGTTAGAAAGGATTGGGAAGAGAGATTGGATAAGCAATTCACAAAGAAATAATGGTAGGATATATGTATGTCTCCCAAATATGCAACAAAATCTACAAGATTTAGGATTTTTGCTTGGAAATGTTTACATAGACATTTTTATACCACAAGTAGACTCCAGAAAATTTTTCCTCAGGTAGAGAGGAAATGCTGTAGGTGTGAAGGGGAAGAAAGAGGTAACTGGGAACATATTTTCGAGGACTGCGGTGAGTTGGCACACTTTAACGATTCCCTGTGGGATGCACTGCCAGATATGCTGGGTGGGTAGATTTGTGTGATGAGGGAGATGATTTTTCTGAGTTATGATACAGAATCGGAATTGCCTAGACATGGTAAGACCTCCTTGTGTCTAATTATGGTGGCTGCCAGGAAAGCAATTACTAGAAAATGGAAATCAAAATCAAACCAACTTTACTAGAAGTAGTGAATATAGAAACAGAGTTAAATCAACTGGAACTGAGATCTTTAGAAAAGGGTAGGAGCAAACTACACAGGAAAAATGGGAAGTGTGGGAGCAATACATATAAGGGAGGAATGAGGTTTAAAAGAAGGCAGGACTTAAATGAGCTATGTAATGTCTGAGTGAAAATGATTGGGTAAATTACAAGTGATGTATAATGTTTGCAACTGGGAGTGTGTCAGTGTAGTTTGTGATGTAAAATGCTTATGATTGTGTCAATATGGTTTGTTTTCATTTATATAACTGCATGACTGCCTACGTCATAAGTGATGGTTTAATAAAATGTTTCTTGTTAAAAAAAAGGGCAGGAATTGAATAATTTATGTAATGTTTCTTAGGTTATAAGATATATTAGCAATATATGTGAAGTGTAATGTTTGTAAATGTGAACTTGTTAATACAGTTTGACGGCCCCTGCACAAGTGAGGGGAAGTCCTTCATGAATAGTCCATTGCACATCCCTTCCCACTACATTGCCAGATGCATGTGGTTATGTCCAGGAAGAATCTAAGAAAAATACCTGAACACATATTCCTGATGGCTATCAGGAAGATGGCCTCTCCTAGTAAACCCTCTCCTCAGTGATGGGAAAAGCACATTTGCGTAAAATCTTACCATAACAGTAAATGTCCTTCTCTTCACTGTTGCAGTATTCTTTACAATAGAGACCCCTTGCCAATGGCAGCCCGACGCCTGGCCAGTATACCAAAGCCTTTTGGTTGTAAAGGGTATGCTGTAAGTCACGTGTATGCTCCCTGTGCACGGTGCAGGGCATAGAGGTAACTTCCAGGGTTTACTATCAATATTGCGAAAGGGAAAATGATTTCCATTAGCAATATCGAAGTAAACCATTGAATCTGGAATCCTGACCTCTTCACAATGTCGACCCAAATGATCGAGACATTTGAGTCGAAATTGTCACCGAAAACATCACATAATAGCCATATAGCAGCTGATGTAAATCAAACTTCTATGCGACATATTACATTTTAGCAGGGGGCAAGCCCCCCTGCACCCCCGTGTGGGGGGCTGCACCCCCACACCCCCTGCTACTAATATATGCCAACTTCGAAATCGCACTACGGTGGGGATATGGATGAATTTCCAATCCCCACTGTACTGAGATCTCCGTACATATCATCGAACACACTTATGCGAATGCACTACTGCATTTGCATAAGTGTGTTCAACTATTCCATACACTTTTCATTTTGTGCATGACATTCTGATTTTTGACATTCTGATTTTCAGCAGCATACGTGCCGACTGAATGTAGTTCGCACAAATTATAGTAAACTGACTTCCAGACATACCATCCTCAGAACTGAAAAAAGCTGGAGTATTAATGACAGTCCAAGGATAAAAATAGGCAACAAGCACATCCAGAAGGAAAAAGAACCAGGGGGAGGAGGGAGGGAGTGAATACTGCAACAATGAAGAGAAGGACATCTACTGTTATGGCAAGATTTTACACAACTGTACTATGTAGTTCTATATTACTGTTGCAGTACTCTTTACAATAGGGAGAGTACAAAAGCTCAGGGGGAGGACTGGGAGGAGGAAGGGCCAGTAGAGCCCTCTAGGAAGCAATAAAGAATGTCCCTGGCAAAACCAGCTACAGCCCTAGAAATCACATCCAACCTATAGTGCTTAATAAAAGTATGCATAGAAGTCCAGGTTACTGCCTCAAGAATACAATTAGTATCCAAACCATTGAAGAAAGCAGCAGAAGAAGCCACAGCTCTACTGGAATGAGCCTTAACAAAAGAAAGAAGGCTCTTGCCATGAAAAGAAGAGCAAAAAGAAATGGCTTTAGATATCCAAGAAGGGATGGTTTGCTTGGAAACAGCCAAAGCTACAGATCTAGGATGAAAAAACAAAAAGCTGATCAAATTTACAAAAAACTTTAGTCTTATCCAAATAATACCTAGTTGTCTATGCAAATCCAAGGTATACAAAACCTTCTCACCAGGAGACCACGGTGAAGGAAAAAAGTGGGCAAATGAATAAACTGAATAAAGGAAAACTCCACCCTAGAACTAAAAAAAAACTATTTTTTTTCACTCTGTCTTTGTTTCCCAACCTATTTTAACACCTTAAAATCCCTCCATGTGCTTTATTTGTAATTTTAGCCTGTTTTCCACAACATGGCTACCAATAGGGCTTGATGTATCAACGTGATGTTGTACTCCCTCAAGCCTTTCTCTTTCCTGTAATACTTTGTATGACTCACGCCAGACATAAGGAAGTAACTTTGATTTCCCATGCCACTGACATATAATGGGATGTGGGAGGGTCACTCTTATTTTCTTTACCGCTTCTGTAAAAGGACTGCTTCTTTTCTGCCTCTATTTATGTTTGGCTCAGACCGTGATTTACACTATACTTAGAAGTTATCTAGCTACAGCCAGAAAAGTAACTACATTTCAAGTCTTTGTTCAGTGTTCTTTTGTAGTTCAAGAGGAATTGAGAGTCCCCTCCCCCCACACTACTGCAGCGGTGTTAAAACTGTCACTGCACTGAGACACCCTTGCAGAATCAATTCCTTAGCCTACAAAAGAAAACCCTGAACAAAGGCCTGCAATTTAGTTACTTTTCTGGTTGTGGCTGCATAACTTCTTAGTACAGTGTAAAACAATGTCTGAGCCAAACATAAAATAGGGTGATTAAAGACAGAAAAGAAGCAGTCCTTTTACAGAAGGTAAAGAAAAAAATAGTGGCCCTCACAAATCTCATTATATGTCAGTGGCATGGGAATTCAAAGCTACTTCCTTATGTCTGGCATGAGTCATACAAAGTACTATGGGAAAGAGGCTAGAGGGAGTACAAGATCACGTTGATAGATCAAACCCCACTGGTAGCCATGTTGTGGAAAACAGATTAAAATTACAAATAAAGCACTCAGAGTGATTTTGATGTGTTAAAATAAGTCAGGAAAAAAAGAGTGAAAAAAGTTTTTTTAGTTCTAGGGTGGAGTTTTCTTTTAAGAGACAATTCATTAACCAGCTTCGGCATAAAAAAAGAATTAGCATGAAGTGACACGCTGTCCTTATAGGTTCATGGGTTGGTACTGGGCTATCTGCCCGAAGGCTTATATTAGCCCGGCCACATTGTGCGGTATTCACCACCCCTTTGGTTAGTTCCCTAGGCCCTTGATCTAGCAGCTAGTACCCTTGGCCCCTATCTAGTAGAGCTGTTGGTATGATCCCTGGTGTGAACTTTCTGTTACCCATCCACTTGTCAAGGTTCCTCTTGAAGAGTGACAGTGAGGGGTTCTGTCTTATGTAGATCAGGACCTTGTTCCATAGCAAGGGAAGTCTTTGCGAGGGGAATCTATCCCTCCAGCATGTTCTATTCATTGTTGTGCTGAGGTTTATATCCCTACAGCGTGTAGCTCGAGTAGATTTGGTTTTGCTAAGATGGAGTATGTTCAACAGTTCTGGATTGGACATGGCTCTGTATGTTAGACAGAGATCGTCTCTGAGAAGGCGGTATGCAATAGAGAAAAGCCTTAGTTTTTTTCTATCATGCTGCAAAGGGCAACTGTTTGAGGCCAGTAATCCTCTTAGTGAGGTACCTCTGTGGTCTCTCCAGCTGCTGGAGATGCCTAGCCAGGTACATTCCAATTGGTGCATTGTACTTAATAATGGGTCTGATGAGGAAAGAGTAGAGAGGCACCACTACATCCTTAGATCTTGATGCGAACCCTTTCGTGATCAGATGGGTCACACAGAAGGATTTTCTAACCACCTTGGCAACATGGTTATCAAAGGAAAGCTGACTATCTACTTGAGTCCCTAGATCCCTTATTACTTCTTCAGATTTCAGGGGGTTACCTCCTATGTGGTAGTTCGCGGGTACTCTGTTTTTTCCAAAGGGGATTACTACGCATTTTTTAGCATTTAGCTTGAGACCATGGCTTTGACACCATGCATCAGTCTCATTAAGGCCCGTCTGGAGGATATCCATGTCGGCTGGAGACTCTATTATAGCACCCAGTTTGCAGTCGTCCGCAAACATGGTCAGCCACAGCCCTTCAGTGCTTGCCTGTACTTCTGAGAAGTATATGCCAAACAGGAGGGGCCCCAGGACAGAGCCCTGAGGCACACTGCTCGTTACTGGTCTGGATTCGGACATAGATCCCACTACTCTTACTTTGTGGGATCTGTCCGCGAGCCAGTTTGCGATCCATCTTGTGACGTAAGGGTTTATGCCCAGGTTGGTGAGTTTATCAATAATACCCGAATGGGGAATGGTGTCAAATGCTTTAGCAAGATCAAGGTAAGCCGTGTGTACCTCCTTTCCCTTATCTATAGCCTGAGTAACTGTCTCAAAGTCGTCCACCAGGTTCAGGAGGCATGATCTGCCCTTGACGAAGCTGAACTGTGTGGGGTCAAGTGTTTGGAGGTTCCCAATCTCTCCATTTATGAGTTCCATAATGATTCGCTCCATTGCCTTACAGATCAGACTGGTCAGGCTTATTGGTCGGTAGTTCCCAGGGTCGGTTGTGGGCCCACCCTTGTGCAGCGGAACCACCGCTGCTGTGCGCTATTCTATGGGCACATATCCTGTCGAGCGGCTGAGACTGAACAGCGTATTCAGATGTGAGGTTAATTCATTTTGGAGCTCGCGTATGACACAGCCCAGGACACCATCTGGTCCCATGGAGGCAGTGTTTTTAGCTTTAGATAGAGCCTTACTAACCAACGTATCAGTAATAATTGGAGTTACACAATCCCCTGGAATAGTAATAGGCCCTGTAGGTGATGAGGAGGGGGGGGGGGGTTTGCACTGAACCTGTCAGCCAAGATGTTGGCAATGTCAGTGAGATCAGTGTATTTTGTTCCATTTTGTACTAGCTCAGAACAGACCTGAGCGTTGCCATTTAGGTTTTTGACGTAACCATAAAAGGCCTTATGGTTATCCTTGGCAACTTTCTTTTCAAAATTGGCTTTAGGTGACTTGATGAGGGCCCTCAATTTCTTACTAATGCTGATCAGGGATGATTTTTCTACTTGAGATTTGGCCTTTTTTTGTATAAGTCTCCTCCTTTTATTGTATAGTTTGCTTATGGCCGGGGTCCACCAGACTGGTTTCTTCTTCCTTGAGGACGGAGTCTTGGTTTTATTTGGGATAGCACAGTCCATGCAATCCTGAAGATGTATATAAAGTGCCTTGGTGTAGGATTCTGCATCCTGGATATCATTATCCTTCTGCAAGGGAATAGTGAAGCTTTCCACTTCTGACGCAAGTAGTTTGAAGTTTGCTTTGGAAAGGTTTTTTACAATGGTTTATTTGTCTGGGGGAGGTGGAGAGGTGAGGATGTCCAGGGTTATCAGTTTGTGGTCTGATCTGACCAGAGAGGGAGTGATAACGGGTGTGGTACAATGGGCGCCCATATCTGTGTTGACTAAATCCAATATGCTGTCCCCTCTAGTGGGAGAACATACCAGTTGTTCAAGGGCATTTGAATTTATAAATTCTATGAACCACTGGGCATAGGAGTTAAAACTTTGGTAGTTCGCCCAGTCTATACCAAGGTAGTTGAAATCACCCAAAATTATGGTGTTGCGTAGGACCTTGCTATTTTCCAATGGCTCAAGGAATGCTGAGTGAGCATCTTGGGACATGGTGGGCGATCTATAACAGGCTACGACTTGAAATGTAGTTTTGCCTGCTGATAGTTGCGCATGGATGATCTCTGGGGCATCATGCTGTGCCACTAACCTGGAGATGTGGGTATCCTTGATGAATATGGATACACCTACGCTCTTTGTACTGCGATCCAGTAACTGAGGCCGGAAGGTATGATATGAATTGTAACCTGGTAGTGCTGGGGTGCTCTCTGAAGCCTTGAACCAGGTTTCCATCAGTGCACAAACATCAATTTTCTCCATACTGAGGAGTGCCTCGAGTGCGTGCATTTTGAGGTTGAGACTTCTGGTGTTGAGTAGCATTACCCTTAGTTTTTGGTTACCTGTGCTGGTTACGGTGGTTGGTTTGTCCTTTGAGTCTTGCCTAAAAAAGGCACTATGGGGACGGCAAGAGCCTTGGCCAGTATTCGAAAGCCCAGGGGTGACTGGCGAAACAGCGAGGCTTGTCTATCATTTCATCCCAGGCAGACAGACACTGGATCCCCTAAGAATGACACCAGAAGCTTAGCCAATTGTTGAAATATATCATTTTGTCTTTGTATTGTGGTATCATTCTAGGTGAAGGTAGTATGCTACTCAAGGTCAGGGTCATAGCAGCTTTGGGCTACATGATCAGAGAGCTCCTCAATGTCTCTTTTCATGTAGCCCAAGGAGGTACGTCTTAGATCACTCACACCAACATGTACAATGACAGCGTCATACCTGTACTTGTTCTGGAGTGACCTAAGTGCCTGTGTTATGTGACAGATCCTAGCACCCGACAGGAAGCTGACAGTAACCTTCTCCTTGTTCAGCCTGGTGAGTGGAACATCTGGGTGCCTTACTATAGAGTCTCCCATTACTAGCGTGTTGGGTATGGTGTTCTGCCTTAGGGGCTGTCATGAGGAACACTGCTGAGGTGAATTATGTATTTTCTGGCTTGTGTTTGGAGGTGCAGGTTGCTTGCTTGTCTGCTTTGGAGGGCCCTGTTTCTTTTTCAGTTTGGTACCTAGTGCCTCCGAATATGTTTTTTTGTATTTATGTGTATGTTTTGCTGGTGCTTGTTTTGTAGATCCCTGTGTGACTGGTGGTGTGATGCTAGTGTTTCTCTTCTCCTCTTGACTGTCTGTTACAGTCATGGATTGAGAGCGCTTAGCCTCCAGTCTGGCTGTGTATTTGCATCTCTCACAAGTGTTTGTGTCTAGAGGTAAGAGGAGAGGGTTGTCTGTATACATGAGGCAGTTGTGACATTGCCTCAGGATGCCCAATTCCACCAGATGAACTGGAGAGTACACCTGAAGCTGACCTCTGGACATGCTTGGAAAAGTAAATTTCACTTGTCTTGCGGACAATCGAGGGTCTTATGCTGTATTATAATAGTGCAGTCTAGGAGATTTTGAAAATAATAGTGCTGTCTAGGGGATTTGGACAAGTGCTGATTTGGGTTATGCAAGTGCTGCAATAAATGCAGTTGATCTGAAGCACTTGAGTTGAGGCTTGCCTAGTTCTAAGGGAAAATTTGCAATGCAGACTTTGTGGAGCCAGGAATAGTATACCCCAGCTAACCAGCGCTGGCCGACGCTGCTCTGTGCTCAAGACCGCGCAAAAAGAGAGTTGCAGGGTTTTAAGAGAGAGAGATCAAGGAGTTTGGAATTGACCCAAAATGGCCAGTAAAACTACAGTTTCTAGGCAGTAACCACTCCTACAGGGACAGGCAGGCTGCTCAGTGTTAACCACTGCCACTGGTGAACACAGAGACTTCCCTTTAGCCCAAGTAAGCACTGGCCTCCAAGAAACTTACAAACAGTTCAGAACAGCAACTCTGTAACTGAACTTTTTTTTTAATTATAGAAAGTGGGAAAATAGCAAGATTGTTTTGTTTTTTTGTTTTTGTTTAAGGATAGCAGAGACACACAAGTAGCAAACTAGTCAGAACAGTGCAATAAATGACCCCAACACATGTGTGCTAGGCCAGAGGCAGGTAAAATGCAATTTAAAAAAATATATATTTTAAATTAAGTGCAACACAAAAAATGCAATAAACAGGCTCTAGGTATGTTCTAAATACTGTTTCTAACACAGATATCAACCAACTTTTGCAAGCAAGAAAATGCCGAAAAGTAGGCGGCAATGCAGTTTTTCTAAGAAATAAATCAGAAGAAAATACTTAAAATCTCAAAAGTGGCTCCTTTCTTCTCTCAGCGTTTTCTTCTCTTGGTAGGTGCTTCAGCAACAGCTATCAAGCCTGGAAAGACGCTAAAACCACGCGGCTGCAGGATTTTAAGAGAGAGAGGTCAAGGAGTTTGGAATTGACCCAAAATGGCCAGTAAAACTACAGTTTCTAGCAGTAACCACTCCTACAGGGACAGGCAGGCTGCTCAGCCTTAACCACTGCCAGTGGTGAACACAGACACTGGAAAACTAAAATAGAAGTACAAGCCATAAGGGCTTGCAGCTCAAATACCTGTGTGGCAGAAGTAAGAGCCAAAAGAACAGTCTTCAAGAACTATGCTGAAAGGAAGCTGAAGCTGCAAGCTCAAAGGGAGTCTGAGTCAATTTATCTAAAACAAAATTAAAATCCCAGGAAGGAGGGGCAAGCTTTCTGGGAGGCCTGATGTGAAGGACACCTTTAAGAAACTGTTTGGCCTAAAATCTAGAAGGTAAAGGAGATGATAAAGGCAGACAAAGAGATAGCTCGCAAGTGGGTCTTAAATAGGCCAACCCAGCATTGATTACTTCATACAAATACAAGTGGTGCTGCGGTAGCGTTGTCCCCTCACAGTAAGACGTTGTCCTGTTCGATTCTCAGCTAGAGCGTCTTCTGTGTGGAGACATGCGTGAATGGACGTACTTTCGTTAAAGGTTGTGCATCAGAGCTGGCAACTCGGCACGTAAAAATCTACTGCCAATCATTAGCAGACCGGAGTTCCGCTGTAGCGACCCCCTAACTGGGAAAAGCCGAAAGACACAACAACAACAAGAGAACCAAAGGAATATCCACAGTAAGTTGATCCAGGTTATGAGAAAGACACCAAACAGAAAACCTTTTACATTTGGATAAGCAAGACTTCCTAGTTGTGGGCTTCCTGCAGGACCCTATGCATGTCCTTAGAAAAAAGGTATCTGTAAGGGATCAACACCCTATCACCCATAATGTCATTTGAAGTATGGACAGGTGGGTATGGATGGGAAATCCCTTGTATTGTGTGAGTAGGTCCACCATGTGAGGTAACTTGTGATGACTGGCCTTGGCAAGATGCAGAAGAAGAGGGAATTGATGCTATCTGGGCCAAAAGGGAGACACCAACAAGATTTTGGGAGCATCCAGTTTTATCTTGAACAGGACTTCTGGAATGAGAGGAAGGGGAGGGAATGTATAAAGAAACATCCCCTTCCAAGAAAAGGGGAGGGTGTCCACCTTCCAGGCCAGAGGGCATGATACTCTGGCACAAAATCTGTTACATCAACATCTGTGCAGTAATGCTCCAGAGAGCACCCCAGCACTACCAGGCTATTACTCATACCATACTTTTCAGCCACAGAACCCGGACCGAAACACAAAAGGTGGGGGTGTATCCATATTCATCAAGGATAGCCACACCTCCAGGTTAGTGGCACAGCACAATGCCTCAGAGATCATCCATGTGCAACTAACAACGGGCAAAACTGTAATTCAAACAGTAGCGTGCTACAGATCACCCACCATGACACAGGACCCCCATTCCGCATTTCTGGAGACAATGGAAAATATGAAGGTCCTACCAAAAGCCCTAATATTGGGTGCTTTCAATTACCCAAACATTAACTGGGAGAACTACTCAAGTACTAACTCCGTTGTCCAACGCTTCCTAAAATTTATAAACTCGAACGCCCTGGATCAACTGGTCAACACCCCCACCAGAGGTGACAACATATTGGACCTGGTCATCACCAACATGGGTGACTGGTGTTCTACAACGTAGGTCAAACCCTCGCTGGTTAGATCAGACCATAGACTAATCACTCTGGATATCCACATTCCGCCCCCACCCCCAATCAAGGAAACTACCATGAAAAACTTTTCAAAAGCAAACTTCACGTTACTTAAGACCAAGGTGGAAAGGTTCACAGACCCCATGCTAAAGGACAATGCTGTCCAAGCTGCTGAATCTCTTACAGAGGCACTCTATGAGCACCTGCAAGAATGCATGGATCGTGCTATCCCAAGCAAAACCAAGACTCACTGCTCCAAGAAAAGGAAACCACTCTGGTGGATCCCTGCCATAAACAAGCTATACAACAGAAGGAGGAAACTAGTACAGAAAAGAGTAAAATCCCAAGAAGGAAAGACATCCCTGATCAGTATCAGCAAGAAACTACGATCCCTCATAAAATCATCCAAGGCTAGCTTCGAAAGAAAAATTGCCCAAGGACTCGAAAGATAACATAAAAAGCGTTCTTTAGCTATGTCGAGAACCTAAGTGGAAACTCTCAGATCTGCTCTGAGTTAGTTCAGAATGGCACAAAATACACCGAACCGACTGATATTGCCAACATTCTGGCAGACAGGTTTAGTGCAAACATCACCCCCCTCCAAAAGGAACTAACCCCTCACCTAAACACACTGTTCAAACTCAGCCTCTTTACAGGCTATGTACCCATAGAGTGGCGCACAGCAACAGTTATCCCGCTCCACAAAGTTGGAGCCACAACGGACCCCGGGAACTATCGCTCTATAAGCCTGACTAGCTTGATTTGCAAGGCTATGCAGCGCATCATCATGGAATTCATTAACAGAGACATTGGGAACCTTCAAACACTGGACCCTACCCAGTTTGACTTTGCTAAGGGCAGATCATGCCTCCTAAGACTTCTTTGAGATGGTTACCAAGGCTTTAGACGAGGGAAAGAAGGTCCACACAGCCTACCTACACCTCGCAAAGGCTTTTGACACTATTCACCATTCTGGTATTAAAGACAAGCTCACCAGCCTGAACATAAACCCCTACATCACGAGATGGGTTGCCAAATGGCTCACTGATAGAACCCACACAGTGAGAGTTGCAGGCTCTAGGTCCGACTGTAAACCAATTACAAGTAGCGTCCTCCAGGGCTCAGTCCTGGGACCCCTCCTGTTCGGTATATACTTCTCAGAGGTACAGGCAAGCACAGGAGGATTATGGCTCACTAAGTTTGCAGACGACTGCAAACTGGGGGCCATAACTGACTCTCCAGCTGATACAGACATCCTCCAGAAGGGTCTCACTGAGACGGATACCTGGTGTCAAAATCATGGCCTCAAGCTAAATTTCAAAAAGTGCATAGTCATCCCCTTTGGAAAAAACAAAGTACCCGCGAACTACCACATACGTGGTAGTCCCCTAAATACAGAAAATGTAATAAGGGATCTGGGGACCCAAGAAGATAGTAATCTCTCCTTTGATAATCATATTACCAAGGTGGTTAGAAAATCCTTCTATGTGGCCCACCTAATCACAAAAGGGTTCGCATCTAGAACAAGAGAGGTTATTGTGCCCCTCTACTCATCACTCATCAGACCCATCATAGAGTACAACGCCCCGTTTGGGATGTACCTTACAAGATACCTGCAACAGCTGGAAAGACCACAGAAGTACCTCACCAAGAGGATTACTGGCCTCAAACCAGGGTTGCCAGATTTCCAGCTCCCCAGGTAGGGACAAAAAAAAGAAGGTCTCTCACGGCAAGTGAAGACCAAAAAAAAAAGGTCTTTCACAGCAAGTGAAGACCAAAAAAAAAATTTTGATTGGCCCGTATACCGGCATATGGGCCAATCAAAAATCGCTAAACACGGAGCTTCTCGTGTTTAATGCGGAACACAAGAAGCTCCGTGTTTAGCAATTTTTGATTGGCCCGTATGTCAGGTATACGGGACAATCAAAAAAAACAAAAAAAACAAAGTGGAGGCTGGCCGGGATTTAAACTGGCAGGGCGGGACTCGGGATCAGGCTGCTGATCTCGGGACAGTCCCGCCCAAATAGGGACATCTGGCAACCCTGCCTCAAACATATGCCCTATGCAGCCCGACTGAAGAAACTTCAGCTGTACTCGGCTGCATACCACTTACTCAGAGGTGATCTCTGCCTGACATACAAGGCCATGTCCAACCCAGAATTGATGGACATGCTCCACCTAAAAAAAAAAAAAAAAAACACTAACCCCAAGAGCCACACTCTCTAGGGATCTAAACCTCACCACAACGAAAAATAGGACATGCTGGAGGGATAGATTCCTGTCCCAGAAACTCCCCATGCTTTAGAACAGGATTCCAATCTACATTAGGCAGAGCCCCTCACTAACACTCTTCAAGAGAAACCTTGACAAGTGGATGGGAAACAGAAAATTTACCCTAGGGTTCACAGCAGTGGCTCTGCTGGACAGAGGCACAGGGAACTAATCTAAGGGGGCAGTGAAAGCCAACACATTCTGGCAAGGCTTATAGATGCCCTCGGGCAGACAGCCTAGTACTTACCTATGAACCTATGAACCTAAAATACTGGAAGTTGTCTGTTCAGTGGGGAGGCAGATAGATCTACTTGAGGGGTATCCCACTGGTGGACAATGTCCAGAAACATATCCCTGTGTAGCATCCACCCGTGGGGTTGTGTTACAGACCTTCTCCCAGAATCTGCCACTATTTTCTGATCTGATGGAATGTAAACTGCCTGAAAGGACACCTGACACTTGATATTCAGCTCCCAAAGCTAAAGGGCTAACCTGCAAATGAGATAAGACCTTTCCCCCCCTCTTGTTGACATAACACAGTACTGTGGTACTGTCTTTGATAATCTTGAGAGCCCCTGGAAGAAAAAGAGAGTGAAAAGTCTGAATGGCCAGCAAGCCACTGATGAGGTCTTTCTTTTGACAAAGTGCCCAAAGGCCATGTACCTTCAGAGGGCCGAAGGAAGCCCCCCATCCCACGTCCAAGACAACTGTGAAAAGTTCCTGAGAGGGGACTGGGGGTTGAAAAGGAAGCCCTGGATGGAGGGACAATTGATGAATCCACCACCAAAGTTCCAGCTTATGGCATGGAAGAAGACAGACTACAAAAATCTAATGATGAGAATGTTGAAGCCAAACTGACTTTAGAAACTAGTGAAACTTTCTCATGCGGAGCTTGGAAAGAGGAAGCATAGGACAAACATTCTCTGGCTGTGAGTGAAATCAGGGGAAGAAGGAACTGAAAGAAATCAATGACAGTTAAGACCTCAGGAAGAGGCAGGGAAGCCAGCATTGGAACAGTCTGGATCCTGCAACCCAGAAAAACAAGCATGATCCTGAGAAGGTGTCAGGAATGACTTCTGGAAATTTACAGTAAAGCCCAGACTTTGCAGGACAGAAATGGTAAAGTGTAGATGCTGAAGTAAGATCTCTTGACAGGCAGCAACAAAGAAATGTAAAAACTTTCTGAAAAGGGAATGGACAGGAATATGTAGATAAGCTCCTTGAGATCCAGGGACACTAGAAAAGTCTGAGGAAGTCGCAGAGGAAATGAGGTTTGAAGGGATAGCATCTGAAAGGAAGGGACCTTTAAAAAGTTATTTAGCTGAGAGAGATCCAGAATGGGTCTCCAGGTGCCTTCTTTCTGGGGACTAAGAACATTCTGGAATAAAACTCCACCCCCCTCTAAGGAGATGAACCTCTTAAATCATTCCTTGACCCAACAGGCCCTGAAGCACTTCTGGAAAAAAGGGCAGTTGTTCCCAAGCAGGCTGAGGAATGCCCAAAAAGAGGGGAAGATATTTCTAAATCATGAAATAACCCTGGCGGATTATGGAAAGAATCCAGGAGTTTTGGGTGATTTTTCCCCAAAGAGAAAGGGGACAGGGAAAGACACAGAGAAAGAGGAATGTGGCTGAGAAGAACAGGATGGTAAGACAGCACCTTGTTTGTCAGGAAGAGGAGGCTTCTGAGTAGAAGGAGTTTGGGTAGCCTTAACAGGGGAGCCCTTCTACCACCCTTTTCACCTCTGGGGAGAGGGCAAGGCTATCTACGGATGAAGGCAGGCTTACTAGGATAATTCCTTTGAAACATGGGCACAGGGGAAACAAAACTATGCTTCAACTCCTGTAAGGCCTTGCCCTTTTCTTGCAGGGACTTAAACAACTCTGCAGCAGAAGCACAAAAAGTACAGTTTTGTACCTACCATAAATGTAGATGTTCGAGTGTTCACACTGCTGCAGTCATTACACTTGGGTTATCCTGCCGTCAGGCAGTCCCTGCAGTCGGCCAGAGTTCCAAAGTCTTGGTCTGGTGTCGGTTGCTGTCGCTTCTTCCCTGACGTCAGTACGCCAGGGGTATATAAGATGCATCCGACGCCATTTTCTTCAGTTTTTCTTGCCCCAGATTATACATATAAAATAAGAACAATACCTTCAGTTACAAGCAAATACACCACAAAGGTTGTATAGGATAGAAAGGTATAGATAAATCCAGTTAGGTCAGAGGGGATGGAGGGAGGGTAATCTGGACTGCAGCAGTGTGAACACTCAAACGTCTACATTTATGGTAGGTACAAAACTGTACTATGTTCATCGTGTTACACTGCTGCAGTCATTACACTTGGGTAGAATCCCAAAGCTAAGGTTGGGTGGCTGGTCTATTAAGAGTTAGGATTGGCTATGAGGCCCTGCAGAACTGCAGTGGCAAATCCTGCTCTGGATTTAGAGTAAAGAGGCAGGTGGTAATGCTTGGTAAAGGTGTGCACTGAACTCCAAGTTGCAGCCTCCAAAATTTCCTTGGTAGGTACTCCTCTGAGAAAGGCTGTTGAAGTGGCTGTTGCCCTGGTGGAATGTGGCCTAATGTTGTTTGTGACTGATTTTCCATGCTGTGTGTAGCAGTAACGAATACAGTGTCCTATCCATTTGGATATAGTCTGCTTTGAGATAGCCTTGCCCTGTGATCCTGCAGCATATGCTACAAACAGTTGATCAGTTTTCCTGAAAGCTTTTGTTTTGTCCAAGTAGAAGCATAGCTGCCTGTGCATGTCCAAAGAATGCAGAAGTTTCTCTCCTTTATTCTGGGGGTTTGAATAAAAAGTTGGCAAATGGATGGTTTGGTTAAGAGCCACACTAGATACCACCTTTGGCATAAAGGTAGGGTTTGTTCTTAAAGAAACCCTGTCCTGATAAAAAATTATAAAAGGTTCCACTGCCATTAATGCCTGTAGCTCTGAGATTCTTCGTGCTGAAGTTACTGCCAGGAGCAGAGCTGTTTTCCATGATAAAAATTTTAGATCGGCTGTATTGGCTGGCTCAAAAGGTGGCAGGGTCAGTTTTTCCAAAACAAAATTGAGGTCCCAAGTTGGTGTTGGTGCTCTCCGGGGCGGTCTTATGTTTTTAGCCCCTCTGAGGTACTGCTTTAGCAAGGGTGAGAGAATAAAGGAGGATCCGTGTTGTAATGTGCTGAAATGGCAGAGGCGTGGATCTTAATTGATGAGAAGGATAGGCCTCTGTCCAGCATCTCAGTTAAGTATTGTAAAATTTGAGGAATGTTTGGAACAAGGGGGTCAAGGCTTTGAGCCTGGTTCCAGGTGCAGAATCTCTTCCATTTTTCTGAGTAAGCTTTCCTGGTGCTAGGCCTCCTGGCCTCCAAAATGACATCCATAACAGCTTTAGAGAGAGGTGTTGCCTGTTTGACTAATGAATCTGCCATGCAGCCAGGTTTAGGGTTTTGAGCTGACCGTGCAGGATCTGATTGTTTTGTTGAGTCAGAAGGTGTGGAATTTGAGGCAAAATCCAAGGTGGGCCTTGAGCTAAGTTCCTTAAGATAGGGTACCAGTGCTGGCGTGGCCAGTCTGGAGCAATCAGGATCATCTGTGGTTTTTTTTGTCTGGCTTTTAGGAGTACCTTTGAAAGGAGAGGCAGTGGCAGGAAGGCATAAACTTTTAGGTTTTTCCAGCTGAACAAAAGAGCATCCACTTTCCATGCTTGTTTGTGATAAGTCCTTGTGCAGAATTTTTGTAGTTGGTAATTCAGTGGGGAGGCAAAAAGATCTATGTCTGGGCAACCCCATTTTTGCGTTATCATGCTGAAGATTTGTGGATTCAATTTCCATTTGTGAGGGTCCATGATATTTCTGCTTAGATCGTCTGCCAGAGTATTTTTCTTTCCTCACAGGAATTGTGCTTGCAGGTGAACTTGATACATTAGAGCTGTGTTCCACAAGGTCATGGCTTGCCTGCATAGGGGATAAGAATGAGTGCCCCCTTGCTTGTTTATGTACCACATTACTGTGGTGTTGTCTGTCTTTAATAATAGTTGTCCTGGATGCAGAAGGTCCTTGAAAGCTGTTAGAGCATTTTGAACAGCCAACATCTCTTTTTGATTGATGTGAAGATTCATCTGGTCTGTGGTCCACTTGCCTTGAATGCATTTTCCTGCCATGTGTGCTCCCCAGGCGTAATCCGAAGCATCTGTTGTTAGAGTCTGCCTGGCTGTGGGTAGGGTAAAAGGCTGACCCTTGTTTAGGTGACATGCCTGTGCTCACCATCGAAACTCCTGTTGTAGGCAGGGAATCAATGGTATTACTGCTTCTAAACTGTGAGAGTGTTGAGTCCAAACACTTTTTAGGTACCATTGTAATGTCCTCATATGCAGTCTGGCATATGGTATTAGTAGTATGCAGGATGCCATGAATCCCAGGGCCTGCAGAATTTTTCTTGCAGGGAGATGGGACTTTTTTGCCAGTAATTGAAAATATTGAGTTAGTTGAACTTGTTTGTCTGGCGTGAGGTAAGCCATCTGGGCCGTTGTATTTAAGCTGGCACCCAGGAATATAATCTGTTGTGAGGGCGCTAGTTTTGACTTCTTTTCATATACTGTGTACCCTAGAGAAATTAGCAACCTTTTTACAAACGCCAGATGCTGTAGAAGAATGTCCTTTGTCTCTGCTTGAATGAGGCAGTCATCCAGGTATGGATATATTTGAATTCCTTTTTGTCTGCAAAATGCAATTACTGGTGCCAGGCACTTTGTGAAGACCCTGGGCACAGTAGATAAGCCAAAGAGCAGTGCAGAGAATTGGTAGTGCATTGTACCAGCTTTGAATCTGATGTATCTTCTGCAATTTTGTCTGATAGGGACATGCAGGTATGCCTCTTTGAGGTCCAGAGTAACAAGCCAAGCCTTCTTGCCCAGCATGGGGAGAAGCTGCTGTAATGTCAACATTTTGAATTTCGGAATATCCAGGTAAGTATTTAGAATTGAAAGGTCTAGTATGGGCCTCCAGGCCTTGTCCTTTCTGGGGACCAGGAAGAGTCTTGAGTAAAATCCTTGTCCTTGTTCCTGTTGTGGTACTTTTTGAATAGCTCTCATGTCCATGAGGGCTGAAATTTGTTTTTGTGCCTCTGCCCATTGAGTGTGTGGCAGGTCTGGCATTCCTTTTATCCTTGGTAAAGTATGAAAGTGGAACCTGTAACCTTGAGACACAATATTCAGAACCCATTTGTCTTGGGTGATTGTTTGCCAGTTTTGAGAAAAAAAGTGCTAGTTTTCCCCCTAAGGGGGCGTCCAAAAGGGAAGTGCTTGACGTTCAAAGGGGAAAGTCATTGTGACTGTTTCCTGTAAGGTTGAGACTTGTCCTCACCTGCTTTTGGAGTTGAGGTGCCCCACTGTCATTGTCTGTTTGAGCCTTGGGGTTGACATCTGCCTCTTGGGCGTCTGTATCTGCCTCTCTGTGGCCTGCCTGACACTGGAAAGCACCAATTCTTTGTTGGCCAATTTCTGCTAAATCGAGGTGGCTGTACCTGTAAGAAATCCTTGACTGTTTGCATAGATTTAGCTTTATCCTCCATTTTCTTTAACACCTCTTCTGCCTTAACACCAAACAAGGTATCATGCTGTAAAGGGGCATCCAATAATTTTGCCTTAACATGATCAGGTAAACTCTGTTCTTTTAACCAAGCATGTCTTCGAATCACAGAACCTGTAACTGCGGCTCTACAAGAAGCCTCTAAAGAATCAAAACCACATTGCAGAGTATGTTTTCCCACCTGTTCAACTGCATGCAATAAATCCTGCATTTCTTTGCAATCAGGAGCTTCTGAGCTTGCTAGCATTTTCTGTTTTAACTGAGCCATTAAATACTGTTGGTACTTAAGCATATGAAACTGGCAATTTAAGGCCCTTACTGCTAAAGTTGCAGAAGTGTATACTTTCTTCCCCCATCTATCCAAAGCTCTGGAATCTCTGTCAGAGGGTACTGGATTTTTTGCAATAGAAGCCTTAACCCCTTTTGGACCCTGGGAAACAGTTTCTGGATCAGCAGAAGGGTTTTTAAAAAGAAACTTGTGAGAGTCAGGGACTCTATAATACCTGTCTGGCTTGGCTGGTGCAGGGGGCAAAGAATCAGGAGATAAGCTGGATTCAGAGAATACATCATCCACAATATCTAGCACAATCGGAACAGCCAGTGGCCTGTGCTGAGGCAATCCCTGAGCCTTTTCTTGGATTCTGAGTAATCCTGGCTTTCCCAATGGAAATGCTCCCTCATGGTATGTAAAGTTTCCCCAAAAGAATAATCCTCAGGAGTAGAGGCTGAAGGGATAGATTCTTCAGCATCAGAGTCCTCATAGGGGGGGTAGAGAGTATCCCTGGTCTGAAGAAGAATCAGAGGAAATGGAAACCTGATCAGAGGAATCATAGTCTGTATCCTGCCTAGGCCTTTTCTCAGGAGGGGGATGGGAACCCCTGATTAGAGTAATGAGGTCTTTGGCCATTTTAAACATCTGTTTCTTAGGCATGGAGGACTGTCCAGGAGAATGCTGTACTTGCTTCTTTGTCTTTAATGGTACTTTTGTCTTGGCTGTTGCTTTAGAATGTAAGTTGTGAAGGTCTGACAACACCCTCAGAAGCCGATGCCTGCTCAGTGGCTCCGGACCCATCTGAGGGATTAGTTTCCGTAGGCCCAATACCTTGAGTTTCCACAGGCCTAGTTGTCTCCACGTGGGAGTCGGAGGCGGCCTGTGGCTCTGAGGTAGCGGGTGTCAGGGGCTGCGAAAGTGCCTCACTGAGAACCAGCAACTGGCCTAGAAGAGGTTTCGTCTTCGGTTTTGGACCTCGGATGCCTGTCTTTATCCTTGTCTTTGCGTTTTCTCGGTATTGCGGTCGTCGGTTGATCAGACGGCATAGTATAATTGAACCTTCGGCCAAAGTAGTGCAAAGCAAAATCAAATCATCTTTTTATAGTGCGTTTGTTAAATCTAGCACAAAACCGACAACTAGTGACGTCGTGACCAGGGCCTAGGCATGGAATACAGTAAGAGTGGAAGTCCTTATGAGGTATTTGCTTCCCACAAGAAATACAATTATTAACTTTTTCTGACATCGGTCTGAGGCAAGAAAAAAGTTTCCCCAATGGGGTACTTAGCTTTATTGAAGACTTCGGATCTGAAATTTGACTTCGAAAATCTCAGGAGTCGGCTGATCAGCACTTGCGAACTGCTTCTGCTTCGGGCACCACGCGGCAAGAATGACTGAAGAAAATGGCGTCAGATGCATCTTATATACCCCTGGCGCACTGACGTCAGGGAAGAAGCGACAGCAGCCGACGCCGGACCAAGACTTTGGAACTCTGGCCTACTGCGGGACCGCCTGACGGCAGGATAACCCAAGTGTAATGACTGAAGCAGTGAAACATGATGAACATCTGGGCATTCAGTTTCAGTTGCCAAATTAGTTCCTTCTCATCTAACTTCAAGGACACTGGTCCACCCCTGACATTGTCATCAATTTTATCAATAACAAGAAAGACAAATCCATGTGTAGGATAATCTTTAACATGCCTGGCTAAGGCATTATTCAGATTCAATTTACTAACTGAATACAGTGTGGGAGGTACTGTTTAGGAGTCCCATTCTCAAATATTCCTACCCTTTCTAAATACCACACAAGGCGAATCACCCACACTATTTGTAACAGTATTGTCCTCCAAAAGAAAACACCAATTCTTAATAAGAATAGATTTCAACAGAGGGGCATCCAACAAGAAAGTAGTAATAAAACTCAGTTTATCCAACCCTTGATTAAGGGATACAGAGGGATGGTTAGAACCAGATATTAAATCACCATAACCATCCATAAGTCCACCCCCCTCATCTCTCAAGAGGCCAATGTCCAAGGTGCCAACATCCTTCCCCAAATCCATCACATCCATAACTTCACCTTTCACTAACAAGGGTTTATAAATTCCTCTCACTCTTTTAGTTTTCTTTTAGAAAACTGGTGTTTTCTTTTGGAGGACAATACTGTTAAAAATAGTGTGGGTGATTCGCCTTGTGTTGTATTTAGAAAGGGTAGTAATTTAAAAGGTACTTTTGAGAATGGGACTCCTAAACAATACCTCCCACACTGCGGCATAGTTAAATGTGAGGCTTGCCGTTGGTGTAAATATATTAACGTTAGGAAGTCCTTTATTATACACAACAAAAAATATTACATTACATTACATTACATTAAGGGTAGATTTAGTTGTAATTCAAGAGGGGTTGTGTACTTGAGTTCCTGCTCTGTATCTTCTGTGTTTTATGTTGGCAGAACAGAAAGACCCCTTAAAAACAGGATTTACGAACACCTGTATTCAGTTAGTAAATTGAATCTGAATAATGCCTTAGCCAGGCATGTTAAAGATTATCCTACACATGTATTTGTCTTGTATTTCTTGTTATTGATAAAATTGATGACAATGTCAGGGGTGGACCAGTGTCCTTGAAGTTAGATGAGAAGGAACTAATTTGGCAACTGAAACTGAATGCCCAGGTCCCCCCAGGCCTTAATGATTTTGTTTCTATAAAAAGCATTTTAAGAATGAGGGCCCTTAATAGATAACAATAATTATTTTATGTATTTACATTTATTTGTGTTTTTATTCCTTTTATTATGTATTGGTTCCTTATAAGGAAATGTTTCATGTCTTTTCATTTTATCTAGTTATAGCTCTTTAAATGGAGGTATATCTTTTTCTAATTGTTGGTGATGTCATTTACCTTGTCTATTTAAGTTCTGTATTAACCTATAACCCTTGTCTAAAGAAGTTTGCTGATACACGAAAGCGCCTACAATATCTTTTTGGGACTAAGCGTGGTTTTTCCTTCTTTGTCATTTCCTAGTTTGTTGTTTATTTTCGTTTTGGAGTTGATATATATTTATATATCTATCTACATATATATATATATATATATATATATATATATATATATATATGTATATATATATATACATATATATATATATATATACTTAGAAGCTGGAAGTTTCAAAACTTCGAACTTCAAACAGCTGAGACCATTAGATCGAAGTTTTGAAACTTCAAAAACCTAATCAAAAAAATAAAAACATTTTTTTTTAATGTTGCACCCCCCCATCCCCGCTAATTAAATATACGAACTCCAAGATCGCACTACAGTAAGGAAAATGGTAACTATCCCATTTCGTGCTGTACAGCAATCTCCATTCAAAACATTTGAAGTTCCGAAACTTCAATCTTATGGTGCCGGTGATGCCGGCTTTTGAAGTTCGAAGCTTTGAAACTTTGAGCTTCTGAAGGTGATCCATATACATACATACATACATATATATATATATATATATATATATATATATATATATATATATATATATACACATATATATATATATATATATATATATATATACTGTGCGGAGTCTGCATGTCCTCCCCGCAGTTCGGTAGCATTCGAAAGAGATGTGTGCGTAAATCGGAGTGCCTTCGTTGAAGGTTGGGCGTTGAGCTGGCACCTCAGTATTTCGTAAAAATTTACTGCCAATCATTAGCGGACCGGAGTTCCGCTGTGGCGACCCCTTACTGGGAAAAAGCCGAAAGACAAACAGCAACAACAACACACACACATACACACACACATTTATATATATATATATATATATATATATATATATATATATATATATATATATATATATATATTAAATATACATATGTGTGTATGTACGTACACACACACACACACACACACACACAAATGTATACAAGTCCCATTACTTGACTATTTCTCCCCAGTTACCATAAACACTGTTCAACAGCACTGAAACCCACATTCAAAGAAAATGCATCTGGCCAGTGGCGGATAACAATTACCTTTGGATTGTTTTCAAATCCTAGGCCCCTTGCACACATTTTTAGGATCATGCATACATGTGTTCTTTGATTTACCTTCTGGACTGTATTAAATTACATTCCCTTTATAATACAGCACCTCTTGTTACAGCATGTTTTAAATTTGTAGTTTTTACCTTTTTTCTATTAAGCAATGAAACAAAGTGTATGAACCAATAATGACAAAACTGCCCAATTCAGAACATATCATCAATAGACGTCTAATCAAACTTCTGTTATTATAAATCAATATCAGTCAGTATGCGCAATCTCAACAAGTCATCTGAAAATTTCCACATTAAAGAGATCTGTAACTAATGAAAAGGTTGCTGCTAGCAAACAACTTTATATTTTGGTGTTTCATCTACAAATTCGGTGATTGCTGTCTTCGAAGAATACATTGCATATGTAACATTAAGCTGATAATATTGCAGTACAGAATGGAAGGCAAACTGACAACAGGTTCATAGTTACTAGGCATCTCCTCCAAAGGAGGACATACTTAGGACTGCAGCACCCCCAACTCCCTTTAAAGTACAACTGTATCAGCAATCCATCTACATGCTGTGGAAGTAGAACCCACAGCCTTTTTCATCAAACACAAGCATGCTACCTGTTGTGTTACTAACAATGCTTTTAAATTCTTCAGCACAACAGTGATACCATTCACTAAACAACAGCTGAACATTGTAAAGAAACTTAGCATGAGCAGGACTAAACCTCTTTTAATCCTGAAACTCTCAATTCCTTATAAAATGTTCTTGACACTCAATTTTTTGTAAAATGCACTTGAAATTCAACCATACCGCTCAACCTTGTAGCACAAGAAATGTGGACAAAGCCAAAATTAATGGGGTACAAAAGCCCAAAATTAGGGACAAACTTTAGATATTGCTTGCATAATCCTACAAAGTTTCTAGAATAAAAGGTTTTGTGTTACCATGCATTTTCTGAAGGACACGAAAAAGTACAGTTGTGTACACTTACCATAAATGTAGATGTTCGAGTGTATTCACTGTTGCAGTCATTACATTTGGGTTATCCTGCTGGCAGGTTGCCCTCAGTCAGACCTGAATTCCAAAGTCTTGGTTACTGTGTCGGTTGCTGTCACTTCTTCCCTGAGGTTAGGTCGTCAGGGGTATAAAAGATGCAGCTGACGCCATTTTCTTCGTTTTTCTTGCACCAGATTTCAGGTGCCTCCAAAAGGGTAGGCTAAAAATATGTAAATAAAACATACATGCACCAAAATAAGCTTTACCTTCATCTAAAAGCAAATGTACCACAACCACATAGGTTGTAAAGATTAGAGAAGTAAAGATAAGTTCCAGAAAAAATAAGGGGGGTGGCGGGAGGGTAACCTGGACTGCAACAGTGAATACACTCGAACATTTACATTTATGGTAAGTGTACACAACTGTACTATGTTCTTCATGTTTCACTGTTGCAGTCATTACATTTGGGTTGAGTCCCAAAGCTATGGTTGGGGGACTGGAGCTAAACAGCATTAGGAGCAACTATGAGGCCCTGCAGAACTGCAGTGACAAAGCCTGCCCTGGATTTAGAGTAAAGAGGCAGATTGTAATGTTTTGTAAAGGTATGCACTGAACTCCAAGTAGCAGCCTCTAAAATGTCTTTGGCTGGTACTCCCCTGAGAAAGGCTGCAGACATGGCTGCAGCTCTGGTTGAATGTGGCCTAATGCCCTTAGTCGCTGGTTTGTCATGCTGTGAGCAGCAGAAACGAATGCAGTGACCTATCCACTTTGAAATAGTCTGCTTGGAGATAGCCTTTCCTTGTGATGCTGCGGCATATGCCACTAGTAATTTTTCTGTCTTTCTGAAAACTTTAGTTTTGTCCAAGTAGAATCTAAGTTGTCTGTGTACGTCCAAAGAATGTGAATTTTCTCCCCCTTGTTCTGTGGATTTGGATAAAAAATTGGCAAATTAATTGTTTGGTTAAGGGCTACACTGGATACCACCTTAGGCATAAATGTAGGGTTTGTTCTCAGAGAGACCCTGCCTGGATAAAAAAATGATAAAGAGTTCCACAGCCATGAGAGCCTGTAGCTTTGAAACTCGTCTTGCAGAAGTTATTGTTAGGAGCAGAGCTGTTTTTCAAAATAAGAACTTTATATCTGCAGTAGCAGCTGGCTCAAAAGGAGGTAAGGTGAGTTTTTCCAAGACATAATTGAGGTCCCATGCAGGTATTGGAGTTCTCCTTGGAGGCCTTAAATTTTTGGCTCCTCTGAGGTACTGCCTTAATAAAGGATGAGAAAAGAGTGGTGGCTCTGTATTGTAATAAGCCGAAATGGCAGAGGCATGAATTTTAATTGATGAAAAAGATAGGCCTTTGTCCAGCATCTCAGTTAAGTATTGCAGAATCTGAGGAATATTTGGGACAGCTTTATCAGTTCCTTGAGCTTGGTTCCAAGCACAAAATCTCTTCCATTTCCCAGCATAGGATTTTCTAGTACTAGGCCTTCTGGCTTCTAAAATGACATCCATCACAGCTTTACTGAGAGGTGTGGTTTGTATGGCTACATTATCTGCCATGCTGCCAGGTTTAGGGTCCTGAGTTGGCTGTGCAGAATCTGATTGTTTTGCTGGGACAGTAGATGAGATATTTGAGGTAAGGTCCAGGCTGGGCATTGGGACAAGTTCCTTAAGCTCAGACACCAGTACTGGCATGGCTAGTCCGGGGCAATCAGAATTATTTTTGGTTTCTCCTGTCTGACCTTTAGGAGTACCTTGGGGAGGAGAGGCAGTGGAGGAAAGGCATATACTGATAAGTTTGTCCAGCTTAAAGATAAGGCATCCACTTTCCAAGCTTGTCTGTGATAAGTCCTTGTGCAGAATCTTTTTAGTTGATTGTTGTGAGGGGAGACAAATAGGTCTATGTCCGGGCATCACCATTTCTTTGTTATCATGCTGAAGACTTGTGGATCCAGGTGCCACTCGTGGGGATCCATGAGGTTTCTGCTTAGTTTGTCTGCCAGCGTATTTTCCTTTCCTGGCAGGAATTGTGCCTGCAGATGAACTTGGTAAGTCAATGTTGTGTCCCATAAAGCTATGGCTAGTCTGCAAAGGGGGTAAGAATGAGTGCCCCCCTGCTTGTTTATGTACCACATGACCGTGGTGTTGTCTGTCTTTATCAGTAGTTGTCCTGGATGAAGTAGGTCCTTGAAGGCTGTCAGGGCATTTTGAACAGCTAGCATCTCTTTTTGATTGATATGTAGATGCTTTTGGTTTGTGGACCAGGTGCCCTGAATGCCTCTTCCTGCCATGTGTGCCCCCCAGGCATAATCTGATGCATCCGTCGTTAGGCTCTGCCTGGGTGGGGGTAGTGAGAATGGCTGTCCCTTGTTTTGGAGACAAGCCTTTGCCCACCATCGAAACTCCTGTTGCAGGCAGGGAATGAGAGTAATCATTGTTTCCAGGCTGTGGCAATGTAGTGTCCAAACACTTTTTAGGTACCACTGAATTTTCCTCATATGCAGCCTTGCATATGGAATTAGTAAGATGCAGGATGCCATGAAGCCCAAAGCCTGCAAGACTTTTCTTGCAGATAACTGGGCCTTTGTTGCCATTTCCTTGAAATAGGTAGTCAGTTGCCTTTGTTTGTCTGGAGTGAGATAAGCCATCTGGGCAGTGGTATTTAAGCTTGCACCCAGGAATATTAGCTCTTGAGAGGGTACTAGTTTTGATTTCTTTTTGTTGACTGTGTACCCTAGGCATGTTAAAAGTCTTTGCACAAACGTCAGATGCTGTAGTAGAATGTCCTTGTTCTCTGCTTGTATGAGGCAGTCGTCCAAGTAAGGATATATTTGTATTCCTCTTTGTCTGCAGTAAGCAATTACTGGTGCCAGGCACTTTGTGAAGACCCTGGGAGCAGTAGATAAGCCAAAAGGCAGTGCAGAGGATTGGCAATGCTTTGAGCCAGCCTTGAATCTGAGGTATCGTCTGCATGACTGCCTGACTGGGACATGTAGGTATGACTCTTTTAGGTCTAAAGTCACGAGCCAAGCCTTGCTGCCCAGCATGGACAGAAGCTGCTGCAAGATCAACATATTGAATTTTGGTATATCCAGGAAAGTGTTTAGAATAGGCAGGTCCAGTATTGGTCTCCATGCTTTGTCCTTTCTGGGTACCAAGAACAGTCTTGAGTAAAATCCTTGTTCCTGCTCTTGCTGTGGCACTTGTTGAATAGCCCTCATGTCCATGAGAGCTGCGACTTGTTTTTGAGCCTCTGCCCATTGATTTTTTGGCAGGTCTGGCCATCCGTTTGCCCTTGGCATGGTATGGAAGTGAAACTTGTAGCCTTGTGACACTACATCTAGAACCCATTTGTCCTGGGTTATAATCTGCCAATTTTGAGAAAAAAGTGCTAGTTTTCCCCCTAAGGGTGCTGCCAGAAGATAAGTGCTTGGTGCAGGCAGGGGGAAGTTATTGGGACTGTTTCCTGTATGGTTGTGATTTGTCTTCTCCACCTTTGGAGGTAAAAGCACCCCATTGCTTAGACCTGTAGAAACCTTGCGGCTGTGATCTGCCTCTAGGGTGTCTGGATCTGCCCCTTTGAGGTCTGTCCGAGACTGGAAAGGACCACTTCTTTCTAGGCCAGTGTCTGCTAAATCTAGGTGGCTGTACCTGTAAAAAATCCTTGACCGTTTGCATAGATTTAGCTTTGTCCTCCATTTTCTTTAACACCTCTTCTGCCTTAACACCAAACAAGGTATCATGTTGTAATGGAGCATCTAATAATTTTGCTTTAACATGATCAGGCAGATTTTGTTCCTTTAACCAAGCATGCCTCCTAATGACAGAACCCGTAACAGAGGCCCTGCAGGAGGCCTCCAGAGAATCAAAACCACATTGCAAAGTATGCTTTCCAACTTGTTCAGCTACATGCAATAAATCCTGCATTTCTTTGCTTTTTCCATATTCAGAATTTACCATCAATTTCTGTTTAAGCAGTGTCATGATATATTGCTGATATCTGAACATAAGAAACTGGCAATTGAAGGCCCTTATAGCCAAGGTAGCAGATGTGTAAATCTTTTTTCCCAATCTATCCAGTGCCCTAGAATCCCTGTCAGAGGGGGTAGGGTTTTTGGCAGTGAAAGCCTTGACCCCTTTGGGACCCTGAAAAATAGTTTCTGGGTCTGCAGTAGGGTTTTTGAAAAGGAATTTATGAGAGTCAGGGACCCTATAGTATCTGTCTGGCTTAACAGGAGCTGGAGGTAAGGAGTCAGGGATCAGACTAGACTCTGAGAACACATCATCTACAATATCTAACACAGGTGGAATGGCTAGAGGCCTGTGTTGAGGTAGTAAAAGGAAGTCTCTGAGCCTCTTCTTAGATTCTGAAAAATCTTGGCTCTCCCAGTGGAAGTGCTCCTTCATGGTATGCAAGGTTTCCCCAAAAGAGTAGTCCTCAGGAGGAGAAGCTGAAGGAATTGATTCTTCAGCATCAGAATCCTCATAGGAGGGAAAAGAATATTCCTGATCAGAAGAGGAATCAGAAGAAATGGAAACCTGATCTGAAGATTCATAGTCTGTCTCTTGCCTAGGCCTCTTATCAGGAGGGGATGGGAACCCCTGATCAAGGTAATTAAGTCTACGGCCATTTTCAGCATCTGTTTTTTGGGCATAGAGGCTGGTGAACTTGTTTCTTTGCCTTTAAAGGTGTTTTAGTCTTTGCCTTTGAAGTCGGTTTACCATATAATTGTTTAGGTCTGAATACACCCTCAGAAGCCGATGCCTGTTCAGCGACTCCGGACCCATCTGAGGGAATAATTTCCGAGGCTCCAATACCTCGAGTTTCCAGTGGCCTGGCCGACTCCACGTGGGAGTCGGTAGCGGCCTGCGACTCTAAAGTAGCGGACGTCAGGGGCTGCAAAAGCACCTCACTGAGAACCGGCAACTTGCTTAGGAGAAGCTTCGTCGTCAGTTTTGGACTTCGGTTGCCTTTTTCTTTTTCTTTGCGTTTTTTGTGAACTCCGGTAGTCGGATGGCTATCCGACGACATTGTATAATTAAATCTTCGCCCAAAGTAGCTTAATGCAAAATCGTTCCAACGCTTAATAGTGCGTTGGTTAAATCTAGCACAAAACCGACAGCTAGAAACGTCGTGGTCAGGGCCTAGGCAAGGAATACAGTACGAATTAAAGTCCTTATGAGGTATTTGCTTCTCACAAGAAATACAATTATTAACTTTTTCTGACATCGGACTGGAGCAAGAAAAAAGTTTCCCCAACGGGGTACTTGGCTTTTAATGAAGACCGACCAGCACTTGCGAACTGCTTCTGCTTCGGGCACCGCGCAGCAAGAAAGACTGAAGAAAATGGTGTCGGTTGCATCTTTTATACACCTGACAACCTGACGTCAGGGAAGAAGCGACAGCAACCGAAGCAGGACCCAAGACTTTGGCATTCAGGCCGACTGAGGGCAACCTGCCAGCAGGATAACCCAAATGTAATGACTGCAACAGTGAAACGCGAAGAACATCTGAATATTTAGTGAATTCAGTGCTCACAGATTTGCCAGAAAACCAAAAATATGGGGCAAAAATCTGGACAGTTGAGAGCTACGCACTCAACTCCTTCAAACTCAACTTTTTAACAAGCTGATGGTTGGGGTAATGGATTCAGGCTCTTGTTTCCTGAAACTAGACTACGGAGTTTGAGCCTTGGCAAATTAACTAACCACCAGTTATCCCTAAATGGGGCATTTCTTTTTGACTGCGAATACACTATACATCCTTAGACTCCTATACATCAAGGAGATACTGCTGTCTAATGGCTAGGAGAAAAATGGGAAAAGAGCATAAGGGAAGTCTGGATCACACTTAAAACCCACCAAATACCATCCCTGTGAACATGAACAATCAAAACCAACCAGCTATTAAAATATTGAAAAAGAATAATTGTGTAAAATTTTACCATAACCATAGATGTACTTCTCTTCTATGTTGCAATATTCTGACCTGTGGGATCTTCCGCCTCAGGTGTCTGAACGTCCAGCCCCTATGCCAAAGCTTAAGACTGGTTGCTGTCAGGTGCGTGGGACGTCACAAGCAGGACCATAAACCAAGGGCCTTAAATGTGATGTCCGTAAGCAAGACCTCCGAACTGACTGCCCAGTCAGACAGCAGTTGATAATGAACAGGAATGATGCTATCCAGAGAGGGAAGAGAATATGAAGGGGGGACAGGAGGGTGGGAAGGAATACTGCAACATGGAAGAGAAGCACATCTATGGTTATGGTAAGATTTTACACAACTGCTCTATGTCCTTCTATTCTCCTGTTGCAGTATTCTGACCTGTGTGAGAGTACCACAGCTCATTTAGAGGAAAGGGTGGAGGAAGAGGAAGCAGTCTCCAGGAAGGCAAGGAGGATGGCCCTTGGCTCTTGCGAAGCCTGCTCTAGCTGTGGAGATGTAGTCTAGCTTGTAGTGTCTGGTGAATGTGTGGAAAGATGACCACATGGCTGCTTCCAGGATGGTGGCTGTATCCAGGTCTTTAAGGAAGGCTCCAGAAGAGGTCACAGCTCTAGCAGAATGTGCCTTAATAGGGTAGGTCTTTCCCATGAAAGGCATAGCAGAAGGTAACAGTTTTGCGAATCCAAGAGGATATTGCCTGCTTAGAAACCACTTTCCCCAGGGCTCTTGGATGAAATTAGATAAATAGCTCTTAATGTCTTTGGTCTTGTCTAGATAAAATCTTAGTTGTCAGTGCATATCCAGGGAGTGGAGTACTCTCTCACTGTCATTTTGGGGTGAAGGGAAAAATGAGGGTAGATGGATACACTGGTTGAGTGACAGCTTATTCACCACCTTGGGCATGAAGGAGGGATTAGTACATACAGTAACCCTGCCTTTGTGGAAGACAGTGTACGGTGCAGAAGCCATGACAGCTTGCAGCTCAGAGACTGTTCTAGCTAAAATAAGGGCCACTAAAGTACAGTTGTGTACACTTACCGTAAATGTAGATGTTAGAGTGTATTCACTGTTGCAGTCATCACATTTGGGTTATCTGCCTGCAGGTAGCCCTCAGCCAGCCTGAATACCAGAGTCTTGGGATTTCTGCATCGGATGCTATTGCTTCTTCTTTGATGTCAGGTCGTCATGGGTATAAAACATGCAGCCCACGCCATTACATCAGTTTTTCTTGTCCCAGATGTCAGGTGCCCCCAAAATAGGAAGCAATTACATGGTATGTAATACCCCCAGCAAAAAACAAATACCAATTATATAAGATATGGCAGACAAAAAAGATAAGCTAGAAGTCAAGAAAAGTCAGGGGGCTGGAGGGAGAGTAACCAGGACTGCAACAGTGAACACACTCGAACATCTACATTTATGGTAAGTGTACACAACTGTACTATGTTCTTCGTGTTTCACTGTTGCAGTCATCACATTTGGGTTGATTCCCAAAGCTAAGGAAGGGTGGAGGTAGTTATGAAGCACTAGGGCTGGCAATCAGGCTCTGTAAGACTGCTGTGGCAAATCCAGCTCTGGATTTAGAAAATATAGGCAAGTGGTAGTGCTTGGTGAAGGTGTGCACAGAGCTCCAGGTTGCAGCTTCCAGGATGTCCCTGGTAGGAACTCCTCCTGAGAAATGCTGTAGAAGTAAATGTAGCCCTAGTGGAATGAATTCTGATGCCCTGTGGGGTAGGTTTCCCATGGTGCTTGTAGGAGAAATGGATGCAGTGTGCTATCCATTTAGAAATAGTTTGCTTTGAAATGACCTTGCGCTCTGCCCCTGCAGCAAAGCTGACTAGCAGCTGGTCAGATTTTCTGAGAGGCTTAGTCCTGTCCAGATAAAACCTAAGCTGCCTGTGCACGTCCAGGGAATGCAGGATCCTTTACCCTTTATTCTGAGGATTAGTAAAAAAGGTTGGCAAATGAATGGACTGGTTCAAAGCCACACTAGACACCACCTTGGGCAAAAAAGATGGGTTAGTCCTGAGGGAAACCCTGTCTGCAGGGAAGATAATGAAGGGTTCCATTGCCATAAGGGCCTGCAATTCAGGCACTGTTCTTGCTGAAGTGATGGCTAGAAGTAAAGCTGTTTTCCATGAGAGGAATTTTCACTCTGCCTTGGCCGCAGGTTCAAAGGGCGGAGGTGTGAGCTTTTTAAGGTCCCAGACTGGAGTGGGAGCTCTCCTGG
The DNA here is from genome assembly GCF_019279795.1 of Protopterus annectens. Lineage (NCBI taxonomy): Eukaryota > Metazoa > Chordata > Ceratodontiformes > Protopteridae > Protopterus > Protopterus annectens. Next base: position 610,654,591 of record NC_056739.1, read on the forward strand.
GGGGGGGGGGGGGGTCTTAAATTTTTGGCTCCTCTCAGGAACTGTTTTACCAGAGGATGAGAGAAGAGGGGTGGCTCAGTATTATAATGAGCTGAAATGGCAGAGGCATGAATCTTAATTGAAGAAAAGAATATGCCTTTGTGGAGCACTTCTGTTAAGTAATCTAGTATATGAGGTAAGCAGGGCACAGTTGTGCCCATTCCCTGCGACTGGCTCCAGGAACAGTATCTCTTCCATTTTTCCAAATAGGATTTTCTAGTACTAGGCCTCCTTGCCTCAAGAATGACATCAAGCACCTGCTTACTGAGGGTTGTTGGTGTTGAATTCGGGGGATTAGCCAGGCTGCAAGGTTCAGGGTCTGTAGCTGAGGGTGCAGAATCTGGCCAGCCTGCTGGCACAACAGGGAAGGAGTCTGAGGCAGGTGCCATGGTTGTAGCACTGTCATACTGCGCAAAAGAGGGTACCAATGCTGGAGTAGCCAGTCTGGCGCAATCAGGACTGTCTTTGGCTTGTCCTGCTTGACTTTTAGTAGAACCTTCGAGAGGAGTGGCAGAGGGGGAAAGGCATAGACTGAGAGGCTTTCCCAGGTGAAGGACAAGGCATCCACTTTCCAAGCTTGGCTGTGGGGAGTTCTGGTGCAATATTTGCTCAACTGATAGTTCTGAGGGGAAGCAAAAAGGTCCACCTCTGGTGTCCCCCACTTGTTCCTCAAAAGCTTGAATACACTGGGTTCCAGTTTCCACTCATATGGGTTCATGAGATTTCTGCTTAAGTCATCTGCCAGTGAATTTAGTTTGCCTGGCAGGAATTGAGCTTGTAAATGCACTTGGTTGCTCAACGTTGTGTTCCACAGAGCCATGGCTAGTCTGCAGAGTGGGTAGGAATGGGATCCCCCCTGCTTGTTTATGTAGCACATAACTGGTGTTGTCTGCCTTTACCAATAGTTGTCCTGGAAAAATAAGGCCTTTGAAGGCTGTCAGAGCATTCTGTACAGCTAAAATTTATTTATGATTGATATGCAGGTGCATTTGCTTTGGGTTCCATTTGCCCTGAATGCACTGCCCTGCCATGTGAGCCCCCCCATGCATAGTCTGATGCGTCTGTTGTTAGGGTTTGGGCGGCATGGGGTAGAGTGAAAGGGAGTCCCTTGTTGAGGTTGCAGGCCTCTGCCCACCAAAGGAACTCTGTCCTTAGACAAGAAATGATAGGAATCATTGCTTCCAGGTCCTGAGAATGTTGACACCAGAGACTTTTTAGGTACCACTGAAGTTTCCTCATATGCAGTCTTGCATATGGAATTAGTAGAATGCAAGAGGCCATTAACCCTAGGGCTTGCAGTATTTTTCTTGCAGATAGCCGGGTTTTGGTGGCCAGTAGATTGAAATAGTTTGTCAAATAAATTTGTTTCTCTGGAGTGAGGAATGCCATCTGGGAAGTTGTGTTCAAGCTTGCTCCCAGGAATACAGTTAGCTGGGTACCAGTTGTGATTTCTTTTCGTTGATGGTGTACTCCAGTGAAGTTATAAGTCTCTTTACAAATGCCAGGTGCTGAGGTAGCTATTTCTGACTGGTCCGCCTGAATCAGGCAATCATCCAAGTATGGGTAAATTTGAATTCCTCTCTGCCTGCAATATGCAATGGCTGGAGCTAGGCACTTTGTGAATACCCTGGGTGCAGTAGATAAGCCAAAGGGAAATGCAGAGAACTGACAGTGCATAGAGCCTGCTCTGAAGCGTACATATTTCCTGCAAGATTCCCTTATGTGGATGTGTAGATAAGCGTCTTTTAAATCTAGGGTTGCTAGCCAGGAGTCCTTGGCTAGCATAGGAAGCAGCTGTTGGAGAGTTAGCATTTTGAATTTTGGAACCACCAAAAAGGTGTTGAGAATAGACAGATCCAAGATGTTTGGGGGGAGGTCTGGCCATCCACTTATGGATGGGAGTGAGTGGAACTGAAATCTGTATCCCTGAGAAACAATGCTTAAGACCCATTTGTCTTGGGTAATGTATTGCAAGTTTTTTGGCATGCAGTGCAAGCTTCCCTCCTAAAGGTGCAAATACTTGGGCAAGGCTTGGAAGAGTTAAGGATATGTCAATGTGCAATTTTTACCATAGGATGGAGGCTTACTACTCCCTGTCTTGGACATGGAAGCACTCCATTGCTTAGATCTGTGCATAACCTGAGACGGAAGTCTTGGTGGTCTGCTGCCCCTGGGTTTGGACTGAGAAGGCCTGGAAGGGACTGGAAAAGACCAGTTTTTTGAAGGCCAATGCCTACTGAATCTAGGTGGCTGTACTTGTAATAAATATTTAACAGTTTGCATAGATTTAGCTTTCTCCTCCATTCTTTTGAGGACTTCTTCTGCTTTATTACCAAATCTACGCCCTTGATTTAATGGTGCATTCAGTAATTTTGCTTTGACATGATCTGGCAAGTTCTGTTCCTTAAGCCAAGCATGTCTTCTAAGAACAGACCCAGTGACAGCAGCCCTGCAAGATGCTTCTAAAGCATAAAACCCACATTGCAAAGTATGTTTTTCCAACTTGGTTAGCAGAATGCATTAACTCTTGTATTGTAAATCCTTGTGTTCTGCACAATCAGGAATCAACAACATTTTTAATTAGCTCCATAATATGCTGCTGATACTTTAACATATGAAACTCACAATTTAAAACCCTAATGGCAAGCGTAGCAGAGGTGTATATCTTTTTTCCCCATCTGTCTAATCCCCTGGAATCCCTGCCCAAAGAGGCAGGATTTTTGGCAGTTGTAGCTTTAATGCCTTTAGGTCCCTGGGAAATGGTCTCTGGATCCACAGCAGGATTCCTAAAAAGGAATTTGTGGGAGTCAGGAACTCTATAGTACCTGTCAGGTTTCCTGGGAACTGGAGGCAAGGTATTAGGGGTAAGGCTGGATTCCAGGAAGACATCATCTACAATTTCCAGAACAGGAAAGATAGCTAGAGGCCTGTGCTGAGGCAAGGTTAAAAATTCCGAGTTTCTTTTTGGACTGGGAGTAGTCCTGGCTCTCCCAGCGGAAATGTTCTCTAAGGGTGTGCAGAGTTTCACCAAAGGAAAAATCTTCTGGAGGGCAAGCAGAGGGAATGGATCCTCTGCATCAGAATCTTCATAGGTAGATAAGGGTATGTCCTGGAAATCAGAAGGATCAGAGTAATCAGATACCTGATCAGAAGGAAAATCAGTTCTGGGTCTTTTTGAGGGGGAAGGCTGACTTCTCCTAATTAAAGTAATGAGGTCCTCAGCCATTCTAATCATTTGTTTTTGTGGCATGTGGGCCTTGGAATGCACTTTGGTCGTCGGTTTCCTAAGCGTAGTGTGAACCTTAGGCCTGAGAAATTCGGTATTTTTGGTTTGAAAGGAAGTCGACAGTTTAATATGAGAATCGGAAGACCTGAAAACACCCTCAGAACCTGGTGCCTGCACAGCGGCTCGGGACCCATCCAAGTTAGAGACATCCACAGGTTCCATAGTCAAAGAAGCATCTCGTGGCATACCGGACTCTAAATGGGTCTCAGTAGAGGCCTGCAAATTTGTAGAAGTGGGTATCAGGGGCTGCGAAAGCGCCTCACTGAGTACCGGCGGACTGGCGACTAGCTTAACAATAGCGTCGTCGGCAGCCTTGGACCTATGTGGTCTGTCTCTGTCTTTATCCTTTCATTTTTTTTGGAAGATCGGTAGTCGGATGGCTTACCGAAGTCATTTCGGAGAACGGAGATTGAGAGCAAAAGAATTTAGCTACAAAAATAGCCAGACGATGAATAGTTCGGGTGTTGAACAAGGCACAAACCGACAGCGAGGGACGTCGTGGTCTGGGCCTAAACAGGTGACGCAGTAAGAATGAAAATCTATGTGAGGTATTTGCTTTCCACAGGCAAGACAATTATTAATTTTTTCTGGCATCGGTTAGAGCAAGAAAAAAGGATCCCCAATGGGGTACTTATCTTTTAGAAGACTTCAGGTCTGAAACTCGGCCGACCGGCACTTGCGAACTCTGCTTCTGCTTCGGACACCGCACGGCAAGAAAGACTGATGTAATGGTGTTGGCTGCATGTTTTATACCCCTAATGATCTGACGTCATGGAAGAGGCGACAGCATCCGACGCAGAAATCTCAAGACTCTGGTATTCAGGCCAACTGAGGGCTACCTGCAGGCAGATAACACAAATGTGATGACTGCAACAGTGAAACACTAAGAAAGTACAGTTGTGTACACTTACCATAAATGTAGATGTTCGAGTGTATTCACTGTTGCAGTCATTACATTTGGGTAATCTGCTGACAGGTTGCCATCAGTCGGCCTGAATAACAAAGTCTTGGGTCCTGCATTGGTTGCTGTCTCCTCTTCCATGATGTCAGGTCGTCAGGGGTATAAAACATGCAGCCAATGCCATTTTATTCTGTTTTTCTTGCCCCAGATGTCAGGTGCCCCCAAATGGGAAGCAAAAAAAAATATATATATATATACATATATATATATATATATATATATATATATATATATATATATATATATATAAATAGCAGTATATGTAAATGCACTTTTAGCAACATAAACTTTACCTTCATCTAAAAGCAAATACACCACAAAGGCTTTAGAATATAGTGAAGGAAAGAGAAGTTATAGAAAAGGGGGATGGCGGGTGGGTAACAGTACAGTTTTGTACCTACCATAAATGTAGATATTCGAGTGCTCATACAGCTGCAGTCATAACAGATGGGTTATCCTGCCGTCAGGCGGGTCCTCGGTCGGCCGAATTCCAAAGTCTAGGTCCGGCGTCGGCTGTCGTCGCTTCTTCCCTGACATCATTACTGCAGGGGTATAAAAGAGGCAGCCGACGCCATTTTCTTCAGTTTTTCTTGCCCCAGATGTCAGGTGCCCCCAGAAGGAAGGCAAACATAATGTTATGCAAAAATGCAATGTTGATAAATCAAAAACTGTAGTTGCAAGCAAATACACCATAAAAGAGTACCCCAAAAGGTTATATGAAAAGGGTTTGTCATAAGGCCTGTCCTAAGAGGGGTTGGAGGGAGGGAAACCTGGACTGCAGCTGTATGAGCACTCGAACATCTACATTTATGGTAGGTACAAAACTGTACTATGTTCATCGTGCATACAGCTGCAGTCATAACAGATGGGTAGAATCCCAAAGCTAAGTAAGGGTGGTAGGCACTAAGTGGAACTAGGAGGGGCTAGGATGCCCTGCAGGACTGCTGTGGCAAAGCCCGCTCTAGATTTAGGGTATAGTGGGAGGTGATAGTGCTTGGAGAAAGTGTGCACTGAACTCCAGGTGGCTGCTTCCAAAATATCCTTGGTAGGGACCCCCCTGAGGAAGGCTGCCTTGAGAAATGGCAGGCCTGTCTAAATTCTGAGTTTCCCCGCCAGGAGTGGAGTCGGTATCTGTAGTAGAAATTGGGGCTGAGGAGCCTGCGACCTCGGGTACTGAAGACACCGGTAATGCATAGTCATCGGTACTCAGGGGCTGCGTAGGCGCCTCGCTGAGTACCGGATAACCGGTAGTCGGCCTTAGCGTGGTATCAGTAGGTGGTGCGGACCTCGTATGTCGGTCCTTATCTTTGCGTTTTTTGCTCAAAACTGGAGTCGGAGTACCCGACGACATAATATAATTAAATTTTTTAACAAAAAAGTGAAGGGCGAACTCCGCCCGATGCTAAATAGTGCGTTTGTTGAATCTAGCACAAAAACAGCAGGCCGAGACATCGTTGTCTGGGCCTAAGCAAGGTATACAGTAAGAGTGGAAATCCTTATGCGGTATTTGCTTCCCACATGAAATGCAATTATTAACTTTGTCTGACATCGGTCTGAGGCAAGAAAAGTTTCCCCAACGGGGTACTTAGCTTTCAAGAAGACTTTGGCTGAAATACTTTCGTAAATCTCAGGAGCTGGCCGATTGGCACTTGTGAACTGCTTCTGTTTCGGGCACCGCGCGGCAAGAAAGACTGGGAAAATGGCGTCGGCTGCCTCTTTTATACCCCTGCCGCAATGACGTCAGGGAAGAAGCGACGACAACCGACGCCGGACCTAGACTTTGGAATTCGGCCGACCGAGGACCCGCCCGACGGCAGGATAACCCATCTGTTATGACTGCAGCTGTATGCACGATGAGCATCCGGACTGCAACAGTGAATACACTCGAACATCTACATTTATGGTAAGTGTACACAACTGTACTATGTTCTTCGTGTTTCACTGTTGCAGTCATTACATTTGGCTAGAATTCCAAAGCTATGGATGGGAGGCTGGAACTAAATAGCATTAGGAGCAGCTATAAGGCCCTGCAGAACTACAGTGGCAAAGCCTGCCTGGATTTGGAGAAGAGAGGCAAATGATAATGCTTTGTGAAGGTATGAACAGAGCTCCAAGTAGCAGCTTCTAGAATGTCTTTGGTTGGAACTCCTCTGAGAAAGGCTGCTGAGGTACGGGCAGCCCTGGTGGAATGTGACCTGATCCCCTTGGGCACAGGTTTACTATGGTGCAAGTAGCAGAAACAAATGCAGTGGCTTATCCACTTAGAAACAGTCTGCTTTGATGTAGCGTTCCCCTCTGATCCTGAAGCAAATGCCACCAGTAGTTGATCAGACTTTCTTAGAGATTTGGTCCTGTTTAAGTAGAATCTTAGTTGTCTGTGTACGTCCAATGAATGCAAAATCCGCTCCCCCTTGTTCTGCGGATTTGGGTAAAATGAAGGCAGGTGAATTGTTTGGTTAAGAGCCACACTGGATACCACCTTAGGCATAAAGAAAGGATTGGTCCTGAGGGACACCCTGTCCGGGTAAAATGTAATAAAAGGTTCCACAGGCATGAGAGCCTGTAGTTCTGAAACCCTTTTTGCTGAAGTGATTGCCAAGAGGAAAGCTGTTTTCTAAGATAAAAATTTTATATCCGCAGTAGCTGCTGGTTCAAAAGGAGGCAGGGTGAGTTTTTCCAGCACAAAATTGAGGTCCGATGCAAGAGTTGGTGATCTTCTGGGAGGCCTTAAATTTTTAGCCCATCTAAGATAATATTTAAGCAGAGGATGAGAAAAGAGGGGAGGCTCCGTGTTGTAATGAGGCGAGATGGCAGAGGCATGGATTTTTATTGAAGAAAAAGATAGGCCCTTGTCAAGCATCTCAGTCAAGTATTGTAAAATCTGAGGAATATTTGGTTTCGCCGTGTCCGTTCCTTGTGCTTGGTTCCAAGCACAGAATCTCTTCCATTTATCAGCATAAGATTTTCTAGCACTAGGCCTTCTGGCTTCCAAAATGACATCCATCACAGATTTACTGAGAGGTGTTGTTTGAATAACTGAATGATCAGCCATGCTGCAAGGTTCAGAGTTTTGAGATGAGTGTGCAGAATTTGATTGTTCTGCTGAGACAGTAGATGAGGTATTTGATGCAAGTACCAAGGAGGGGTTGAGACATATTCCTTAGAATTGGGTACCAGTGCTGGCGAGGCCAGTCCAGAGCAATCGGGATTATTTTTGGTTTTTCCTGTCTGACCTTTAGTAAGACCTTGGAGAGAAGAGGCAGAGGGGAAAAGGCATGGACTGATAGGTTTTTCCAACTGAAGGATAGGGCATCCACTTTCCATGCTTGTCTGTGACAAGTCCTTGTGCAGAATTTGTCCAGATGATAATTTTGGGGAGAGGCAAATAGATCTATGTCTGGGCTCCCCCATTTCTGTGTTACCATGCTGAAGATTTGCGGATCCAGTTTCCACTCGTTCGGGTCCATAAGATTTCTGCTCAGGTTGTCTGCCAGAGTATTTTGTTTTCTTGGCAGGAATTGAGCTTGAAGATGTACTTGGTAAGTCAAAGCTGTGTTCCACAATGCCATGGCTAGTCTGCAAAGGGGGTTGGAATGTGTACCCCCCCCTGCTTGTTTATGTACCACATAACCGTGGTGTTGTCCGTCTGTATCAGTAGATGTCCTGGATGAATTAAGTCCTTGAAGGCTGTCAGAGCATTCTGAACAGCTAGCATCTCTTTCTGGTTGATATGCAGTTGCATTCGTTTTGGGCTCCATATGACCTGAATGCATCTCCCCACCCGGTGGGCCCCCCCAAGCATAGTCTGATGCGTCTGTAGTTAGGGTTTGGGTGGCAGGGGGTAGAGTGAATGGCAGTCCCTTGTTTTGGTGACATGTCTCTGCCCACCAAAGAAACTCCTGTTGTAGGCAGGGAATGAGAGGAATCATTGTTTACAGACTATGACAATGTTGACTCCATAAACTTTTTAGGTACCATTGAAGTTTCCTCATATGCAGTCTTGCATATGGAATTAGTAGAATGCAGGATGCCATGAATCCCAAAGCCTGCAGAATTTGTCTTGTAGATAACTGGGTTTTTGTTGCCATCTGTTTGAAGTATGTTGCCAGTTGCCTTTGTTTGCTTGGCGTAAGGTAAGCCATCTGGGCAGTTGTATTCAAGCTTGCACCCAGGAATGTAATTATTTGAGTGGGTACTAGTTGGGATTTCTTTTCGTTTATTGTGTACCCTAGGCATGTTAGAAGCCTTTTTACAAATGCCAGATGTTGAAGAAGAATGTTCTTGTTCTCTGCTTGAATGAGACAGTCGCCTGGGTAAGGATAAATTTGTATGCTTCTTTGTCTGCAAAATGTAATTACTGGTGCCAGGCACTTTGTAAAGACCCTGGGTGCAGTAGATAAGCCAAAGGGCAGTGCAGAGAATTGGTAATGCAAAAAACCTGCCTTGAAGCGGAGGTATCTTCTGCACGATTCCCTTATTGGGATATGCAGGTATGCCTCTTTTAAGTCTAGAGTCACTAACCAAGCGTTCCTGCCCAGTATAGGCAGTAGCTGTTGTAAAGTCAGCATTTTGAATTTTGGAATGTCCAGGAACGTGTTCAAAATCGATAAGTCCAGTACTGGACGCCAGGCATTGTCATTTCTGGGTACCAAGAAAAGTCTTGAATAAAAACCTTGTCCTTTTTCCTGTTCTGGTACTGGTTGAACAGCCCCCATATCCATGAGGGACATAACTTGTTTCTGAGCCTCTGCCCATTCATTCTGTGGCAGATTTGGCCAATCGTTTGGAATTGGCAAAGTATGGAAATGAAATCTGTACCCCTGGGATACTATGTTTAATACCCACTTGTCCTGGGTAATTAACTGCCAATTTTGAGCATGAAGTGCTAATTTTCCCCCCAAGGGGGCTGCCAAAAAATAAGTGCTTGGTGAAGGTACAGGGAAGCCATTGAGACTGCTTACTGTAGGGTTGTGCTTTGTTTCCTCCAGATTTGGGGGTGGAGGCACCGCATTGCTTTGACCTGAAGAACCCTGTGTTTGGTATCTGGAGCCTTTTGAGCGCCTGGATTTGCCTTGAGAGGCTCTGTTGGACAAAGGAAAGGACCAATTTTTAGTAGGCCAGTGCCTACTGAACCTGGGTGGCTGCACTTGTAAGAAATCTTTTACAGTTTGCATAGATTTAGCTTTGTCTTCCATTTTCTTTAAAACCTCTTCTGCCTTATTACCAAACAGAGTATCATGCTGTAAAGGGGCATCCACCAATTTAGCTTTAACATGATCAAGGAGATTTTGCTCCTTGAGCAAGGCATGCCTTCTAATCACAGATCCAGTAACTGCGGCCCTGCAAAAGGCCTCCAAGGAATCAAAACCACATTGCAAAGTATGCTTTCCAACCTGTTCTGCTGCATGCAACAATTCCTGTAATTCTTTATTTTCCACACAAACAGAAATCAACATTATTTTCTGTTTCAATAAGTCCATAACATGTTGTTGATATTTAAGCATATGAAACTGTCAGCTTAAGGCCCTAATTGCCAAGGTTGCAGACGTACAAACCTTCTTTCCCCATCTATCCAGCGCCCTGGAATCTCTATCAGAGGGGGTAGGATTCTTGGCTGTAGACGCCTTTACACCTTTGGGACCCTGTGAGATAGTCTCAGGATCAGCAGCAGGATTTTTGTATAGAAATTTGTGGGAGTCAGGAACCCTGTAATATCTGTCTGGCTTACTAGGAGCCGGAGGTAGGGAATCAGGAGCCATGCTTGAGTCCGAAAACACATCATCAACAATGTCTAATACAGGCGGTATTGCCAAAGGCCTATGCTGAGGAAGAAGAAGGAAATCCCTAAGCCTCTTTTTTGATTCAGAGAAATCCTGACTCTCCCAATGAAAATGTTCCCTTAAAGTATGCAAGGTTTCTCCAATAGAATAATCCTGAGGAGGAGATACAGATGGGATGGATTCTTCTGCATCTGAATCCTCATAGGATGGAATAGAAAATTCCTGATCAGAAGAAATGGAAACCTGATCTGAAGATTCATAATCAGTGTCTTGCCTAGGCCTAGCAGGGGGGGGGGTTGGGGGGTTGGGAACCCCTGATCAAGGTAATTAAGTCCTCATCCATTTTGATCATCTGTTTTTAGGCATAGGGGCCTGAGCACGTGGCTCATGTGTCAGTTTTTTAGACATAGAAGATGTTTTTGATCTTGTTTTTGAAGCTAGCGTCGGTTTTATATAAAAATGTTGAGGCCTGAAAACACCCTCAGAAGCCGGTGTCTGTTCAGCGGCTCCGGACCCATCCAAGGGAGAGACATCTGCAGGTTCAATACTCTGAGAATTTCACGGCATACCGGACTCCGCATGGGCCCCGGTAGAGACCTGCGACTCAAAAGTAGCGGGTATTAGGGGCTGCAAAAGTACCTCACTTTGTACCGGCGACTGGCTTAGGAAAAGTTTAGTCGTCGGTTTTGGACCTCGACAGTCTGTCGCTGTCTTTTTCTTTGCATTTTTTGTGTACTCCGGTTGTTGAATTGCTAACCGATGAAATTTCAGGGTAATTAAATCTGGATCGAAAATATTTTGAAGCAAAAATATACCGATGCTTAATAGTGCATTGGTTAAATCTAGCACAAAACCGACAGCAAGGCACGTTATGATCTGGGCCTAGGCAAGGAATACAGTATAAATGAAAATCTGTATGAGGTATTTGCTTCCCACAAGTAATGCAATTATTAAATTTTACTGACATTGGTACGGAGCAAGAAAAAGTTTCCCCAACGGGGTACTTAGCTTTAGTTGAAGACTTCAGTTCTGAAACTCGAATGCAAAAATTTCAGGAGTCGGCTGACCGGGACTTGCAAACTGCTTCTGCTTCGGGCACCGCCTGGCAAGAAAGACTGAATAAAATGGCGTCAGCTGCGTGTTTTATACCCCTGATGACCTGATGTCATGGAAGAGGAGACAGCAACCGACGCAAGACCCAAGACTTTGTTATTCAGGCCGACTGAGGGCAGCCTGCCAGCAGATTACCCAAATGTAAAGACTGCAACAGTGAAACACGAAGAACAGCATCAATAGTTTTCCAGGTGCACATCTTTAAAGAAGCAGAAGCTGGTGGTTGAAAGGGGGCAGTGGTAAGTTTTTCCAGCACATAGTTCAAATCCCAAGGAGGCGGGAATGGTTTTCTGGGAAGTCAGATATGGAGAACGCCCTTGAGGAAAAGCTTCACTTCCAACCTTAATAGTAGGGGTGGATCGATTTGGGAGGCAGGATGAAATGGCAGACAGATGTACTTTCTCTGAAGAATATGAAAATTTTGAAAGAGCTCACACACATAAGCAAGGACTAGAGGTACCTTCACCTGGAATGGGTCTAGCTGCTTTCTAAGACACCAAGTGGAAAACCTTTTCCATTCTGAAATGTAGGTTCTCTGTGTAGTGGGTTTCCTGGCCTCCTGTAGGACAGATAGCATGTCCTCTGAATAGAGGTGTTTGAAATTAATCAGAAGTTTATCACACACAGGGTTAAGCTGAGGGTATTCAGATGAGGGTGAATGGGAGATCCCTTTTGCTGTGTGAACAGGTGAACAGGTCCACTTTGTGGGGCAACTTGTGGTGACTGCCCTTGGCAAGAGACAGAAGGGGGAACCAATCCTGCCTTGGCCAATAGGAGGTCACTAGCAAGATTTCTGGTTTGTCCTTCTGTATTTTCAGGATAATATTCTAGATGAGGGTGAAGGGGGGAATGCGTAAAGGACTAGCCCCCTCCAAGGAATTGAGAAGGCATCCACCTTCCAAAAGTACAGTTTTGTACCTACCATAAATGTAGATGTTCGAGTGCTAATACAGCTGCAGTCATAACAGATGGGTTCTCCTGCCGTCAGGCGGGTCCTCGGTCGGCCGAATTCCAAAGTCTAGGTCCGGCGTCGGTTGTCGTCGCTTCTTCCCTGACGTCAGTGCGACAGGAGTATAAAAGAACCAGCCGACGCCATTTTCTTCAGTTTTTCTTGACCCAGATGTCAGGTGCCCCCAGAAGGAAGGCAATACATAAAATTATGTAATAATGCAATGCAATATAATCAAAAAACAGTAGTTGCAAGCAAATACACCATAAAAGAATACCCCTAGAGGGAAGGAGGGAGGAAACCTGGACTGCAGCTGTATTAGCACTCGAACATCTACATTTATGGTAGGTACAAAACTGTACTATGTTCATCGTGCATACAGCTGCAGTCATAACAGATGGGTAGAATCCCAAAGCTAAGAAAGGGTGGTAGGCACTAGGTGGAACTAGGAGGAGCCAAAATGCCCTGCAAGACTGCAGTGGCAAAGCCTGCTCTAGATTTGGAGTATAATGGTAGGTTGTAGTGCTTGGAGAAGGTATGCACAGAACTCCAACTGGCTGCTTCCAAAATATCCTTGGTAGGAACTCCTCTGAGGAAGGCTGCAGAGGTGGCAGTGGCCCTGGTGGAATGAGTTCTAATGCCTGTAGGTACAGTTTTGCCATGAAAGGAATAGCAAAAGCGTATGCAGTGGGCTATCCATTTTGAGATTGTCTGTTTGGAAATTGGCTTTCCTTGAGCTCCTACCGCATAGGCCACAAAGAGCTGTTCTGATTTTCTGAAAGGTTTTGTTCTGTCCAAATAATAACGCAGTTGTCTGTGGATGTCCAAGGAATGTAGTAATCTCTCCCCTTTGTTTTGAGGATTAGGATAAAAAGTAGGTAAATGTATGGCCTGATTTAAAGCTACACTGGATACCACTTTAGGCATGAAGGACGGGTTGGTTCGTAAGGAAACTCTGTCCTGATGGAAGATGATAAAAGGCTGGACAGCCATGAGAGCCTGTAGTTCTGAAACTCTATGAGCTGAAGTGATAGCCAGAAGGAAAGCTGTTTTCCAGGACAAATATTGCAAATCTGATGAGGCAGCTGGCTCAAAAGGAGGCAAAGTCAGTTTTTCCAGAATGAAATTAAGATCCCAAGCAGGTATTGGTCGTTTCCTTGGAGGTCTTAAATTCTTAGCCCCTCTGAGGAACTGTCTTAATAGAGGGTGAGAGAATAAAGGTGGATCAGTGTTGTATTCTGCAGAAATGGCTGAGGCATGGATTTTGATGGAGGAGAACGAAAGTCCACTGCTTAGCAGTTCAGCCAAATATTGTAGTATTTGAGGTAAATTCAGTTTTCCAGGGTTCTGGCCCTTTTTCTCGTTCCAGACACAAAAACGTTTCCATTTTGCGGAGTAAGCTTTTCTAGTTGATGGCCTTCTGGCCTCCAAAATGACATCCTGCACCTCCTTGGAGAGTAGGGCCTGCTGTGATGCTAAGGAATCTTCCATGCGGCTAGATTGAGTGTTTTTAGCTGACTGTGAAGAGTTTTGAATCTGTGCTGAGTCAGAAGAAGAGGCATTAGGGGCAGGGTCCATGGTGGGGAATGCGTCAGGCTCCTCAGGAGTGGGTACCAGTGTTGCCTTGGCCAGTTCGGAGCAATGAGGATCATCTTTGGTCTGTCTGCTCTGGTCTTCAATAGGACTTTGGGCAGCAGAGGAAGAGGCGGCAAGGCATAAACTGTCATTGATGTCCAACTGAAAGAGAGAGCGTCCACTCTCCAGGCCTTTGGATGGAAGATCCTTGAGCAGAATTTTGTCAATTGATGATTTTTGTGGGAGGCAAAGAGATCTATGTCTGGCCTTCCCCATTCTTGGATTATTTCTGTAAAAACATTTGGATGCAACTTCCATTCGTGTGGATCTGTCATATTCCTGCTTAGGTTGTCTGCCAGCGTGTTTTCCTTGCCTGGCAAGTACTGTGCTTGTAGTTCCATTTGTAAGTCCATGGCCATGTTCCAAAGTGACATGGCCAGTCTGCATAGGGGATAAGAATGTGTTCCTCCCTGCTTGTTTATGTACACATAACTGTGGTGTTGTCCGTTCTTATCAATAGTTGACCTGGTTGTAGAAGGTCCTTGAAAGCTATAATAGCATTTATTACTGCTAGCATTTCTTTTTGATTGATGTGAAGGTGCTTTTCTTTTTGGGACCATTTGCCCTGAATGCACCAGTCTGTCATGTGCGCCCCCCAGGCGTAGTCCGAGGCGTCTGTTGTGATGACTTGATTTGCTTGAGGCTTGCTGAATGGACGACCTGTGTTTGTTTGACATGCTTGAGCCCACTACAGAAATTCCTTTTGCAGACATGGAATTAGTGGTATTATTGTTTCCAAACTGTGGCTGTGTTGAGACCTTTTAGTTATGTACTTACCATAACTTCGGATGTATGGGATCCATCTCGCCTACATTCATAACTGATGGGTTCGGAGCCGATCCATCAGCTCCGACTCGGCCAACTAGTATACTAGAACGAAGTCTCTTATTGGCTGGGCTACCCTCTATCCCAGGATGCACCACACCTGCTTCCCCAGATCTTGTTTGTTCGCTTTCATACTTACATGCAAACACAGAAAAATACCAGTTACTCCAACCAACTAAAGTTCTTCAAGAGAAGATCTCCAAATGGACCAACATTTCTTCTAAATCCGAATGGAAGGGGGAAAGGAGGGTAGTGCGAATGAATGTGGCGAGATGGATCCCATACATCCGAAGTTATGGTAAGTACATAACTAAAAGATGTAATGGGATCCTATCTCGCCTACATTCATAACTGATGGGACAGCGTCCCTAGCACCTAAATCCCGGGTGGCTCATTGGAAAACACTCCTGAGAACTGTGGAACCAAAGGAAGCCCTGCCTCGAGAAGCCACATCTATTTTGTAATGAGAAATGAAAGTGTGCAGAGAAGTCCAGGTAGCCGCAGCACAAATATCATCTATTGATAATTTGGAGTGGAATGCTACAGAAGTAGCCATTGCCCTGGTAGAATGAGCCCTGACTGAAAAGGGAAGCTCTTTGTCAGCCTGCGAATAAATGAAACAGATGCAATCTTTAATCCATTTGGCTATGGAGGTTTTAGCCACTGGTTGACCCAACCTGTTTTTTGCAAAGGACACAAACAGTTGATTTGACTTCCGCGTCTGAGTAGTCCTGTTCAAATAAAAACACAATTGTCTATGGACATCCAACTGATGAAAGATATATTCTGCGTTATTGGAGAATTTGGGAAAAAATACAGGGAGCTCTAGGGACTGTTGAATGCAGAAAGAAGATGCTACCTTTGGTAAAAAAGAGGGATTTAATTTAAGGGACACTCTATCTTTGTGAAAAATCAAATAAGGAGGATTAGAACAAAGAGCCTGGAGCTCTGAAACCCGCTTGGCCGAAGTTATGGCCACTAAAAAAGCAGTCTTCCAAGACAGGAATTTCATATCACAGGTAGCTGCTGGTTCAAAGGGGTGGGCAGTTAAGGCAGCCAGGACCATATTTAGGTCCCAAGGGGGCACAGGATGAGATATCGGGGGCCTAAGGAGCCACGCTCCTTTAAGGAAAGACTTGCAAAGCTTGTTTGCCATTAATGAAGGTTCAAAAGAAACATGAAAATTAGAGATGGCCGCTAGCTGAACCATAATCGTGGAAACTGAAGAGCCCAACTGAAAAAGAGAGGCCAGGAAATTTAAGACCTCCGGTACTGGGGCAGTAAGAGGGTCTATACATCGTCGCTGTGCCCAAAGGGCAAACCTCTTCCATTTGCTGGAATACAGTTTGATAGTGGAAGGTGTGTGAGAAGAGGACAAAATGTGGATAACCTCCGGAGAGAGGGAACTGTCCCTGACTAAGGATGGAAGTGGAGTAACCAAGCAGCCAACCTCAAGGACCTGAGAGATGGGTGAGACTGTCCTGACTGATGAGTCAACAGGTCTGGCACCGGGTCCAGAAACCATGGACCTTCCACCGCATACCTCCGAAGGAAGGGGAACCAAACCTGACGAGGCCAGTGCGGGGCAATCAAAATCATGTCGCTCTCCAGGTAAATTGCCTTCTGTATCACCCTCGGCAGGAGGGAACTGGAGGAAGGCATAAAGGAGACCGGGGCCAAATGTGGGTTAGAGCGTCCTGGGAATCTGTCCCTGAGAGAGAGTCAGAGTGAAGAACTCTCTGCACTTCGCATTGTGGGGGCTGGCAAACAAATCGCAGCAAGGGAGACCCCATTTGGCGAAGATTTTCGCAGCCACTCTTTGGTTGAGGGACCACTCGTGGGGTAACAGGATAGTCCTGCTTAGTCTGTCCGCAATCACATTGGATTTCCCCGGGATGTGCGTTGCCATTAGGAAGCGGTTGGTAGCTACCGCCCAGTGCCAAAGTCTCATGGCTTCTCTGCACAGTGGGTACGACCTGGTCCCGCCTTGCTTGTTTATATACCAAACTACCGACATGTTGTCGGATAGGATAGCAATCAGACCTTGCGGGAGAGCATGATGGAGAGCTTGTAGTACCAGTAGCACTGCTCTCATTTCCAGGATATTGATGTGTAAATGCGCTTCCTGGGGTTGCCATGTGCCTTGGACAGACCTGTCCAGATAATGACCCCCCCACCCTACCTGGGAGTCGTCCGTGGTCACAGTGGCAACGGGGGAATGAGGGATAAAAGGTCGCCCCTGGTCAAGATTGGATCGGAGGAGCCACCAACGCAGATCTCGACGGCAACTTTCCGTAATCATAACCAAGTGGTTCAAGGGAAGTTCCTGATAGGACCATTGAACCGAAAGTAGCCATTGCAGCACTCGCATGTGCAGTCTGGCTAAGGGGACTAGGAGAATAGTTGATGCCATCGACCCCAATACCTGCAGAATCAGATTGGCCGGAGCTCTTGATAGGGGGAGGCAGGATCGAACTTGATTCTGCAAAACCTGAATCCTTTCTGCCGGTAAGAAGGCGCGCATCCTTTTTGTGTCTAACTCTGCACCTATAAAGGTAATACGCTGAGATGGCTGTAGCACAGATTTTTCCCAGTTGAAAGTGATTCCTAGGAAACGGCCCAAGCTGACTGTGGCCATGAGCGACTGAATTAGTAGATGCTTGGAGGTGGCAGTAAGGAGCCAGTCGTCTAGATATGGAAACACTTGGAATCCTAGACTTCTCAGGTGAGCAGTCACCACTGCCAGACACTTGGTGAACACCCTGGGGGCTGTGGTGAGACCAAAGGGCAGTGCTTGAAACTGGAAATGACTGCCTCCCAGGCGGAAGCGTAAATGACTCCTGGACTCTTGACTTATCAGAATGTGATAGTAAGCGTCCTTGAGATCTATGGAGCACATCCAGACATCCTTCTCCAATAGTGGGAGAATGGACTGAAGAGTGACCATTTGGAATTTGGACTTTTTCACAAAGCGATTCAATGAACTGAGGTCCAAAATGGGCCTGAAGTCCCCTGTCTTTTTTGGCACCAAAAATAGTCTTAACTAAGTTCCTGAGCCGATCTGCTCGGCGGGGACAGGCTGGATGACTCCTTTTACTAGCAGCTTTGAAACCTCTATTGCTGCTTGATCCCGCTGACTGGGTGGCACGTCCGGGATTTCCCTGAAGGGAAGGGGGGGCTTGATGAAGGGAATGAGATAGCCTCCGGTAATAATCCGGAGCACCCACTGGTTGCTGGTAATAGCTTCCCAAGCCTGTGGGTGTTCCACAAAACGACCCCCGACTGGCTCCGGAGCTGCACAGTCGGGCACCAACTCAGGGACGGTGAGCGTAGGAGGAACCACGAAAGGAATCGCGGTCTCCAGAGTTACGGGGGCCTCTGCCACCTCTGGGACGGCGTCTTCCCGAATCCCCCCCCCGCCTCTGGATCACTGGGTGGAGTAGGGAAAGACCTCTGAGTTTTCCTGAACCACATTTTCCCTCCTCTCTGGGCCTTGGGGTAAGGCCTAGAGGGAGCGGAAAAACGGGCCCCAACGGCTGTCAAGGTCTTGCCCTCCTGCTCGCACCAAGTCAGTGTGTCCTTCACCTTGGGTCCAAACAAAGAGGACCCATCAAAAGGGGCGTCGGCGAAGGAAGACTTGAAAGCCTCCGCAAAGGAACACAAGTGTAACCAGGTGTGTCTCCTAAGGGCCACGCCTGTTCCCGCTGCTCTACTCGCCCCCTCGGCTGCATACGAGATGAACCTCATGGACGAGTTCACAATGGATGATAAGGTAGTCATCTGGGCACCAACAGTGTGGGCTAACGCCTCAGGTAGATTACCTGTGAGGGACTCACCTAGCTCTTTAAGGAGGTCCCTTTGGACACAGGTAATTCAGCGACTGTAAGGTAAAGGCCGCTGAAGAAAGGGTACGCTTCCCGTACCTATCCATGCTCCTGGAATCCTTATTAGGAGGGTGGATAGACGTTGAAGCCTCTGCCACGTCCTGCTGTGTGGCAGATGCCACCACCATTGCATCTACAGGAACTCCTTTCGTTAAAAATTCCTTTTGAGGGGGGGCTGAAAGGAATTTGTTGGGTCTTGCAGGCACCGGTTCCACAGAGTCAGGGTGCTCCCAAGCCCTTCGAGAAATTAAATAAGTAACTCATCGAAGGGCGGAGACACCCAGGAGGCGGAGGGCTGGGCCCCGAAGGCCTTGAGGAAGACTGACTCCTCAGCGGAAGGGGTTTTAGCCTGCCAACCTCCTCTCTGTCTCAGAATCTCAAGGATATCCGAGAAAGAGACATCATCCGAAGATGATTTTGGGGACCCCTCCGCATCATCGAGGTCAGTGTCAGATGTGATAGACTCATCTTGGGAGTCCACGTGCTTCCTCTTGCACAATTTCTTCCGTGGAGGCTCATCCGTGATAGACATTTTATAATTGCACTTAGTGCACTTTTTAAAACCAGATTTCTGCTCTTTAGACATTTTCACCAACAAACTAATGGAATAGTGGAACAATCTAACTGCCACACAAAAAACAGTACTTCACCAAAAACTTTAAAGCGCGAGAATAGGGCGCGAGCCCTCTGAACACAAGATTTACCTCACAAGGAGAAAGAACAACAACAAAGGGAACACAACAACGGGCAAAAGCCCTCTAACTTAAACGGGCTTTACCCGGAGAAGAAAAGGAATAAAAACAGACAACACACTCACTCCACTAAGAAGGGCAAAGGCCCTCTAACTTAAACGGGCCTTGCCCGAAGTACCAACAGATACAAAAATGCCAATAACACTCAAACAATACACAAACTTAAGAATAGCTGTTAAAACAGCTGTTGATTGAATTTATGAGGAAACCCCAGGTCAAAAGACCAGAAAAAAGAAGAAAATACACTTAGCTCCAGCCAAGTCGAGACCACGTCTAGCTTGATAAAGCGGCAAATGAGATCTGGGGAAGCAGGTGTGGTGCATCCTGGGATAGAGGGTAGCCCAGCCAATAAGAGACTTCGTTCTAGTATACTAGTTGGCCGAGTCGGAGCTGATGGATCGGCTCCGAACCCATCAGTTATGAATGTAGGCGAGATAGGATCCCATTACATCATATGTTTTTTTAGGTACCATTGTAGTTTTCTCATATGCAGCTTTGCACATGGGATTAGTAAGATGCAAGATGCCATGAATTCCAGAGCCTGCAGGAATTTCCTTGCAGTCAGCCTGGTGCAATTTGCCAGTGTTCTGAAATATTGAATTAGTTGCCCCTCCTTCTCTGGTGTGAGGTAGGCCATCTGGGTGTGGGTGTTTGTGTCCAAATTGGCACCCAGGAAAATTATCTTCCGAGAGGGTATTAGCCTTGATTTCTGTTTGTTGACTGTGTATCCCAGAGAGTTTAATAACATTATTACATAAGCCAGATGTTTCAGAAGAATGTGCTTGCTGTCCGCTTGGATCAGGCAGTCATCCAAATAAGGGTATATTTGTATCCCTTGAAGTCTGCAGTAGGCAATTACTGATGCCAGGCATTTCGTGAATACTCTGAGCGCAGTAGATAAGCCAAAGGGCAATGCAGAGAATTGATAATGGGTTGAACCTGCAAGAAATCTGAGGTATCTTCTGCAATTTTGTCAAGACTCCTTGCCCAGCATGGGAAGAAGTTGCTGTAGAGTGAGCATCTTGAATTTTGGTACGAGTAGGAATGTGTTTAGGATGGAAAGATCCAAAATAGGTCTCCAATCTTTTCCCTTCCTTGGCACCAGAAATAGCCTGGAATAAAAACCTTGACCTTGTTCGTGTGTAGGTACCTCATGAATAGCTTTCATTTTATAAGTTCTGAAATTTGCTTTTGTGCCTCTGCCCTTTGATTGTGTGGCAGGTTTGGCATGCCTCTCATTTTTGGAAGGGTATGAAAATGGAATTTGTGGCCTCTGTTTATAATGTCCAGGATCCATTTGTCCTTTGTGACAACATGCCAATTTTTTGAGAATAGTGCCAGCTTTCCTCCTAAGGGGGCTGCCATTTGAGACCTGGTTGGCATGCAAAGGGGAAAGTCATTGAGTTTGCTTTCTGAAAGATTGCGAGTTGTCCTCACCACCTCTTTGTGTAGGAGCTTGCCATTGTCTGCCTCTGTACGATCCTTGTGATTGTCCTCTGCCCCTCGGGCGCCTGTATCTGCCTCTTTGGGGTCTGTCTGTGGCAGGAAAGGACCAATTTTTGGAAGGCCAATTTCTACTAAAACGTGGGGGTTGAACCTGCAGAAATTCTTTCACAGTTTGCATTGATTTAGCCTTTTCCTCCATTTTCCGTAATACTTCCTCAGCATTTGCCCCAAATAGTACATCCTTTTGAAGAGGGGCATCTAGTAATTTAGCTTTGACATGATCAGGCAAGGCTTGTTCCTTGAGCCAGGCATGCCTACGTATGACTGAGCCTGTAACAGCAGCTCTACATGAGGCCTCTAGAGCATCAAAACCACATTGTAAGGTATGTTTACCCACTTGTTCTGCACTATGCATCAAATCCTGCAACACCTTCAAGTCTGGTTGTTCAGGTTGTGACATTTTACTTTTCAATTGAGATAACAGAAACTGTTGGTATTTTAGCATATGAAACTGACAGTTTAAAGCCCTCATGGATAAGGTAGCCGAGGTATATACCTTTTTCCCCCACCTTTCTAAGGATCTGGAATCTCTCTCGGAAGGCAATGGATTTTTGGCAATGGAGGCCTTAACTCCCTTGGGCCCCTGTGAGATGGTTTCTAGGTCAGCAGCATGGCTTCTGTATAGAAATTGGTGTGAGTCAGGAACCCTGTAGTACCTGTCAGGCTTAACTGGAGCTGGAGGTAGAGAGTCCGGGTTAAGGCAGGCCTCCGAGTAAACATCATCTAGGATGTCCAAGACAGGAGGTATAGCCAGAGGCCTGTGCTGGGGTAAAAAAAGAAATTCCCTGAGCCTTTTCTTGGAATCTGAATAATCTTGGCCTTCCCAGTGGAAGTGTTCCCTTAAGGTATGCAAAGTTTCCCCAAATGAGTAATCCTCAGGGGGGGATACAGAAGGAATAGACTCCTCTGCATCAGAGTCTTCAAAAGGGGAGTAAGACTGTTCCTGATCATCAGAGTGTTCTGAAATAATGGAGCCCTGATCAGAGGAGGGGGAATCTTCCTCCACTCTGGGCCTTTTGTCCGGAGGTGGCTGAGAACCTCTGATTAGAGTAATTAAATCCTCAGCCATTTTAAGCATCTGTTTCTTAGGCATGGGGCCTGGAGATGGGTCCTGTGTAGCTGGTCTCTTAGGGTGCATGGTTGCTTTAGACTTGGTGAAAGCCTTGATGGAGAAAGAAGAGGAAGGTCTGAAGACACCTTGACTGGAGGTGGACCTGTCCACATTCTGTGTTTCAACGCCAAGAGTGGCTTCGGTATCTGTAGTCGGGGTGTGGGCCGAGGAGCCTGCGACCTCGGGTACAGGAGACACCGCCAAAGATGTGTCGTCGGTAATCAGGGGCTGCGTAGGCGCCTCGCTGAGAACCCGACCACGTGTAGTTGGCTTTGGCGTGGTGTCGGTAGAGGCCGCAGACCTCAAGTGTCGGTCCTTGTCTTTGCGTTTTTTAGACAAAACCGGAGTCAGAGTATCCGACGACATAGTATAGTTAAATGCTTTCCCAAAAAAATGCTGGGCGAACTCCGCCCGACGCTTAATAGTGCGTTTGTTGAATGTAGCACAAAAGCGACAGAACGAGACGTCGTGGTCTGGGCCTAAACAAGGTATACAGACGGAATGGAAATCCTTATGCGGTATTTGCTTCCCACAAGAAATACAATTATTAACTTTGTCTGACATCGGTCTGAGGCAAGAAAAGTTTCCCCAACGGGGTACTTAGCTTTTAAGAAGACTTCGGTTTCCAAATTTTTCATAATCTCAGGAGCTGGCCGACCGGCACTTGCGAACTGCTTCTGCTTCGGGCACGGCGCGGCAAGAAAGACTGAAGAAAATGGCATCGGCTGGTTCTTTTATACCCCTGTCGCACTGACGTCAGGGAAGAAGCGACGACAACCGACGCCGGACCTAAACTTTGGAATTCGGCCGACCGAGGACCCGCCTGATGGCAGGAGAACCCATCTGTTATGACTGCAGCTGTATGCACGATGAACATCTAGTAGAGAGTGGGTCCTGGAGCAGAACAGTTGGAGTTGTCTGTTCTGAGGGGAGGCAAACAGATCTATTTGAGGGGTGCCCCATCGGTGGACAATGTCTAAGAAGCCATCCCTATGCAATATCCACTCATGATGTTGAGAGAATGATCTGTTGAGAGTGTCTGCCTAGTGACTGTCCTGAGAAGGAATGTAAACTGCCTTCAGAGTGATATTGTACCGGGAGGATGATTCCCAAGTCTGTATTGCTAGCCTGCACAGTAAGTATCTGGTCCCTCCTTGTTTGTTGATGTACCATATCACTGTGGTATTGTCTGTGAAGATTTGCATGGGACCTTCCTGCATGAGAGGTAGAAAGGTTTCTAGTGCTAGAAGGAGGGCAGTCAATTCCCTCACATTGACATGTTTCTTCCTCAGGGAAGGGTCCCACTGAGCCTGCACCTTGAGGCCCTTCATGGTGGTTCCCCACCCCAGATCTGAGGCATCTGTGTGCATGGATTGCAGTGGTTGGAGAGGTTGTAAGGGAAGACTTGGATTTTGGTTGATTTGTTGGATCCACCATCTCAACTCTTACTTCAGGCAGGGAAGGAAGGGCACCTGGAAATCCAAGGGGTGGTTGTGTTGGAACCAAACATTTTTCAAGTGCCACTGGAATTTCCTCATGTGCATCCTGGCAAGTCCCAGAAGTCTGAGGAACTCCCTGGCAGAAAGCAAAAGTTAAAAGAAATCCCCAATAGGGTACTTATCTCAAGACGTCTTCTAAGGTGCAGAGTGGAGCGATCAGTAGACTTCTGACTGTGGCAGAAAAGTTCTGAGGTCTTGCATGTGGATGTCACATTTAAGGCCCTTGGTTTATGGCCCAGAGTGTGACGTCCTATGCATCTGTCAGCAACCAGGCTTAAGCTTTGGCATAGGGGCCGGATGTTCGGATGCCTGAGGTGGAAGATCCCACAGGTCAGAATACTGCAACATGAGAATAGAAGGACATCTACGGTTAAAAACTAGCAAAACATTTAAATGATTTATCCCTAGATGACACAGTCAAATGCACCTGACTGATTCTCAAGCTGGCAAATAATATGTAAAAATCAGATCAAAATTATAAGAAAAAAATCAAAAACAATCAGCCACAAGCATTCCAGCTAGTTTTAACCAAGCAAAACTATTTCAGTAGTAAACCAAACTGACCTATGGTAACCGAAGATAGGGAATGGCCAAAGCATCCGGCCACACATATTTCTACCAGTTAAACCAAAAAAAACTACTGTGGCAATAAATGCAGTGGAACTCTACCAACCAAATTACAGCCATAAATGCCTACAACAAATATATCAAACAGATTAGATTAGGTCAATATTGTCATATAAAGATCATCAGATTACCTAATAAGAACCAAAAAATTATGAGTAGGCCTTAACAGCAGATGTTTTAATTGTCAATATTCACAGTGACATGCACTAATATCATATGTGTGTATGTGTGTGTGTGTGTGTGTGTGTGTGTGTGTGTGTGTGTGTGTGTGTGTGTGTGTGTGTGTGTATATATATATATATATATATATATATATTTATTTATTTATTTATTACAAACACTAAACCAAGCAGAAGAATTAAGATTAAATAAACTAAGAAAACAAAAAGACCCTTTGAGAAAGGACAGGTATACTTGTCACTTGCTCACTAAAGCAATTATATAAGTCAGCACTAAAAATTAAAAGCACTTCACCCTCACTCCCCACTGGCCCTTGTTTTCAATTATAAAGGAATTCCCAATATTATTCTAGCATGTCCAAAGGTCAGTTGTCAATCTCCTCTCCGGTCCAGCTGGTGAATCTGGGAATCTTGAGGCAATGTTACAACTGCCTCATGTACACAGACAACCCTCTCCTCCTCCCAACAAATTCCAACACACGTGAGAGATGCAACCATATAGCCAAACTGGAGGCTAAGCTCTCTCAACTCAGTACTGGCATAACCAGTCAGGAGGAGAAGGAAACCACACTCACTACAATTCCAGTCTCACATAGACCTACCACGACAGCAAACCAAACACATAATCACACAAAAACATACTCGGAGGCTCTAAATAAAGATCTGCCTAAGCAGCAGAGACCTCCAAAGCAGACACCCAAGCAACCGCTACCCCAAAACAAAACACGTGCAACACATATCTCACAAAGCCAGTGTGCTGAACAGTCACAGCCCTTAAGACTAAACAACACACCTGATACACTTGTAATAGGTGACTCTATCGTCAGGCACACTGACGTCCCGCTCACCAGGCTGAACAAGGAGAGGGTCACGGTGAGCAGCCTGTCGGGCGCTAGGATCCGCCACATAACACAAGCACTCAGGTCACTCCAAGGCAAGTACAAATATGACTCAGTCATTGTCCATGCTGGTGTGAATGACCTGAGACGTGCCTCCCTGGACTACATGAAAAGAGACATAGAGGAGCTCTCTGAGCATGTAGCCCAGGCCGGTATGACCCTGACCTTGAGTAGCATCTTACCCTCACCAAGAATGATGCCACAATATGAAGACAAGATGATCAATTTCAACAATTGGCTTAAGTACTGGTGTCATTCAAAGGGGATCCAATGCCTGTCAGCTTGGGATGATATGCTCGACAAGCCATGATGCTTCGCTAGGGACGGCTTACACCTGTCACCCCTGGGCTTTCGGATATTGGCAAAGGCTCTTGCTACCCCCATAGTGCCTTTCTTAGGCAAGGCTCAAAAGACAAACCCACCTCCATAGGTATCACAAGGGATAAGAAACTAAGAGTAATGCTACTCAACGCCAGAAGTCTAAACCTCAAGATGCACGCACTCGAAACTCTCCTTAGCATGGAGAACATCGATATTTGTGCAGTAACATAAACCTGGTTCAGGGCTCCCGAAAGCACCCCAGCACTACCAGGTTATACCTCATACCATGCTTTTCGGCCCCAAAACTTGGACCGAACCACAAAAGGAGGGGGAGTATCGATATTCATCAAAGATACCCACACCTCCAGGTTGGTGGCAAAGCACGAAGCATCAGAGACTATCCATGTGCAACTAACAGTGGGTAAAACTGCCTTCCAGTTTATAGCCTGCTACAGACCACCCTCCCAAACCCAGGAACCCCACTCGGCCTTCCTGAGAACACTGGAAAATATGAAGGTCTCTCCAAACACCATTATATTGGGCAACTTCAACTACCCAAACATAGACTGGGAGCATTACTCTAGCTCCAACACCCTAGCCCAAAGGTTCCTAGAATTTATAAACTCAAATGCTATGGAACAACTTGTTACCACTCCCACAAGAGGGGAAAACATACTGGACCTGATCATCAACAACATGGGGACTCTATGCTCCAGACCAGAAGTGTATCCCTCACTGGTAAGATCAGACCATAAACTAATCTCACTGGATATTCACATCCCGACCCCACCCCTGCCCAGAAAACCACAGTGAAAACTTCTCTAAAACAAATTTCACACTCCTCAAAACCGAGGTGGAATCCTTCAAAGCCCCGGCCTGTGGAAAATCGGCCCAGACCGCAGAATCCTTTATAAACGCATTCTATGAACTCCTTCAGGAATGCATGGATCATCGATCCCAAATAAAACCAAGACCCAATCCTCCAAAGGCAGGCGTCCTGTCTGGTGGACCCCAGCCATAAACAAACTATACAATAGAAGGAGGAAGCTACTAAATGATAGAGCAAAATCCCAAAAGGGAAGGCATCACTGATCAGTATTAGCAAAAACTACGGGCACTCATAAAATTGTCTAAGGCCAGCTTCGAGAGAAAAATTGCACAGGACACTAAGGATAATCACAAGGCTTTCTTTAGTTATGTTAGGAACCTGGGTGGTAATTCCCAGATATGCTCAGAATTAGTCCAAAATGACAAAAATACACGAACCCACAGACATTGCCAACATCCTAGCTGACAGGTTCAGCAAACTTCTCCTCCCCACCAAAGGGCAAATATCTATCCCAGCAGAGTGCTGCCCCCCTGACATCTCAGATGCTCAGGTAAGAGCCGCCCTCTCCAAAGCAAAAAACACAGCATCAATGGGACCAGACGGTGTCCCGGGCTGCATCCTACATGAACTCCAAGAAGAGCTAAACCCAAACATAAAACTACTGTTCAATCTCAGCCTTACTACAGGATATGTGCCCAAAGAGTGGCGTACAGCAACAGTGGTCCCTCTCCAGAAAGGTGGTGCCTCAACGGATCCTGGAAACTATCGACCCATAAGCCTGACTAGCTTGGTCTGCAAAGCTATGGAAAGGATCATCATGGACCTCATAAACAAAGATACTGGGAACAGTACAGTTGTGTACACCTACCATAAATGTAGATGTTCGAGTGTCTTCACTGTTGCAGTCATGACTGAAGGATTCTCCCCTGCCGGCAGGCAGTCCTCGGTTGGCCAGAATCCCAAAGTCTGGGTCCGGCGTCAGCTGTTCAACCATGCTCCCTGACGTCAGAGCGTCAGGAGTACAAAGCTGACAGCCGACGCCATCTTCTCCAGTTTTTCTTGCCCCAGATGTCAGGAGTCCCAAATGAGAAAGGTCCCATATCCTTTGCAAATACACCTCAGAAGAATGGTGAAAAAAGGAACCACACAAAATTAAAAATAAGAGGGGACAGGAGGGAGGGAAACCCAGACTGCAACAGTGAAGACACTCGAACATCTACATTTATGGTAGGTGTACACAACTGTACTATGTTCATCGTGTTTCACTGTTGCAGTCATGACTGTAGGGTAGAATCCCAAAGCTGAAAGAAAGGGAGGTGGTCATAAAGAAGAAGGGGCGGCTAAAAGGCCCTGCAAGACTGCAGAGGCAAAGCCTGCCCTAGACTTAGAGTAGAGAGGTAGATTGTAGTGCTTAGAAAAAGTATGCACTGAACTCCAAGTTGCAGCTTCCAAAATGTCTTTCGTAGGGACTCCCCTGAGGAAGGCCACAGAAGTGGCAGCAGCTCTGGTGGAATGAGTCCGTATACTCCCTGGGATTTGCTTTCCATGGTGTGAATAACAAAATCTGATTCCATGAGCAATCCATTTAGAAATGGTCTGTTTTGAAATGGCTTTACCTTGGGAACTTGAAGCATAAGAAACAAACAATTGTTCTGATTTTCTGATGTCCTTGGTTCTGTCCAGGTAAAAATGTAGTTGTCTGTGTACATCCAAGGAATGTAAGATCCTTTCCCCTTTATTTTGAGTGGGGAAAAAAGTTGGCAAGTGGATAGTTTGATTTAAAGCCACTTTGGAAACCACCTTAGGCATGAAGGTAGGATTAGTCCTCAAAGACACCCTGTCTTGATGAAAAATAATATAAGGTTCCACAGCCATAAGAGCTTGTAACTCTGAAACTCTCCTGGCAGAGGTTAGGGCTAACAGGATAGCTGTCTTCCAAGATAAAAACTTGATGTCAGAAGAGGCAGCAGGCTCAAAAGGAGGCAAGGTTAGTTTTTCCAAAACATAGTTGAGATTCCAAGCAGGAATGGGAGGAGATCTAGGAGGTCTTAAATTCTTAGCTCCTCTGAGAAACTGTCTCATGAGCTGGTGGGAAAAGATTGGAGAGTCTGTATTATAATAGCAGAGGCATGTATCTTAATGGAAGAGAAAGAGAGACCCTTATGTAAGAGATCTTTCAAGTAAAGTAAAATTGAAGGAATGTTCGGAAGAAGAGGATCAGAATCCTGAGCCTGCATCCAGGAACAAAATCTTTTCCATTTTCCTGCATAAGATTTTCTAGTGCTAGAACATCTGGCTTCTAAAATGACATCCATAACCTGCTTGGGTATGAAAGAAGAAATCAAAGGCCCTGGATTAACCAGGCCGCCAGGCTGAGAGTTCTGACATGAGAGTGTAGAACCTGACCCTGATGTTGGGACTGAAGGTTCGGAGACTGAGGTAAAACCCAAGGGGGCTCCAGACATAGGTTTTTTAGAGTTGGGTACCAAAACTGTCGAAGCCAATTTGGGGCCAGCAAGATTATCATCTTGGGCTTGTCCTGTTTTATCTTTAATAATACCCGTGGAAGAAGAGGAAGAGGTGGAAAGGCATATCCCGAGAGGTTCCTCCAACTGAATGATAGGGCATCCACTTTCCAAGCTTCTTTGTGGAAAGTCCTGGTGCAAAAAATCTGTAGTTGATGATTGAGATGGGATGCAAAGAGGTCTATGTGTGGACATCCCCAGACTGCTGTTATCATCCTGAATATTTTGGTGTCCAGCATCCACTCGTGTGGATCCGAAAGGTTTCTGCTCAGACTGTCTGCCAGGAAGTTTTGCTTCCCTGGTAGAAACTGAGCTTGAAGGTCCAGATTGCAAGCTAAAGCTGTGTTCCATAGATCCATGGCTAGTCTGCAAAGGGGGTAGGAATGAGATTCCCCCTTGCTTGTTTATGTACCACATAACTGTGGTGTTGTCTGTCCATATTAGTAGTCGTCCTGGTTGTAGAAGATTCCTGAAGGCCATTAGAGCTTTCTGAATGGCTAACATTTCCTTTAAATTGATATGCAGTTGCTTCTGATCCTTTGTCCAAAGGCCCTGCAGACAGTTGCCCTGAAAATGGGCTCCCCAAGCATAATCCGAGGCGTCCGTGGTTAGAATCTGAGTGGCAGGAGGCAGACAGAAGGGTTTCCCTTTGTTTAGAGTGCATGCCCTGGACCACCAAAGAAATTCCTTTTGAAGGCAAGGCAGGACGGAGATCAGAATGTCTAAACTGTGGCAATGCTGAGACCATACACTTTTTAGGTACCACTGTATTTTCCTCATGTGTAGTCTTGCATATGGTACGAGAAGGATGCAGGAGGCCATGTAACCCAAAGCCTGCAGGAATCTCCTTGCAGATAGCTGAGTTAAAGTTGCCAAGATTTTGAAAGTTGAAGCCAGCTGTAATTGTTTTTCGGATGTCAGAAATGCCATCTGGGTTGTTGTGTTTAGAAGAGCACCCAGAAAAGTTATCTGCTGTGAGGGTGTCAAATTTGACTTTTTTATGTTTACAGAGAATCCCAGAAACTTGAGGAGGTTCTGTATAAACTCTAGATGCTCTGGGGTAAGACATCCTTGCTGTCTGCCTGAATTAGACAATCGTCCAGATAAGGGTAAATTTGAATTCCCTTGAGTCTGCAGTAAGCTACTACTGGAGCCAGGCATTTGGTGAAGACCCTGGGCGCAGTAGACAATCCAAAGGGCAGTGCAGAGAATTGAAAGTGCCTCGATCCGGCCTTGAACCTGAGGTATTTTTTGCGTTCCTGCCTGATGGGAATGTGTAAATATGCCTCCTTTAAATCCAAAGTTACCATCCACGCATCTTTGGATAGCATTGGAAGTAGCTGCTGTAGAGTAAGCATCTTGAATTTTGGAATCTCTAGAAAGGTGTTCAAGACTGACAGATCCAGAATGGGTCTCCATGAGTTTTGCTTCCCGGGGACTAGAAAGAGCCTTGAGTGAAAACCTTGTCCCATCTCTGAAAGTGGAACCAGTTCTATGGCTTTCATAGCCAAAAGAGCTTCCACCTGGTTTAAGGCCTCTGTCCACTGATGTTTTGGAAGGTCTGGCCATCCGCTTGGCCTTGGCAGGGTATGAAAATGGAATTTGTAACCTCTTAAAACCACATCCAGAACCCACTTGTCTTGGGTTATATGAGTCCAATTCTGATAAAAAAGAGAGAGTTTTCCTCCGAGAGGGGCTTCCAGGCAAGAAGTTCCTGCAGCCCAACAGAGGGAGTCATTGAGTTTGTTTCCTATGAGTTTGTGGCCTATCCTCTCCTCCCCTAGGGGTGGAAGCAGTCCACTGTCTTGGTCTATAAGAAGCTTGTGTTTGAGGCCTTCCTCTGGAGCGTCTATATCTACCCCTCTGAGGCCTGTCTGAAGTGGGAAAGGACCAATTTTTGGAAGGCCAATTCCTGCTAAATCTTGGTGGCTGTACTTGTAAGAAATCTTTAACTGTTTGCATGGATTTCGCCTTATCCTCCATCTTTTTAATCACCTCTTCAGCTTTTGATCCAAACAAAACATTATGCTGAACAGGAGCATCCAATAATTTAGCTTTTACTTGTTCTGGCAAATTTTGTTCCTTTAGCCATGCATGCCTTCTAATGACTGTGCCGGAGGCAGCAGCCCTACAAGAAGCCTCCAAGGCATCAAATCCACAGTGTAAACCATGCTTCCCAACTTGTTCAGTGGCATGCAATAAGTCATGTAATTCCTTATCATCTGCACAGGCAGAAATGGAAGTAAGCTTTTGTTTTAAAACAGACAAGAGAAATTGCTGGTATTTCAGCATATGAAACTGACAGTTTAAAGCCCTAATGGACAAAGTAGCAGAAGTGTACACTTTTTTGCCCCATCTTTCTAAAGATCTAGAATCCTTTTCAGTGGGAATGGGGTTTTTGGCAGAAGCGGCATTAACTCCCTTAGGACCCTGAGAAATGGTTTCAGGGTCAGCAGAAGGGTTCTTGTATAAAAACTGGTAGGACTCAGGAACCCTGTAATATCTATCAGGCTTAACAGGAGCAGGAGGAAAAGAGTCAGGGGTTAAGTTAGCCTCCGAAAAAGCATCATCCACAATATCCAAAACAGGAGGAATAGCCAGGGGTGTATGTTGGGGGAGAAGAAGAAAATCCCTTAGTCTTTTCTTAGATTCCGAATACTCCTGTCCTTCCCAGTGGAAATGTTCCCTCATTTCATGCAAAGTTTCCCCAAAAGAGAAATCCTCAGGGGGAGAAGCTGAAGGAATGGATTCCTCAGCATCAGAATCCTCATAAGGAGGGAAAGAATATTCCTGGTCAGAAGAAGAAACTGAAGAAACAGAAGCCTGATCAGAGGAATCATAATAAACATCCTGCCTTGGCCTTTTATCTGGAGGGGGATGTGAGCCCCTAATCATAGTAAGTAAATCCTCCGCCATCTTGAGTAACTGTTTCTGTGACTTGGGAGCCGGTTCAGAAGAGGCCTATGTTGCAGTCTTTGATTTAGAAGGCGTCTTTGCCTTTGTCTTTGGCTTTGCCTTTATTAGAAGCTGAGTAGGCCTGAAAACCCCTTCGGAAGCCGGTACCTGCACAGCGGCTCCGGACCCATCCGAAGGAGCATTGTCCGAAGGTCCTGCAATAGAAATATTTAAAGGCCTGGTTGGCTCCTCATGAGAGTCCGTTTCGGCCATCGGTTCTGAAATGGCCGACGACAGGGGCTGCAAAAGCGCCTCACTGACGACGGCCGAACCTGAAGCTGGCTCCGCTTGTGCGCTATCATTAGATATGGACCTCGGAGGCCTGTCTTTATCCTTGCGACGTTTGTGAACTCCGGTAGCCGGAACCGTATCAGACGACATTTTGTAGTTAAAGCGCCTACCGAAGTAATGAAAAGCAAAATCGTACCTTCGTTTAATTGTACGTTGATTGAATCAAGCACAAAACCGACAACTAGCTACGTCGTGGTCAGGGCCTAAGCAAGGAATACAGTAAGAATGAAAATCCTTATGAGGTATTTGCTTCCCACATGAAATACAATTATTAACTTTTTCTGACATCGGACTGGAGCAAGAAAAGTTTCAACGGGGTACTTAGCTTTGAGTGGAGAAGAAAGTCTTCGGACTGAAGTTTATCAGAAAAAATCATCAGGAGTCAGCCGACTGGCACTTGCGAACTGCTATCACTGCACGGCAAGAAAGACTGGAGAAGATGGCGTCGGCTGTCAGCTTTGTAATCCTGGCGCTCTGATGTCAGGGAGCATGGTTGAACAGCCGACGCCGGACCCAGACTTTGGGATTCTGGCCGACCGAGGACTGCCTGCCGGCAGGGGAGAACCCTTCTATCATGACTGCAACAGTGAAACACGATGAACATCTACAGACACTGGATCCTACCCAGTTCGGCTTTGTTAAGGGCAGATCCTGCCTCATAAACCTGGTTGATTTCTTTGAAACAGTCACCAAGGCCATTGACGAGGGGAAGGTGGTCCACACAACCTACCTGGACCTCGCAAAAGCCTTCGATACAATACCCCACTCGGGCATTATAGATAAGCTCACCAGCTTAAATATAAACCCCTATGTCACTAGATGGATTGCAAACTGGCTCAAGGACAGAACCCACATGGTTAGAATTGCTGGAGCCATGTCAGACTCCAAACCAGTTACAAGTGGTGTCCCACAAGGCTCAGTCCTGGGACCTCTCTTGTTCGGTATATATTTCTTGGAGGTACAGGCCAACACGGAAGGACTGTGGCTTTTCAAGTTCGCAGATGACTGCAAACTGGGTGCCATAATCGACTCTCCAACCGACACAAGCATCCTCCAAAAGGGCCTCATAGAAACAGACAACTGGTGCCAGAGCCATGGCCTCAAGCTAAATGCCAAAAAGTGTATAGTCATCCCCTTTGGCAAAAACAAAGTGCCCACAAATTACCACATAGGAGGTAATCCATTAAGTACAGAAGAAGTAAATAGGGACCTGGGGACCCAAGTTGATAGCAATCTCTCATTTGACAACCACTTGGCCAAAGTGGTTAGAAAAACATTTTATATAGCCCACCTAATCATGAAGGGATTCACATCTAGATCAGGGGAGGTCATCATGCCTCTTTACTCATCCCTCATCAGGCCCATAATTGAGTACAATGCCCCTTTTGGGATGTACCTTACCAGACACCTGCAGCAACTGGAAAGACCCCAAAAGTACCTCACCAAGAGGATCAAAGGGCTCAAACAGATGCCATATGCTGCCCGGTTAAAGAAACTCCAGCTCTACTCAGTGGCATACCGCCTGTTCAGAGGCGATCTGTGCCTGACGTATAAAGCCATGTCCAACCTGGAATTAATGGACATGCTGCACCTCAGAAAATCCAAATCCCATCGAGCTACACGCTCGAGAGACTTGAACCTCAGCAATGAAATAAATAGGACATGCTGGAGGGACAGATTCATAACCCAGAGGCTCCCTTCACTCTGGAATAAAAAACCCAGTCCAGGTAAGGCAGAGTCCCTCATTGACTCTCTTCAAGAGGAATCTTGATGAGTGGATGGGAGATCGTAGGTTTACCCCGGGTATCACTTCTGTGTCACTGTTAGACAGAGGCACCAGTATACTAACCTCGAAAAAGGGCATAGCAAAAAAAAATTTAAAATGGGTGGCGAAAGCCAAACACATTCTGGCTAGGCTTATAAATGCCCTAGGGCAGATAGCTTAGTATGAACCTATGAACCTATGACACTGGACCTGCAATACTTAAACACTTTCGTTCTTTATTTAATAGAACTTATATATGTATACATATACACACACATGTACATATATCTACAGAGAGAGAGAGAGAGACATATATATATATACATATATATACATACATACATACACACACATACACATATATATGTGGAGATATATATATATATATATATATATATATATATATATATATATATATATATATATACAATAAAACCACAATAAATCATTTCAAAACTTTTCCCACCTTTAATGTGACCTATAACCTACACAATTCAACTGAAAAACAAACAAATCTGTTAAGGGAAAAAATATAAAAATAAAAAACGTGCAATAAGCTGGTTGCATAAGTATGCATGCACACCCTTAAACTAATACTTTGTTGCATCACCTTTTGCTTTACTTACAGTATTCAGTCTTCTTGGGTAGGAGTCTACCAGCATGGCACATCTTGACTTGTCAATAATTGCCCACTCTTCCTTGCAAAATCGCTCCAAATCTGTCAGATTGCAAGAGCATCTCTTGTGCACAGCCCTCTTCAGGTCACCCCACAGACTTTCTATTGGATTTAGGTCTGGGCTCTGGCTGGGCCATACCAAAGCTTTAATTTTCTTCTGGTGAAGCCATTCTTTTGTTGATTTGGATACCTACTGTCCATTAGGGACAAAGATGCCCAACCAGGGATGAATTTCTTGTTCCCCATCCAACTGTCTAAGCTAAATTTGAATTGGGTTAGGGAGGAACTCTGTTTTACATGGATGGGAAGCCTGTCCCAGAGAAGGGGTAGTCTCTGAGATATATACCTGTTGTCCAGTAGCTCCTATTTATATCACAGACAAGGTGTAAGTCTTCAAAATGGATAATTCTTGTGCTGTTTGCTTTGCGGATATGCAGGAGGTCCATCAGGGTGCGGTCTGATACTGCTCTGTATGCCAGACACAGATCTTCCCTCAGCAGCCTGTAGGAGACATAATACAGGGATAGGGCCTTGATGTGGTCTGCAGTGGACATGTTACTAATGCACTAATTATTAGTTTAGACAGGAACCACTGTGGCTCTTCCAATGGTTGGATATGCCTGGTTAGGTATATACCAAAGGGGGCACTGTACTCAGTGATAGGACTGATGAATGCTGAATACAGTGGAACAATGACCCCAATGGATATAGATGCCATACACTTGTTTATAAGTTGCAGAAAACAAAATGATTTCCTGACTATTGTAGACAAGTGATAGTCAAAGGCTATATTACCGTCAATGTGTGTCCTCAGGTCCCTGACTGCTGGGTCAGCGCTTGGCAGTGTGTTGTCAATATGACAGTTATGAGGGGTGGATGACTTCCCAAAGGATATTGCTATGCAATTCTTGGCATTCAGTTTTAGTCCATGGCTCTGACATAAATTATTTGCCTGTGTCATTCCTTCCTGGAGAACATGTGCGTCAATGAGGGATTTTATGACAGCTCCTAATTTGCAATAATCGGCAGACTAAGTTAGCCCAAGGCCCTTGACATTGGCCTTGACTTCAAGGAAGTAAATGACAAAAAACAGCTGTCCCAGGACCGATCCTTGAGGGACTCCTCTTGTGACTGGCCTCTTTGTGAAGGTGAACTCTCCAATTCTAACTTCCAGGGTCCTTTCTGGGAGCCAGCTGGCTATCCACTGGGTGGCATATTGCTTTATATCTGACCTCCTGAGTCAGTTGGGTATTGTGTCCAATGCCTTGGCCAGGTCATGGTATGAAGTATGAACCATTTTGCCATCAAGCACTGCTTTGGTGACCTTTTCAAAGAAGGCCATCAGGTTGAGTAGGCATGATCTGCCCTTGACAAAAATAAACTGGGTTGGGTCCAGTGACTAGAGGATTCCTATGTCATTACTGATCATTTGCATGATAATTTTTTCCATGACTTTGCATATGAGACTAGTGAGACTTAAGGGTGTGTAAGTTTCCAGGGTCTGTAAATAGCCCACCTTTATGTAGAGGGATGACAGTTGCTGTTCTCCATTCATGAGGCACGAAGCCTGTTTGGAGACTACAGTTAAACAACAATTCTAGACGGCCTAATAGGTCATGTTTTATGCTATTCAGAAGACATCCTAGGATATTATCTGGGCCATTGATGCAGGGTTCCTGGTCTGAGTCAAAAGTCAAGTCAAAGTAAACTTTACTGTCATTTAGGACTACATAAGTGCAACCTACATGAAATTCCGAGTATGGATTGGCCGTGTTAAGATTATCCTCCTTTGTTCATCTGCATCAGACAAAAAGCAGGCAATTGCACTTGAATAAAAAAATATGTTGCTACATCAAAGAATAAAAAAAAAAAAGATATTGCACACATTTCAGCTGAGCTATGCATTGTGAATGATTACTGACTAAACTGTTGGTGGCCGGTATCAGAGTTTATAAGTCTCAACACTGTTGGGTAGAAGCTGTTTAAATATCTGGTGGTCCTACAGCGGATACTCCGATATCTCTTGCCCAAAGACAGTTGTGCAAACTAGTCATGTGCAGGGTTAGACGGGTCATGAATTATTTTGGATGCAAATGTAATGCTTCTTGCTGTGATAAGATCCTGGATTGATGGTAAGTTGGTGCCCTTATTTTTTTGGCAACTCGCACCACTCACTGTAGCTTCTTTCTTTCTGCTATTGTACTGTTCCCAAACCAAACTGTGAAGCTGCTAGTAAGAAAGCTCTCAACTACTCCTCTGTAGAATGTGGTGAGAACAGTAGGTGGGAGCTTTGCTTTTTTGAGCCTTCTGAGAAAGTGGAGATGTTGGTGTGCTTTTTTGACCAACTGTTCAGTGTTCACAGTCCAAGAGAGATCCTCCGAAATGTGCACCCCTAAACATTTTGTTGATTTGACCCTTTCCACGTCTTCACCATTTATCATGAGCGGTGAGTGTGTTGTTGACCTTTTCCTGAAGTCTATATTGATTTCTTTTGTTTTACTGACATTCAGGTCAAGGTAGTTCTTAGCACACCAGTCAATCAATAAGTACACCTTGTCCCTGTAAGCACTTTATTCCTCCCCTTTGATGAGACCCACAACTGTAGTACCATCTGCAAACTTAATGATGTGATTGGTGCTCTATTTTGTAGAACCGTCATGTGTGAGGATGGTGAACAACAGGGCTTAGCACACAACCCTGAAGAACAGTATTATGCAACATGAGATGTTTCCTAGCTAGAGACACAGCACTGAGTAGACTTTATCTGTCCTCTTGAGTTGTTTGTTTAGTTTGATGAGAATGCTTTTATCCTGCTGGGTGCTACACCTACTAATTTTTGCCATGAATTTCTTCCTTCTGTTACACAGCCTACTGATGTTGTGATTCCACCAGGGTAGCTTGTTTTTAAGTTAGTTCTGTGCGTCTTCCTGGTGGCTACAGCTATCTCTATGTAGCTATTAACATGCTTGTATAGTGTTTCTGTGAACAGTTCTGCACATGCAGCAGTGTTCTCAAGGTTTATGGGGGCTTGAAACTTTAACAGGTTATCACTTAAAGTACAGTTTTGTACCTACCATAAATGTAGATGTTCGAGTGCTCATACAGCTGCAGAAAATGGCGTTGGCTGCCTCTTTTATACCCCTGCCGCACTGATGTCAGGGAAGAAGCGACGACAACCGACGCCGGACCTAGACTTTGGAATTCAGCCGACCGAGGACCCGCCTGACGGCAGGATAACCCATCTGTAATGACTGCAGCTGTATGCACGATGAACATCAGCAGGAAGTTAACCTTAGAGTAATTCCTGAACATTCCAGTATTAGCTGGGTTTTCAGGCATTATTTTTACGTTAAAGAAGACCATTTTGTGGTCTGACTTCACCAGAGAAGACATTACATTAGAAAATATGAAGCACTCTCATGTTAGTGAGGATGAGATCCAGTATGTTTGCACATGTGGTTGGTGTACTGACAATCTGATCTAAGGAGTTTATGTTTACAAAATCCAGGAATCTGTGTGCTTGCATCTTTAGTGTCATATATGATTCTCAGTTAATAGTGGGGCAATTAAAGTCACCCATGAATATGGTATTGGGTTGGATGTTGAGTGTTTCCAATAAGCTTAAATGCATGCTATGGGTTTACTGGGTCACAGAAGGGACCTATAAACATACACACGTTTGTGTATATAAATCTATATGAATATAAAAAATATATATACATATAGACAGATATACATAGATTTATATACATATATAGATGTGTATATATATATATATATATATATATATATATATATATATATATATATATATATATATACACACACACACACACACACACACACACACACAAATAAAACACAAGTGTGTTTATTTTATGAATATAAAAATATACATACACACACACACACACATATATATATATTTATATATATATATATATATATATATATATATATATATATATATATATAGTACAGGAGAGTATACAGAGAAAGAGGTTGGCGAAGAAGAAGTGGGATTGTCAGAGAGATGAAGAAAGTAGACAAGAGTATAAGGAGATGAGGTGCATGGCAAAGTGAGAGGTGGCGAAGGCTAAGGATAAGGCATATGACGAGTTGTATAAAAAATATTGGACACTAAGGGGGGAGAAAAGGACCGAGCTAGTAAAGATGTGCAGCAGGTAAGGGTGATAAAGGATAATGAGGGGAAACATACTCACAAGCGAGGAGAGTGTGTTGAGCAGATGGAAAGAGTACTTTGAGGGGCTGATGAATGAAGAGAATGAGAGGGAGAGAAGGATGGATGATGTGCGGATAGTGAATTATGAAGTGCAGTGGATTAGCAAGGAGGAAGTAAGAATAGCTATGAAGAGGATAAAGAATGGAAAGGCTGTTGGTCCAGATGACATACCTGTGGAAGCATGGAGGTGTTTAGGTGAAACGACAGTGGAGGTTTTAACTAGACTGTTTAATGAAATCTTGGAAAGTGAGAGGATGCCTGAGGAATGGAGAAAAGGTGTTTTGGTACCGCTTTTTAAGAATAAGGGTGATGTGCAGAGTTGTAGTAACTACAGAGGGATTAAATTGATCAGTCACAGCATGAAGTTATGGGAAAGAGTAGTGGAAACTAGGTTAAGAGGGGAGGTGATAATTAGTGATCAGCAGTATGGTTTCATGTCAGGAAAGAGCACTACAGATGCGATGTTTGCTTTGAGAGTGTTGATGGAGAAGTACAGAGAATGTCAGAAGGAGTTGCATTTTGTCTTTGTGGATTTAGAGAAACCATATGACAGGGTGCCTAGAGAGGAGTTGTGGTATTGTATGAGGAAGGCGGGAGTGTCATAGAAGTATGTAAGAGTGGTACAGGATATGTACGAGGGTAGTGTGACCGCAGTGAGGTCTGCGGTGGGAGTGACAGAAGCGTTTAAGGTGGAGGTGGGATTACATCAAGGTTCAGCTCTGAGCCCTATCTTATTTGTAATGGTGATGGACAGGTTGACAGACGAGATCAGACAGGAGTCCCCCATGGACTATGATGTTTGCAGATGACATTGTGATCTGTAGTGAGAGTATGGAACAGGTGGAGG
Source organism: Protopterus annectens (assembly GCF_019279795.1). Lineage (NCBI taxonomy): Eukaryota > Metazoa > Chordata > Ceratodontiformes > Protopteridae > Protopterus > Protopterus annectens. The sequence continues at coordinate 610,694,088 of NC_056739.1, forward strand.
GGACTCTGGAGAGGTGGAGATATGATCTAGAGAGAAGAGGAATGAAGGTCAGCAGGACTAAGACAGAATATATGTGTGTGAATGAGAGGGAGGCTAGAGGAATGGTGAGGATGCAGGGAGCAGAGGTGGCGAAGGTGGATGAGTTTAAATACTTGGGATCAAAAGTTCAGAGTAATGGTGAGCGTGGAAGAGAGGTGAAGAAGAGAGTACATGCAGGATGGAGTGGGTGGAGAAGAGTGTCAGGAGTGATTTGTGACAGACGAGTACCAGTAAGAGTGAAAGGGAAGGTCTAGAAGAGGGTAGTGAGACCAGCTATGTTACATGGGTTGGAGACAGTGGCATTGACAAAAAGGCAGGAGTCAGAGCTTGACGTGGCAGAGTTGAAGATGTTAAGATTTGCACTGGGTGTGACGAGGACGGACAGGATTAGGAATAAGTATATTAGAGGGTCAGTCCAGGTTGGAAGGTTTGGAGACATAGCCAGAGAGGCAAGATTATGTTGGTTTGGACATGTGCTGAGGAGGGAGGCAGAGTATATTGGGAAAAAGATGCTAAGGATGAAGCTACCAGGTAACAGGAAAAGAGGAAGTCCTAAGATAAGGTTTATGGATGTGGTGAGAGAGGACATGCAGGTGGTTGGTGTGACAGAGCAAGATGCAGAGGACAGGAAGAAATGGAAACAGTTGATCTGCTGTGGCGACCCCTGACGGGAGCAGCCAAAAGAAGAAGAAGGTACTTTTCTGTTAAACCCCTACCAGTTCATCGCACTGCACAGACTTGAAATAGCTACTTCATGCAAGGGTGAAGTAACAGTGGCATTTTACTGGTGGCGTAGCTGAAGGCGGACGTATCTACCTTGGTCATTGGTCAGCAGTCTCTGTGTGACTACTTTTGTACGTGTACTTCACCCAGTCAATGCTTCCTGCTCAGCTGAGCAAATTCTTTTTGTTTTTAGTCTTCTATCAGACAGATTATAACACATATAAGATAACTTACTTGAAAATAAAATTTATGTAGTGACAAGAGAACGGGGCCAACTTTTGAAGATGGTTAATGTGTTTACTAGGCAGCATTTGGAGAGAGTTACCGTTTATCAATATGATAGCCAGCGAGAGCATAATCGTGAGGCTGACGGTGCGGACATTTTTGGTGACACCCCTGACTCCGAGTATGCTTATTCTCTCTCAAGTAGAAATACTTGATGAAACAGCCTCACTCCTCAGAAATCAGAGTACAGAATTTGTCAGAAGCTGTTATAAGACATCGTCATGAAAAATGCTGTCCACAGCCCCACCTTTTCAAATGTCCAAACTGGGACTTCTTTATGCACAAATATCTGATTTTCACTTTATGCCAAAACAAAAGCCTATTATTTTATATTTTGAATTATGTTATTTAACATAATACTTGGGGAGCTATCAAAGGAAACAAAATATTTTTGCCCTACAAATCTTCATGCTTCTCAGGAATAAGGCGAGATGCGTGGCAGTGGTTTAACGGAAAAGTACCTAAAGATATATATATATATATATATATATATGTTGCCGCGGTGGTGGTGCTGCGGTAGCGTTGTCACCTCACAGTAAGACGTTGTCCGGTTCAATTCTCAGCTACAGCGTCTTCTGCGTGGAGACATGTGTGAATGGGCATGCCTTCGTTGAAGGTTGTGCGTCAGGCCTGGCAAGCCGGTACGTAAAAATCAACTGCCAATCATTAGCGGACCGGAGTTCCGCTGTGGCGACCCCTAACCATATATGTGTGTGTGTGTGTATATATATATATATATATAGGTTCATAGGTTCATAGGTTTATACTAGGCTATCTGCCCTAAGGCATTTATAAGCCTAGCCCAAATTATTGTAGCTTACGCCACCCCTTATATGAAAAAATACTGTGCCCATTAGTTTGTTGTGCCTCTGTCCAGCAGTGACCCAGAGATGATTCCCGGGGTAAACCTACGATCTCCCATCCACAGGTCTAGATTTCTCTTGAACAGAGTCAGCGAGGTGCTCTGCCTCACATGGACCGGGATTTTATTCCACAGCATAGGGAGTCTCTGAGTGATAAATCTATCCCTCCAGCACGTCCTATTTATATCCGTGCTAAGGTTTAAGTCGCTTGCTCTAGTGGTTTTGGTGGATTTGGATTTTTGAGGTGGAGCATGTCCATTAATTCCGGGTTGGACATGGCCTTGTATGTCAGGCACATGTCACCTCTGAGCAGACGGTATGCGACTGAATAGAGCTGGAGTTTCTTCAATCTGGCAGCATATGACAGATTTTGGAGTCCCTTTATCCTTTTGGTGAGGAACTTTTGGGGTCTCTCCAATTGCTGCAGATGTCGGGTGAGATACATCCCGAATGGGGCATTGTACTCGATCATTGGTCTGATAAGTGAAGAGTACAGGGGAACAATGACCTCACTAGATCTGGATGTGAATCCCTTCATGATCAGGTGGGCAATGTAGAAGGTCTTTCTAACCACTTTAGCAATGTGAGTGTCAAAAGAAAGGCCACTGTCAACCTGGGTCCCCAGGTCCCTGATAACCTCTTCTGTGCTTAGTGGATTGCCACCTATATGGTAGCTTGGGGTTACCTTGTTTTTCCCGAAGGGTATGACTATACATTTTTGGCGTTTAACTTCAGGCCATGGCTCTGGCACCAGCTATCTGTTTCCGTGAGTCCCTTCTGAAGGATATCCGTGTCCGATGCACTTTCCACTATGGCGCCCAGTTTGCAGTCATCTGCAAACTTTGTCAGCCAAAGTCCTCCCATGTTGGCCTGTACTTCTGAGAAGTAGATGCCAAACAATAGGGGGCCAAGGACCGAGCCCTGTGGGACACCACTTGTGACCGGCTTGGAGTCTGACACAGCGCCAGCAACTCTAACCCTGTGGGTTCTGTCCTTAAGCCAGTTTGCAACCCATCTTGTGACATATACACACACACACACACATATATATATATATATATATATATATATGTGTGTGTGTGTGTGTGTATGTGTGTGTATATTTTTGTATTCATAAAATAAACAGCCAGCATGTCGGAGGTGGAGACCAATAGTATTAAAGTGAGTTTCAGTGTTTCTAAGGGTGATCTCACCATAGTGTTCACAATTCTGGGATTTGCCTTTGTGGGTTTTGAACTTCTCTTAAGGTAATTTATCAGAAACATTAAATGTGTTACATTAGTACCTCTATCTTCCAACAGCATCACATGATCACAGGCCAAGAGGCTGCAAATACCATTCTTTGACTGCTGTGCACTTGCTAGCCTTCAGATATCTAAGGCGAACTTGACAGTGCTGCAAACCATCTAAATCAGCATCAGAACAGTAGCCCATTAATCGCTATGAATTGCTTTGGGCATAGACTCGGAAGTGAGAACTCAGTACGTCGCTTAGGGTAACATGCAAGTGTCACTCATTTAAGCCAAAGAAGGTCTGAAATTTATTCTCCTACACTGTTGCCATGCACTGAACATGGAATAATCGTCTTGGTAACTCAAGGGAAATATAGTCTACAAGTCAATTAAGATGTACCTGAGAGCAATTGCTGGGAGACTAAGATTTAAATATGATTGGGACACACTGACGAATGTCAAGGCTATGAAACAATGAATCACTGTTAGCCAGGCACTGGAACTACCATTCAGTGTCACTGCTGTATATCATCATGTACCGATACCAACTTATGATGGTGTATGAAGCTGTTTTATTCACCTGCTAGTGCAAAGATGGCATTTGTCATAGTGTTACACGTGCTGCATTGTCTGTACAATTTCTGCTCTCATGTCACCATGTTGGATGGTCCAGGCAGCAGATAAGAAAGGTCAAGAAGATATTTGGGATCACTTCCTACCTTGTGTAGTATTCAGGAAGTCCGACCATCTCATAGTCCCTTTTACTCCAGCAGTAGTAGTAAATACATGGAGATGCCCATCTGCAAGGACTGTGTGTTCAAAACAGTATGGATTTCAGGAATGTACAGATCAACCAGGGCACTTTGTGGGGTAAGAGGAATTAGGCTGAGAATTAACATAACTCTTCAGCTTTATCTTTTATGCATGGAAGAAAATTCTATGCTCTACAGCTTTATCTTTTATGCACAGAAGAAAAGTATATGAGGGAAAGGCAATCTTTATCAGCTATGAAAATTCCCATCTCTATGTCTGCATCCGAAGTAAACTCTTTTGACTAAGTAACACCAAAAATGTCATGTCTGTTGACATGTTAAAGGGTTGTTCTTCCTGTGATGATGTCAGGTAGTACCATCTATGCAGGGAGAATAAGACAGTGCATGTGTACCATATGCCAACATAGTTAGCTGGAGTTTTGTAAATAATTTTGTGTCATTTGACTATCACACTGACTTGTACAGATGCTTGTGTTAAAAATTTATCAACAATGTTATTATAACTGATTAAATGTATATGTTTAAACAGATATTTCTGGAAGGGCAGAGTAGAAGTTTTGAAATTGTTCTATAGCTTTCAGACACTGCAACTGATCTTAGAAAAATAACACAAATAAAGCAAGGCAAATGAATGCTTACTGGAACTTCAAGAGTTTATTCTAAATAATGTGAGCACTTTCCTTTAATCATTGTTAAACTTCATTAGACCTCTTAGAAAAGCTTGTAAAAGAGCCAGGTGATCAAATGGGATGTCATTCCAAAATCAGCACTGAGAGGATGGAACTCGCACGACAGTTTGTTTTGTTTTCTTGGAACCTGATATAAAAAACTATGACAGTTATCACTGTTTAGTTGTTGTCCAGTTCAGTCTGTTAAAAGCTCATCACCGTGTTTTGTGGAAGTAAGCATCTCAGCATGTATTCTTGCCTTGCTGTATTAATTAAGTTAGCTAGGGAACAATTATTCTTTAAACAGTCAAGAAATATAGTGAGATTAGTTGAGTATTGTTTTTCTGCATCTGTCCAACTGTGTTATTTTTATTTCTCCTGTGATTGAAATTCCGGTGTTTATTATACTTAGATATTTAGTAGTCTTATGTTTTCTATTTTGATTATTTATTAAATATTTGTATACTTTTCATTAATACTTTTAATAATGAATAATAATACTTTTAACATCTTGAGAGTACTTGTGCTTACTCTGGTGACACTGTGGCCACTTTGAAAAGCCTTACTGCTTTGGTTACACTCTATTATTTATATTAGTGTTGATTTTACTCGGTGTAATTGCATAACCTTGTAAGAGCCATAGAATAATTGACTGGTGGCAGCGTGATTACCTTATAGTCTGGGTACAGGGGGGCACAGCTAGGTGCCAGCCTTTCCCAGGAGTGTGTGTGTGTAAATCAAATATCCACGTATGGGTGTGTCAGCTACTTGGAACTGGGACACAGAGCTCCAAAGTGAGTCTTGTTTGGGATATGGAGAAACAGAGTCTCCAATCCCAGGTCTGGAATGGGTTTCCGGTGTGCTTTTGGGGGAAACTGTGCTTGATGCAGAGAACTGCATCTTAAAATACTGTGTAAATCCATTCCTGTTTTTAGTGACCGCTTCTCACCGGTGTCAGTGGTAAGGATTGAGGCTCCTTGATTACTGGCCTGGAGTAAAGAGAGGCTGTTATACTTCCACGTAACCAGCATAATACAACACAGCAGACAAAATCTCTGACAAAAGGAAACAGATAATTAAAAAAAAAATACACCATCTTTTTACTAATTGTGTTTTAGGTTATCATTCTCCACAATTATGACTCTTCTTACCACCAGAGGAACTCTAGAATGCTGTACCTTAAAATCCTGTACAGGAATACAGATTGCTGTCTGTGCTTGCTGCCAAACTCAGGTTACCTATGAACCTATAAACTTGTACTTGGGGTATCCGTACTTCTAGAACATAAATGCTACAAAATCAACAGTTAGCATGTATGTTCTACAAGACATATGCTTCTAAAATAACATTTAACAGTAGCAAGTATATTCTATGACATACATGAGTTTAACAGTAACACCATTCTGCACTCAACTTTACTATGGTAGAATTCATCTGATGCTAAGTTGTAAACTTGATTATTTAAGTCATGATAAATGCAATAAATGTTAATTTTTTGTAAAGATTTTTAGACAAGTTACAACATGTCAGTAACTGCTCAAGTTGGACATATAACTCAAGAGCAACTTTATTCACACAGTTGTGGGTTTCTTCAAAAGGCTGTGCAATTCTTTGCATGCTGCCTGCTCACTGAGACATTTACAGAAAATTAAAATGATGTCATCTGCATACTGAAACATAAGAACAGCATTATTTCTCCAGACGTAATAAACACAAGTCGGTACTTACGTATTATCGCAACCAGATTTTCACAGTAATGCTGGTTGCTTCAGTTTATGTGAAAAAAAACACAAATAAAGTCTTATAAACTTTAACAACATGTTTTATGTAATGTTTATAAGGTTTAACTATGTTTACCATTAAAACCGCTGACAAAATAAGCCTTGAAAATAGGTTTCCCGTGTTTCTGCCAGCATCTCATGTTAGCTAAGCTTGTCCCATACTGCTTTATATGCGTTCCTTTTCTCGTGCCATCAAAAGAGTTGTCAAAACTGCAGTTAACAGGTTTTTCAAAGGCAGATAGGTTTTTACATTTTTAATTGGATAGGCAGGGAATAACAAAGTTACATTCCCTTCAAATTTTTAGGTACATGTCATACGCTACACAGTCTTACTGCATGTTTTTATCAGAATATACACCTTCAGAACTTTCAAGTATCAACACTACTGCTGTGACAGACATCACATTCATCCAAATGAAAATGCATGAAAGCAAAGGCAACAAGCAACAGCTTTTGGCAGTAGATCCTTACTGAAAAGGTTTGGAAATGTAAGTAGTAACTCCAAAAATAACAAAGTAAAGCAGAAAAATTAAATCCAGAAAGCAGCTTACATTTTACATTGTACGCTAAGTCCCACAGTGCTTTCAGGCCAATATACGAACACACGCAACCGCTTTTATCGATGAACTCAACTCTCTGGCGTTTTTACAGCAGGCTATCGACAAATCCTGAAACTGTATGTGATAATTCCCTAAAGAAGCACTACCAGTATCCCAGCACACTTTGGAATACTTTACCCTCCCGTAATACATTTCTTTTTCGCTCACTTACTAAACGTCAGTAAAGTACATTGTATCACAAAATCTGGTTGCGATAATACGTAAGTACCCGCAAGTCAAATTTCCCTGGTAATTGTGCTGAAGAATCTGTCAGCTTACATGTAAGACACATCTACAAATAATAGTGCAAACATAAAAAACAAACTTCTTGTAAACACCTGTGAGACGCCCTTCTGTATCACCTTATGGATAAAGAAGTGTAAAATATACTTGCACCCTATCTAAACACCTGGAGTGTCACAAAGAAAAGCTCTGCATTTATTTCACTTTGCTAAGCTGAAAGTGTGACTGGGCAACACTTAAATGTTTATTTTCAGGGAGAGGGGGTGTTTCATGTGTAATGCCCAAAACACAGTGAAAAAAGTAAGATTCTGCATACTTCTAGGAATGACTATCATACTAGTAGACCGAAAAAAAAAAAAACAACAGCATAGTAACAGAAATGTCATTAATGAAGTTAAGTGGAAGAGATCATATGAATGCTGCTTTCCCACTAATCATAACACTCCTCAATTAGTAACAACAGAAACAAGCTACAGGAAATACCTTTTAAGAAACAGAATGCAATGAATCCAATAAACTACGCATAAAGCAATGTGAGATGTGAAGGGAAACCAGTACCACTTTGCTACGTAAATCCTATCTGATATCAGTGTGCCTAATGTTAAGAATGAAGAGAAAAGACCATCCGGCTTAAGTCTCAGTTCATTGTTTGGGCTTCAGTCACTGAAACGTGCTGCATTCATTATCCTTGCTTCACTATACCAGGATTGCTCAAGTGAAGGGCTCATCTTACAGAGAAGGGTGCTGTTTAACTCGCCACAGTAATTCTTAAAAACACAAGTTAAGAAACGCAAATCTGTAACATGAACCTGGTGCAGGTTAGCTTATTAGGAATGCACAAGGCATTCATTTTGTTTTTGAAACCTGACTACTGTTGACAGCTACTGCAAACAAACAGTAGCTGAAAATCCCATTTTAAACAGCACTTTTTGTTCAGTGTGTTCAATATAGTGATTAGTGTACTTAATACCAATGCTACCCCTCCAATGACCAAAAATACTGCCCCCTCCCCAAACTAATACCAGCTATCCAACTTTCCAACAATTAATGCCACAGCTGGATCCACTTCATTTCCTCAAGTCCCAGTTTCTCATAAACCATAGCCTTGCAGCCAAGAACCTGTCTGTCAGCTGACACGGACAGCTGTACAAATCTGAATCTGGGTGGTTGTTCACGCTCAAACCCAACTATGTGTTTGAGCAAGGTGTGGCAGCTATGGGGAGAGAACCCAGCTGCTGCTAGAACACGGAGCAGAGTTTTAATAAGGTAAATGGGTCAGCCATGGGGAGGGAGTACATGGGATGGGATTTTAGCTGTTAGGTTTAGAGTCCTTGGGGGTGGAATTTAGGATTAGAGTTAAAGAGCAGGGTTTGCGGTTATGTTTATGGACCACCAGGGAGTGACATGGGAATTGGGTTTAGGGCACAATCGGGGAAATTTAGGCTTAGGGAGCGACCAGTGAATTTAGGATTAGGGAAGTGAGAGGGAAATTCAGGTTTATGGAGCAAAATAGTGGTTTAGAGCTAGGAAGTAATTGGTGAATTTAACTTAATGGAGTGAATATGAAATTTAGGTTTAGGGAGTGAGACAGAGTTTTATAGTCAGACTTAGAGACCAGGTGGGAGTTTCAGAGTTAGGGTAAGGGTTCTGAGAGGGCTACATTGCTTACTAAGAACAGGCTTGTGGGAGGTCAGGCACTTGCCATTGAGAAAGTGGCAATAAGCAAGTCAGCCACACGCTAAAAGAATACAAACATTTATTTGTATTAGGCCTGTCTGAGCTGTAGCTGGTCAGTCTATGTCTTCAGTGATTCCTGTAAAAAAAAAGTCTTCAATAAAAAAATAAAGTTAGATTATAATAGTGATTTCATTCAAACTTTGTATCATACAGCAACTGTATATCTAATGACTATTTCTTAAGCAATATGCTACATTAAATGCTGTTAGTTTTAATTAAAGAAAGTAATATTTCTTGGCTTTCAGTAGACATGTGTGTGTGAAAATAGCTAGCAGCAACTATCTGATCTGATAACAGGTCTTTCTAGTCTTTACACACCGTAATTTCAGCATTTAGCAGCTAAGAATGCTTACTTTTCCAAGCATTAGAGATCACCGCCTCTTCCATCAACTGCACTCCAAGACAGGCTGAGCAAGGGGCAGACATCCTTTTGCCTCACCTGCATTAATGTATCTCAGAAGTCCATGTCCAAACTTTGCTTTTTATATGGTCTCAATTACAATGAGACAATGGCCAGTTTCTCACTAAACATTAAAGCACAAAAAATATCACCTGAGGTGCTGGAGAAAAGCAACATTTTCTCTTAAATGTTCTACCGTCATTTTCCAAAACACCAACAGTATGGGTACCATAGAGAATTACAATGTCCACACTTCTAGGAACAGCATAATTTAGTATGGATACCCAAGTGGCAGCCAATGTCAGTGAATGGACAATGGCTGAAACACAAACTGGGGAATACCAAATTTCCCTGCCAGTGACCAAAATTACACAATCTCAGACCTGATTACACAATTAAAAGGGGTGGTTAGGGAAATTGCTTCCAAATAAAAAATAAGTTTGAACTTCACTGGAATCTGACTATAAGGTCACTACTCTGTTGTCTTAGGTCCATATATGCAACAACTAACAGTGTGAGGAGATTTTATACAGACAGATACACATACACACATGTACAATAATTTAGACTACATGTTCAAAATAACAAACAGAAACTACCTGAAAAAAAAAATCACACACCTGATCGAAAAACAACATTTTTTTTTGCTGTTGTTGGGGAGAGCTCTCCTGTTTTCCCCACACCTCCTTTTACTTAAACATACCAACTCTGAGATCACTCAGCAGTGGGAAAAAGTGGCAAAATTTCTTCACCCCCCACTATTCCACAATCTCACACTAAAGCAGAGTGACACTGGCAACATACTGTTCAATCAAGAGCAGTTTGACACAATAATACAATAAACTGCTTTTTGATCAAACAAATAATGAAATGTCCTGTAATGATATAGATTTATATGGGTCTACTCCGACCCATCGAAATTACACATAATCGAATCTCACTTACCCATTCCCACTTGTTCGAGCGTACATTAATTTGAAACCACCGACTACCAAAATCCTTTCCCTTGGAAAGGAACTACTGGCCACCACAAATAAAAACATAAACAAACCAAAACTAAACCCACCAAAGTGGGCCCTTTGCACCCCACACCCCCTACTTAAATATTTCAACTCCCGAGATCACACTACATTGAAGAAAGGGCAAAGTTCACCATGGTGGCCAAGTGGTTCCTTTCCAAGGGAAAGGATTTCTGTAGTCTGTGCTTTCAGATTAGTGTAGTTTCAAACAAGTGGGAACAGGTAAGTGAGATTCGATTATGTGTAATTTCGAAGGGTCGAATATATATACACATATACATATTTTGCAATATATCTACATGTACATATACAAACATACAGATATACAGATATGGACAGAAATAGATTTGCATTTGTCTGTCAGAATATATACATATATATATATATATATATATATATATATATATGTGTGTGTATGTATTATACACACACACGCATACATATATAGCCATATGTATATATATATATATATATATATATATATATATATATATATATATATATACACACACACATATACACACACACACACATATGTATGTGTGTGTGTGTGTGTGTGTGTGTGTGTGTGTGTGTGTGTGTGTGTCTTCGTACGCTAAGGCGGCTCAGGGGGGTTTTCTTCTGGTAAATACCTTTGCCATGTGCTGGACAGAGTCCCTAAACTAACCAGAACTCTCAAATTTTTCTTGATGTACCCAAAAGACAACCAGCTGAAGCCACAGACATTGGTGAAGAACACATCACTGTGAAGAATTTAATGGAATTCCATAGCAGAAGAATAGAAAGATGGAGATGTGCTTCCCTGCAGCCAATGCTTATTTTTTGAAAATGCTTCATTGTGGAGAGTACATCACGTAATGCTCCATCTGCAGTACATATAAACAGGGTCCCTTGTGCTGTGGGTAGAACAAGCTAAAAAAAACCCCTTAAGGTCCAAAGTTAGTTGTATAACTAGCTGATGCACCTTTCTTACAATGTGTGTTAAGTTATGAGGAAACTGATCAAGCTGCAGTTTCTAAAACCTTATCCACAGCTACACCGTGGAACAAGGGCCTAGAAACACCAGCCACTTTAGTGCAATAGCCTTAATAAATAGAAAGGGACCCATTTCTATGCTTCTCATACCAAAATCACTATATGGATCACTAGTATTTGACAAGCCACTGATTGCTGATTGATCTTTTTAAACGTAAGTGTTTATTATCCTTAATAAAGACTGCTGTGGGACCTCTTCATAGGCAAATACTAAACTATCAGTCTGTAGACCATTGCAAGCCTAGCCAATAAACAGAGGTCAGAATAAAACCCTGTATCTTGTAACTGTAAGGTTAAGACCTTAACTATTACTTCAACCCTCCTCCCTCTCTTTCTGTTACTTATAGACATTTACATTATGCTTCAGATGCTCCCCTGCACTGAAGCACTGCAGCACACCAGCAACTAAATTTCAGATTACAGGTGGTTGCAACATTCAAAATGAAGGAAGGACTAATACAGAACATAACCAAGTCTTTATGGAAAATGAAGAAGGGAGGATACATAGACAATGCTTAATCCTAATAACCTTTTGACAGAAGTAACCAAAAGAATAAGGTTTCTCATAAAATGTATTTAAAATGTTTGCTCACTAAGGTGGCTCAGCCCTTCTATACTACAACGTTCAGGTCCCAAGGAGGTGCAGGATCTCTGACTAGAGTTCCTAACAAGAAGATGCCCTTAAGGAAAGTCTTATGGATACTATGAACTGGCCATTACACTATCTGGATACTATGAACTTGCCATTACACTATCACGAAAAATGAAAATGGCTGAAATGTGCACCCTGGCTGTGGAGTAACCGAGCCCCCCCCCCCAAAAAAAAAACCCAAAGAAGACATAATCCTGAACCAGAGGAGAAGGAGTCTTATGTATGTTGAAAATTCCCTTAGTGAACAACCAGTAACAGAATAATTTTCTCTTGACCATATTGGTTCACTGTGCAGAACGCTACTGACAGGTCCTAAGAATGTGAATGGTTTCAGTTAAGACAAAAAGGGCCATATCACTTAATGGAATGACAAGTACCACACCGTTAACTTAAATCTGCAGACGTGGGTGGGTGATACAACAGAAATGTTATCAGTATCACTAGAATTCGAGAACAGGAAAATCTCTAGAATCAGAACGTAAACCACATATGTCAGGGACAAAATAATGCTACTAGAAAGTACAACTATGTAGGCAACTTACCCTAATAGTATGTGTCTGAGTGTGTTCTTTGTTGCAGCAAAGGGATCTCTGCTGCTGGTGGAGTCTGCCATATAGCCTAACTTCTTGGATTTGATAAATTCTTCCCTTCTAATGCCAAACTGGCACCACCTTGCCTTGGAGGTCAGCATGTCCTGGCATAAAGGTGGTGTCCTCCAATCCCATTATTTTTTTGTCTTCTTGCCACTCTTGAGACTGAAAGCACTGTAACCTTTTGAAGAAGTACCTCTTCTAACCTGTATGTCTTATGTGATTCAGTCAGGCAACAATGAAATTCAGCCCTCCCAGGGAGCCTGGACACAAGGAAAAAGGAGGCTAATACAGGGAGAAGACTAAGGCAGCAGTGAGGAAAAGGACTTTGGCTATCCCTCCAGTAATAACCTCATAGTAAGAGCAGAAATCAGGAAGACAGTAGGACTACAACACTCACCCCTCTTGAATATCTACTGTTGTAGTGAGTTACCTACACAACTGTACTATGCTCTCTGTATATTTCACTTGTACATACATGAGCAATGAGGATCCCCATAGCATTTCCTCCACCCCCACAGCAGAAAGGAAAGTTGGCCAAGCTGCACAGGGGGACTGGAGCATGTCTCTTAAAACAGGTGAGGCCTAGCAAGTCGAGCAGAAGCCTACTACATTTTGAATGAATTCAGAGTAATAAAGAAGCAGTTTCTCTAGTCCAGGGGTGTCCAACCTTTTCTACCGGGAGACTCTATTCCAGTAAATGGAAGATATTTTCAATTTGGGCCTCTGAAAATGATTTAGTTCCCTTTTTGGCACCTGTTGAAAAAGTTTTGCAATTTTTAGCCGCTCTGTTTTACCAAGGAGCCTCTGCTTCCACCGTTAGGGTCCAGTTAGCAGCAATTTTCACAATGATTACAATGACCATCCTTTAATTTCCCATCATCTGTGCAAGGTCTTTCTCAAAGGTGCCTTACATCTAAAACCTCCATTTAAAGATCCCTTAGCTCCGTGGGATCTCAGCTTGGTTTTGCATTCTTTAGTACTACTTTCCTTTGAACCAGCAGCTACCTGCCACATTAAATTCATTTCCTGGAAAACTGTTTTTCTAGCAGCCATCACTTCCGCCAGTAGAGTCTCTGAGATCCAGGCATTATGTGCGAACCCCCTGTATTTCATCTTTCATAAAGACAGGGTGTCATTGAGAAAGTACAGTTTTGTACCTACCATAAATGTAGATGTTCGAGGATCCACATTGCTGCAGTCCTAACTATTGGGTAGTCCGCTGTCCCAGTCGGCCCGAATACCAAAGTATATGGCTGACGTCGGTCAAGGCGCATTAGACTGACGTCAGAACGTCAGGGTACTAATGCGCATGACCGACGTCATATCCTCAGTCTTTTCTTGCCCCAGATGTCAGAAGACCCTAAAAAGACAAGGCCAAAACCAAAAACTCCAAACATTCCTGCACCAAAAATATGTACAATATATACAAAATTACCAGAGTATAACCTCACCTACACAACCACCCCTAAACACAGAGGGAAGGAGGGAGGGTAAATTGGACTGCAGCAATGTGGATCCTCGAACATCTACATTTATGGTAGGTACAAAACTGTACTATGTTCTTCATTCCACATTGCTGCAGTCCTAACTATTGGGTAGAATCCCAAAGCAGAGGTAAGGGAGGCTGGCAAATCATAAAGAAGCAGGAGCTGACAACATGCCTTGCAAAATAGCTGTGGCAAAACCAGCCCTAGATTTAGAGTAGAGAGGAAGGTGATAATGCTTAGAGAAAGTATGCACTGAACTCCAAGTAGCTGCCTCCAAAATATCCTTAGTTGCCACCCCTTAGAAATGCTGTTGAAGTGGCAGTAGCCCTAGTGGAATGAGGCCTAATCCCAGCTGGAATCTCCTTGCCATGATGGGAATAACAAAATGCAATGCAAAACCCAATCCACTTAGAAATAGTTTGTTTTGACACAGGCTTGCCCTGAGAACTCAAAGCAAAAGAAACAAACAACTGCTGAGACTGCCTAAAATCCTTAGTCCTGCTTAAATAATAACGCAATTGCCTGTGCACATCTAAAGTGTGCAAAATCTTTTCCCCTTTATTTTGGGGATCTGCATAAAAAGTAGGCAAATGAATAGTTTGGTTTAAAGCCACACTAGAAACCACCTTAGGCATAAAGGAAGGATTAGTTCGTAATGATACCCTATCCTTATGAAAAATCAAAAAGGCTCTACCGCCATAAGGGCCTGCAATTCAGAAACCCTTCTTGCAGAAGTAATGGCCAACAAAAAGCAGTCTTCCATGACAAGTATTTCAATTCAGCAGTAGCCGAGGCTCAAAAGGTTGTAGAGTAAGTTTCTCCAACACAAAATTGAGATCCCAAGCAGGAGTAGGAGCTCTACGTGGCGGTCTTATATTCTTTGCCCCTCTAAGAAATTGCTTGAACAAAGGATGCGAAAACAATGGTGGGTCACAATCATAGTGAGCTGAAATTGCTGCAGCATGAATCTTAATGGAAGAGAAAGACAAACCTTTGTCCAATAACTCAGTAAGATATTGAAGAGCCACACTCAAATTAGGCTCAGAAATCTCCAAATTGTTTGCTGCACTCCAAAATAAAAATCTCTACCATTTTTCTGCGTACACTTTCCTTGTACTAGGTCTTCTGGCTTCCATAATCACATTTAAAACTTGTTGAGGAAGTTGAGACCTGCTGTGTTTCAAAACAGAATATGCCAGGCTGTTAGATGAAGAGAGTGAAGCTTGACATTGAGCAGGTGACCGTCCCTCTGAGACAACAGGTGTGGAATCAAAGGTAAAGGCCATGGAGGCTTCCTTACCAGACTCCTCAGTAATGGGTACCAGTGTTGCCGAGGCCAATCTGGAGCTATTAAAATCATCCTTGGCTTGTCTTGTCTGACCTTTAGGAGCACCTTTGGGAGAAGAGGCAGAGGTGGAAAGGCATACACATGAAGATTTTTCCAACTGAAAGAAAGAGCATCCACTTTCCAAGCTGTGTGATGAAACCTCTTTGTGCAAAACTTTGGCAGCTGGTGGTTTAGTGGAGAAGCGAACAGATCTATGTCTGGAGTTCCCCATGACACTGTCAATTTTGAAATACATGAAGATCCAGTTTCCACTCGTGGGGATCCATGATTTGTCTGCTTAACACATCTGCTAAGGAGTTCTGTGCTCCCGGCAGAAACCTTGCCTGAAGAGTTAGTTGCAAGCTGAGCGCAGTCTCCCATAAAATCATTGCTTGCCTGCACAACGGGTAAGAATGTGTTCCCCCTTGTTTGTTGATGTACCACATGACAGTTGTGTTGTCTGTTAGAATCAACACCTGCCCTGGAAGAAGTAACTCCTTGAAAGCCATTAATGCAAACTGGACTGCTAACATCTCTTTCATGTTGATATGTAGATGCTGTAGTCTGGCAGGCCACTTGTCTTGTATCCACTTTCCATTTAGATGAGCTCCCCAAGCAATGTCTGAGGCATCTGTCGTTAGAATCTGACTCGCCTCTGGCCGGGTCACAGAGAGTCCCTTGTTTAGGTGACATTCCTGAGCCCACAACAAAAATTCCTTTTGAATGCAAGGTATTATTTGAATGACAGTGTCCAAATCCTGGCAGTGCTGTGTCCATACATTCTTGAGATACCATTGCAGCTTCCTCATATGCAGTTTGGCATTGGGAAGCACCAGAATACAAGATGCCATGAACCCTAAGGCTTGAAGGACTGTCCTTGCAGTCAGCCCGGACTGAAGAGATAGTTGATGGAAGTAACTGGAAAGATTCTTTTGTTTGTCCGGGGTTAAAAAGGCCATCTGGGCTGCTGTATTCAGTCTCACACCCAGAAAGCACATGTCTTGAGAGGGTACTAGACTGGACTTTATTTCGTTCACAGAATACCCTAGGCATCTTAGCACTGCTATCACAAATTCCAAATGCTGTAAAAGGTCTTCGTTTTCTTGAGCCAGAATCAGGCAGTCGTCCAAGTAAGGATAGATTTGAATTCCTTTTAGCCTGAAGTAAGCTATCACTGGAGCCAGAACCTTTGTGAATACTCTGGGCAGTAGATAAGCCAAAGGGCAATGCAGAGAACTGATAATGAGAATTTCCAGCTCGAAAACGCAGATACTTCCTGCAACTTAGTCTGATAGGCACATGAAGGTAAGCTTCCTTGAGATCTAAAGTTACCATCCAGTGATCTTTGCCCAGCAGAGGTAAAAGCTGTTGTAACGTCAACATTTTGAACTTGGGAATGTCCAGATAAGTGTTGAGGATAGATAAATCCAAAATTGGTCTCCACGTGTTCCCCTTCTTCGGTACTAGGAACAGGCGAGAATAAAATCCTAGGCCCCTTTCTGGCACAGGAACTGGCTGAATGGCCCCTATTTGGAGCAACAGAGAAATTTGCTCGTGAGCCTCTTTTCTTTGTAGAGGAGGAATGCCTGGCATGCCTTTGAAAGGAGGCAAAGTATGGAAATAAAACCTGTAACCGTGGTGAATGATATCCAAAACCCATCTGTCTTGGGTAATTAAATCCCAATTTTCTTTGAAAAGAGCCAGCCTTCCTCCCAAAGGTGCTGCCAGGCGAGAATGTACTGGCAGCTGAAAAGGTAGGTCATTGGGTCTGTTTACGAAAGGACTGACCCCTGCCCTCACCAGAAGACTGAGCAGGTGAACTCCCTGTTCTAGGCCTAAAAGAACCTTGAGCTCTGCCCCTACCACGTCTAGACCTACCCCTAGACTGGGAATCATAAGCAGGATATGTCCATCCCTTAGTAGGCCAATTTCTACTAAACTGGAGGCTGAACCTGCAAAAAATCCTTAACAGTTTGCATAGACTTAGCCTTGTCCTCCATTGTCTTTAAAACTGCTTCCACAGGCGAACCAAACAACACATCAGACTGTAAAGGAGCATCCAAAATCCTTGTTTTAACATGCTCAGCTAAATTCTGATCCCTCAACCAGGCGTGCCTCGAAGAACAGAACCAGTGGCAGCCACCCTCGAGGAGGCCTGCACAGCATCAAAACCACACTGCAAGGAATGCTTACCCACCTGTTCAGACACATGAACTAAATCCTGCAACTCTTTACACTCAATACCTTCTGCCAGAGCATCCACCTTAGACTTCAATTGTGAAAGGAGATAATTCTGATATTTTAACATGTGAAACTGACAATTCAACGCCCTCATGGCTAAAGTGGAAGAAGTATACACTTTCTTTCCCCATCTATCCAAAGTCCTTGCCTCTTTATCAGGAGGAACAGGATTTTTAACAACAGAGGCCTTCACACCTTTAGGCCCCTGAGAGACAGTTTCCGGGTCTGCCCTAGGACTCTTAAAAGATACTTATGAGCTTCAGGCACCCTATAGTACCTATCCGGTTTAACTGGGGCAGGAGGCAAAGAATCAGGATTCAGGAAGCCTCTGCAAAACATCTTCCACCACATTCAGAACAGGAGGTATAGCTAAAGGCCTATGCTGGGGTAAAACAAGAATTCCCTAAGCCTCTTCCTGGAATCAGAGAAATCTTGACCTTCCCATTTAAAATGCTCCCTCATGGAATGCAGAGTCTCTGAAAATGAAAAATCCTCAGGAGGAGAAGCTGAAGGAGTAGAATCATCCACATCAGAATCAGAATAAGGAGGATACTCCTGCAAGTCTTCAGCCAAGACTCAGAAGCCTCCGAACATTGCTCAAAACTCTCAAACTCAGGTTCCACCCTAGGCCTCTTATCAGGAGGGGGAATAGAACCTCTAATCATAGTAATCAAATCCTCTGCCATTTTAAGCATATGTTTCTTAGGCAAAGACCCTGAAGCACTAGGAGAAACCCCCACTGAAGCTAAACTTGGCCTGCCTCTCAAAGAAGCCTTGGAAACAGAAGAGGAGGCTCTAACCACCTTAGGAAGAGAGGGAAGAACAGCCACCTGAGAAGCCCCTTCAGCCTGGCCTACTTCCTGAGAGGACACATCCTGTAACAGTAAAGTCTCTCCCTGAGACTCCAAAGAAACTCCTGGCAGAACCTCCGGCTCCACTGAGCCTTCTAAAGAACCGACGTCCGGGACTGTCGGTTCTTCCACTCTAGGCTTTGCTGCTTTGTCCTTGCGCTTTTGGCGAAGCGGCGTCGGAGCATCCGACGGCATTTTATAATTACAACGCTTCCCAAAACTAACCTGGCACAGTCTAACCTTCTCTTAATAGTGCGTTTGTTAAATCTAGCACAAGAGCGGCATCCAACAACGCCGTGCTCAGGCCCTAAACAAGGTATACACAAAGTATGGTAATCCCTATGAGGTATCTGTTTCCCACAAGAAATACAGTTATTCACTTTTTCTGACATCCGGTTAAATACTGAGGCAAGAAAAACCAAAATATTCCCCAACGGGGTACTTAGCCAACTTTGATTCGGTCTGAAACTCTGACTTCAGAAACTTTCAGAACGCCAACCTGCACTCGCAAAACTGCTTCTGCATCGGACCATGCGGCAAAAAAGACTGAGGATATGACGTCGGTCATGCGCATTAGTACCCTGACGTTCTGACGTCAGTCTAATGCGCCTTGACCGACGTCAGCCATATACTTTGGTATTCGGGCCGACTGGGACAGCGGACTACCCAATAGTTAGGACTGCAGCAATGTGGAATGAAGAACATCTAATCCTTCCTTTCTTCCAAAGGTGGTCTCTGAATCCAGTATTAATCAAACTATTGAATTACCATTTTTCATCCCCACATTTTCCAACAAAGGTGAATATTGCTTCCACATACTGGACGTACATAGGCAACTACGTTTTTACCTGAACAGGACTAAAGAGTACAGGAAATCAGATCAATTGTTCATTTCTTTTTCTGGTCCAATGGTGGGACAAGCTGTATCAAAAGTGACCTTATATAAATGGCTGAGAGATTGTGTTACCTTTATTAATGCACATAACAGCCAAACGTTACCTGCACCTGTTAAAGTGCATTCAACCAGATCAGTGGGCACATCAGCAGTTTTTCATTCACAAGCTTCTATGGATGAAATTTGTGCAGCTGCATCTTGGGCTATGCCTCATACCTTTATCACTCATTACAAATTGGATATGGTCTCCAGTGGAAGAGCATCCTTTGGCTTTATGGTTCTCAGGAATGTCCTTCCATAAGGCCACCCAGGAACTAAAGTAGTTGGGGATTCGTCAATAATGAACGAAGATTGACAAAATCAGATAAACTCACCATAAAGTTCCATCTGTGTTGTTGATCTTCGTACGTTCTTGACATCCCATCCTCCTTTCCCCTCATGTAGATTTCCTGGGGGATCGAACCCTTGCCCTGGGTTGCCATAGGATTGTTACCTTGGATATTGCGTCTGCTTACAATTTCTGTGTATATTCTTGCTATAATCTGCAAACTTGATCTGAGGTAATGGATAGAAGGGCATTGTGGGTAGACTCTTAGTGCTTTATTGTTTAGTCTAGTCAGTAGAAGCTACAGAATGACAGCAGCAAATGTGGGAATTGTCCTACCATATCCATATCACCTTTTCTTACAGGAATTGAAGAAAGTAATGGTTACCATAGATAATAATGCAATGTATAGTATCACTCTGCAGGTGCAAGGCTACAAAATGGCTGCCACACAACAGACCAGTGTTTCCATTTCTAGGTTGAGACCCACCATGCATTTCTCATTCTTTCGTCCCAGGGAAAAAACACACACACACAAAACTGCCTCAGTTGGGCTGTATAATACAAATCTACTTAAGCAATGGCCACACCCCTCTTTCAGGAGATGAATCTGAAGCATCTATGTAAAGCCAGTCTGGAGGCTTGGACTATTCCATGAAACCAGCAAAAATGGGGTGACCAATAAAGCTGATGAGCAAGAGCTAAAGAAATACGGAGTATGTAAACCTGTTTAGTGGTAAAAACAGCAGAACATGTGCACAAGTAGAAATGGTAGTGTTAGTATAGCACAAGCTCTTCAAAATGTTTCTCCATATCACTGTACCTTCTGGAAAAAAACTAAAGTGCTGAATAAAGGTAGGAATTCTATGTCACCAATGTTAACTCCTGCTCCAGAGCTGTTTTTTTGGTTAAAAAGGTAATATGAATGGGGCAGCACTTTACAAAAATAAAACACCATTAACATTATGACACATGCGAACATAGTCTGATGTAGTGTTTATCCTCAGTCTAGGGAAACTGCATTCTGATTAATAGCCTGGTTTCAATGTACTGAAAGCTTTGCAGACGAGTCGCATCTTTGAAAGTGAAAGATGGATACACAAAGTTCGTGGAGAGGAAGAGGAAAGTACAGTTGTGTACACTTACTATAAATGTAGATGTTCGAGTGTATTCACTGTTGCAGTCATTACATTTGGGTTATCTGCTTGGAGTAGCCCTCAGTCAGCCTGATTAACAAAGTCTTGGGTCCTGCGTCAGTTGCTGTCCCTTCTTCCATGATGTCAGGTCATCAGGAGTATAAAACATGCCGCCGACGTCATTACATCAGTTTTTCTTGCCCCAGATGTCAGGTGCCCCCCTAATGGGAAGCAATTAAATCTATAATACAAGGATATACCTCCAACAAAAAAGCAAATACACCAAAAAAGTTTTTGAGCATAGTAAGTGAGAGTAAAGGTATAGCCAAAAGAAGAAAGGGGGCTGGAGGGAGGGTAACCAGGACTGCAACAGTGAATACACTCGAACATCTACATTTATGGTAAGTGTACACAACTGTACTATGTTCGTGTGTCACTGTTGCAGTCATTACATTTGGGTAGATTCCCAAAGCTAAGGTTGGGAGGAGGAATTTAAATAGAATTAGGACCAGCTATAAGGCCCTGCAAGATTGCAGTAGCAAAACCAACTCTGGATTTAGGGAAAATTGGCAAATGAAAGTATGTACAGAACTCCAGGTAGCAGCTTCTAGGATGTCCCTTGTAGGGATGCCCCTGAGAAAGGCTGTAGAGGTAGAGGCAGCCCTGGTTGAATGAGGTCTGATGCCCTGTGGGATAGGTTTTCCATGGTGCTTATAGCAGAAATGAATGCAGTGGCCTATCCATTTTGAAATGGTTTGCTTTGAAATAGCTTTCCCTCTGTCCCTGCAGCAAATGCCACCAGCAGTTGATCAGACTTCCTTTGAGATTTAGTCCTGTCCAAGTAGAATCTAAATTGTCTGTGCACATCTAAGGAGTGGAGAAGTGTGAATTGTAGTCCCTTGTTTTGGTGGCAGGCCTCTGCCCACCAAAGGAACTCTAGGCGTAGACAAGGTATGATAGGAATCATAGCTTCTAGAGCCTGTGAATGTTGACACCATAGGCTTTTGAGATACCATTGCAGTGTCCTCATACGCAGCCTTGTATATGGAATTAGAAGAATGCAGGAGGCCATGAACCCCAAGGCCTGCAGTATTTGCCTTGCAGATAACTGGGTTTTTGTGGCCACTTGTTTGAAGTAGGTTGTCAAATGAGTCAGTTTCTCTGGTGTGAGGAAAGCCATCTGGGAAGTTGTATTCAAGCCTGCTCCCAGGAATATAATTTGTTGACAGGGTACCAGGTGTGATTTCTTTTCGTTTATGGTGTACCCCAGACAAGTCAGTATTGAACAAAGGCCAGATGATTCAAAAGTATGTCCCAGCTTTCTGCCTGAATTAGACAATCGTCCAGGTATGGATATATTTGAATATTTCTTTGCCTGCAGAATGCAATGACTGGAGCTAGGCACTTTGTGAATACCCTGGGCGCAGTAGATAAGCCAAAGGGCAGTGCAGAGAACTGATAGTGCATGCCGACTGCTTTGAAGCATAGGTATCTTCTGCAAGACTCCCTGATAGGGATGTGCAGGTATGCTTCTTTTAAGTCTAGTGTTGCCAACCATGCAGCTTTGCCTAGCATAGGAAGCAGCTGGTGAAGAGTCAGCATCTTGAATTTTGGAATCACCAGAAAGGTGTTTAGAGAAGAAAGGTCCAGGATAGGATGCCATGTATTGCCTTTTCTGGGTACCAGGAAAAGTCTCGAATAGAAACCTTGTCCCTTTTCCTCTTCTGGTACCAACTGAATAGCCCCCATGCTTAAGAGAGAGAGAGTACTTGATTTTGGGCCTCTGCCCACTGATTTGGGGGTAGGTCTGGCCACCCGCTTGGTGTTGGTAAGGTGTGGAAGTGAAATCTGTATCCTTGGGACACAGTATTTAAAACCCATTTGTCCTGGGTAATGAGTTCCCAGTTTTTGGCCTGCAGACCAATCTTTCCGCCGAAAGGAGCATTCAGTTGGGAAATGCTTGGAAGTTTTAAAAGCAAGTCATTGAGACAGTTTTTCCATGGGGGGGAGTCTTACTACTCTCTGATTTGGGTGCGTAAATCCCCTACTGCTTGGTCTTGTGTGTCCCCTGGGACTGAAACCTGGGGTTTCTGCTGTACCTGGGTTTGGCTTGAGAAGACCTGGAAGGGGCTGGAAAGGAACAATTCTTAGAGGGCCAATGCCTACTAAATCTAGGAGGTTGAACTTGTAAGAAATTTTTAACAGTTTGCATAGACTTAGCTTTATCTTACATCTTTTTAAGAACTTCCTCAGCCTTGTTGCCAAACAGGCGGTCCTGATTTAAGGGAGCATCCAACAATTTAGCTTTAACACAATCAGGCAAAGATTGCTCCTTAAGCCAAGCATGCCTTCTGAGTACAGACCCAGTAACAGCAGCCCTGCAAGAGGCCTCTAATAAATCAAATCCACATTGCAAAGTATGTTTTCCACCCTGTTCAGTAGAATGCATTAAATCCTGTAATTCTTTATTTTCCGCACAGTCAGGAATCAACATAATTTTCTGTTTAAGCAATCCAATAACATGTTGCTGATACTTTAACATATGAAACTGGCAGTTTAAACCCCTAATGGCCAAGATTGCAGAAGTGTAAACCTTCTTACACCATCTATCCAGCGCCCTGGAGTCTCTATCAGAAGGGGTAGGATTTTTAGCAGTAGAAGCCTTAATGCCCTTGGGTCCCTGTGAAATAGTCTCTGGATCCACAATTGGATTTTTAAAAAGGAACTTGTGTGAATCAGGAACCCTGTAATATCTGTCAGATTTTCTGGGAGCAGGAGGCAAAGAATCAGGTGCCAAACTAGATTCCGAAAAAGCATCATCAACAATGTCTAGTACAGGAAGAATAGCTAAAGGCCAATGCTGAGGCAGGAGTAAGAAATCCCTAAGCCTCTTTTCTGAATCAGAAAAATCCTGGCTTTCCCAGTGGAAATGCTCCCTTAAGAGTATGTAAGGTTTCACCAAAAGAAAAAGGGGAAGCAGAGGGAATAGAATCCTCTGCATCAGAATCCTCATAAGTAGATAAGGGCAAATCCAGATCATCAGAAGAATCAGAAAAATCGGAATCCTGGTCAGAAGATTCATAAACAACTTCAGTCCTAGGTCTCTTAGAAGGGGGAGGTTGGCTTCCCATGATTAGAGTTATAAAATCTTCAGCCATTCTTATCATTTGTTTTTTAGGCATAGAGGCCTGAGCATGTAGCCTGGGCATCGTTTTTTTTAGGGATGGTTCGAGATTTAGGCCTAAATGAAGAAGGAGGCGTCAGTTTAATATGCAAGTCCGTAGGCCTGAATACACCCTCAGAAGCTGGTGCCTGCACAGCGGCTCCGGACCCATCCAGGGTAGAGACATCTGTGGGTTCCAAAGTTGGAAGCATCTCGCAGCATACCGGACTCTGAATGGGTCTCAGTAGAGGCCTGCGAATCAGAAGTAGCAGGTATCAGGGGCTGCGAAAGCACTTCACTGAGTACCGGCGAACTGGCGACTGGCTTAGGAGAAGCGTCGTCGGCAGTTTTGGACCTCGGCAGCCTGTCTCTGTTTTTATCTTTGTATTTTTTCGAAATCACGGTAGCTGGATGGCTAACCGACAAAATTTCTGGATAATTAAACAGAGAACCGAAATATTTAGAGGCAAAAATATACCGACGACGGATAGTGCGCTGATTAAATAAAGCACAAAACCAACAGCAAGGTACGTCGTGGTCAGGGCCTAGGCAAGGAATACAGTACAAATGAAAATCTTTGTAAGGTATTTGCTTTCCACAAGTAATGCAATTATTAACTTCTGCTGACATCGGGAAGGAGCAAGAAAAAGTTTCCCCAACGGGGTACTTACCTTTAGTTGAAGACTTTGGTTCTGAAACTTGAAAACGAAAATTTCAGGAGTCGGCCGACCGGCAGTTGCGAACTGCTTCTGCTTTGGGCACTGCACAGCAAGAAAGACTGCTGTAATGGCATCGGCTGCATGTTTTATACCCCTGACGACCTGACGTCTACAAGAGGGTAGTGAGACCAGCTATGTTATATGGATTGGAGACAGTGGCATTGACAAAAAGGCAGGAGTCCGAGCTTGACATGGCAGAGTTGAAGATGTTAAGATTTGCACTGGGTGTGACGAGGATGGACAGGATTAGGAATAAGTATATTAGAGGGTCAGCCCAGGTTGGAAGGTTTGGAGACAAAGCCAGAGAGGCAAGATTACGTTGGTTTGGACATGTGCTAAGGAGGGATGCAGAGTATATTGGGAAAAAGATGCTAAGGATGAAGCTGCCAGGTATCAGGAAAAGAGGAAGGCCTAAGATAAGGTTTATGGATGTGGTGAGAGAGGACATGCAGGTGGTTGTTGTGACAGAGCAAGATGCAGAGGACAGGAAGAAATGGAAACATTTGATCTGCTGTGGCGACCCCTGACGGAAGCAGCCGAAAGAAGAAGTGTAGTCTAGATACATTTGTTTGCTACCATAGTACCAAGAAATCAGTCTGCTAAATGGTCAAAGGCAACAAAGCTAATGAACAAAAAATGGAAAACCAGGAAATACGTCAAATTAATCTGAAAAAAGAGGTACAGATCTTTAACTTGCCATTTAAAATAACAATAAAACAGTCATATAAGAACAAGACACATGCATTATGTACATACGTTTATTTCAGTTGCAATCTGTAGGATAGCATAAATGATACCCTTCAGGTCCCATATGCAAGCATTTACACACTGCAATTAAGCTATGGATGCAATTAAAGTAAGAGAGCCTAGAAGGGAAAAAAAGCATTCTACATAGTACTTAAAAAGTCAGCATTCCCTCGAGTGTGTTCTGGAAATGAAAATCTAAGATTCTAATTTACCTCTTATCTACAAAATGCCACTGCTTGTTCCTAGTTCAGATTGTTCCTAGTTCAGACTTCCACATACATCTGTGGTACACATTTTTTTCAGAGTTAAAAGCTCACTTCATTCAGAAGCTACAGTACTAGTTGCGTCATCAACTACTTCCATATCCTGCTACCTTTTAAATGAACCTCTTGGGAAAATGTCAGTCTGGCAGAAATCACAGAACGTTTATTTAATCCTTTTAAAGATTTCTCAATATCTGTGCAGAGAAGCAGGGAATTCAGGTAATCATATCCATTATTCTTC
Organism: Protopterus annectens; assembly: GCF_019279795.1. NCBI lineage: Eukaryota > Metazoa > Chordata > Ceratodontiformes > Protopteridae > Protopterus > Protopterus annectens. The sequence continues at coordinate 610,720,125 of NC_056739.1, forward strand.
AATGGCATTAGAAAAAAGGAACAAAATAAAAGCTCTCTGACTGTCCTTTGGGTGTACATATGTATGCTTAAACATTCTTACAGATAAATGCTTAATCCCATCTTTTAAACATATCCTGTTCATTAAAAGTAGTGCGTGGCATTTGCCATATTTATACTTCTAGAATTTGATGTAATCACATGAGCTATATTACTCAGTTCAGACGTACATAAGGCCACCAAAGTCTTTAATTTGAAAGAGGACTGAAATACTTTATGGTTTCAAGCCTTGCTTTCTTTACTTCATTTTGTCAACATGAACTTAAAAGGAAACCACTACCTTAAAATTAAAATATATAGATAAATCTAATCTGTACATATACAGATATAGATATATCTATATTTTTTCATTATAGCTTGACATTCTGAGCCATATTTATCCATCAGATTAAATTCAAGTGCTTCTTATTATTAAATTTCATATGTTAATCCACCAGAGCCAAGGTTACCTTTCTCAGTACCCCATGCAGTTCCCAGATCTGGTGCCCTCATCTCTTAAATTGAGGAGGAAAAAAAAAGCTCCTCATCTCTAAACTGAGGAGCAAAAAAAGCTGTTCTGCTGAAACTTTAGCAAACCACTTGTAGAATACCAAACATGAAACACTTTAGCCATGACTGTAAATGCAGTACCAACATTCAATTCTGAACCTTGTTACTGTAATAACATCCCATCGGCGTCTGCTGATCACACCCCCAACACTTTACACCCGGATCAGGCATGCCCCTTCTCCCTGTGATGTGATGTTGGTTTATTGCTTAACGTTTTGTCTCCGACACTGCTTTTCATGTCCCATTTTTATGATTCATGCTAGGCATAACGAAGCAGGGTGTTCCCCTATTCAGCTAAAACAGCAGTCAGCAGTGCTACCAGATGGAGGCATTTAACACAGTCTCTGGGACCGGTTTTTCTTTTTCCCTGAATTATTTATTTTAGTTATCCCAAGAGGAAAAGCTCCAAGTGATACAGATACAATTTAGTATACATCAGATAATAACAGATGAAAAATGTAGTACGTTATTACAGTTAAGAGATTCAATAAAAAGCTAACAACCCTGATTTGTGTTAGAAATCAAGATCCTTAATCTCTTCATGGTTAATATTAAACCTTCAACAAGGTAGGCTAGTTAAATTATAGTTTTATCTTAGTCTAACAATCTGTAGTCTTCCAAAAGTTTGCAGACCGTCCCGACAGTCTTCCATACGTACTAGATTTGAAGGTTTACAGTAGGAACCTTGTATGACTAGAGTCATCTTACATCAACCCTCACCAATGCAGCATTGCCTGTAAAATTAATACGTACAGCCGTCAGCAATGAACTCTCATTTTCTAACACAGATGTCTTCTTTCATTACATTATTCTACTATATTGCTATATTTCTACCTGTGTTACTTATTACACTATAACATGATGATTCTTCATCTAAGCCAGGATCACTGGCTAACACAAATTAGATTTTTTTTTCTGTTCTGTACAGTGACTTCAATTTACTACTAATACAAAAATACTCAAGTCAAAACACAGGAACTTAGTTTTGACATGCAACTTGCATCCTAACAATTTTGTAAGCATACAATACTGTTCATAGGTAGGTACTAGGCTATTGACCCTAGGGCCTATATAAGCCCAGCCAAAAAATGTACCCTGGCTTTCGCCACCCAAGAAAATATTTCCCTGTGCCCCTGTCGAGCAGAGCCACAGAAGTGATCCCTGGGGTGAATTTCCCATTTCCCATCCAATCATCAAGATTTTTCTTGAAGAGTGCTAATAAGGAGCTCTGTTTGACATAGATAGGTAGTCTGTTCCAGAGTATGGGAAGTCTCTGGGACAGGAATCTATCCCTCCAGCATGTTCTGTTTATTGTGGTGACAAGGTTTAGGTCCCTAGAACATGTAGCTCAGAGGGATTGGGATTTCTTTAAGTGGAGCATGTCCAACAGCTCTAGGTTTGACATAGCTTTGTATGTTAGGCAGAGATCGCCCCTGAGTAGGCAATATGCGATGGGGTAAAGCTGTAGTTTTTTGAGATGGTCTGCGTAGGGCATCTGTTTGAGGCCAGTAATCCTCTTTGTGAGGTATTTCTGTGGTCTTTCCAGTTGTTGTAGATGTCTTGTGAGGTACATACCAAAAGGGGCATTGTACTCTATAATGGGTCTAATGAGTGAAAAGTAGAGGGGAACAATGACCTCTTTTTTTCTGGATGAGAATCCTTTTGTGATGAGATGAGCCACGTAGAAGGATTTCCTGACCACTGTGGTGATGTGATTATCAAAGGAGAGACTACTGTTCACCTGTGTCCCAAGGTCTCATCACATTTTCGGCATTAAGTAGACTACCAGCTATGTGGTAGTTCATGGGTACAGAGTTTTTACCAAAGGAGATGACAATACACTTTTTGGCATTGAGCTTCAGGGTATGGCTTTGACACCAGGTATCTGTCTCAGTGAGGCCCTTTTGTAGTTTGTCCACATCGTTAGGAGTTTCGATTATGGCTCCTAGTTTGCAGTCATCTGCAAACTTTGTTAGCCAAAGACCTTCTGTGTTAGCCTGCACTTCAGAGAAGCAGATACCAAACAGGAGAGGACCCAGGAATGAACCCTGTGGTACTCCACTTGTCACTGGTCTGAAGTCGGATTTGGAATCCGCTACTTTCACAGTGTGGGTTCTGTCCGTGAGCCAGTTGGCAACCCATCTTGTGACATAGGGATTTATACCTAGTTTAGTGAGCTTATCTATAATTCCAGAGTGGGGGATGGTGTCGAAAGCCTTGGCGAGATCTAGATAAGCTGTGTGAACCATTTTACCCTCATCTATGGCTTTGGTGACTGCTTCAAAGAAGTCAGTCAGGTTTAGGAGACATGATCTGCCTTTTACAAATCCAAACTGGGTAGGGTCCAGAGTTTGGAGATTACCAATGTCTTTGTTTATGAGTTGCACGATGATACGTTCCATGGCCTTGCAGACCAGGCTCATCAGGCTAATGGGGCGGTAGTTCCCAGGGTCCGTCGTGGCTCCCCCTTTGTGGAGTGGGATAATCGTCGCGGTGCGCCATTCAGTGGGTTCAAAGCCTGAGGTGAGGCTATGATTGAACATGGTACTTAGGTAGGGTGCCAGTTCATTCTGTAGTTCGTGTAGAACGCAGCCTGGGATATTGTCAGGTCCTATGGATGCTGTGTTCTTGGCTTTGGAGAGTGTGTTTTTTACCTGTGCAGCTGTGATTATAGAAACTTTGCATTCTTCCGGTATAGAGATGGGCCATCTAGGGGGTGAGAGGGGGGTAAAGTTAGCACTGAACCTATCTGCTAGGATGTTGGCAATATCAGTTGGTTCTGTTTATTTAGCACCATTGTGCTGTAACTCAGAGTAGATCTGAGTGTTCCCATTGAGATTCTTGACATAGCTATAGAATGCTTTGTGGTTGTCTTTAGAGTCAGTGGCAATTTTGTTTTCATAACTAGCTTTGGAGGATTTTATGGGGGATCTCAGCTTCTTACTGAGGTTGACCAGGGAGTTCCTCCAGTCATGGGATTTTACTCTTTTTTGCAACAGTTTCTTTCTTCTGTTGTAGAGTTTGTTTATGGCAGAGGACCACCAGATTGGCTTCCTTTTTTTGGAGGATAACATCTTGGTTCTATTAGGGATAGCATGATCCATGCACTCGTGTATGCTTATAAAGTGCATTTGTGTAGGATTCAGCAGTCATACCTCTATTGTCCATCTGCATGGGTGTCGTGAAGTTTGCCACTTCTGTCTTAAGAAGTGTGAAGTTGGCTTTGGAGAAGTTTTTTACAATGGTTTCCCTAATTGGGGGTGGGGGTGGGATGTGGATGTCTAGGCTGATTAGCTTGTGGTCAGATCTGACCAACGAGGAATTGACCTCTGGTGTGGAACACCGGTTTTCCATGTTGGTAATGACCAGGTCTAGGATATTGCTGCCCCTGGTGGGGGTGTGAATAAGCTGATCCAAGGCGTTGGAATTTATGAATTCTAGAAAACGTTGAGCAAAAGAGTTGGTACATGAGTAGTTTTCCCAGTTAATGGTGGGGTAGTTGAAATCGCCCATTATTAGGGTGTTGGGTTGTACTCTAATACTTTCCAGTGTATCAAGAAATGAGGAGTGGGAATCCTGGGGCATGGTGGGGGGTCTGTAGCAAGCTACAATTTGGACTGCAGTCTTGCCCAGAGTTAGTTGCACTTGGATAATCTCGGATGCATTATGCTGTGCAACTAGCCTGGAGGTGTGGATATCCTTAATGAATATGGACACGCCTCCGCCTTTAGTGCTTCGTTCTGGGTTAGGTGGCCGAAAGGTGTGGTATGAATTGTAGCCTGGTAATGCAGGGGTGCTCTCTGGAGCTTTGAACCAGGTCTCTGTCACTGCACATATGTCAATGTTCTCCATTTTAAGGAGTGCCTCAAGTGAGTTTATCAGTACTTCTAGTGTAAGGCCACAGTACTTTTGCACTTATTTGTGAATTTCTGGTATGCAGCCTTACATTCAGGTACTGCAAACAACTATGCCAAGCATATCCCTATAATTGTTTCCTTTATTGTCAACAGCCTGCCACCAGAGGCTTAACTTTTATATTATTTACTTTTCACCAAAAAACTGTATCCATTTGTTAGAGTGAAAATTCCAAACCCTTCCTCCTTTACCATGTATAGGGTATGAAACCACTCATCTCTGGTGTGTTGTGACTCAGACAAATATGTCATACAAAAGTATAAATAACCCTGAAGCTAGGGAATAGAGGAAAAACTTACAGAAAAAATCCCGTTCAGCTTACTGAAAAGTCATCTGTTGCCTGGGCTCCAGCAGTCACTGCCCTGGTGCAGGGTTTACTGAGCTATCTGTTTTCTGGATAAGCAAAAAGGTCTGTACACCCCATTTGTGGACCAATTCTAGAAAAAACTTCCATGTTCAGCATCCATTTGTGACAATCTGCTCTGTTCTGCTGAAGTTGTATGCAGGAATGTTCCCCTAAGAAGGGATTTAAGATGACAAAAGGTCATGTATACTCCTGAGCCAAGTTTCATGCTTCCATGGCAAATATGCACAATAGATATGAGCATTTAATCATCACATGTCTATGGTGGTCAGAAAACCATTCCAAGCTGTACAACTTATAAACAAGGGTATGGCATCTAGGTGCAAGGATGTCATTGTTCCACTGCACTCAGCCCTCATCAGGCCAATCACTGAGTACAACTTAACCTTAAGTATGTATCTGACCAATAATTTGTAACAAAAAGGGTGTCCACAGAGGCTCCGCACAAAAAAAAAAAAAAAAAAACAAAACAAAAAAAAAAAACAAGGTGTAAACATAATGTCCTATGCAGACCACCTTATAACCCCATCCCTGTACCTGGCCTCCTACAGTACTAGTAAATTAAGTATAACTGGACCAGTGGATGAAAAATCAGAAATGTACCCCTGATCTGGCTTCTAAGTCCCTTACGGACAGATGCCGCCTGCAAATGCTTGACAAACTGTTTTCCAAGCTTTTACCCAACTCTTACCCTGGTATGTCAAATCATGCCAGATACATCTGACAAAACTTGGCTACATGTAAAAATGGCCCATAGAGCTGTTAGGCTATTAATCACATATAAACCTATGTCTCCCTCACTCTCTCATCTGTCTGTTGATGTGCACATCACCATGGTGTTGTCGGTGAGGATGTGCAGGATCCCTGCCCGCTAAATAAGTATGTTGGCTTTGATGGATAAAATTACTGCTATCTCTTTAGGCATTGCTTATTTTAGCTCTGTTCCAGGTCTTTCAGACACTCAGTTTCCCTGAGTAGGTTTCACCAAGCAACATATGAGGAATCTGTGATGAACATCTAGGTGCTCAGCCCTAGCTTGAATGGGAAACCCCCTCCACCAATTAAGGTTCACGTCTTGTATCCACCATGACACCTCTTTCTTGCTGAAGAGTAACAGCTGGAAGAGGCTTTGGAAGGTGTGAACATGCTAGTAACATTTATTTCTTAGGTAGCACTGGACTTTCCACATGTTAAGTCTTGCTGGATGAGAGGGGCTGTCAGGTCTGAAATGGCATATACTCCAATATTCCAAGGAATTTCATTGCAGTAATCCGACTTAAAAAAAAAAAAAACTTTGCCTTTAATGAATTCTTTCTAAAGTTACTTATTGTGTGGTGGGAAGACAGGAAGTTCCTTTGATCAACATCTTGGAAAAGTACAGTTTTGTACCTACCATAAATGTAGATGTTCGAGTGCTAATACAGCTGCAGCCATAACAGATGGGTTCTCCTGCCGTCAGGCGGGTCCTCGGTCGGCTGAATTCCAAAGTCTAGGTCCGTCGTCGCTTCTTCCCTGACGTCAGTGCGACAGGGGTATAAAAGAACCAGCCGACGCCATTTTCTTCAGTTTTTCTTGCCCCAGATGTCAGGTGCCCCCAAAAGGAAGGCAATACATAAAATTATGTAATAATGCAATGCAATATAATCAAAAACCAGTAGTTGCAAGCAAATACACCATAAAAGAAGGCCCCTAAAGGGGAAGGAGGGAGGGAAACCTGGACTGCAGCTGTATTAGCACTCGAACATCTACATTTATGGTAGGTACAAAACTGTACTATGTTCATCGTGCATACAGCTGCAGTCATAACAGATGGGTAGAATCCCAAAGCTAAGAAAGGGGTGGTAGGCACTAGGTGGAGCTAGGAGGAGCCAAAATGCCCTGCAAGACTGCAGTGGCAAAGCCTGCTCTAGATTTGGAGTATAATGGTAGGTTGTAGTGCTTGGAGAAGGTATGTACAGAACTCCCAAGTGGCTGCTTCTAAAATATCCTTGGTAGGAACTCCTCTGAGGAAGGCTGCAGACGTGGCTGTGGCCCTGGTAGAATGAGTTCTAATGCCTGTAGGTACAGTTTTGCCATGAAAGGAATAGCAAAAGCGTATGCAGTGGGCTATCCATTTTGAGATTGTCTGTTTGGATATTGACTTTCCTTGAGCTCCTACCGCATAGGCCACAAAAAGCTGTTCTGATTTTCTGAAAGGTTTTGTTCTGTCCAGATAATAACGCAGTTGTCTGTGGATGTCCAAGGAATACAGTAATCTCTCCCCTTTGTTTTGAGGATTAGGATAAAAAGTAGGTAAATGTATGGCCTGATTTAAAGCTACCCTGGATACCACTTTAGGCATAAAGGACGGGTTGGTACGTAATGAAACTCTGTCCTGATGGAAGATGATAAAAGGCTGGACAGCCATAAGAGCCTGTAGTTCTGAAACTCTACGAGCTGAAGTGACAGCCAGAAGGAAAGCTGTTTTCCAGGATAAATATTGTAAATCTGATGAGGCAGCTGGCTCAAAAGGAGGCAAAGTCAGTTTTTCCAGAATGAAATTAAGATCCCAAGCAGGTATTGGTTGTTTTCTTGGAGGTCTTAAATTCTTAGCCCCTCTGAGGAACTGTCTTAATAGAGGGTGAGAGAATAAAGGTGGATCAGTGTTGTATTCTGCAGAAATGGCTGAGGCATGGATTTTGATGGAGGAGAATGAAAGTCCACTGCTTAACAGTTCAGCCAAATATTGTAGTATTTGAGGTAAATTCAGTTTTCCAGGGCACTGGCCCTTTTTCTCATTCCAAACACAAAACCGTTTCCATTTTGCAGAGTAAGCTTTTCTAGTTGATGGCCTCCTGGCCTCCAAAATGACATCCTGCACCTCCTTGGAGAGCAGGGCCTGCTGCGATGCCAAGGAATCTTCCATGTGGCTAGATTGAGTGTTTTCAGCTGACTGTGAAGAGTTTTGAAGCTGTGCTGAGTCAGAAGAAGAGGCATTAGAGGCAGGGTCCATGGTGGAGAATGCGTCAGACTCCTCAGGAGTGGGTACCAGTGTTGCCTTGGCCAGTCCGGAGCAATGAGGATCATCTTTGGTCTGTCTGCTCTGGTCTTCAATAGGACTTTGGGCAGCAGAGGAAGAGGTGGGAAGGCATAAACTGTCATTGATGTCCAACTGAAAGAGAGAGCGTCCACTCTCCAGGCCTTTGGATGGAAGATCCTTGAGCAGAATTTTGTCAATTGATGATTTTTGTGAGAGGCAAAGAGATCTATGTCTGGCCTTCCCCATTCTTGGATTATTTCTGTAAAAACTTTTGGATGCAACTTCCATTCGTGTGGATCTGTCATATTCCTGCTTAGGTTGTCTGCCAGCGTGTTTTCCTTGCCTGGCAAGTACTGTGCTTGTAGTTCCATTTGTAAGTCCATGGCCATGTTCCAAAGTGACATGGCCAGTCTGCATAGGGGATAAGAATGTGTTCCTCCCTGCTTGTTTATGTACCACATAACTGTGGTGTTGTCTGTTCTTATCAATAGCTGACCTGGTTGTAGAAGGTCCTTGAAAGCTATAATAGCATTTATCACTGCTAGCATTTCTTTTTGATTGATGTGAAGGTGCTTTTCTTTTTGGGTCCATTTGCCCTGAATGCACCGGTCTGTCATGTTTGCCCCCCAGGCGTAGTCCGAGGCGTCTGTTGTGATTACTTGATTTGCTTGAGGCTTGCTGAATGGAAGACCTGTGTTTGTTTGGCATGCTTGAGCCCACCACAGACATTCCTTTTGCAGGCATGGAATTAATGGTATTATTGTTTCCAAACTGTGGCTGTGTTGAGACCATATGTTTTTTAGGTACCATTGTAGTTTTCTCATATGCAGCTTTGCACATGGGATTAGTAAGATGCAAGATGCCATGAATCCCAGAGCCTGCAGGATTTTCCTTGCAGTCAGCCTGGTGCAATTTGACAGTGTTCTGAAATATTGAATTAGTTGCCCCTGCTTCTCTGGCATGAGGTAGGCCATCTGGGTGTTTGTGTCCAAATTGGCACCCAGGAAAATTATCTTCCGAGAGGGTATTAGTCTTGATTTCTCTTTGTTGACTGTGTATCCTAGAGAGTTTAATAATATTATTACATAAGCCAGATGTTTCAGAAGAATGTGCTTGCTGTCCGCTTGGATCAGGCAGTCGTCCAGATAAGGGTATATTTGTATCCCTTGAAGTCTGCAGTAGGCAATTATTGATGCCAGGCATTTCGTGAATACTCTGGGTGCAGTAGATAAACCAAAGGGCAATGCAGAGAATTGATAATGGGTTGACCTGCAAGAAATCTGAGGTATCTTCTGCAATTTTGTCTGATTGGGACATGCAGGTATGCCTCCTTGAGGTCCAATGTTACCAGCCAAGACTCCTTGCCCAGCATGGGAAGAAGTTGCTGTAGAGTGAGCATCTTGAATTTTGGTGCAGTAGGAATGTGTTTAGGATGGAAAGATCCAAAATCGGTCTCCAATCTTTTCCCTTCCTTGGCACCAGAAATAGCCTGGAATAAAACCCTTGACCTTGTTCGTGTGTAGGTACCTCTTGAATAGCTTTCATGATTATAAGACCTGAAATTTGCTTTTGTGCCTCTGCCCTTTGATTGTGTGGCAGGTTTGGCATGCCTTTCATTTTTGGAAGGGTATGGAAATGGAATTTGTAGCCTCTGTTTATAATGTCCAGGATCCATTTGTCCTTTGTGAAAATATGCCAATTTTTTGAGAATAGTGCCAGCTTTCCTCCTAAGGGGGCTGCCATTTCAGACCTGGTTGGCATGCAAAGGGGAAAGTCATTGGTTTTGCTTTCTGAAGGATTGCGAGTTGTCCTCACCACCTCTTTGTGAAGGAGCTTGCCATTGTCTGCATCTGTACGAGCCTTGTGTTTGTCCTCTGCCCCTCGGGCGCCTGTATCTGCCTCTTTGGGGTCTGTCTGTGGCAGGAAAGGACCAGTTTTTGGAAGGCCAATTTCTACTAAAACGTGGGGGTTGGACCTGCAGAAATTCTTTCACAATTTGCATTGATTTAGCCTTTTCCTCCATTTTCCATTATACTTCCTCAGCATTTGCCCCAAATAGTACATCCTTTTGAAGAGGGGCGTCTAGTAATTTAGCTTTGACATGATCAGGCAAGGCTTGTTCCTTGAGCCAGGCATGCCTACGTATGACTGAGCCTGTAACAGCAGCTCTACATGAAGCCTCTAGAGCATCAAAACCACATTGTAAGGTATGTTTACCCACTTGTTCTGCACTATGCATCAAATCCTGCAACTCCTTCATGTCTGGTTGTTCAAGTTGTGACATTTTACTTTTCAATTGAGATAACAGAAACTGTTGGTATTTTAGCATATGAAACTGACAATTTAAGGCCCTCATGGATAAGGTAGCCGAGGTATATACCTTTTTCCCCCACCTTTCTAAGGATCTGGAATCTCTCTCGAAAGGCAATGGGTTTTTGGCAATGGAGGCCTTAACTCCCTTGGGCCCCTGTGAGATGGTTTCTAGGTCAGCAGCATGGCTTTTGTATAGAAATTGGTGCGAGTCAGGAACCCTGTAGTACCTGTCAGGCTTAACTGGAGCTGGAGGAAGAGAATCCGGGTTAAGGCAGGCCTCCGAGTAAACATCATCTAGGATATCCAGGACAGGAGGTATAGCCAGAGGCCTGTGCTGGGGTAACAAAAAAAAATTCCCTGAGCCTTTTCTTGGAATCTGAATAATCCTGGCCTTCCCAGTGGAAGTGTTCCCTTAAGGTATGCAGAGTTTCACCAAATGAGTAATCCTCAGGGGGGAATACAGAAGGGATAGATTCCTCTGCATCCGAGTCTTCAAAAGGGGAGTAAGACTGTTCCTGATAATCAGAGTGCTCTGAAATAATGGAGCCCTGATCAGAGGGGGGGGATCTTCCTCCACTCTGGGTCTTTTGTCCGGAGGTGGCTGAGAACTTCTGATTGGAGTAATTAAATCCTCAGCCATTTTAGGCATCTGTTTCTTAGGCATGGGGCCTGGAGATGGGCCCTGTGTAGCTGGTCTCTTAGGGTGCATGGTAGCTTTAGACTTGGTGAAAGCCTTGATGGAGAAAGAAGAGGAAGGTCTGAAGACACCTTGAGTGGAGGTGGACCTGTCCACATTCTGTGTTTCAACGCCAAGCGTGGCTTCAGTATCTGTAGTCAGGGTGTGGGCCGAGGAGCCTGCGACCTCGGGTACAGGAGACACCGCCAAAGATGTGTCGTTGGTAATCAGGGGCTGCGTAGGCGCCTCGCTGAGAACCGGACCACGTGTAGTCGGCTTAGGCGTGAGCCGTGGACCTCGAGTGTCGGTCCTTGTCTTTGCGGTTTTTAGACAAAACCGGAGTCGGAGTATCCGACGACATAGTATAGTTAAATGCTTTCCCAAAATAATGCTGGGCGAACTCCGCCCGACGCTTAATAGTTCGTTTGTTGAATGTAGCACAAAAGCGACAGACCGAGACGTCGTGGTCTGGGCCTAAACAAGGTATACAGAGGGAATGGAAATCCTTATGCGGTATTTGCTTCCCACAAGAAATACAATTATTAACTTTGTCTGACATCGGTCTGAGGCAAGAAAAGTTTCAACGGGTACTTAGCTTTAAGAAGACTTCGGTTCCAAATTTTTCGTAATCTCAGGAGCTGGCCGACCGGCACTTGCGAACTGCTTCTGCTTCGGGCACCGCGCGGCAAGAAAGACTGAAGAAAATGGCGTCGGCTGGTTCTTTTATACCCCTGTCTCACTGACGTCAGGGAAGAAGCGACGACAACCGACGCCGGACCTAGACTTTGGAATTCGGCCGACCGAGGACCCGCCTGACGGCAGGAGAACCCATCTGTTATGACTGCAGCTGTATGCACGATGAACATCAGCAGTTAAACAGTCACAAAAATGGCAGCTAATGAATTGTTCCAAGATACTTCACATAAGGTACAGCATGGCATCAGAAAAAGGAATGAGGGCACTGTAAAGATGGTAAGAAAAATACGTATCTTTAATAGCTGGAACTGTTTGCTTGAGGCCGGTATCATGGTACCGGGTTCCTATCAGTTCGTCGAAACTTCAGCAGTTCGAACACCATATGTTCAAACTGTGAAGTTCGAAAACTGATTATCGCGAAGCCGCGGAACACCAAATTCTTTCCCAGGGAAATAATTCGGTGAGCCATTTCTGTAGCTTCACGATTTTCAGCATTGTGTTGGAAAGTTATGGGTCAGGTTCAGGTAAGTGTGCAATTGTGAGGACGTTAGGGTTAGGGTGCAGGTGAGGTGGGTGTGCGATAGTGGGAGACTTAAGGGTTAGGGTGGGATAGGTGAGTTAGGGTTAGGGCACGGGTCAGGTGAGTGTGTGATAGTGACAGACCTTAGGGTTAGGGTTTGGGTTAACGTAAGTAGATAGACAGTAGTGTATGTACAGTTTAGTGTAGGGTTAGATATAGGATTTTAAGTGCATGTGTGTGGATTGCTGTTTTTTTGGTGTGCTTGTGTTGTGTGTGTCTGTGTGTGTGTGTGTGTGTGTGTGTGTGTGTGTGTGTGTGTGTGTGTTTCTTGGAACAGCGATTTTTTCCCCAGGGAAAAAAAAATCACTGTTCTAAGCCTTCGATGCTTTTGCACTTTGAGGTTAGAAGTTCGAACATATGGTGTTCGAATTTCTGCTGTTTCGTCAAAGTGATATAGACCCATGGTACCCTGGCAGCTCTTCAAAGAGAAGTACATAAGAGGCCTATGATCAAGCTCATGACCCTAAAATGGAATGCCATCCCAGATGAAAAGTATTCAAGATGGATATAATTCCAGTTGTTGATAAATATTGACTAGTGTATGCTTAGTGGGCAGGACTTACAGAAGTGAAACCACAATGCCCACTAGTACATGGTTAGTGAGCAGGATCTAAAGCAGTGAAAGCACAATACCCATTAGTACACGGTTAGTGAGCAGGATCTTCTTCTTCTTTTGGCTTTTCCTGGTTAGGGGTCGCCACAGTGGATCACCTGTCCGCTCATGATTGGCAGTGGAGTTTTACGGTGTCGAACTGCCAGCCCGGCGCCCAAACTTCCATGGAAGGCACACACACACACATGCACACACACATGCCTAGGGCCAATTTAGTCTCCAATCCACCTACAGCATGTCTTTGGGATGTGGGAGGAAACCGGAGCACTCGGAGGAAACCCACGCGACCACAGGGAGGACTTGCAGACTCCGCACAGAAGGCAACCCAGCCGAGAATCGAACCGGAGAACCTCTTGCTGTGAGGCAGCAATGCTAGAATCTAAAGCAGTAAAATCACAATGTTCACCAGTACATGATTAGTGAGCAGGATCTAAAGCAGTGAAACCACAGTACCCACTAGTACATGGTCAGTGAGCAGGATCTAAAGCAGTGAAACTACAATAACCACTAGTACATGGTCAGTGAGCAGAACCTTAAGCAGTGAAACCATAATCCCCACTACTACACTTGGTTCCCTATTGAAATCGTGAAGGTCCACTTACCCGAATACAGAAACGTCGACACGTATACGTCGAACCGCGAAAACACAGATTGTTCTGAAGCGTGAAATCTGAAATGTCGAATTGTCATGATTGGCCCTTCTGCGGTATAGCTCCATAAGGTAAGTGTGCAATAGTTACAGACTTTAGGGTTAGGGTGCAGGTTAAGTTAAGTGCATAGATAGTAATTTATGTAAGGTTTAGTGTAGGGTTAGAAGTAGGGTTTTGTTAAGAGTATGTGTGTGGTTTATTTATTTTGTTTGGGTATAGCTCTGTAAGGTAAGTGTGCGATAGTTACAAATCTTATGGTTAGGTTGCGGGTTAAGATAAGTGCATAGACAGTAATGTATGTAAGGTTTAGTGTAGGACTGGAAGTAGGGTTTTGGTTAGTGTATGTATGTGGTTTATTTATTTTGTTTGGGTAGGTAGTATGTAGCGAGTGGTGGGGTTGGACGACTATGATGGTTCGAGATTTTGAATTTCGCAGTTTAGGGTATTCGGTGTATTCGTGGTTCGGGTAATATGTGTCGATGATTCTGTATTCGCTGACTAGGACTTTTGCAGTTGTAGTACAGACCAACTACATGGTTAGTGAGCAGGATCTAAAGCAGTAAAGTGAGTGTGATCTAAAGCACAGAAACCACAATGCCCACTAGTACACAGTCAGTGAGCAGGACCTAAAGCACAGAAACCACAGTGCCCACTAGTACACGGTTAGTGAGCAGCATCTACAAGAGTGAAAACCGCAATGCCCACTAGTACACAGCTAGTGAGCAGGATTCACAATAGTGAAACCACACAAATAAAATCTACAAACAGCTAGTCCACTCGGAAAATACAGTGTCATGAGGCAAACAGGAAATGTTAATCGATTCTCCAAGTAACAACAGATCCAGCCATGTGGAAGAGGAGGTGTTTGATGCCGAGGGTGGCAGTGAAATCCTGCATACACAGTAGTTTCTAGACAGTGGTGCCTCCATAAATACTTTAATACACTGCAACGACTGTAGAGTATTTACCCAGGTTTTCTTTGTGGTTGCTGGAAATATTAAACTGCGTGAAGGGGCTCCTCCATGCATATCTTTGGGGGAATGTGAGGTCCTGGGACACTACACAGTTGAATTACAGTGTTCGAATGACACCCTACTGCCCCATAGGCTGCAAGTGAAAATGATCCCAGCGGTGTTAACAACCAGGTACATTTCTTATCATAAACCAGGGCATGGTACTGACCCTAATGTACTTGATTATAAAAGTAGACAGAAAAAAAAAACAATAAATAATGAGAAGGTGGGACTCAGGTAATCTAGGATGTCAAGCTAATCTTACAGAAAACTTTCAAAATGGAGGAAGCACTTCTGATTGGCACAGAAACAGTAAGCTTTATGAGTAAATGGCCAACAACAACAGAATGTAGCTCCATTAGGCACCCTATTCAACCAAGGGCTGAGCACTAGCTTCATCCCAGCTGACTGGAGGACAGCCACTGTCATCCCTCTACACAACGATGGAGCATCCACTGACCCAGGTGATGTATAGGCCCATCAGCCTAACTAGCCTGATCTGCAAGGCCATGGAACGCATTATCATGGACCTTATAAACAAGAACATTGGCAAACCCCAAACGCTTGACCCCACACAGCTTGGTTTTGTCAAAGGGAGATCATACCTGTTAAACTTGGTCAACATGTTCGAAACAGTGACCACAGCCAAGGACAACGGGACGACAGTGCACACTGCCTACCTTGATCTACCCAAAGCCTTCAACACTATTCTCCACTATGGCATAATAGATAAACTCTCCCAGCTAGGCATCAACACATATGTTACCAGATGTGTAGCTAACTGGCTCACTGATAGAACCTACTCAGTCAAAGTAGAGGAAGCCTCCTCCAGTAGTAGACCTGTAATGAGCGGTGTACCACAAGGATTGATCTTGGGGCCTCTACTATTTGGGATATACTTTTCTGAGGTGCAAGCCAAAACCAGTGGTCTGTGGCTGACCAAGTTTGCAGATGACTGCAAGCTGGATGCTGTTTTAAATTCCCCTAGTGATGTGAACATCCTCCAAGAGGGCCTAAACCAAACTAATGACTGCTGCCAGAAGCATGGTCTCAAACTGAATGCCAGGAAATACATCATTATCCCCCTTTGGGAAAATGGCATCCCCACTAATTATCACATTAAAAATAATATACTAAGCATGCAATCAGTCATGAGGGACTTGTGTACCCAGGTTGATAGCAACCTAACTTTTGACGACCATGTTGCCTCCGTTGTACGGAAGGCTTTCTACATGGCCCACCTCATAAATAAGGGTATTTCATACAGGAACAAGGAGGTCAACAACATCCCTGTACTCCACCCTTAACAGACCCACTAATCGAGTACAATACCCCCTTCGACATGTACCTTGCCAAGCACATGCAGCAGCTGGGGAACACCACAGTGGTTCCTGACCAGGAAAATCCAGGGTCTCAAACACCTATCCTACACAGAGAGGCTAAAAGCCTTGTCCCTCTACTCAGTCTCATACAGATTGCTCAGAGGTGACCTGTGTCTGGCATACATGGCCATCTCAGACTCAGCCTTGATGGAGTTGCTGCATATCTGTAAGTCAAACTCCACTCGCGTAACCCACATGCAAGGCCTTAACCTGGTCTGTGACATTAATTGAACTTGATGGCAGGATACATTTGTGTTCCAAAGACTCACCCATCTGTGGAATAGTCTCCCTCTCCATGTCAAGCAAAATACCTCTCTAGTCCTCTTTAAGAGGAGCCTGGATGACTGGATGGGAAAAGTAAAGTGTGTACACTTACCATAAATGTAGATGTTCGAGTGTATTCACTGTTGCAGTCATTACATTTGGGTAATCTGCTGGCAGGTTGCCCTCAGTCGGCCTGAATATCAAAGTTTTGGGTCCTGCGTCGGTTGCTGTCTCTTCTTCCATGACGTCAGGTTGTCAGGAGTATAAAACAGGCAGCCGACGCCATTTTCTTTAGTTTTTCTTGCCCCAGATGTCAGGTGCCCCTCAAATGGGGAGCAAAAATATATATATAAATATACATAACTGTATATGCATGCAATTGTAACAACATAAACTTTACCTTCATCTAAAAGCAAATACACCACAAAGGCTGTAAAATATAGTGAAGGAAAGAGAAGCTCTAGAATAAAGGGGGATGTGGGTGGGTAGGGGTACTTATGGTAAGTGTACACAACTGTACTATGTTCTTCGTGTTTCACTGTTGCAGTCATTACATTTGGGTAGAATCCCAAAGCTATGGATGGGAGGCTGGAACTAAATAGAATTAGGAGAGGCTATAAGGCCCTGCAGAACTGCAGTGGCTAAGCCTGCCCTGGACTTAGAGAAGAGAGGCAAATGATAATGCTTTGTAAAAGTATGAACAGAGCTCCAAGTAGCAGCTTCTAGAATATCTTTGGTTGGCAACCCTCTGAGAAAAGCTGCTGAGGGAGAAGCAGCCCTGGTGGAATGTGACCTGATTCCCTTGAGCACTGGTTTACCATGATGCAAATAGCAGAAACAAATGCAGTGGCTTATCCACTTTGAAATAGTCTGCTTTGAAATAGCCTTTCCCTCTAATCCTGCAGCAAATGCCACCAGTAGCTGCTCCGACTTTCTTAGAGATTTGGTCCTGTTTAAGTAGAATCTTAGTTGTCTGTGTACATCCAAGGAATGCAGAATCCGCTCCCCCTTGTTCTGCGGATTTGGGTAAAAAGTTGGCAGGTGAATAGTTTGGTTAAGAGCCACACTGGATACCACCTTAGGCATAAAGGAAGGATTGGTCCTGAGGGACACCCTGTCTGGGTAAAATATAATAAAAGGCTCCACAGCCATGAGGGCCTGTAGTTCGGAAACCCTTCTTGCTGAAGTGATTGCCAGAAGGAAAGCTGTTTTCCAAGATAAAAACTTTATATCTGCAGTAGCTGCTGGTTCAAATGGAGGCAGGGTGAGCTTTTCCAACACAAAATTGAGGTCCCATGCAGGAACTGGTGATCTTCTGGGAGGCCTTAAATTTTTGGCCCCTCTAAGATACTGTTTTAGCAGAAGATGAGAAAAGATGGGAGGCTCTGTGTTGTAATGAGCTGAGATAGCAGAGGCATGGATATTTATTGATGAAAAAGATAGGCCCTTGTCAAGCATCTCAGTCAAGTATTGCAAAATCTGAGGAATATTTGGCTTTGCTGTGTCAGTCCCTTGTGCTTGGTTCCAAGCACAGAATCTCTTCCATTTATCAGCATAAGATTTTCTAGTATTAGGCCTTCTGGCTTCCAAAATGACATCCATCACAGATTTACTGAGAGGTGTTGTTTGAATAATTACATGATCAGCCATGCTGCCAGGTTCAGAGTTTGGAGCTGATTGTGCAGAATTTGATTGTTCTGCTGAGACAGTAGATGAGGTATTTGAGGCAAGTACCAAGGAGGGAGTTGAGACATATTCCTTAGAATTGGGTACCAGTGCTGGCGAGGCCAGTCCGGAGCAATTAGGATAATTTTTGTTTTTTCCTGTCTGACCTTTAGTAGGACCTTGGGAAGAAGAGGCAGAGGAGGAAAGGCGTAGACTGATAGGCTTTCCAACTGAAGGTTAG
Source organism: Protopterus annectens (assembly GCF_019279795.1). Taxonomy (NCBI): domain Eukaryota; kingdom Metazoa; phylum Chordata; order Ceratodontiformes; family Protopteridae; genus Protopterus; species Protopterus annectens. Next base: position 610,738,103 of record NC_056739.1, read on the forward strand.
GGCATCCACTTTCCATGCTTGTCTGAGATAAGTCCTTGTGCAGAATTTGTCCAGTTGGTAATTCTGGGGAGAGGCAAATAGATCTATGTCCGGGCTCCCCCATTTCTCTATTATCATGTTGAAGACTTGTGGATCCAGTTTCCACTCGTGAGGGTCCATATGATTTCTGCTTAGGTCGTCTGCCAGAGTATTTTGTTTTCCTGGCAGGAATTAAGCTTGAAGATGTACTTGGTAAGTCAGGGCTGTGTCCCACAATGCCATGGCTAGTCTGCAAAGGGGGTAGAAATGTGTGCCCCCCCTGCTTGTTTATGTACCACATAACCGTGGTGTTGTCCGTCTTTATCAGTAGTTGTCCTGGATGAAGTAAATCCTTGAAGGCTGTCAGAGCATTCTAAACAGCTAACTTTCTGTTTGATATGCAGATGCATTTGTTTTGGGCTCCATATGCCCTGAATGCATCTCCCCGCCAGGTGGGCCCCCCAAGCATAGTCTGATGCGTCTGTAGTTAGGGTTTGGTTGGCAGGGGGTAGAGTGAAAGACCGTCCCACGTTCTGGTGACATGTCTCTGCCCACCAAAGAAACTCCTGTTGTAGGCAGGGAATGAGAGGAATCATTGTTTCCAGACTTTGACAATGCTGACTCCATAAACTTTTTAGGTACCACTGTAGTTTCCTCATATGCAGTCTTCCATATGGAATTAGTAGAATGCAGGATGCCATGAACCCCAAAGCCTGCAGAATTTGTTTTGCAGATAACTGGGTTTTTGTTGCCATCTGTTTGAAATAAACAGTCAGTTGCCTTTGTTTGTCTGGCGTAAGGTAAGCCATCTGGGCAGTTGTATTCAAGCTTGCACCCAGGAATGTAATCTTTTGAGAGGGTACCAGTTGTGATTTCTTTTCGTTTATTGTGTACCCTAGGCATGTTAGTAGCCTTTTTACAAACGCCAGATGTTGAAGAAGAATGCCCTTGTTTTCTGCTTGAATGAGACAAGTCATCCAAGTAAGGATAAATTTGTATGCTTCTTTGTCTGCAAAATGCAATTACTGGTGCCAGGCACTTTGTAAAGACCCTGAGCGCAGTACATAAGCCAAAGGGCAGTGCAGAGAATTGGTAATGCATAAAACCAACCTTGAAGCGGAGGTATCTTCTGCATGATTCCCTTATTGGGATATGCCGGTATGCCTCTTTTAAGTCTAGAGTCACTAACCAAGCGTTCTCGCCCAGCATGGGCAGAAGCTGTTGCAAAGTCAGCATTTTGAATTTTTGGATGTCCAGGAAAGTGTTCAAAAATCGATAAATCCATTGTCTTTTCTGAGTACCAAGAACAGTCTTGAGTAAAAACCTTGTCCTTTTTCTAGTTCTGGTACTGGCTGAATAGCCCCCGTATCCATGAGGGACGTAACTTGTTTCTGTGCCTCTGCCCATTGATTTTGTGGCAGATCTAGCCAACCGTTTGGAATTGGCAAGGTATGGAAATGAAATCTGTATCCCTGTGATACTATGTTTAATACCCACTTGTCCTGGGTTATTAACTGCCAATTTTGAGCATGAAGTGCTAGTTTTCCCCTAAGGGGGCTGCCAAAAGATAAGTGCTTGGTGATGGCAGAGGGAAGTCATTGGGACTGCTTACTGTAGGGTTGTGCTTTGTTTCCTCCAGATTTGGAGGAGGAAGCACCCCATTGCTTTGACCTGTAGGAACCCTGTGATTGGTATCTAGAGCCTTTTGAGCGCCTGGATTTGCCCTGTGAGGCTCTGTCAGACACAGGAAAGGATCAATTTTTTTGTAGGCCAGTGTCTACTGAATCTTGGTGGCTGCACTTGTAAGAAGTCTTTACAGTTTGCATAGACTTAGCTTTGATTCCATTTTCTTTAAAATCTCTTCTGCCCTATTACCAAACAGAGTATCATGTTGTAAAGGTGCATCCAACAATTTAGCTTTAATATGATCAAGCAGAATTTGCTCTTTGAGCCAGGCATGCCTTCTAATCACAGATCCAGTAACTGCGGCCTTGCAGGAGGCCTCCAAGGAATGAAAACCACATTGCAAAGTATGCTTTCCAACCTGTTCTGCTGCATGCAATAATTCCTGTAATTCTTTATTTTCCACACATTCAGAAATCATAATCATTTTCTGTTTCAATAATCCCATAACATGCTGTTGATATTTAAGCATATGAAACTGGCAGTTTAAGGCCCTAATTGCCAAGGTTGCAGACATATAAACCTTCTTTCCCCATCTATCCAGCGCCCTGAAATCTCTATCAGAGGGGGTAGGATTCTTAGTTGTTGAGGCCTTTACACCTTTGGGACCCTGTGAGATAGTTTCAGGGTCAGCAGCAGGATTTTTGAATAAAAATTTGTGGGAGTCAGGAACCCTATAATATCTGTCTGGTTTGCTAGGAGCCGGAGGTAGGGAATCTGGAGCCATGCTTGATTCCGAAAACACATCATCAGCAATGTCTAATACAGGAGGTATGGCCAAAGGCCTATGCTGAGGGAGAAGAAGGAAATCCCTAAGCCTCTTTTTTGATTCTGAGAAATCTTGACTCTCTTAATGAAAATGTTCCCTCAAAGTATGCAAGGTTTCACCAAAATAATAATCTTCAGGAGGAGATGCAGATGGGATGGATTCCTCTGCATCTGAATCCTCACAAGGTGGTACAGAAAATTCCTGATCAGAAGAAAAAGAAAACTGATTTGAAGATTCATAATCAGTGTCTTGCCTAGGTGTTTTACCGGGGGGGGGGGGGTCAGGAACCCCTGATAAAAGTAATTAAGTCTTCAGCCATTATGATCATCTGTTTCTTGGGCATAGAGGTCTGAGCATGTGGCGCATGTGTCAGTTTTTTGGCCTTAGAAGTTGTTTTTGTCTTTGTTTTTTTAGCCGGCGTCGGTTCTATATAGAAATGCTGAGGCCTGAAAACACCCTCAGAAGCCGGTGCCTGCTCAGTGGCTCCGGACCCATCCGAGGGAGAGACATCCACGGGTACAATACTTTGAGAATCTTGCGGCATGCCGGACTCCACATGGGTCTCGGTAGAGGCCTGCGACTCGAAAGTAGCGGGTATCAGGGGCTGCAAAAGCACCTCACTGAGAACTGGCAAACCGGCGACTGGCTTAGGAGAAGCTTTGTTGTAGGTTTTGGACCTCAACAGTCTGTCTCTGTCCTTTTCTTTGCGTTTTTTGTGAACTCCGGTAGTCGGATTGCTATCCAAAGACATTTCAGGGTAGTTAAATCTGTTTCCAAAATATTTTGAAGCAAAGATATACCGACACTTAATAGTGCGTCAGTTAAATCTAGCACAGAACCGACAGCAAGGCATGTTATGATCTAGGCCTAGGCAAGGAATACAGTACAAATAGAAATCCTTATGAAGTATTTGCTTCCCACAAGTTGTTGTTGTTGTGTCTTTTCGGCTTTTTCCAGTTAGGGGTCACCACAGCGGAACTCCGGTCCGCTAATGACTGGTAGTTGAGTTTTACATGCCGAGTTACCAGCCCTGACACACAACCTTCAACGAAGGTACGCCCATTCATGCATGTCTCCACGCAGAACTTCGGTATGGAGCAAGAAAAACTTTCCCCAATGGGGTACTTAGCTTTAATTGAAGACTTCGGTTCTGAAACTCGAATGTGAAAATTTCAGGAGTAGGCTGACCCGCACTTGCGAACTGCTTCTGCTTCGGGCACTGCGCGGCAAGAAAGACTAAAGAAAATGGTGTCGGCTGCCTGTTTTATACCCCTGATGACCTGACATCATGGAAGAAGAGACAGCAACCGATGCAGGACCCAAGACTTTGATATTCAGGCAGACTGAGGGCAACCTGCCAGCAGTTTACCCAAATGTAATGACTGCAACAGTGAAACACAAAGAACGTCAGAAAATACACCCCTGGGATCCCACCTGTGTCCCTGCTGGATAGGGGAAACGGGTGCTGACTTTGAGGGAACATGGGTGAAATTCTTGGCTAGGCTTATAAGGGCCTCCGGGCGAACAGCCTAGTATCATCCTATGAACCTATGAACTTATACGGACTTGGAGGATAGGCCTTCCTCCACTGGAAGAGAAAAGGTAAGGCTGGTCTTCTCACTCTAATATAAAATACGGTTATAGGTTCTATATATTATCTACGTAGCTCAAAAAAGTACTTTGGATCTGTGCACATAAAACCACAAATTTGTGATTGCAAAAAGCTGTACCTCTCTATTATATGCAGCATGAGGTGAGAATCATTCTCAAGAATATATTAATTGCTGAAAGGCTATCTTTGTAATACTAATCTTGAGAGCATTATTTTTTTATTAATTTCTGGTATTATGAAGTAAATCATGTTAAGGCCCTATTCTATTGTATTGGTGGTTTACCGTTTCCATTTTTCTCTTTTTTTAATTATATGTTAAGTATGTTACAATACTGTACAGATGTAGCAGGTTTCGATTGTGCACTGGTTGCTTGCATTTTGACTTCTATTTATTTACTTTGACTTGTTATCACTGACTTCTTTTAACACAACACCTGATGTGGAAAAAAATTAACAATGCCCCCAAAATAACCACAAGCATTACACTTTTCTGACTATGGAAGACTATAAAAGCCTATCGAATCTGCCCTTTTAGTGCTTGTAACATTCCTACTTTCCACCTGTCACTTACCCTCAAGATTGCCTCCATTAATTTCCTCTCCAACATCCATTTATGTACATTCCATGGGACTTCCACCCTCTCTGTGAAGAAATACTTCTGCAGACATAAAGAGTACACTGTCTCTATGATCTGTTGTCTCCCCCTCCTTCCTCTTCAGGTCAACCACTTTACTTCTCCCTGACATGATCACTGTTAGCCAGATACTGTTCCTCCCTTCCATCCATCTCTTTTGGTCTCTAGGGAGAAGATCTAACTCTTTTGTTTCTTCTTATTACATCTTTTCCTCTCACAGCAATATACACACACCCCCAGGTGGATTTCCTCTCAACTCCTTCAGGCAGTCTCATGCCAATCTCCTTGTAAGCCCTCCAGAAGGGAACAAGGAGTGCCTAACTACAGTCTGGTACAGCAAGATGTTCCCTGATAAGACTCAAGTTAAACAGAAACCTACTCCTCATGGTTTATTCTGAATACTTAACTTTTTAAAAAGTTTTTCTGCTATACTGACATCAGTTCCATTACCCCCAAGATGATACTTCACACTGGGTTGTCGTGACTCTGATCAGTATCTCTAATCTCTATACTGAGGCTCAATTGCCCTCTTTTTGCAATTTGATGAACCTTTCTAAATCCTTCCTTAGATCCCCCATCTTCCACTGCTGTATCTCACTGAAATTAATCCTATTCTGTTTTCCCTAAGATATACCTGCAACAAACAATGAAAAAGTATTCAAGTCAGATCTGAACCTTAAGGTACTCTGCTCGTCACTTTCCTTATGCCTCACATCTTCCCCTTCACTATAACCCTCTGTGTCCCACCATTCAGCCACAAAATCCAGTTCTTCAATCTCAGCCCTACAGCCACTGTCCATATTTTCCTTAGCAGGTGCCTGTTCTGGACATTGTGAAGGCCTTAATAAAGTGCAGTGATATTACCACAATTATTGGCAGTACCCTGTCAAGTTCACCAAATTTCCACTGAAAGTGCATTCCAACCAAATAACAGTCCTTGTTATTCTCTCAAGGACATTCCTCTTGTCTAAGACAAAAAAACAACCTTACCCTCAGGACTCTGTCCATGCCCTTTCCTGCTGTTGCTGTTAGACTAAAGCTCTATAATTCCTCAGATTTGTCCTCCTCTCGCTAATCCTTTGCATATGAGAAACCCTACTCTGTGTCTTTCAGGTATTAGGCACTTCTACAGTGGTCAGGGATTTATGACGTACTTTATCAACAAAGACACCTTCCACAGCATCGACAGGAAGAGGACTTTTGTGTCATCACACCCCATGAACAAAAACACTGCCTCCTTGGAACTCTTACATTCCTAATAGCCCCCAGGTTTCAGAATGTGAACCTCTGTCACCCACAGAGGAAACAACAGTATACTCTACCAAACGCACAGCTATGCTGGACATAATGTATGGCTCTGGTTTCCAAACATTTGCCAAAATTACCTCAGCTGTCTGTGTTTCTGCATGAAGATTGATGCACACTGGATTATGACACTCATTTTATGAAACCAAACGGAGTACGATCACTCTTTAGGGAAAGATTGTTTTTAGAAGTAACTTTTACAGTGGACGGGTTTTAATTTATGTTTTAGCAACTGTTTGTTTTGAGTTTTTAAAACTTTGTAGTTTTTGAAAGTTAAGCCTGTTTCAGGGAACAACTGTTAGCCAGGTAAATAAGGAAGTCAAGCAAAGTTTGTTTTTAACAGCAACCCAGGAGATCACCAGAACACTGCAATACTACGACAAAATAAGACAGCAAAAGAAGAATAACACAGAACACAATTTAATGACACAGAATACAGTTGTGTCTTTTGGCTTTTCCCGGTTAGGGGTCGCCACAGCGGAACTCGAGTCCACTAATGATTGGCAGTAGATTTTTACGTGCCGAGTTGTCAGCTCTGATGCACAACCTTCAACGAAGGTACGCCCATTCACGCATGTCTCTACACAGAAGACGCTCTAGCTGAGAATCGAATGGGACAACGTCTTACTGTGAGGCGACAACGCTACCGCAGCACCACCACAGTATTCTGCTATACCTCTGGGTAAGCTACTGCAACTGCAAAAAAAATGTCATTCCCAAGGTGCAGAAAGTAACAACTACAGGCAAAAATATTGAGGCAAACTTAGTACTTGTAGGAGACAGTTCTACATCATGTATGCATGATGGCCTATAACTCGAGGGCTAGAAAGTACAAACATTTAGTTCCCATGTTTCTAATGTTGGTCCTACACATGAAATTATAAATAAAAAACACCACACAGAATGTCACAGAAAACTAATTTAATGGAATGTTTGGTCCTTTCATTCCTAAACCATAAGGAACTTCTAAAGAAACATTGTTACAACATCCTTGCAACTTTGGCTTTTTAAATGTTGGAAGGATGTTGTAACAATGTTTCTGAGGAAGTGCCTTCTAGTTTAGGAATGAAAGTGCAAACATTTCCATTAAATTAGTTTTCTGTAACATTCTGTCTTGCGTTTTTTGTTTTTAATAGTTCTGGATTATGCCTTTTGTGACTTTTTGTGTGAAACTATAAATACCATAATTGCCTTGTAAATTATTATGATGTTTAAAAAAAAAAAAATTGCACCCTACCAGAAGCTAAACGCAAGCACCCAGGAGATGCTTCCAGTGCTCTAAATACCATGCTGTGTTATACTGATAATTGCGGAACTATTACTTAGTCTACTACATAGCCAGATGGAGCAGCATGTATGTTTACCATGAAAGACAACCTGTGCCCTGTGCTTGGGGATTTTTACCATGATAATATGCAAGTCACCCCCCGACAGTTTATGAACACTGCTGTCCCAAGGTCTGGTGGGTCTTAGCAAAAACTAAGAAGGCTGACAAAGAACTACATATTATTTCATGCAATACTACATGGAATTAAGACACTTGTATCTTTTCCCTAGTTATCAAGATGGATTTCTCTTTGCTGTTTGGTTTGGCAATGCACCAGGAAGTGTTTAAGAGATAAGCTACTGACAGATTTCATCCTGTAGTCCTGGGTTTGATGTTCTCTTTCTCCATTCTGTGTAACTCTTAGCAAGTCACTGAAGCACACTGCTGCTCTTGGGTTAACCCTGAACAGAAGCACTTGTATCTTGCATGTTTTACTTAGCTCCCAAATGAATAATGTAAAATAAATATTAAGAAGACACTGCAGTGATACTTTCAGAGAACTTTAAGAAGCAATTTCTGACAGAAACAAATATGTACCATCTTGACTAGGGGAAAATGAAATGTACTTAAAAATGCCAGTGTTAAATGAAATCAAGCAAATTAAAAAAAAAAATAAGGAAAGAGGGTGAGATAACATAACACTGAGACTCATAAAACACTTCCCGTTCTACAGCACACACCAAAATGACAGTAAACGCAATGCTGAAGCACAGTTTACTGTTCTTTTTTAAGCTGACAAGCCTGTGGTGGTCCCAGATCTCACAGAATAACTTAAGGCTGGTGTCTACAGTCAGCATTAGCTGTTGGTTAGCTGTACTAAGTTATTTTATTTAAAATATTTAATACGTACTGCATGGAATCAGTGCACAAATCTGCACAATCCGACGAGTTCTGTCAAAAGTAATAATGTCCAAGTAACACACTAGGGAATGACCAATCACAAATAACATTAGAAAGAGGATCCTTCTTTCTTAATCAAATAACCTGTTATTGGATTTCTAACTAAGCCTAGCTTGAAGCTTCATTCTCCTCAAAACAAGGATATATTTTAATTATAGTAGGTTGGCTGTCAAAAAGCCCTGAGTCAACCTGTCACAATGCGCACATTAAATTATGATGATTAATAGCATGCCGCTGACATGGAGCCAAGTAGTGTTATGTTTCCTTTAAACCAGTCCTTCGTACACTGCTGTAATGCTTGTTTTATTTAATTTGAGTAAATAAATCCTGCTGTAAAGTCAATTACCCTGCAAGCTCTGTCAGCTGAAAGAGATGTTGAATGTGGACTATTGCCAATTCTAGTAAGTCAGCTGTTATTGTTAAGAGGTCAATACCCCTCCCCCACCCTAATGCAGTATAGTATTAGGAAAAGTTAGACTGTAGGACAAGTGGTGCATAATCTGTACATAGCAACAGCACCCTCCACCCCCTTCATCAAGTCAGCTGCTCCTAAGCAATGCTTATTTTCAGACACACATCCATCTGTTCAGGTAGATTCTGTTACCATCTCCAGCAAGATAATTCATTTCTTGACTGAATTCCAGAAAAGATACAACAGGACAGACCCCTTCCCCTAAATTCCCTCACTACAAAATGGTCACAGCTCACTTACTGGGTAATTGCTCAACCCAATTTCTGCATATAAATCTTGCCTCCTTATCTATTATAAGACGGTAGCACATCTCAGCTTCAGAGTTTACTGATACCAAACGCAGCACAGTTACTCATTTAGCTGAGTCAGTGTTTAGTTTTCATTAATGCGCACAGCTTTCCAGCTATTCTTTCAGCACAGGCCCCAGCTATGACTCACCAAAATGTCTAACATAAAATGCTAAGGGATAAAATACTGCAACACAGTAATATCTTTCAGACTTATGCAGTGTGAAAAACAATAAAACAATGAACTTTTACAACAGTAGTAAATATTTCCCTCCCTCACTGTTTATGACATGCTGTTTTGCTGCAGAAGGCAGCTGTTAATTTTGTTAGATTACATTACCACCTTCAGGCAGAGGAAAAGCATGATTGTCTCTTAGAGCAAGAAATCTGGACAAAGCCATGAATAAAAGTGGGACAAAGGCCCAAAAATAGGGACATTTTTTAAATGTTGCTCTTACAAACTTAGAAAGTTGATAGAATAACAAGTTTTGTATTAACACAAATTTTCTGAAGGGTATGAAGTCTGAAACTCAAACATCATTCATTATTTTCTAACTTCAATCTTTTAACGATCTGCCACTAATTTGACAGAAAACCACAATTTTGTGAAAAATGGACCAAAAATATAAGGCAAAAATTTAGACATTCTGCAAGAATCTGTACAGTTGAGAGGTATGAGACCGATAAGTAGTGATTCTTTCTGACAAGAACAATTTCACTAAAAAAAAAATGAACTTGGTAACAACACAGAGGACTATAAACTCAAAGCCTACAACATTACGTGTTCACTTCTTCGGGTAAAATGTTGTTGTTGTTGTTGTGTCTTTTGGCTTTTCCCAGTTAGGGGTCGCCACAGGGGAACTCCAGTCCGCTAATGATTGGCAGTTGATTTTTACGTGCTGAGTTGCCAGCTCTAACGCACAACCTTCAATGAAGGTACGCCCATTCACGCATGTCTCCACGCAGAAAACGCTCTAGCTGAGAGTCAAATTGGTTAGCATCTGTGAGGCGACAACGCTACCGAAGCACCACCACCGCGGATATGGAGAAAATACTCCTGAAGCTGTCAGAATGCAGTGTTGGGGGCTTTTTTGTTAACGACCTGACGTCATGGAAAAGATGACAGCAACCGATGCAGGACCCAAGACTTTGGAATTCAGGCTGACTGAGGGCAACCTGCCAGCAGATTACCCAAATGTAATGACTGCAACATTGAAACATGAAGAACATCTGTATCTTGACTGTTAGGGGTTGCTGATGTGAGAGAGAGATATTCCACTACCCTGTACAGCCAAGCCTTCTATTAGTCAGTTTGCAATGGATATGTCAGACAAAATTAAATACTATATTTTACGCTAATTTCAATACTAAGAGTGGAAAAAGCAAATACTTAGTAAGCTGATTAGCATCACTAGATGCAGAGTATATGATTGTTCTGGTATGGCCCAAGCCTGCAACCTGTGATTAATCCACATCTCCTAAACTTGAGAGAAAGATCTCATGGTATGCCTACCCAAGTACAGAATGGTTTACTTTGACCACTAACGTGTCCTTGTAGCCAATTACATGGCCTGGCTCCTGAGATCAATGCCCAAAGTTTAAAGAAACTTTAAAGCAACATGATAAGCAAGGACATGTTTAGGAAAGTACAATTGTGTACACTTACCATAAATGTAGATGTTCGACTGTATTCACTGTTGCAGTCATCACATTTGGGTTATCCCTGTAGGGTAGGCCCTCAGTCAGCCCGAATACCAGAGGCTTAGCATTTCTGTGTCGGTTGCTGTCATTTCAGGACTGATGTCAGGTCGTCAGCAGTATAAAGTAGGGCAGCCGACGCCATTACATCAGTTTTTCTTGCCCTAACTGTCAGGAGCCCCCAAGTGGGAGCCAGGATATGGTGGAAGAACCCCACCAGTAGAAAGTAAATACCAAAAAGTTCCTTGTAAGTAGGGAGAGAGAGACAGAGAAAAGGGGGACGGAGGGAGGGAAACCAGGACTACAACAGTGAATACACTCAAACATCTACAATTTAAGGTAAGTGTACACAACTGTACTATGTTCTTCGTGTTTCACTGTTGGAGTCATCACATTTGGGTTGATTCCCAAAGCTGAAGAAAAGGGTGGAGGCAGTCAAGATGACTGGGGGCTGGCTAGGATGCCCTGCAAGACTGCAGTGGCAAAGCCTGCCCTTGATTTGGAGAAGATAGCAGGTGGTAATGCTTGGTGAAGATATGAACAGATGTCCATGTTGCAGCCTCCAGGATGTCCCTGGTGGGGATTCCTCTGCGGAAAGCTGCAGAGGTGGAGGTTGCTCTGGTAGAGTGTGTCCCATGTTGCTTGTAGTAGAAATGGATGCAGTGTGCTACTTGGAAATTGTTTGTTTGGATATGGCTTTGCCCTCTGCTCCTGCAGCACAGCTGACTAACAACTGATCAGTCTTTCAAAATGATTTAGTCCGGTCTAGATAGAATCTGAGCTGTCTGTGCACATCTAGAGAGTGCAGTATCCTTTCCTCCTTGTTTTGTGGGTTAGGGAAAAAGGTGGGCAAATGAATGGATTAGTTGAGAGCCACAATGGACACCACTTTTGGCATGAAGGATGGATTAGTCCTGAGGGAGACTGTAAGCATGGAAAATGATGAAGGGCTCTACAGCCATTAGTGCTTGTAGCTCGGATACTCTTCTTGCTGAAGTGATGGCCAGAAGCAGAGCTGTCTTCCATGAGAGAAACTTTAACTCTGCTGAAGCTGCTGGTTCAAAGGGTGGCAGGGTGAGCTTTTCCAACACAAAGTTTAGGTCCCAAGCTGGGGTAGGTGCTCTTCTAGGTGGCCTCAAATTACTAGCCCCTCTTAGGAACTGTTTGATGAGAGGGTGTGAAAAAAGAGGCTGCTCAGTGCTGAAATGAGCAAAGATAGCAGAGGCATGAATTTTAATAGAGGAAAAGGACAGACCACTGTGTAGTAGGTCAGCTAGGTAATCCAGCATGAGAAGTAGGGAGGGCTACGCCGTATCAGCTCCCTTAGCCTGGATCCAGGTGCAGAACCTTTTCCATTTGTCAGCATAAGACTTGCTAGGGAGTCTGGCCTCACGTACAACATCTAGAACCTGTTTACTGAGATTGGCAGCTTGTAGAGTGGTCAGGGAATAAGCCAGGCTGCCAAATTGAGGGTCTGCAATTGGGGATGCATGAATTCTCCTTCCCTCTGGGTCAGGAGTGCTGGGATCTGAGGGAGATGCCATGGTGGCAGTGATGACAGGCTTCGCAGCAGAGGGTACCAGTGCTGGCATGGCCAGTCTGGGGCAATCAGGACTGTCCTCGGTTTTTCCTCCCTTACTTTGAGCAGTACCCTGGTAATGAGAGGTAGTGGGGGAAATGCATAGATCGAGAGGTTGACCCAGGGGAAAGATAGGGCATCCACTTTCCAGGCCCTGCAGTGAGGCTCCCCGGTGCAGAACTTGTTGAGCTGACGGTTGGAGTGGGAAGCAAAGAGGTCTACCTTCGGGGTGTCCCATTTCTGAGTTATAAGGGTGAAGGTTCTTTGCTTTAGCTGCCACTTGTGTGGGCCCAGAAGATTTCTGCTTAAGTTGTCTGCCAGAGAGTTTAGTGAGCCTGGCAGGAATTGTGCTAACAGGTGTAGTTCCATGGCTGAGGCTGTGTGCCAAATGGTCATGGCGAGCCTGCATAGAGGGTAGGAGAGAGTCCCTCCCTGCTTGTTGATATACCACATCACTGTGGAGTTGTCTATTTTGATTAGTAGAGCTCCTGGGGGAGAAGGGGTCTGAAAGCTGTCAATGTGTGCTGGACAGCTAACATCTCTTTTTGGTTGATGTGCAGATGTATTTGATGTGGGCTCCATTAGCCCTGCATGCACCTGCCGTCCAGGTGTGCACCCCAGGCACAGTCTGATGCATCTGTGGTGAGGGTCTAGGCGGCTTGGGGTTGTGAGAAGGGTGGTCCCTTGTTGTGGTAGCATGCTGCTGACCACCACAGAAAATCTTTCCTTAGACAAGGTATCATTGGTATAAGAGTTTCCAGGTATTGACAGTGTTGACACCAAAGGCTGTTTAGGTACCACTGAAGTTTCCTCATATACAGTCTGACATATGAAATGAGTAGAATGCAAGAAGCCATGAACCCCAGAGCTTGCAGGATTTTCCTTGCGGATAACTGGGGTCTGGTGGTTAGATGAGAGAAATAGGCTGTCAGGTAAGTTTGATTTTCTGGTGTAAAGAATGCCATCTGGGATGCTGTGTCCAGGCTTGCTCCCAGGAATATAATTTTTTGGATGGGTACTAGTTTGGATTTCTTTTCATTGATAGTGTACCCTAGGGAGGTCAGTAAGGACTTTACAAAGGCCAGGTGCTTGAGCAGCTTTTCCTGACTGTCTGCCTGAATTAGGCAGCCATCTAAGTATGGGTAAATTTGAATATTTCTTTGCCTGCAAAAAGCAATGGCGGGAGCCAGACATTTTGTGAAAACTCTTGGAGCAGTAGATAAGCCAGTGGGAAGCACAGAGAACTGAAAGTGCAGTGATCCTGCCCTGAAAATTAGATATTTCATGCATGATTCCCTGATTGGGATGTGTAGGTAGGCCTCTTTTAGGTCTAGGGTGGCTAGCTAAGCATCCTTGGACAGCAAGGGTAGTAGGTGCTGGAGGCTGAGCATTTTGAATTTTGGTATCACCAGGAAGGTATTTAGAATGGATAGATCAAGGATGGGGAGCCAAGTGCCCTCTTTTCTGGGTACCAGGAAGAGCCTGGAGTAGAAACCTTGGCCTATCTGTTATTTATTTATTTTATTTTATTTATCATTTGTTGACCGGGAAAGTCCAACTAGGTTCCACAGAGCCTGTTTTCAGCGGAGGCCCGAGGAGAAATGCTCCAGATGCATGTCTTTGGAATGTTCTGCAGGATCCTGTTCTATTGCCTTCATAGAGAGCAGGGAAAGGACCTGCTTTTTGGCCTCTGCCCACTGGTTTGGAGGCAGATCTGGGAACCCTTTTGGGATTGGTAAGAGTGTGGAAAGAAAATTTGTATTCCTGGGACACTATGTTACGGACCCAGTGGTCGTTGGTAATGGTGGCCCAGGTGCTTGCGTAGAAGGAGAGTTTTCCTCCCAGGGGCAAGTGCAGGTGGGCAGAGGGAGGGGGTGGAAGTGTAGAGTCATTGTGAGTTCTTACCATGAGGGGGTGGCTTTGCACTCCCTGGTTTAGAAGTGGAGGTACTCCATTGCTTTGATCTCCGCATTCCCTGTGGCTGTTGTTTGAGGGGGGGAGGGCCTGCTTCCCCATCATGTGGGCTGAACTGACCTGAAGGGGGCATGAAAGGACCAGTGTTTGGAGGGGCAATGCCTATTGAACCTGGGTGGCTGGACCTGCAGAAAATCCTTAACTGTCTGCATAGATTTTATCTTTTTCTTCCATCTTTTTTAAGACCTCCTCTGCCTTGATGCCAAATAAGTTGTCTTTGTGCAAGGGTGCATCCAATAGTTTAGATTTGACATTGTCTGGCAAGGGCTGTTCCTTAAGCCAAGCATGCCTTCTAAGGACAGAACTGGTAACTGCTGCCCCGCAAGATGCTTCTAGGACATCAAAACCACGGTGTAAGGTGTGCTTAGTTACTTGACTTGCAGAATGCATTAACTCTTGTAACACTTTATTTTCTGCACAAGCAGGAAAAGATTATATTTTTTTGTTTGAAGAGTTCCATGGTATGCTGCTGCCGAAATTTTAGCATATGGAACTGACAATTTAGTGCTCTAACAGCAAGAGTAGCAGAGGTGTATACTTTTTTACCCCATCTGTCTAATGCTTGGGAATCACTATTTGAGGGGTGGGATTCTTAGCAGAAGCTGCTTTAATTCCTTTAGGCCCTTTGGGGATAACCTCAGAGTCAGCAGTAGGATTTTTAAAAGGAAACTTGTGAGAGTCAGGGACTCTGTAATACCTGTCTGGCTTCCTGCGAGCAGAAGGGAGGGTGTCAGGAGTCAAACTAGATTCCATGAAAGCATCATCCACAACATCCAGGACAGGAGGAATGGCCAAGGGTCTGTGCTGTGGAAGATCTAAGAATTCCCTGAGTCTCTTTTTAGACTGAGGGTGGTCGTGACATTCCCATTGGAAATGCTCCCTTAAAGTATGAAGGGTTTCCCCAAAGGAAAAATCCTTGGGTGGAGAGGCTGAAGGAATGGGCACTCTGTATCAGAATCCTCATAAGCAGAGAGGGGTTGCATGTCTTCATATTCAGAGGCATCAGAGTCATCGGACTCCTGTTCAGATAAAACTACTGGGGACAAATCTCTTTTTCTTTGGAAGGGGTAGCTTGGCTTCCCCTGATCAGCATTATACGGTCTTCCGCCATTTTACGCATTTGAGACTGAGGCAAGGAAGCAGGTGCCTGAGATGGAGTCGTCGGTTTCTTGGGTGTGGTTCGTACCCTGGGCCTTAGAAACTCGGTAGTTTTCGAAAGAACAGTAGACACGAAAGAAGTCATCAGTTTGTGTCGAGAATCGGTAGTGCAAAGTATTTCCTTGGAAGCCGGTGCCTGCTCAGTGGCTCCAGACCCATCCGAGGTAGAGACAACCGCAGGATCCTTAGTCGATGAAGAGTTTTGCGACATACCGAACTCTGAAAGGGTCTCTGTAGCAGCCTGCGAATCCACAGAAGCTGGCATCAGGGGCTGTGAAAGCGCCTCACTGAGGACCGGAGAACTGACAACTAGCTTAACGGAAGTATCATCAGTAGGTTTGGACCTGTGCGGTCTGTCTCTGTCTTTATCCTTAAGTTTTTTCGGAAGATCTGCTATCGGATGGCTTACCGAAGCCATATCGGAAATTGAGGACTGAGAGCGAAAATATCTAGCTACAATAAGGTCCCAATGACGTATAGTTCTGGCGTCGAACAAAGCACAAAAGCGACAGCAGGGGACGTCGTGGTCTGGGCCTAAGCAAGTGACGCAGTAAGAATGAAAGTCTCAGTGTGGTATTTGCTTTCCACAGGTGAGACAATTGTTAACTTTTTCTGACATCAGTTAGAGCAAGAAAAAAGGATACCCAACGGGGTACTTAGCTTTAGAAGACTTCATCTTCAATTCAGAAAATGAAAACTCAGGTAGCGGCTGACCGGCACTTGTGCAAACTGCTTCTGGCTCCTTGGTAAGAAAGGCTGATGTAATGGTGCCGGCTGCCTTACTTTATACTACTGACAACCTGACGTCAGTCCTGAAGCAACAGCAACCGATGCAGAAATACTAAGCCTCTGGTATTCGGGCCAACTGAGGGCTACCCTGGCAGGGATAACCCAGATGTGATGATTGCAACAGTGAAACACGAAGAACATCTATGGTACAGTCAACTACACAGAGAGCCTTCTGTCACTGTGTCCTCATTGTCTGTGTCATAAGTAAGGGAGCAGGACATCTCTGACTTCTTGTCTAGTTTTTTTCTCCTCTCCAAAGTCAAAGGAGGCTGAGGTTCTCAGTGGAGATTGTCAGGAGGCAGTTGTTTAGGCTTGGCTGAGGACTTTGTCTCAGATACCTGGGTCTTGGAAGGGCAGGCAGATGGCTGAGGATTTGTGAACCTGAGGGGAGATCGTTCTGGGTCCCCCTGACTTTTTTCTTTTTTTGGGTCCTGACTATTTTGTATGCAAAGATGTTCTTTTCAACAGTAACCATGGGGAATCTCCCCTCTCCTTCCTTTACAATTAACCAATATACCATTATGGGTGCCTGAATGACATCTTGTGTTGGCTAATGAGTCTGGATGACGACATGGATGTTCCTGATGGGAATCATTGCAGGCCTTGACTGTAACAGGCATCAGGGTTGTGAGCTGTTAAAATGCCTCCACAGAGTCAATTCCTAGCAGCAACCCTGTTGCTGTGACTCCGCTGACACAGCATACTGGCCTTAAAAGGCTACATGTCTCTTCTGGGTTAAGTAAACCTACAGGACTTCCTGCCTTCTCCTAATATTTTTCAGATGATAGCTCTTGGAAATGTGGGTATGGCCTTCTCCTAATATTCTTCAGATAACAGCTCTGCAAATATGAAAATCAGTGACTTCATACTCTACGCTCTACACAGAAGACTCATGGGTTGTGGAAATCTTTACAAGGGACCTGAATATCTGCAAGCACACTTGTTTTTATTTTTTCTTTCACATGAACATATCTTATGACTCTGTGCATGGCATTTACTCCTTAGATGTCTGTCATAGTACAAAATGTAAAAACTATATTTTAAGTATATAAATACAAGCTGCCATAATCCATGATAACATAGCCGGATAACAGATAAAGTTAGCCAAGTACTATGTGTACTTAAACAAGCATTAATATGTGCATTATGTGTACTTAATAATACACTTAATTATATCCAGCACTGCTATGCCAAGTATTTTTTTCACTTAACTAAACAAGTCAAAGCATCATTGCTGATTACCATTTTGTTATTTTGTTAATTATGTATTACTTCCCCAAGGTTGTAACTGAAAAGGGTCAGCAGTCCAGCTCACCTATCTGGGTAACTAATTGAAAAATAAAAATATAACTAAAAAAAAAAAAAAAAACACAGGTTTAACATTTTTGAGGTTTATTTCTTTGTAAATCTTTTACTGCACCTCACGGTCAGTCTCTTCTACTGCAACTAACCTTACAAATAAATATACAGAGTTGATTATCAAACTAAAGTCCCAAATGCTACAATCAGAAGTTCTGCCACCTCCCCAGCTATGTATAATAATTTCTTACTAATTATGCCTATTCCACTGGTACATCAAAGCACTGTACATCACCTTCTTGTACTGCCTGTTTAATTTTAGGTCTCGAGCTCTATGAACCCAGTCTTTCTCTGTTTCACTCTCCTTTGTACCTCCATCTTCACTGTTTACTTTTACATTTTACATTTCCCAAGATGCACTTTCTTCAATATCTAAACCACCATAATGATGACAATTCTTATTTGCTAATCCTTTCTCATCTATTCCACAGTATTGTTTATCAATCCCACTGCAGAACACTGTATCTATTCCCAGGAAAGAACCCCTTTTCTGGATCTCAGTGTCACTTGCAAATCCATTAAAATGAACTGAACCTGGCATATAGCTCTGTAGTACACTCCTTTCTTCAGCATCCAGGTCACTTTTTAATTCTCCAGTTCCTAATTGTATACCCAGGCTAACACATAGGGCAGGCATATAGTTTTCAGTTTATCTTTAACGTGGGACTATGTTTAAGATCTTACTACAGCCTAGATAAACTACATACGTATGTTGCCCCTTCTTGATCTGCTTTGTTGGTCACCAAGTAAAAATAATCTGCTACATTCTTGTGACATGACCATTATGCTGTCTTAGCTTGTGGACTCTATTTCTTTGCAGCAACTTAGTAAACAACTTTCTTTCAGAAGTTTAGCCATTATTTTTCCTACAACAGGGAGCCCTAACCAGCAGTGGTTTACCTCTGTATTCTCCTAAGTCTGCAAAAGGACGATCACAGTTGACATCCTCTGGCCCTCATGTACTTCACCTTCCGGAAATGTAGTTTTTTTTCTTAAGACTTTGTTTTCTGGGAACAGACTGCTAGCAACTCACACAGTCAGATTATTTTTGCTTTAGTTTAAGTAACTCTGTACATTCAGTGTTCAGCAATGATCAAAAAGTCACTCTTTACCTCTGGCTTTTTACACCATACATTTTACTTTTGTCCACCCTCCTTACCAAACTTCACTGACTATTCTGTCTGTGTCCTGCATCTCCCTAATGTCCTTACTTACAAAAAAGTTTTCCGAAGCCTTAAAACATTCCTTTAGTTTTTCTCTATTTCAGCAACTGCAATTAAAAAAATATTTTGCCCTTCCCATTTAAATGGCACACTCCTTTGCTTTTTGCTTTGCTGTTACTTCAGTTCCTGAAGTTCTACAATCTTCTTCTTAGCAGGACTTATAAGACTAGAACATTTTGGATCTGTACTGCAACATAAAAGCAACATAAATCAAATCTCAAGGCTCTGAGATAACGGCAGCAAAAACAGAACTTCTGAGAGTAAGCAAACAACATTACTAGTAGCAAAAACAAATGAGTACTTTCCTGTGGGGTGGAGTCGGTAAGCACCTCCCATCTTCATACCATGTACTAATTACAATCAAATCCATGGTCACTGCACCACAGACTGTATAGGTCCAAATGCCTGATCTACAGAATTAGAAAATTAAGGTCCAAAAACCTGGGGATATGTTCTTATTAACACCCCTCACATAGTAACTTCATAGACTAAGGTGATTTGTACTAATATGCATTTTCAGAAATAACAACTCATATTTAAAGGTAAATTGTGGTACTAACCTTCAATTTTTCTGCCCAAAAAATCATAAACGTTACAAGAGGCAGAGCAATATTTCAGGGAAAAATTGACTTATAACAGTTCCAGAACATGAAGCGTTACATTTAGTTCTAGACTGCTAACCTGAACTTTCAGATACCGCAAAGAAATGGTGGGAAATATGTGTTTATAGGGGTTGGGGAATATGCCCTTTCCCAATATTGTATAATCTTAGATATATATATATATATATATATATATATATATATATATATATATACATACATATATATTTAGCAGAGGTGTGGGAGTGCCAAGCCCCCTACAAACACACACAAGGGTGATGGCAGAAGGTCTTGCACCCTCCAAAAAAACATAGTTTTTAATTGCTTTTTTCTTCTGTAAATTTTTATTTGCATGCTGGAAGGTTGTTTCTCCTCATATGGGTAGTGATGTGTTGACATTGTTACTGTCGAGCTTTTTTGTGGTTGACAATGGCAACATCGATATAAAGCTTTTTCGATTAATTCCAGTATATCTATATATGCATACAGGAAACAGCAAGAAGCATGGTCACTATAACTGTGTGTGCATTAAGAGAATTTAAACAAGTCTCCTGTACTTCCTGTGTGTTTAGAAAAGACAGGCACTTCTGTACCGCATAATGAAAAAAACATCCTCCACTCTTCTACTATATACAAAAGTTATAAAAAGAATTTTACAGAATTTAAATAAGCATGAGAATTTACGCCGTCATGCAGTGTCTCTACTCACTTCTGTTGTGAATGCCCAAACATAACAATACAGAAATAAAATATTTTGAATGTAAAAAACAAAATTTAATAATAACACAGAAATAAATTATTCTGAATGTAAAAAACAAAATTTAAAATGAAGGAATGCAAGAAACCCAGAATAATGCAGAAAAATGGCTATGTACAAAAATAATTTACAGAAATAAAAAGACAATAAATGTGTAAATTTGTCTCTGCAAAAAGCGAGCTTTCCTGCAATATTCATGTGAGGTCTGTGCAACATCCCCCCTTCTTTTTTATTCAGTATCTTCCTAGTAAAATATGAGAGCTAGAAATATTAACGGATTGGCTAGTCAGACACAAAAGGATAAAGTGGGACTGGAGAAGAGGACGATGAGGAACAAACAGAATGCTTGTAGGTAGAATGGGGTGGGAGAAAGGGAGAGGAGTACAGGCAAGTGGGGTGGCAACAGACTAGACTAAGGTGATGGAAGAAAGTGAGAGAAACATCCATGAAGTGGAGGACAAGGAGAAGGAAACAATGGTGAAAGGAGAGAAGCAAAAAGTTGTGACAAGGGATAGTACAAAGCTACAGCCAAAGGTGGCCTGTCAGGAGTCAACATGGGAAGACCAAATACCCGGCTCTGGGTTATTTGTACAGTTATGCACCTGTTAACATCCAGGATATGCTCTATCCCCTAGAATGTTAAGCATCGCAGTCGTTAAGGAAACACCCTTTTCTTTGCATTGGGATTTGCTTAACATACGTCTTTACAACGACATATCACATTTACGTCAGATTTCACAGTATGGACGTAAATGTGGTTGGATATTATGCACAAGGATGTTAAGTGGGGCAAACTTATACTTAAAGTGTATTGAACGGACATTCCTTCTTTGCCATCTCATTTCATAGGTTCATAGGTAGGTACTAGGCTATTGGCCCGAGGGCCTACGTAAGCCTAGCCAACAAGGTTCCCTGGCTTACGCCACCCAAGAAAGTTATTTTCCTGTGCCACTGTCGAGCAGAGACACAAAAGTGATCCCCGGGGTGTATTTCCTATTTCTCATCCACTCATCAAGATTTTTCTTGAAGAGTGCTAATGAAGAACTTTGCTTGACATAGATGGGTAGCTTGTTCCAGAGTATGGGAAGTCTCTGGGACAGGAAGCTATCCCTCCAGCATGTCCTGTTTATTGTGGTGAGAAGGTTTTGGTCCCTAGAGCGTGTAGCTCAGAGGGATTAGGATTTCTTTAGGTGTAGCATGTCCAACAGCTCTGGGTTTCACATAGCTTTATATGTTAGGCAGAGATCACCTCGGAGTACTCGATATGCTACGGAGTAAAGCTGGAGTTTTTTAAGATGGTCAGTGTAGGGCATCTATTTGAGGCTAGTAATCCTCTTTGTGAGGTACTTCTGTGGCCTTTCCAGCTGCTGCAGATGTCTTGTGAGGTACATTCCAAAAGGGGCTTTGTACTCTATAATGGGTCTAATGAGTGTCGAATAGAGGGGAACAATGACCTCTTTTTTCCTGGATGAGAACCTTTTTATGATGAGGTGTGCCACGTAGAAGGACTTCCTGACTACTGTGGCAATGTGAATATCAAAGGACAGACTACTGTCCAACTGGGTCCCAAGGTCTCTTATCACACATTTGGTGTTAAGTAGACTGCTGTCTATGTAGTAGTTCATGGGTACAGAGTTTTTACCAATGGGGATGACAATGCACTTTTTGGCACTGAGCTTGAGGCCATGGCTCTGCGGTATTTACTAGGCCCTTTATTCCATGAAATGTTTAGCCCTTCTAATTTAAAGTGTAATGTCACACTCGGCGACTTACCTTTTAGCACCATCACATGTGGTGCATAAAGAACCAATTAGCATTTCTGCCTGATGGGCAAATGTTTTCCCCCTAACATTTATTAAATTTCAACACTCGTTAAATTTGGTTTCCCGGCTTTGATGCCACTGAAAGATACAGATGATCTCTAACCTTACTGACATCAACTCAATGAAAATGTGAAATGTGTCCATAGACTTTAATGGATGTGTTCTGCAAAAGGGCTAAAACATTTCAAGGAATGTAGGGCTAAAATTCTAAAGATCCTCACAGATCAACAGCCTACAGCCTAGTTAAGTACCTATGAACTTAAGAAATGAGATGGCAAAGATGGAAGGCCTATACAAAAAAACTTGGTGATAGGGAAGTAAAACAAAAAAGGTGGGGGATAACTGTGATACATGAATAGAAATATGACAGGTAAGTGAGTGAAGGTTGGATTGTAGTATCAGCCAGTTACAGAAGCTACAGAAATAAAACAAGTCAGCACATGACTACATTAAACATGGGGGCAATAATATGATTTCACTGTGGTAAACTGTGTCCGATAATAGTCCAACAAATCACCAAATAAATGAACGAACAGAAACATTCTTCAACCTTATTAAAATGAGTATCCACTTCAAAACAAGCAAAGCTTTCAGATTACCCCTTCTTCAATGCTTAGCACGAAGCAACTGGTGAAGAGTCAGCATCTTGAATTTTGGAATCACCAAAAAGGTGTTTAGAGTAGACAGGTCCAGAATAGGACGTCATGAATTGTCTTTTCTGGGTACCAGGAAAGTCTTGAGTAGAAACCTTGCCCCTTTTCCTCTTCTGGTACAGTTTGAATCGCCTTTATGTTTAAAAGAGAGAGTATTTGCTTTTGAGCCTCTGCCCACTGATTTGGGGGTAGATCTGGTCAACCTTTTGGCATTGGTAATGTGTGGAAGTGAAATCTGTATCCTTGGGACACTATATTTAAAACCCATTTGTCTGGTTCCCAGTTTTTGGCCTGCAGACCAATGTTTCCCCCTAAAGGAGCATTCAGTTGAGAAGTGCTTGGAAGTTTTAAAATCAAGTCATTGAGACAGTTTTCCATAGGGGGGAGTCTTACTACTCCCAGATTTGGAAGCGGAAGCCGCCCACTGCTTAGTCTTGTGCGTACCCTGGGACTGAAACCTTGGATTTCTGCTGTGTCTGGGTTTTGATTGAGAAAGCCTGGAAGGGGCCTGAAAGGACCAATTCTTGAAGGGCCAATGCCTACTAAATCATGGAGGCTGAACTTGTAAGAAATCTTTAACTGTTTGCATAGATTCAGCTTTATCCTCCATCTTTTTAAGAACTTCCTCAGCTTTGTTGCCAACAGTTTAGCTTTAACATGATCAGGCAAAGATTTCTCCTTAAGCCAAGCATGCTTTCTGAGTACAGACCCAGTGACAGCAACCCTGCAAGAGGCCTCTAAAGAATCAAACCCACATTGCAAAGTATGTTTTCCAACCTGTTCAGCAAAATGCATTAAATCCTGTAATTCCTTACTTTCAGCACAGTCAGGAATCAACAACATTTTCTGTTTAAGCAATCCAATGATATGTTGTTGATACTTTAACATATGAAACTGACAGTTTAAGGCCCTAATGGCCAAGGTTGCAGAAGTATAAACCTTCTTACCCCATCTATCCAGTGCCCTGGAATATCTATCAGAAGGGGGTGGGTTTTTGGCAGTAGAGGCCTTGATGCCCTTGGGTCCCTGTGAAACAGTCTCTGGATCCGCAATAGGATTTTTAAAAAGGACCTTGTGAGAATCAGGAATCCTGTAATATCGGTCAGGTTTTCTGGGAGCAGGAGACAAAGAATCAGGGGCCAAACTAGATTCCAAAAAGGCATCATCAACAATGTCTAGTACAGGAGGCATATCTAAAGGCCTGTGCTGAGGCAAGAGTAAGAAATCCCTAAGCCTCTTTTTTGAATCAGAAAAATCCTGGCTTTCCCAGTGGATATGCTCCCTTACAGTGTGCAAGGTTTCACCAAAAGAAAAATCCTCTGGAGAGGAAGCAGAGGGAATAGAGTCCTCTGCATCAGAATCCTCATAAGTAGATAAGGGTAAATCCAGATCATCAGAAGAATCAGAAAAATCAGAATCCTGGTCAGAAGATTCATAAACAATTTCAGTCCTAGGTCTCTTAGAAGAGGGTGGTTGGCTTCCCCTGATTAAAGTTATAAGATCTTCAGCCATTTTTATCATTTGTTTTTTAGGCATAGAGGCCTGAGCATGCAGCCTGGGCATCGGTTTTCTAGGCATGGTTCGAGGTTTAGGCCTTAAAGAAGAAGGAGGCGTCTGTTTATTATGCAAGTCTGTAGGCCTGGATACACCCTCAGAAGCCGGTGCCTGCACAGCGGCTCCAGACCCATCCACGGTAGAGCCATCTGCAGGTTCCACAGTTGAAGCATCTTGCGGCATACCGGACTCCGAATGGGTCTCAGTAGAGGCCTGCAAATCAGAAGTAGCGGTTATCAGGGGATGCGAAAGCGCCTCACTGAGTACCGGCGAACTGGCGACTGGCTTAGGAGAAGCGATGTTGGCAGCTTTGGACCTAGGCAGCCTCTCTCTCTTTATCTTTGCATTTTTTCGGAATTCTGGTAGTCAGAAGGCTTACCCACGACATTTCTGGATAATTGAACCGAGAAAGTACAGTTGTGTACACTTACCAGAAGTGTAGATGTTCGAGTGTATTCCTGTTGCAGTCATTACATTTGGGTAATCCTGCTGGCAGGTTGCCCTCGGTCGGCCTGAATTCCAAAGTCCTGGGTCCTGCGTCAGCTGCTGTCACCCCCTTCCCTGATATCAGGTCGTCAGGGGTATAAAAGATGCGGTCGACGCCATTTTATTTAGTTTTTCTTGTCCCAGATGTC
The DNA here is from genome assembly GCF_019279795.1 of Protopterus annectens. Taxonomy (NCBI): domain Eukaryota; kingdom Metazoa; phylum Chordata; order Ceratodontiformes; family Protopteridae; genus Protopterus; species Protopterus annectens. Next base: position 610,762,914 of record NC_056739.1, read on the forward strand.
AGGTGCCTCCTAAAAGGGTAGCCAAAATGTATATATATATATATATATATATATATATATATATATATATATATAAATACATGCACCAATATAAAGTTTACCTTCATCTACAAGCAAATACACCACATAGGTGGTACAAATCAGAGAAGGAAAGATAGGTTCCATCAGAAGAAAGGGGGGTGGCAGGTGGGTAACCTAGACTGCTACAGTGAGTACACTCGAACATCTACATTTATGGTAAGTGTACACAACTGTACTATGTTCTTCGTGTTTCACTGTTGCAGTCATTACATTTGGGTAGAGTCCCAAAGCTATGGTTGGGAGGCTGGAGCTAAACAGCATTAGGAGCGGCTATGAGGCCCCGCAGAACTGCAGTGGCAAAGCCTGCCCTGGATTTAGAGTAGAGTGGCAGATGATAGTGCTTTGTAAAGGTGTGCACAGAACTACAAGTAGCAGCCTCTAAAATGTCCTTGGTTGGTACTCCCCTGACAAAGGCTGCTGAAGTGGCTGCAGCTCTGGTTGAATGTGGCATAATGTCCTTAGGCACTGGCTTGCCATGGTGCAAGTAGCAGAAATAAATGCAGTGGCCTATCCACTTTGAAATAGTCTGCTTAGAGATAGTCTTTCCTTGTGATCCTGCAGCATATGCCACTAGTAATTGCTCAGTCTTTCTGAAAACCTTGGTTCTGTCCAAGTAGAATCTAACCTGTCTGTGTACATCCAAAGAATGCAGAATTCTCTCTCCCTTGTTCTATGGATTTGGATACAAAGTTGGCAGATGAATAGTTTGGTTAAGAGCCACACTGGACACCACCTTAGGCATAAATGTTGGGTTTGTCCTTAGAGACACCCTGTCTGGATAAAAAATGATAAAAGGTTCCACAGCCATGAGTACCTGTAGCTCTGAAACTCATCTTGCAGAAGTTATTGCTAGGAACAGAGCTGTTTTCCAAGATAAAAACTTTATATCAGCATTAGCAGCTGGCTCAAAAGGAGGCAGGGTGAGTTTTTCCAAGACGTAGTTGAGGCAGGCAGGCATTGGTGATCTCATTGGAGGCCTTACATTTTTAGCTCCTCTGAGGTACTGCTTTAATAAGGGATGAGAAAAGATTGGTGGCTCTGTATTTTAATGAGCCGAAATGGCAGAGGCATGAATTTTAATAGATGAAAAAGATAGGCCTTTGTCCAGCATCTCAGTTAAGTATTGTAAAATCTGAGGAATATTTGGCACAGCTGTATCAGTTCCTTGTGCCTGGCTCCAAGCACAGAATCTCTTCCATTTTCCAGCATAGGATTTTCTAGTACTAGGCCTTCTGGCCTCCAAAATGACATCATCACAGCTTTACTGAGAGGTGTGTTTTGTGTGACTACATTATCCACCATGCTGTCAGGTTTAAAGTCCTGAGTTGGCTGTGCAGGATCTGATTGTTTTTCTGGGACAGTAGATGAGGTATTTGAGGTAAGGTCCAAGCTGGGCATTGAGACAAGTTCTTTAGGATTGGAAACCAGTACTGGCGGGGCCAGTCTGGGGCAATCAGTATCATTTTTGGCTTCTCCTGTCTGACCTTTAGGAGTACCTTGGGGAGGAGAGGCAGTGGGGGAAAGGCATATACTGATAGGTTTTTCCAGCTGAATGATAGGGCGTCCACTTTCCATGCTTGTCTGTGATAAGTCTTTGTGCAGAACCTTTTTAGTTGGTAATTGTGGGGGGAGGCAAATGGATCTATGTCCGGGCATCCCCATTTCCTTGTTATCATGCTGAAGACTTGTGGATCCAGCTACCACTCGTGGGGATCCATGAGGTTTCTGCTTAGTTCATCTGCCAGAGTATTTTTACTTCCTGGCAGGAATTGTGCCTGCAGATGTACTTGGTAAGTTAATGCTGTGTCCCACAAAGTCATGGCTAGTCTGCAAAGGGGGTAAGAATGTGTGCCCCCCCTGCTTGTTTATATACCACATGACCGTGGTGTTGTCTGTCTTTATCAGTAGTTGTCCTGGATGGAGTAGGTCCTTGAAGGCTGTCAGGGCATTTTGAACAGCTAGCATCTCTTTTTGATTGATATGTAGATGCATTTTGTTTGAGTCTCCTGTGCCCTGAATGCATCTTCCTGCCATGTGGCCCCCTCCGGCATAATCTGATGCATCCATTGTTAGTGTCTGCCTGGCTGGGGGTAATGTGAATGGCTGTCCCTTGTTTTGGTGACAAGCCCTTGCCCACCATCGAAACTCCTGTTGCAGGCAGGGAATGAGAGTAATCATAGTTTCCAGGCTGTGGCAATGTTGAGTCCAAACACTTTTAGGTACCATTGTAGTTTCCTCATATGCAGTCTTGCATATGGAATTAGTAGGATGCAGAATGCAATGAAGCCCAAAGCCTGCAGCATTTTTCTTGCAGATAACTGGGCCTTTGTTGCCATCATTTTGAAATAGGTAGTCAGTTGCCTCTGTTTGTCTGGCATGAGATAAGCCATCTGGGCAGTTGTATTTAAGCTTGAACCCAGGAATATTCTCTCTTAAGAGGGTACTAGTTTTGATTTATTTTCGTTGACTTTGTACCCTAGACATGTTAGAAGTTTTTTTCACAAATGCCAGATGCTGTAGAAGAATGTCCTTGTTCTCTGCTTGAATTAGACAGTCGTCCAAGTAAGGATATATTTGTATTCCTCTTTGTCTGCAAAATGCAATTACTGGTGCCAGGCACTTTGTAAAGACCCTGAGTGCAGTAGATAAGCCAAAGGGCAGTGCAGACAATTGGTAATGCATTGAGCCAGCCTTGAATCTGAGGTATCTTCTGCATATTTGTCTGATTGGGACATGCAAATATGCCTCTTTTAGGTCTAAAGTCACAAGCTAAGCATTCCTGCCCAGCATGGGCAGAAGCTGCTGCAAAGTCAACATCTTGAATTTTGGTATATCCAGGAATGTGTTCAGAATAGATAGGTCCAGTATTGGCCTCCAGGCCTTGTCCTTTCTGTGTATCAATAACAGTCTTGAGTAAAATCCTTGTCCCTGCTCTTGCTCTGGTACTTGTTGAATGGCCCCCCATGTCCATGAGGGATGAGACTTGTTTTTGTGCCTTTGCCCACTGATTTTTTGGCAGATCTGGCCAGCTGTTTGCCTTTGGCAGGGTATGGAAATGGAACTTGTAGCCTTGTGACACAATATTTAGAACCCACTTGTCCTGGGTTATGATGTGCCAATTTTGAGAAAAAAGTGTTAATTTTCCCCCTAAGGGTGCTGCTAGGAGAAAAGTGCTTGGTGCAGGCAGGGGGAAGTCACTGGGACTGTTTCCTGTATGGTTGAGATTTATCTTCTCCAACTTTGGAGGTAGAGGCACCCCATTGCTTTGACCTGTATGAACTTTGCGCCTGGGATCTGCCTCTAGGGCGTCTGGGTCTGCCCCTTTGAGATCTGTCTGACACAGGAAAGGACCAATTCTTTGCTGGCCAGTGTCTACTAAACCTAGGTGGTTGTACTTGTAAAAAATCTTTGACAGTTTGCATAGATTTAGCTTTGTCCTCCATTTTCTTTAATACCTCTTCTGCCTTAACACCAAATAAAGCATCATGCTGTAAAGGCGCATCTAATAATTTAACTTTGACATGATCAGGCAGATTTTGTTCCTTTAACCAAGCATGCCTCCTAATTACAGAACCCGCAACTGCGGCCCTGCAAGAGGCCTCCAAAGAATCAAAACCACATTGCAAAGTATGCTTTCCAACTTGTTCAGCTGCATGCAATAAATCCTGCATTTCCTTGTTTTCTGCACATTCAGAGTTTAACAACATTTTCTGTTTAAGCAATGCCAAGACATGTTGCTGATATTTGAGCATATGAAACTGACAGTTTAAGGCCCTTATAGCCAAGGTAGCAGATGTGTATACATTTTTTCCCCATCTGTCCAGTGCCCTAGAATCTCTGTCAGAGGGGGAGGGTTTTTAGCAGCGGAAGCCTTAACTCCCTTGGGACCCTGTGAGATAGTTTCTGGGTCTGCTGCAGGGTTTTTAAAAAGGAATTTATGAGAGTCAGGAACCCTGTAATATGTCAGGCTTAACAGGAGCTGGAGGTAAGGAGTCAGGGGTAAGACTAGACTCCAAAAACACATAATCTACAATGTCCAACACAGGTGGAATGGCTAGTGGCCTGTATTGAGGCAGTAAAAAAGGAAATCCCTGAGCCTCTTTTTAGATTCTGAAAAATCTTGGCTCTCTCAGTGGAAATGCTCCCTCATGGTATGTAAGGTTTCCCCAAAAGAATAGTCCTCTGGAGGAGAAGCTGAAGGAATAGATTCTTCAGTATCAGAATCCTCATAGGGGGCAAGAGAATATTCCTGATCAGAAGAGGAATCAGAAGAAACAGAAATCTAATCTGAAGATTCAGTCAGTCTCTTGCCTAGGCCTCTTATCAGGAGGGGGATGGGTACCTCTGATCAAGGTAAGTAAGTCTTCGACCATTTTGAGCATCTGTTTTTTGGGCATAGAGGCCTGTCCATGTGGCTCTTGAGTTTGTCTCTTTGCTTTAGAAGGTGCTGTAGTCTTTGCCTTTGAAGCTGAAGTTGGTTTAATATAAAGATGTTTAGGTCTGAATACACCCTCAGAAGCTGGTGCCTGCTCAGCGGGTCCGGACCCATCTGAAGGAATAGTATCCGAGGCTCCAATACCTTGAGTTTCCAGTGGGATGGCCGACTCCACATGGGAGTCGGTAGCGGGCTGCAACACTAAAGTAGCGGGCATCAGAAAGCACCTCACCGAGAACCGGCGACTGGCTTGGGAGAAGCTTCGTCATCGGTTTTGGGCCTCAGTTGTCTGTCTCTCTCTTTTTCTTTGCGTTTTTTATGAACTCCGGTAGTCGGATGGCTATCCAACGACATTTTTGGATAATTGAATAGGCGGCCAAAATAGTTTAAAGCAAAATCATACCGACGCTTAAAAGTGTGTCGGTTAAATCTAGCACAAAACTGACAACCTGCAACGTTGTGATCAGGGCCTAGGCAAGGAAAGTACAGTTTTGTACCTACCATAAATGTAGATGTTCGAGTGTTCACATTGCTGCAGTCATTACACTTGGGTTATCCTGCCGTCAGGCGGGCCTGCAGTCGGCCAGAGTTCCAAAGTCTTGGTCCGGCGTCGGTTGCTGTCGCTTCTTCCCTGATGTCAGTGAGCCAGGGGTATATAAGATGCATCCAACGCCATTTTCTTCAGTTTTTCTTGCCCCAGATGTCAGGTGCCCCCAATAGGTGGGCAATACATATTGCTAATAAAAAATATACATATAAACTAAAAACAATACCTTCAGTTACAAGCAAATACACCACAAAGGTTGTATAGGATAGAAAGGTATAGATAAGTCCAGCTAGTTCAGAGGGGATGGAGGGAGGGTAACCTGGACTGCAGCAGTGTGAACACGCGAACATCTACATTTATGGTGGGTACAAAACTGTACTATGTTCATCGTGTTACACTGCTGCAGTCATTACACTTGGGTAGAATCCCAAAGCTAAGGTTGGGTGGCTCGTCTATAAAGAGTTAGGATTGGCTATGAGGCCCTGCAGAACTGCAGTGGCAAATCCTGCTCTGGATTTAGAGTAAAGAGGCAGGTGGTAATGCTTGGTAAAGGTGTGCACTGAACTCCAAGTTGCAGCCTCCAAAATTTCCTTGGTAGGTACTCCTCTGAGAAAGGCTGTTGAAGTGCTGTTGCCCTGGTGGAATGTGGCCTAATGGTATTTGGGACTGATTTTCCATGCTGTGTGTAGCAGTAACGAATACAGTGTCCTATCCATTTGGATATAGTCTGCTTTGAGATAGCCTTGCCCTGTGATCCTGCAGCATATGCTACAAACAGTTGCTCAGTTTTCCTGAAAGCTTTTGTTTTGTCCAAGTAGAAGGGTAGCTGCCTGTGTATGTCCAAAAAATGCAGAAGTTTCTCCCCTTTATTCTGGGGGTTTGGATAAAAAGTTGGCAAATGGATGGTTTGGTTAAGAGCCACACTAGATATCACCTTTGGCATAAAGGTAGGGTTTGTCCTTAAAGAAACCCTGTCCTGATGAAAAATTATAAAAGGTTCCACTGCCATTAATGCCTGTAGCTCTGAGACTCTTCGTGCTGAAGTTACTGCCAGGAGCAGAGCTGTTTTTCACGATAAAAATTTTAGATCGGCTGTATTGGCTGACTCAATAGGTGGTAGGGTCAGTTTTTCCAAAACGAAATTGAGGTCCCAAGTCGGTGTTGGTGCTCTCTGGGGCGGTCTTATGTTTTTAGCCCCTCTGAGGTACTGCTTTAGCAAGGGATGAGAGAATAAAGGAGGATCCGTGTTGTAATGTGCTGAAATGGCAGAGGCGTGGATCTTAATTAATGAGAAGGATAGGCCTCTGTCCAGCATCTCAGTAAAGTATTGTAAAATCTGAGGAATGTTTGGAACAAGAGGGTCAAGGCTTTGAGCCTGGTTCCAGGCGCAGAATCTCTTCCATTTTTCTGAGTAAGCTTTCCTGGTGCTAAGCCTCCTGGCCTCCAAAATGACATCCATAACAGCTTTAGAGAGAGGAGTTGCCTGTTTGACTAATGTATCTGCCATGCAGCCAGGTTTAGGGTTTTGAGCTGACCGTGCAGGATCTGATTGTTTTCTTGAGTCAGAAGGTGTAGAATTTGAGGCAAAATCCATGGTGGTCCTTGAGCCAAGTTCCTTAAGATGGGGGTACCAGTGCTGGCGTGGCCAGTCTGGAGTAATCAGGATCATCTGCGGTTTTTCTTGTCTGGCTTTTAGGAGTACCTTTGAAAGGAGAGGCAGTGGCGGGAAGTCATAAACTTTTAGGTTTTTCCAGCTGAACAGAAGAGCATCCACTTTCCATGCTTGTTTGTGATAAGTCCTTGTGCAGAATTTTTGTAGTTGGCGATTCAGTGAGGAGGCAAAAAGATCTATGTCTGGGCATCCCCATTTTTGCATTACCATGCTGAAGATTTGTGGATTCAATTTCCATTCGTGAGGGTTCAGGATATTTCTGCTTAGGTCGTCTGCCAGAGCATTTTTCTTTCCTGGCAGGAATTGTGCTTGCAGGTGAACTTGATACATTAGAGCTGTGTTCCACAAGGTCATGGCTTGCCTGCCTAGGGGATAAGAATGAGTGCCCCCTTGCTTGTTTATTTACCACATTACTGTGGTGTTGTCTGTCTTTAGTAATAATTGTCCCGGATGCAGAAGGTCCTTGTAATCTGTTAGGGCATTTTGAACAGCCAACATCTCTTTTTGATTGATGTGAAGATGCATCTGGTCTGTGGTCCACTTGCCCTGAATGCATTTTCCTGCCATGTGTGCTCCCTAGGCGTAATCCGAAGCATCTGTTGTTAGAGTTTGCCTGGCTGTGGGTTGGGTAAAAGGCTGACCCTTGTTTAGGTGACATGCCTGTGCCCACCATCGAAATTCCTGTTGTAGGCAGGGAATCATTGGTATTACTGCTTCTAAACTGTGAGAGTGTTGAGTCCAAACACTTTTTAGGTACCATTGTAATTTCCTCATATGCAGTCTGGCATATGGTATTAGTAGTATGCAGGATGCCATGAATCCCAGGGCCTGCAGAATTTTTCTTGCAGGGAGATGGGACTTTTTTTGCCAGTAATTGAAAATATTGAGTTAGTTGAACTTTTTTGTATGGCGTGAGGTAAGCCATCTGGGCTGTTGTGTTTAAGCTGGCACCCAGAAATATAATCTGTTGCGAGGGCACGAGTTTTGACTTCTATTCGTTTACTGTGTACCCTAGAGAAATTAGCAACCTTTTTACAAACGCCAGATGCTGCAGAAGAATGTCCTTTGTCTCTGCTTGAATGAGGCAGTCGTCCAGGTATGAATATATTTGTATTCCTTTTTGTCTGCAAAATGCAATTACTGGTGCCAGGCACTTTGTGAAGACCCTGGGCGCAGTAGATAAGCCAAAGGGCAGTGCAGAGAATTGGTAGTGCATTGTACCCACTTTGAATCTGAGGTATCATCTGCAATTTTGTCTGATAGGGACATGCAGGTATGCCTCTTTGAGGTCCAGAGTAACAAGCCAAGTCTTCTTGCCCAGCATGGGTAGAAGCTGGTGTAATGTCAACATTTTGAATTTTGGAATATCCAGGTAAGTATTCAGAATTGAAAGGTCTAGTATGGGCCTCCAGGCCTTGTCCTTTCTGGGGACCAGGAAGAGTCTTGAGTAAAATCCTTGTCCTTGTTCCTGTTGTGGTACTTTTTGAATAGCTCTCATGTCCATGAGGGCTGAAATTTGTTTTTGTGCCTCTGCCCATTGATTTTGTGGCAGGTCTGGCAGTCCTTTTAGCCTTGGTAAAGTATGAAAGTGGAACCTGTAACCTTGAGACACAATATTCAGAACCAATTTGTCTTGGGTGATTGTTTGCCAGTTTTGAGAAAAAAGTGCTAGTTTTACCCCTAAGGGGGCTTCCAAAAGGGAAGTGCTTGGCGTACGAAGGGGAAAGTCATTGTTACTGTTTCCTGTAAGGTTGAGACTTGTCCTCACCTCCTTTTGGGGTTGAGGTGCCCCACTGTCGTGAGATCTGCCTCTTGGGCGTCTGTATCTGCCTCTCTGTGGCCTGTCTGACACTGGAAAGGACCAATTCTTTGTTGCCCAATTTCTGCTAAACTGAGGTGGCTGTACCTTTAAGAAATCCTTGACTGTTTGCATAGATTTAGCTTTATTCTCCATTTTCTTTAACACCTCTTCTGCCTTAACACCAAACAAGGTATCATGCTGTAAAGGAGCATCCAATAATTTTGCCTTAACATGATTAGGTAAACTCTGTTCTTTTAACCAAGCATGTCTTTGAATCACAGAACCTGTAACTGTGGCTCTACACGAGGCCTCTAAAGAATCAAAACCACATTGCAGAGTATGTTTTCCCACCTGTTCAACTGCATGCAATAAATACTGCATTTCTTTACAATCAGGAGCCTCTGAGCTCGCAAGCATTTTCTGTTTTAACTGAGCCAGTAAATATTGCTGGTACTTAAGCATGAGAAAATGGCAATTTAAAGCTCTTACTGCTAAAGTTGCAGAAGTGTATACATTCTTCCCCCATCTATCCAAAGCTCTGGAATCTCTGTCAGGAGGTACTGGATTTTTTGCAATGGAAGCCTTAACCCCTTTTGGACCCTGGGAAATAGTTTCTGGATCAGTAGAAGGGTTTTTGTAAAGAAACTTGAGAGTCAGGGACTCTATAATACCTATCTGGCTTGGCTGGAGCAGGGGGCAAAGAATCAAGAGATAAGCTGGATTCAGAGAACACATCATCCACAATGCCTAGCACAGGCGGAATAGCCAGTGGCCTGTGCTGAGGCAATAAGACGAAATCCCTGAGCCTTTTCTTGGATTCTGAGTAATCCTGACTTTCCCAATGGAAATGCTCCCTCATGGTATGTAAAGTTTCCCCAAAAGAATAATCCTCAGAAGGAGATTCTGAAGGGATAGATTCTTCAGCATCAGAGTCCTCATGGGGGGGTAGAGAGTATCCCTGGTCTGAAGAGGAATCAGAGGAAATGGAAACCTGATCAGAGGAATCATAGTCTGTATCCTGCCAAGGCCTTTTCTCAGGAGGGGGATGGGAACCCCTGATTAGAGTAATGAGGTCTTTGGCCATTTTAAGCATCTGTTTCTTAGGCATGGAGGACTGTCCAGGAGAATGCTGTACTTGTTTATTTGTCTTTAATGTACCTTTGTCTTGGCTGTTGTTTTAATGGTAAGTTGTGAAGGTCTGAAAACACCCTCAGAAGCCGATGCCTGCTCAGTGGCTCTGGACCCATCTGAGGGATTAGTTTCCATAGGCCCAATACCTTGAGTTTCCAAAGGCCTAGTTGTCTCCAGGTGGGAGTCGGAAGCGGCCTGTGGCTCTGAGGTAGCGGGTGTCAGGGGCTGCAAAAGCACCTCACTGAGAACCGGCGAACCGGCGACTGGCCTAGAAGAGGTTTCGTCGTCGGTTTTGGACCTCGGATGCCTGTCTTTATCCTTGTCTTTGCGTTTTTTCGGTATTGAGGTCGTCGGTTGATCCGACATCATAGTATAATTGAACCATCAGCCAAAGTAGTGCAAAGCAAAATCAAAATGTGTTTTTATAGTGCGTTTGTTAAATCTAGCACAAAACCGACAACTAGTGACGTTGTGATCAGGGCCTAGGCATGGAATACAGCAAGAGTGGAAGTCCTTATGAGGTATTTGCTTACCACAGGAAATACAATTATTAACTTTTTCTGACATCAGTCTGGAGCAAGAAAAAAGTTTCCCAAAGGGGTACTTAGCTTTATTGAAGACTTCGGATCTGAAACTCGAACACGAAAATCTCAGGAGTTGGCCGACCGGCACTTGCGAACTGCTTCTGCTTTGGGCACCGCGCGGCAAGAAAGACTGAAGAAAATGGCGTCGGCTGCATCTTTTATACCCCTGACGACCTGACGTCAGGGAAGGGGCGACAGCAGCCGACGCAGGACCCAGGACTTTGGAATTCAGGCCGACTGAGGGCAACCTGCCAGTAGGATTACCCAAATGTAATGACTGCAACAGTGAAACACGAAGAACATCCGAAATATTTAGAGGCAAAAACATACCGACAACGGATAGTGCATTGATTAAATAAAGCTCAAAACTGACAGCAAGGAACGTTGTGGTCAAGATCTAGGCAAGGAATACAGTACGAATGAAAATCTTTGTGAGGTATTTGCTTTCCACAATAAATGCAATTATTAACTTTTACTAACATCGGTAAGGAGCAAGAAAAAGTTTCCCCAACGGGGTACTTAGCTTTAGTTGAAGACTTCAGTTCTGAAACTCGAAAACAAAAATTTCAGTAGTCGGCCGCCCGGCACTTGCGAACTGCTTCTGCTTCGGGCACCGCACGGCAAGAAAAACTGATGTAATGGCGTCGGCTGCATGTTTTATACCCCTGACAACCTGACGTCATGGAAGAAGGGACAGCAACCAACGCAGGACCCAAGACTTTGTTAATCAGGCCGACTGAGGGCTACTGCAAGCAGATAACCCAAATGTGATGACTGCAACAGTGAAACACAAAGAACATCAGTAATACAACCCGTACTACTGTATGGTACAGAACCATGGCAGTGAAGGCAGAACAATAAAAGAAGCTGTAAGGGCCTGAGCCAGATATTAGGATGCTATGACATGTGAAGAAATGAGGACATCAGTGCAGATATCACTGTTGCTCCAATTGCAGACAATATCAAAGAGAACAGATTAAGGTGGTTTGGGCACATCTGCAGGAAAACAGAAGATGATCACTAACACACCAACCAAGTGGATAGCTGCACGACACTCCCCCCCCCCCTCCTGCCCCAGCCATTCAGGTCCTATTTCTGTTTTCTGCTCTAACCTGCCCTGAACTAATTTCTTTTTAACTGTAGCAAACAGTTGCTACAGTTAGTACCCTGCCTGCATGGAGCACTACAGCGCTCAGGTTATTTTATTTTATTTTATTTCCAGTTTGATTACCGGGGATGTCCACTGGGCCCAAAGAGCCCATTTTCAGTGGAGGCCCAGGGAGAAAAGCTCCACATCACAAGCAATTAAACAAAAATGAAATAATACAAAGTAATGAGAAAAGGTACAAATGCATAACGGCAAGACAGGTCATAAACATATTTACAAAGTTGTATAGATAACTGTACAATAATTAAGTGATAGCGGCAAGAGAAGAGTTCACAATTAAAGTGAAAGCAATTATTAGTTGAGGGTTAAAAATTTGAATGTTGTATATTGAGGTTTAGCAGAAATGGAGGAGAAATAGGTGGGAAGTACACTGTTAGAGCACAGATTATAGTGTCTGGAGTATTCTTAGAGAGATGGTTGAACATTAATAAAAGCGGAGTTCACACATGAAAGGTATGATTGCCATAGTTAAACTGCATCAGCTTAATATAGGCAGTTATTAAAGATAAATTGTTTTCAGTGAGAGGGGATGAGATCAGGGACTATATACAGTATTTACACTGTGTACATTTAAGGCAGAACAACATTATTAATAATTTGGTGTTGAATTTGACTTAGAGGGAGGCAGATGTTTAAGGGGTCTTTAGATTTAGAGTGAGGTATGTGTTTAGGAGAACAGCCTGGGGTGGATGAATAAGTAGAGAAGCTGTTTGAGGAAGCATACATAGAAGAGAGTAAGTAGGTTAAGTAGGGAGATTACAGTTACATTTCCAGTGCTGTGTAAGGTAGGAATGAAGATGAGTTTTAAAGTATTCGTAGTTTTCAGAGATTCTTAGAGAAGAAGGGAGGGAATTCCATCTTTTGGCTACGGAAGAAGAGAGTAGAAGGTGACCAGCAGGACATTTAGGATTGCATACAGAGAGGAGATTCTGGTGTGCAGATCTCAGGGCTCTGTGAGGGGTGTAAAAGGGTAAGATATTTGCTAAAGCAGGGCATAGAGTTGGTTTGAAGATGAGTCTGTGGGTAGTAGAGAGTTGAAGGAAGTTGAGTTGATTAGGAAGTTCTAGCCAGTTTAGCAGGTGGAGAGATGTGCAGTGGTGAGAGGAGTAATTAGCTTTAGTTGCGAATTTAGCAATTTTGTTGTAACATGTTTCTAGTTTTGAGGAGATGGAAGAGGATAAGTTGGTAAGTAGGGGAGCACCGTACAGAAGAGAAGGTAGTAAGTAGGTGGTGGCAAGAGCTTGTCTGGTAGATGAAGAGAGGAATTAAGAGTGTCTATATAGCTTGCCAAGTTTCTGGTGAGTTTTTTTAATGTTTAGCTGAATGTGTGTCAAATTTTAGGTGTTCATCTATAGTAACTCCACGTAGTTTAGCAGAAGAGACAATTTCTATAGAGGAGTTAGTATTGCTAAAGATACTGAAAGATTGTTTGTCAAGCTGGAGGGATTTTGATGGGGAGAAAAGAATAATTTTTTATTTATTAGCATTTAGGGAGAGATGATTTTGAAGCATCCAGTTTTCAGTTGTAGAAAAGGCCAATTGAGTTTTTGCTAGGAGGTCAGGGAGAATAGAAGCAGAGCAAACTAACGTCGCGTCGTCTGCGTATCGCACTATTTTAGTAGTAGGAATGGCAGCATGAGAATCATTAATAAATACATTGAAGAGCACTGGGCCAAGTATGGATCCCTGGGGAATGCCAGTAGGGGTGTGCAGGAAGTTTGAGGTGCCAGTTTGCCATTTCACAGCTTGGGATCTATTAGAAAGGTAGCTGTTAAACCATAATAGGGTGCTCTGTGAGAGATTAAGATTAGAAAGATGATTTAGAAGGTGGGTGTGGGAAACAGTGTCGAAAGCTTTGGAAAGATCTAGAAGGATAGTGGATACAATTTCTCCAGAATCACGGGCATGATTTATGAAGTCTAAGAAAGAGAGAAGAGCAGTTATTGTACTATGTCCAGGACGAAAACCATGTTGTGTAGGGGTGAGGAGGTGATTATCAGTAAGGTAAGGCATGAGCTGGAGGTGGATGCATTATTCAAAGAACTGCAATAATGGTTTTAAAAGGAAACATAGGAAGCTGGAGATGGTTTTAGGGCAATATGCTAGAGATGAAGCCTATGTTATTAAAAAAGAAATAGTAAAAAATTGGGCAACAAGTTAAGGGCAATTATAAAGAAGGGAATAGACCAGGTAAAGGTCCAGATGGGGAGGAATAGGACGCTCAGGGTTTTTCTGCCGGGAAGGACCATTGGAAAAAGAAAGGATATCAGCAGAATTATTCACAAGGAGGAAGGAAGACATATGTCTACCACCCCAACAGAAATAAGGCAAACATATCCTGATATAGTAACTTTGGATGGGACAGATTTTGTTTTTCAGGGCTTTCACATTTATAACTTTACATAACATTGTATTACAAAAAAAAAAACAAAAAACAAATTTTCTTTATTTCATAAGGGTGTGAAATTTGTAACCTCCGCAAAATTTGATGTAGTGGATACTCTTACTGAATCTAAGTTATTTTCGAGGAAGATTAATTTATTTATTTGGTTCAAAGACAATGAAACAAAAAGTGCACAAAGAGAGACCAATAACATTAAGAAAAAAGTTAATTTAATCCTCCGCTCGTCCCGCCTTTACAGACATTTGAGAAAGCTGTGAGTGATGAACTTTATTACCTTAGTAGTAGGAGGGAAAAAACTAATTTCTACAATTTGTCTAGGGAAGAATGGACTTTATTGAACCAGTTAAGGCAAGATAATACGATTCAAATTATGAAGCCGGATAAAGGGCAAGGCATGGTTTTATTTAACACTTTGGATTAGTCTAATGTTATGTTAAAATTTTTATATGATTTAGATATTTACTCCCTGGTTTCACAAAATGAGACTCATATTTCTGATCAAAGAAATGACTCTCTTTTAGAGGAGTACTTGGTTGAACAGACACTATCTGGGGAAGCACATTCAGCTTTGAAAGTTAATAACCTCAGAGTTCCCACCTTTTTGGCATCACTAAAACTCATAACAATGTCAAAGCCCCCCCCCCCCCCCCCACACACACACACCTATTGTGGCAGCCAATGCTTCTAAAACCTACATTGGTCAGTATGTATAGCTAGTTGGCTTAAACCCATTTATAGACAGGTCCCCCATGTCCTTATAGATTCTTGGGATTTTTTAGGGAGACTGAAAAAGGACATTTGGTCCAAACACCTGATTTTCCTCACTACTGGCATTAAAGGTCTTTTTATACCTATTCCTGGGACAAGGGGTTAGATTTATTTTTGATAATTTGAACAGATATGCCCCCCTTTGTGGAAAGATGTCAGGCTTATAGAGAAAATGATGGCTGTAGTTGTGGACAATAATTTTATATTTTTTGAGGGGAAGTTTTTTAAACAGAATAAGGGAGTGGCCACGGGAGCCTCTTGTGCCTCTGTTTATGTAAACATGGTCATTTTGGCTTGGGAAAACCATTGTGTATTCAATTCTACATTCTTTCAGCATATAGCTCTCTATGTTTGTTTTTTGGATGATATATTTATCCTATGGAAAGGTTCAGAAGAGAACATTTACCAATTTGTTAAATTTTTGAATGTTGTGTCTTTCGGCGGTTAGGGGTCGCCACAGCAGAACTCCGGTCCGCTAATGCTTGGTAGTGGATTTTTACGTGCCGAGTTACCAGCCCTGATGCACAACCTTCAACGAAGGCACGCCCATTCATGCATGCCTCCACACAGAAGATGCTCTAGCTGAGAATCGAACGCGACAACGGCTTGCTGTGAGGCGACAACGCTACCGCAGCACCACTAAATTTTTGAATAATACCTCTAAATGTTTGGCGTTTACTTATAAGTTTCATGGGGGGGTATTAATTTCTTAGATATATTCATTGGACATAATTCTTGTGGCTTTAAATCAATTAACAATTCAACAGTTTACTCCTCATTTACTAAGTTTTCTTTTACTATTACTGACTCAGTCAGCTACAATCCAAGGGTTAGGGATGCCAAAGTGTTGCTAGAAAACAAAGAATTAAAATGGCAGTTACAACTGCAAGCAACCTCTTACCCAGGTTTAAATGAATATACTTCTACTCAGTCTGTTTTAATTATGAGGGCAAATAACTTTTAATGGATTGAAAGTTTTAAAAGTTTTATGATTTGTACTTTGTGAAAGGCTTTGCTTGAATTTTATTATACACTGTGTAATGATTTTTTCCCATTGTTCTAGGTTAATTGGATAAGTGGTTAATTAACTGTTTTTGTATAAAAAGGCCATTTTGGTCATACGGTTTGATTCTGATGAAGTCCTGTTTATGTTAAAGACGAAAGCGCTTAATCAGTTTGGTCATAAATAAATAATATATTTTACTTTATAGAAGAATCCTGTTTGTGGCTTCTCGTTGTTAGTTTTTTATTTTTTTCTTGATTTTTCAGAAGGGCTCTTTGTAATAGCTGGATTTTAACTGTTGCGTTACTAGTAAAATCTCCAGCTGATCTTCAAAAGGGTAATTTTCTGCAAGCAGAACATCTATAAGCATAATTATTTTTCCAGCTCTCATAGTTTGTTTCTTAAAACCTTGAGCTCTTTTGGCCTATGCATGGTAACCCCCACACCGCAGCTAAGGGGTGTTTGTATCCTAGGTTTTCTGGGTACTGACCCCACTTGAACATGGACTCTGAACAACATATAAACCTACAAGCAAGAATAGAAAATTTTAAAGTTAAAGTTTACATAGAAGAGGTCAACAACTTTGTAAGAGAAGAAATGCAGAGAAGATAGGTAAATTAAACGCCCACTGCAGAACGGTTTAAGATCAAATGACATGCTGTACACTCAACATTATCAATTATGCCCATTACAGCTTTCTTTGGGGGGCCCTCTGGAGTGGGTGCAACACTTTGATAAACTCACAAGTAATGCCCCCCAAAGCCCTGTAAAGGTCACAAGAAGTCCAACAGACAAAAGGTAGACTAGGGTAAAATGCAATACATAACAAAAAGCACATTTCATTCATCGAGTGGAAGTGCAAGTTACAGCGTTTGTTGAACTACACACTGACGGGCAGACATCTGC
This sequence comes from Protopterus annectens, assembly GCF_019279795.1. NCBI lineage: Eukaryota > Metazoa > Chordata > Ceratodontiformes > Protopteridae > Protopterus > Protopterus annectens. Next base: position 610,779,414 of record NC_056739.1, read on the forward strand.
ACTTGCAGATATTTGCAGCAAACACTTTCCTGAGACGTGCACTGCAGCAGCCGCCTCCTAAATGGAAAGTCATATCATACCAACAGTCAATGGCCCATTACCCTGCAGGTGACATATCTAGATAAGATTCCTGTCATTAGAATGAATGCATTTTGGTGAAAGACAGATTGTTATTTAGGAAGTCTTACAAGTCGGAATTGTGAGTACGCTGCAATACTGAAATACCCTGGAAATAAAAATTGTGCAACTTTATGTGTGTATATGCGTGTGTGTGTGTGTGTGTGTGTGTGTGTGTGTGTGTGTGTGTGTGTAAATGTGCAATATTTAGCAGGGGTTAGGGCTACAGTAAGGGTTAGGCTTAGGATTTACCACATGAACAACAGTGTTACAGGGGGGCAAGTAATTCCATAACCTTTGAAGACAGAGACCATAGATCACAGGTGGTTACAAGGCTAATGGCCCCAGGTCCCTCACAAAACTAGCCAAGTTCAACCCATGTTTGCAAGGGTGTCTTGTTCAAGAAGACACTACAATTAGCATCCATCACCCCTACACAGGTGGAACAGCCACCGGGTTGAATTTCTGGTTACCAATCCAATTGTCCAAATTATGCTTAAATAGGCCCAGCGAAGGGTTTTGTTCCAAAGGTGGGGCAATCTCTGTGAGCCAAATCTGTCTCTCCAGCAAGTTCCTGTTGATGTCACATACCAGGTTAAGGTCCTTCAAGTGCGTGACTAGTGTGCCATTTGACAAATGCTAATGTGCAGCATTTCTATTAAAGATTAGTCAGAGATTGCTCTATATGCAAGGCACAGGTCACCTCTGAGCAGCCTGTACGACGCAGAGTAAAGCGACAATGATTTTAGTCTGTCCGCATAAGACAGATCTGGAAGACCCTAGTGTTCTTTGTAAGGAACCTTTGTGGTCTTTCCCCTTGCTACAGGTGTTTGGAAAGGAACATATCAAAGGGACACTTTACTCTATTATTGGCCTGATGAGGGAAGAGTACAGGGGGGTTATAACCTCTTTTTTTTTTTTTTTGGAGGCAATGTCCTTACTTATGAGATGAGCAACACAAAAAGCCCTTCTTACCACTGTGGAGGCATGGTGATTAAAGTTAATGTTGCTGTCAACCTGTGTGCCCAAACCTCTCACCACTGACTGTGTGCTTAGGGTATTGCTATTGATGTGGTAGTTTGCAGGAACATCACCCTTGCTGAAGGGGATGACAGTGCATTTTTTTGCATTAAGTTTAAGACCATGACTTTGGCACCAGTCATTAGTTTGCATAAGACTTTCTTGCTAAGGGCTTCAACGACTGCTCCCAGTTCGCAGTCATTAGTAAATTTTGTCAGCCACAGTCCTTTACTTTTAGCCTGTACTTCAGAGAAGTAGATTCCGAACAGTAGGGGTCCCAGAACCAATCCCTGTGGAATACCACCGGCTACGGGTCTGCTGGAGGAGGTGGAGTCCCCAATTTTGATCATATGGGTTAAATCAGTGAACGAGTTTGCAACTCACCTGGTAATATATGGGCTGATACCCAGCTGGGTGAGTTTATCAATGATGCCTGAGTGGGGGATTGTGTCAAAGACCTTAGCTAAGTCTAGGTAGGCCGTATGTACAGACTTGCCCTCATCTTGGGCTTTGGTGACTGTCTCAAAGAAGTCCACTAAGTACAGATATTTCCCTAGTACCCTGGCCAAGTTTCCCAAAGTCAGTATAGATGCCACCTAGAGTCTTCAGTAAAAATAGGTCATAAACATAGTGGGACTAACCTTGTTAAGATAAATAAATCAGTATATACACGTTGTATATCATTGCGATGGCTTTGCACAGTATCTGAGATGTTCCTCTGACTCTAGAGTTGACTTTGAAAATAACACGTCCCTCTTGTAACGCAAGTATTCCAAGTGGGTCCACAGCCATATTCATTTCCACTAAGAATTATAATTCTGAAGTTGCAAACACAGAAACTCCTAATAACAAATATCTTTCTTCATCTCTGTCAGACATTTTATCTCTTCTGGCACTGTCATGTCAGGAGGGCAAAATGACAGAGACAAAATGTGGTCTAACCTTCGTAAGGTCTACTGTGGGATATACAATTGATGCATAAGGTTTGCTGTTGTCCAACTACCAGCCTAGCAGAAAGGGGTTTAAGAATCACCAGGCTAGTGAGTATCAGTTCTGAGGTTGGGTGTAGGGAAGTATCTTCTGCCTGCTTCCCCCTTGACTCTGTCCTCAGACGTTAGCCTCGCACCTGTACTTTGAGCCAAGTATGGCATCCTTTGACTCTGACAAGTAAGCATCACTGTCAACTATAAGCAGAGGTAAGCCTTCATCTGCTTGATCAAAAGTCATCTCTCCAATGGCAGCAATGGATAGTCACCATGCAGAAGTTAAGCTTAAGTTTGGTCTGGCCCAACATGCTAGAGTCGTCTGGCAGGATGGACTCCGGCTGCCAAAGCAGTGACTTCGTAGACCTTCTGTGCATGCTGATATAATCAACAATGAATACTGTTCAGTTCTTCCCCAAAGAAGGCAATCGCCTTATCCAGCTGTACCCAAAAGAAGACAATCCCCTGATCTGGTTTATTACACTTTGCTACGGAGAGGAAAAGCATTTATGCGCACACACTTACTGATGACTGCTCCTACAAAAGCACATTTTTGGAGCAATACTTGTTTGGAATTCCCCCCAGACAGCAGATTTTTCTGCACATGTACTTCTGAAATCCATCCACATTTTAGCCAAGTCATACCACCTGTTTTATAATTTACTGTGATGTATGTGTGTATGCATATGTATACATTCTATAGCTTATCTGTAGCATATTTTATATATAATAAACCACTAAGCAGAAAGCTTTCCAAATAAAACCAACCAAGAAAAATGGAATGCAAGGCACGGAGAGCAGTATCCACAACCAGAAACACGTAACTAGCATAACTTTGTGAAATTAACGTTTATTGTAAAGAACTCTCAGTCATTAACACTTTTCCAAAAAACAATTGCGTTTTCGTCCTCACACTGGACTTCATCAGATGTTAAAAAAATCCCTGAATACCATTTATATACACTTAATTAAAACTCCTAACCAATAGATTACTAATCAATTAATTCAAATCAAGCAATCAGCTTCACCTATGGGCTCATGAATTATTCATAAATATTTCATCATACCTATATAAAATCACAATTTCAAAAATTCATTTATTTAGAAAAGACTTTTACTAAACAAATAAATTAATTAATTACACAACAAAACTTATTAAAATTCATATCAACTAATAAATAAATAAGAATTAATATAAATATATTTAAAAATTTACATAAAATTACTGACAGAGCATCAACATTTAATGAAATAGCACCACCTAGTGTAAAGAAATTCTATTGCACTAATTCTCATAACTCATTTGCCTTTAATTTTAAAAGCGGGAGTATGGATATCCATTCATTTAAACCTGGTGTTTTATTGGCCTCTAGTGTTACTTGCCACCATAGTTCCCTATAACTTATAGTGTCTTCCCAAGGACCTCCTCTACTATTTAATTTAATATGCTCTATTACAAAAAAATTAAATTTACTCTCTTTACATATTTTAGAGTGTTTGTACAGAGCATTTGTTTCTTTTTCTCTCTTTATATCATAGTTATGTTCATAAATCCTTCTTTTTAGGGTCCTTTCTGTTTTCCCTACATAAAAGGAACAACATTTTACACAGGTGGCAAGATACACTAGGCCCTTTGTTTCACAGTTATATATTCCTTTACTACTAATCCATCTTTCCCTACTCTCCAAGAATTTTTTTTCCTTATTAGCAATAAATTCACACTGGTTACACTTCCCACATTTGAAGGTACCAGCTTTTCTTCCACTAATACTACTACTAATCTTTTTAAATTCCTTCTTCTTATGTTCCAACATATCTCTAATACTATTAGAATTTCTAAACACTATCTTAGGTATACTTGTTGCTATTCCCTCCAAGTCTGTAAGAGCTCTAAATCTAGCCCATTCCTTTTGAAAGATGGATTTAGTAACATGATTTAAAGCATTATATTCAAGGATAAGGGCATGTTGATAGTCTTCCTTGACATTCTTTTCTTCCCCTTCCATTTGTCTCTTATTATTTTCTTTTTCTCCTAAAATAGGTTTAAATCTATTTGTCCTTTCCATTTCTACCCCTATCCTTATATTACTAATAAATTCTTTTGGATACCCTCTATCTAAAAACATATTTTCCAACAATACACACTCTTTATTAAAATCCTCATGATTACTCGTCATCCGTGACCCCCTAACAAATTGTCCTTTAACTATATTCTTTTTACAGTGGGTTGGATGTGCACTTTCATAGTGCAAAAAGGAATTGCAATAAGTTGGCTTTCTATATATCTTCGTTTCAAAGGAATTAATCCCTTTATATACTTCAATGTCCAAATATTGCAAACTTATTTCTGACTTGTTATAAGTAAATTTAAGAAAATCAGTTGTCTCTTGAATATAAATTAAGAACTCATTTAGTTTCTCAACCCCCCGTCCAAAAATAACTACATTGTCCAGAAACCTTCGATATAGTTTCCAACAAGTATTAAAGCTCGAATTGAGAATGTATGCCTCTTCCCAGTTGGCCAATATTAAGTTAGCGAAGGTAAGTGCACAGGCTGCACCCATGGCCACTCCCTTTATTTGTTGGAAAAATTCTCCATTGATTATTAAGTAGTTATTTCTCAAGACCATATCCATTAAACCTGTGCACGCTACCTTCTCTTTATGACTTAATAAGCTATCTTGAAAAATGTCATCCTCAAACATTCTCATACCAGCACCATATGGGATAGAGGAAAATAAATCCACTATGTCGATAGTGACAAACAACAAATCTCTAGAAAAAAATTCTGGTTTAATTTCCCTTAATAGGTCCCATGAATCCTTCAAAATGACTTTCTTATTAATCCAAATATGTTTAGCTTTTGTATCTATATATTTAGCTAATGGCATTGTTTTTGAGCCATCTGCAGACACTATAGGTCTAAAGCGGGGGGTCCATATCATCCTTATGAACCTTCGGGATACCATATATTACAGGTATTTTCGGCTTGTCCACTCTTAAATAGGAATACATTTTCCCATCTATACTTCCTTCTTGGAACATAGCCTTTAATACCATATCAATTCTTTTATATGCTAAGTTTATTTCATTTTTAGAGACCACTGAATATTTAGTTTCATCTCTAAGTATACAGTTAATTTTACCTTCATATATAATGTATCCATAATTACCACCCCCCCCCCGCGCCTTTATCTGGCTTCATTATTCTTACATTTTGATTAATTCTTAAGTCATTCAATATCTTATATTCTCCTTTATCCATATTCATTTTATATCTTACTCTCTTTTGCATTTTTCTCAATTCATTTTCCATTACATCTTCCAAATTCTTAAGTTGAGGGTGAATAGGGGGGTTGAATGTAGATTTCTTATATAATACCTGGTTATTGTCCAATGTATTAGATCTTTCATTTTTAAAAAACAAGTCCATGTTAATTTTTCTTAAAAATAATTTGATATCAAGGAGTGTGTTTGTCAAATCACCTTTTGTTTGTGGAATAAATTTAAAACCTTTTCCTAATAAACAAAAACATCACTATAATTATAAATATTAAATTCCTTAAAAGTATTTTTGTTTCCAACTGTCACAATTTCTTGGCAGTTTATATCCAAATTTGGGTCAGGGGTACAACTATCTAGTATCTCCCCCTCCCCCTTCTCATCCGAAAATTTCCTTTTTCAGGTCTCTGATAAAAAGAAGTACTCTGTTCTCTCTCTAAAGGGGGAAATTCTTTATCATATTCATTCCATCCCTCATCATAAAAATGATTTTCTGCATTATATCTTTCATTTTCTTTCATCCTACCATTATTATTATAATATTATTATAATATACACTTTTTTTATATGTACGGAATGGAGGGGGGTTAGGGTAACTAACCTCATTTTCATAATCCTGTAAATCACGTTTTAATTTCTCCATTTTTCTATCTATTAAGCTCTTGCATTTGTTGTCTATTTCATTTCTTACTTTAAAGTATTTATCTCTCTCTTCTTTAATACTAAACAGCAAGTCTTCCTTAATAAGCCCATCCAATTCATTAATATCTTTTTGTAATGATTCCAGGTTCCTGTTATTTTCCTTAATAATTAATTTCAAAATATCTAAACCACATATAGCTTATCTGTAGCATATTTTATATATATATATATATATATATATATATATATATATATATATACACACACATATATATATATATATATATATATATATACACATATATATATATATATATATATATATATATTATATGTATGCATGTGTTATAACACATACACACGCATACACACACTCACATATATTATATATGTATACTGTTGTAGGCCACAAGGTACAGTTGTGCAAAATTTTACCATAAATCTAGATGTCCTTCTCTTTACTGTTGCAGGACTCTTCACTGAAAGGATCTCCTGCCAAGGATAGCCTAATGTCTAGCCAGTATACCAAAGCTTTTAGATCTTATAGGTGCCATATATCATGCATATGCTCCCTGTATAGGGCATAAAGATGATATATGGACTCAAACACTCAGAAATGAACTGTCCCAGGAGGAACCAACAGCCCCCAAGGACAAAGAAGTGCATGCAAATCCAGAAGAAAAAAGTTCAGAAGGAAAAGACGTGAGAGCCCTTCGGCCAGGAGGGTAACACAACACAGTGGGCAACATCTATAACAGAGGGGGAAGGCAGGAGGGAGGGAATACTACAACAGTGAAGAGGAGGACATCTACAGTTATGGTAAGAATTTACACAACTGTACTATGTCCTGCCACATCACTGTTGCATTATTCTTCACAGAAGGAAGAGTACAAGAGTTAAGAGGAAGCCTGTGAGGAGGAAGGCACAGAAGAGCCATCTACAAACTCATGCAGGACAGCCCTGGCAAAACCTGCCCTGGAAACAACATCCAATTTGTAAAGCTTAGTAAATTATGAATTATGACTACTTATCTTTCACAAACTTCAGAAGGGATGTAAACCACCTGAAGAGTCATGTCTTAACTGACAGCCAGATCCCAGGCCTGAAAAGCTAGTCTGCAAAGGAGATACGACCTCGTATCCCTCCTGCTTGACGACATACCACATTACAATGGTATTGTCTGTGAAGACTTTCAAGGGGTCGGGGACAAAAATCGTATGAAAGACCTGTTGAGTCAGAAGAAGAGCCCTCATCTCTTTTATATTGATATGGCCTGATCTCTGATGCAGAGGCCAGAGACCCTGGACTTTTCAGATGGCCACAAGAAGCACCTGACCGCAGATCTCAGGTGTCCGCAAATAGTTCCTAAGAAGGAACTGAAGCCTGAAAGGGTAGTCCCAGGTTGAGAGAGAATTGCTGAATCCATCACTGTAGCTCAAGTTTGAGAGAAGGAAGCAAAGGAACAGGGTACTACAAAGGGTAGCAATGGTGAAGCTATGCTAATCTGAGGTACCACTGGAGCTTCCTCATATGGAACCTGGCGAGAGAAAGCATAAGAATGATGGAGACCATAAAACTCAGAACCCTGAGAATTTCCCTGGCCATGACAGAGGAAGAACAGACTGAAAGAAAGTTGTAAGAGACAAAACCTTGGGAGCAGTAAAAGAAGTCAACATGGGAATTATCTAAATCCTGGAACTAAGAAAAATATGATCTTGGGAGGGGATAAAGACTGACGTCTTGTGATTGATGGTGAAGCCCCAACTTTTTGTAAGACAAGTAGTAAAGTGGAGATCTTGGAGAGGACTGCTGGAAGAGGCAGCCTGTCTAAGCAAGACATCAAGATACAGAAATATCTCTACCCCTCAAAGGTTACACAAAGCAATGACAGGATCAATGCATTTGGTGAATACCCTTGGGTAGCAGAAAGGAAAAAAGGCAAAGCAAAGAACTGAAGATGAAAGGAAGAAACAGAAAAATGTAAAAATTTCCTGAACTGAGGGTGAATGGGAATATGAAGACATGCATCCTTGAGATTAAGAGAGACACAGAAGCCCTGAGGAAAAAGGAGAGGAAAGAAGATCTGAAGAGACAGCATCCTGAAAGAAAGGAACTTGAGGGATGTGTTGAGTAGAGAAAGGTCCAGAATTTGTCTCCAAGTCCCCTCTTTCCGGTGAACCAAAAGCATCCTGGAGTAAAAACCCCTTCCCTAGCTGAATGGTGCCCTGATCCAAAAAGGACTGCAAAACCTTTGGGAAATGAGATAGCTGGTCTGGAGGAGGTTGCAGAATGCCTGAAAAGGGGGAAGGAACTTCAATGTCATGAAATACTCCTGATGAATAACAGACAGCACCCAAAAATCTGAGGCAATGTTTTGCCAATTTGGGAGGGACAGACTAAGGGAGATGGACAAGGGGACCTGGCTGAGAGGAGAGTAGGCAAAATGTCAAATAGTGACATGTTTCTTATGAAAGGAAAGCTTTGGAGATGTAGGAGTCTGAATAGACTTAGTTGGAGGAATACGCCTAGACCCCTTCCTACCCTTGGAAAACTGACAAGTCTGCCTACAGACATAGGTGGATTTAAAAAGGTAATTCCTCAAAAATGTAGGTATGGGGAGACAAAAATTTGCTCAAGCTACTGAATGGCCTCACCCTTATCCTGGAGGATGTAATAGGTCAGCCACAGCTGTCCCAGAAAGATTTTTATTATCAAGAGGAGCATCCAAATGTTTGGCTTTAATATCATCAGGCAAAGCCTGAAGACGAAGCCAAGAATAATGCCTCATTACAGAACCAAAGGCAGCAGCAATGGAAGAGGCATCAGGAGCACTGTAACTGCATTTTATGGAGTGACTAGCAACATGGAAATGGAACCAACCAGGGAAAGAGCTGAAAGTGTTTTCCCTTCAGAATCAGGAAGATCATACCCAACCTTAGCTACCCGAGAAAGGAGAACTAAGACATACTTGGTCATATGGGTTTGGTAATTAATAACCCAATTTGACAAGGTGGCAGCACTATACACTTTTTACCCAACTTTCCATAGTTCTGCTATCCTTATCTGAAGGAAGGAGCTTAGAGGAGGGCAAAAGTTTGGAAGGCTTATCAATCAATATTGAAACCACAGAAGAATCTGCAGAAAGACACAAAAAAACTTGCAATCCTCAAGCACCTTGTAAAACCTATCAGGTTTCTTAGGGGGCCAGGGGCGGACAGTCTGGAGGTGCAGGGACAGCAAAAAAGTGCCCAAAAGAGTAATTGAAACAGGAACTGTAGACGCTTACATGACTCTGTCTGTAAAAGCTCATAGTACCTCTTGTGGATGTCAAAGATGTGAGAACAATCCCACTTAAAGTACTCCGTCATACAAGCAACAATATCCCCAAAGGATAATTCTTCCAGTGGAGAATCTGAGCTCAAAGAGTTGAGGTGATTCTTATGGGAAGTCTGCCTCCCACACTGTCATTTTCCCTTCTCGGATGACATGAACACAAGTAAGCAACAAAATGGAAAAAAATACAAAAGAAACCCCAACAAGGCACTTATCTGAAAATGGCTTGGTAACCATGCAGCAAAAGAGCATTCAGACCAATGTTCGGTAACTGTGTTCGGTCTGGCAGCAAAGAGGTTCTGAGCATTTGCATCTGTATGTCACATTTATGCCCTGCACGGGGAGCATATATGTGATGTACAGTGTCTATAACATCTAAAGACTTTGGTACACTTACTGGATGTTGGGCTATGCTTGGCAAGAGAGCCCTTCAGGAAGAATACTGCAACACTGACATGGAAGGACATCAACAAATGCCTTCTGAGATGTTAAATAAGAGTGAATGCTCAGAAAAGTGAACTCTCTTTTTGTATGTGTTCATGTTTCAGTCTGCTGGTTGCTTTCCAAGGGAGACTGCACTACAGTGGGGAAGAGAATTTGCCCTTACCCCACTGTTGCGTAATCAGAGTTTGTATATATATATATATATATATATATATATATATATATATATATATATATATATATATATATACACATATATATATAATTAGCAGGCGGTGCAGAGGAGCTTGCCTCCTCTACAGAACATGATCTTAATTTTTTGTATTTTTCAGTCTAAAATGATCAATGTTTTTGTATTTGCTGATTTTCATTTTTGGCAATGGATATATTCATGTATATATGTGTGTGTGTGTGTGTGTGTGTGTGTGTGTGTGTGTGTGTGTGTGTGTGTGTGTGTGTGTGTTCGTGTGTGTGTGTGTCTCTCTGTATTATATGTATATATATATATATATATATATATATACATATATATATATATATATATAAAATATGTGCGTGTGTCTGGCTACACATCCTTGTTTATTTATATAAATATAATCTTATACAGAAAGACCCATAGTGGGAGGAGGTACAGATAAAATATATATTCATGTACTGTTTCAGGTGGTAATATGGATCAAGCTGCTATACAGTTCAAATTCAGACCATCTAATGTTAAACTTATACTTAAGTCAAAATAACTTAAATAAAGTATCCTAATGGAAGCCAAGTAACTCCCAGAGGATTCAAATATCAAATGACAGAACAAATAGTAAGGGTCATTTCAGAAAAATGGCACAGAGAGCTTAAACATCAACATGTTACAGATGCACCCCGACAGCAGTACTACATGGATATATAATATGATCTATGCTGTACTAAAAGGAGAGGCAAAAATAATAAGATATCTTGTAACAATTAAAAAGATGAGAAAGACATACACAGACTTAAAAATATACTGATCGTGACTAATTTACAGCATATACAAATAAGCTTAGATAACAAATCCAGAAAAACTGTATATATATATATATATATATATATATATATATATATATATATATATGTATATACACACACACACATATACACAGATGCACAATGAGCATTTTACAATAAACTCTCAGTTAACCGGAACTAAAATAACCAGAAAAAAATAAAATAAAATAAAAAATCAAAGAAATACAGTATAATTTTCATGTGTTGCACTTTCTGCCCTCCCACCCCCTGCAGAAGCATACCTTACATTTTTAGAGTTTTAAAAATGAAGACAGCAATAAATTCCCTCGCTCCCTAACAGTATTAGTCAAGCCTATTTTAATAGTAACTCTCAAACAACCAGAAACTACAGTTATCTGGTATCTATCAATCCCCATGGGTGCCAGTTAACCGAGAGTTTACTGTACTGATGTCCTAACATCGACAAATGGAATGTCCACACATTTTGCTCATGCTCTAAGGATTACCCTTGTTGCCCTCACACCCCCAGCTAATTGTATACAATAACCGTGAAAACGCACAACCCCAGGGTAAGGGAATACTCCTCTATCCATGAACTATCAATCTCTTGCACATGTGAATCATCTATGTCTGTCAATCAAATGATGTTGACCAAACACAGTCGACGTTGTGCTCGTTCAACGAGTAATAATACAACTTTATATATATATATATATATATATATATATATATACACACACACACACACACACACACACACACACACACACACATATATATATAGATATCACACATACACACACGCACTCAAGGGTACAGAGCTTGATTATCAAATTTATAAACTGAAAATAAAAATGAATACACATGTACAAAATGTGTGTGTATGTACATGAGTGTATTACGTTTCATCTGAGAAAAAGACACACACAAATTCTTCATTTCACCTGGGCACCTCTACACGTGTATTAATCATCCTGGGTAATTTAATATGATAAAGAATAATTCTCATTATATTTGACTATTCAGCCAGACATAATAAGGTTGAGTGTTAAAGAATTTTGGAAACAAAACTACAAAAGAAAATTGTTGGGTCTCTGCTACTTGTGCCTCTCTCATTAATTCCAGCCCCCCCCCCCCCCCCCGTAATGGAGCATGCCACCTTCTGAGAAAATCTCGCTGTGATGCACAAATTTTATTTTGCCATTTACTAAAACAATCCAAATCTATCTGGAAATCTTAAGTACAAGACGTTAAGAAATATACTCGGCTGTAATATGGAACAAGCTGCTATACGGGGGGTCTATATCACTTCGACGAAACGGCAGAAGTGCGAACACCATATGTTCAAACTTCTAACCTCAAAATGCAAAACCATCGAAGGTTTAGAACAGCGATTTTTTTCCCCAGGGAAAAAAATCACTGTTCCAAGAAGCACACACACAACACAAACACACCAAAAAAACAGCAATCCACACACATACACTTAAAATCCTACATCTAACCCTATACTAAACTGTACATACACTACTATCTATCCACCTACCTTAACCCAAACCCTAACCCTAAGGTCCGTCATTATCACACACTCACCTGACCCGTGGCCTAACCCTAACTCACCTATCCCGCCCTAACCCTAAAGTCTGTCATTATCGCACACCCACCTCACCCGCACCCTAACCCTAACTCACCTATCCTGCCCTAACCCTAAAGTCTGTCACTTTTGCACACCCACCTCACCTGCGCCCTAACCCTAACACACCTAACCCGTGCCCTAACGTATGCACAATCGCACACTTACCTGAACCCGACACGTAACTTTCCACCACAGTGCTGAAAATCGCGAAGCCACAGAAACGGCCCACCGAATTCTTTCCCTGGGAATGAATTCGGTGTTCCGCGGCTTCACGATAATCAGTTTTCGAACTGCTGAAGTTTTGACGAACTGATAGGAACCCGCTATACGGTTCAAATTCAGACCATCTAATATTAAACATATATTTAACTTAAAATAATTTAGAATAAACTATCCTAATGGAAGCCACGTAACTCACAGAAGATTCAAATAGCAAATGATAGATTAAATAGTTGGCATAATTGCTAAGGTGTTTACCTTACACAAAGGTAGTTAGCTTAGAACTAAGCTATGAACCTAAAATAGTAAGGGTCATTTCACAAAACTGGCACAGAAAGCTTAAACAGCAAAAACATGTGATGGACACACCCTGACATCAGTACTACATGGATAAATGATATGATCTATGGTCTGTACTTAAAAGAAGTGGCAAAAATAATTGGATATCTTGTAACAATTAAAGCACTTAAAAAAGCAGAGAAGGGCATACACAGATTAAAAAATGCTAATTATGGATAATTTACAGCAAATACAAGTGAGCTTAGATAACAAAACCAGAAAAAAAAACACAAAACAAGATAAAAAATTCTAAACAAAGACTAAACACAGCTAAATTACTAGTACACAAATTAGCACATCAAAGCAAACAACCATTATTTACATTTGTAAACAGGGAAATGGGAATGCATATCAGAGAAATACGTCAACATAAAAGAAAAAAATAGGGAAATATAGCCACACATACTGTCCCACCCAAGAACAACAAAAACTATTAAACAGAGTAAGAACACAAGCAATAATTTAGAAAGAATGTAAAGAACAAGCCGTGCCTGAGAAACAAATAATCAAAAGCAAGCATCAAAGAACTGAACTTCAACAAATTATCCAGCCCAGAATGAGTTGTACAAAGGGCTATTAACAGAAAGGCATTTTTAAATTAATCAGTTTACTTATGCTTAAATTTGAATACTGGGTTGGCTGGCTGCTCAGCTGATCTTTTTCAGTAATAACCCGTTCACAAGACAAAGGCAGACATCTAGTGTAATACAATAAAACTGCTGGCAGTTTAGTGACATTAGTAACAGGAAGAGATCATCAGGTGAATAATTTACATCGGACAGTTTATATGTACAAAGATTTTTAGCAAGGTGCTGTTGTACAACTCATTACAGAATGCACATAGTACATACATAAATAATCAATATTTATGCATTATAGTTTACATCTTCATTACCTATGAAAAGATCTGTTTTAATAAGCATAAAACAACAAGCCCTATGGCATACAGGAATAAAGCCCGGACTACGCTGCAGGTGATCAGAGATTGATTAACCAGTCAGATGCCTGTAGGAGCAGGTTGGAGGGGATGGATCTGAGTAGCTGCTGCCAACTTACGCATCCTGGGAGAGGGTAGAGGTGTTTACACCCAGTGAAGGCTGAGCCTACAGAGTGCATGCTGCTGAAATATAATGCACTGTAAGCTACGAGGAAATCAACATGTAAAGACATGCTTCCCGTAAGAAGAGCTTCAAGGCGGGAGGGGGGGTAATGCTCCTAAGACAGAGATGGTAGGCCTCCCTGAAGGACCAGCAAGCTGGCTTGCTCCCTACCACAGAGAATGGATGTGCATTTGTGGGCAAGAAACATAGGCCCACAGGGCTCTTGCCTACTCTGAGAAAACCTGACACTTATTCCTCTGCAACAAATGGGCTGACTGAGTGCAGTTACAGGAGGCATCAACTGAGGTTTTGCAGGGATAAAAAAAAACATGCATCATAAAATAATTACAAATGTTCTACAAGGAAGATTGTGGCAATCACATGAAAAACAATAACAACTTCCTCTTATACTTGGTTATTATTTTCCTTCATAGAATACAGCCTGCGATCACTACATCTGACCTCGATTTTGCATGAGCTCTGCCTCAAGGCTCTACACCTACAAGTTTACTGAGAATTTGTCAGTGTTTAACAGCTTGTGGTCACTACATCTGACCTTGATTTTGCAGGAGCTCTGCCACAAGGCTCTACACCTACAAGTTTACAGAGAATTTAGTCAGAGTTTAATAGCCTGCGGTCAATGCATTTGACCTCACTTCTGCAGGAGCTCTGCCATAAGGCCCTACACCTACAAGTTTACTGAGAATTTTGTTAATGTTTAATAGCCTGCAGTCACTACATATGACCTCAATTTTACAGAAGTTCTGCCACAAGGCCCTACACCTCTGTGTTTACTGAGAATTTTGTCAGTGTTTGACAGCTTGCATTCACTACATCTGACCTCAATTTTGCAGAAGCTCTTTGTCAGTGTTTACTAGCCTGCGGTCAGTACATCTGACCTTGATTTTGCAGGAGCTATGCCACAAGGCCCTACAAGTTTACGAATTTTGTCAGTGTTTAATAGCTTGCGGTCACTTTTGCAGGAGCTCTGCCACAAGACCCTACACCTGCAAGTTTACTGAGAATTTTGTTAGTGTTTACTAGCTTGCAGTCACTACATCTGAACTCAATTTTGCAGGTGCTCTGCCACAAGGCTCTACACCTACAAGTTTCCTGAGAATTCTGTTAGTGCTTAATAGCCTGTGGTCACTACATCTGACCTCGATTTTGTAGGAGCTCTGCCACAAGGCCCTACACCTACAGGTTTATTGAGAATTTTTTCAGTGTTTAACTCATTCACTCCAGTTTAGCTGAGAAAGTTTGCACTGTAACTTCCAAGGGGTGGAACCTAAGCCTTTTAACAGAATCAAATTATGTCCTCACATTTCAAACAAATGTTCATATTTCTGGAGTAACAGGTGTTATAAAAGAAGTATAAATGGCAAACTCTTCAGTACAAGGTATTTTTATAGTTGTAGTATTCTTTAGGTTCAAGGTCTTAAACCAGACTTTAAAAGTCACAGTAAACACAGTAACTATTACATTTGCAATATTTTGTAAACAACTTACAACATTTCAGCAACCATTCAAGTTACACACATATTGTCATCAGCATTTTATTCATCTAGCTGAGAGCTTTCATAAAGCTAAGGAGTTCTGTCTGTGTTACTTGGATGTTGAGATACTTAGAAAAATTTGAAAATTGTAACTATATAAATTAATATCATAAAAACAACAGTTAATATCTATTTACCTGCAGCAGACAGAGGTAAAATATTAATGCAGTTGAGTTTGCCATTGTGAAAGCTTTAAGATGAAATTTTTTTTAAACTTTGTACATAACATAGTTTTGGAATTACTAATGCAAATGTAAATAAGCATTACTTGATGCCTAGAGAAGTCTGTAGGCGTTAACTGCAGATACACCTGGAGGCGTCAATAGGATGTAATGAGTTAATGTAAGCATATTTATCACGAAGAACCTTGCTGCGTATTAACTTTAACCAGTTTAATGCATGCATACTCTGTGACTGAAATTTCTGTGAAATAATCTGTGCACTCTAAAGACCTCTTACTAAGTTAGCCACTGTCCCCTTTTGCTTGACCAGTAGACTATGCTGCATATGTCAGGTATTTAGTCTCAGGAAATGACAGACAACCTGGTTTAATTGCATCTGTTTGTTAATTGCTTTGTTCTGGCTATAAACTGATTGCCCTCACTTACAAATTGACTTGAGGGGGAGCCCATTCCACTCAGCCTCAAGATGCTGGACTCGTCACAGCAAACGTCTACTTCAAATATCCTCACTAGCTTTCTCAGCCCACCCTTCTGTGGATCAAAAGCTACCAGTTCAGTAGGTATCATTTATTAAAATAGCACTCCACACTCTCTCCTTACCTCCCAGTTACCAACAGTGTACCACAAGGAACTAGCCCTGGTCCTCTCCTCTTTAACATTTTCACCAACACCTTCTATACTTCCACACAACAGGCCACCCTAATACAATACGCAGATGATTACTCTTTCATTTGCGTATCTGACAACATGATAAATCTCAAAAAAATTACTCACGAAAAGTACAGTTTTGT
Source organism: Protopterus annectens (assembly GCF_019279795.1). Classification (NCBI taxonomy): domain Eukaryota; kingdom Metazoa; phylum Chordata; order Ceratodontiformes; family Protopteridae; genus Protopterus; species Protopterus annectens. The sequence continues at coordinate 610,796,054 of NC_056739.1, forward strand.
ACCTACCATAAATGTAGATGTTCGAAGATCCACATTGCTGCAGTCCTTACACATGGGTAGTCCGCTGTCCTCGGTCGGCCCGAATATCAAAGTATAAGGCTGACGTCGGTCAAGGCGCATTTGACTGACATCAGGACGTCAGGGTACAAATGCGCATGACCGACGTCATATCCTCAGTCTTTTCTTGCCAAAGATGTCAGAAGACCCTAGAAATAAAGGCCAAAACCAAAAGACAGCAAACCAACAACCAACCATCCTAGCACTAAAAGTATGTACAATATATACAATATACATCCTATTTACAACCCAACCCACACAACCGCCTCTAACTACACAGGGGAAGGAGGGAGGGTAAATTGGACTGCAGCAATGTGGATCTTCGAACATCTACATTTATGGTAGGTACAAAACTGTACTATGTTCTTCATCTCACATTGCTGCAGTCCTTACACTTGGGTAGAATCCCAAAGCCGAGGTAAGGGAGGATGGCCAAACTATAAGGAAGCAGGAGCTGCCAAAATGCCCTGCAAAACAGCAGTGGCAAAACCAGCCCTGCATTTAGAGTAAAGTGGCAGGTGATAATGCCTAGAGAAAGTATGCACTGAACTCCAAGTAGCTGCCTCCAAAATATCCTTAGTTGCCACCCCCCTCAAAAAAGCTGTCGAAGTGGCAGTAGCCCTAGTGGAATGAGGCCTAATCCCAGCTGGAATTTCCTTGCCATGATGGGAATAACAGAAAGCAATGCAAAACCCAATCCACTTAGAAATAGTTTGTTTTGACACAGGCTTGCCCTGAGAACTCAAAGCAAAAGAAACAAATAACTGCTGAGACTGCCTGAACCCTTTAGTTCTGTCCAAATAATAACGCAACTGCCTGTGTACATCTAAAGTGTGCAAAATCTTTTCCCTTTATTTTGGGGTTTGCATAAAAAGTTGGCAAATGAATAGTTTGGTTTAAAGCCACACTAGAAACCACTTTAGGCATAAAGGAAGGATTAATGCGTAAAGATACCCTATCCTTATGGAAAATTAAGAAAGGCTCAACCGCCATAAGGGCCTGCAACTCAGAAACCCTTCTTGCAGAGGTAATAGCCAACAAAAAAGCAGTCTTCCATGATAAATATTTCAATTCAGCAGTAGCTGCAGGCTCAAAAGGTTGTAGAGTGAGTTTCTCCAACACAAAATTGAGATCCCAAGCAGGAGTAGGAGCTCTTCGTGGGGTCTTATATTCTTTGCCCCTCTAAGAAATTGCTTGAACAAAGGATGAGAAAACAATGGTGGGTCACAATCATAGTGAGCCGAAATTGCTGCAGCATGAACCTTAATAGAAGAGAAGGACAAACCTTTGTCCAGTAACTCAGTAAGATATTGAAGAGCCACACTCAAATTAGGCTCAGAAACATCAAAATCCTTTGCTGCACTCCAAAATAAAAATCTCTTCCATTTATCTGCGTACACTTTCCTTGTACTAGGCCTTCTAGCTTCCAAAATAACATTCAAAACTTGCTGTGGAAGTGGAGGCCCACTATGGGTCAAGACAGAATATACCAGGCTGTTAGGTGCAGAGAGTGAAGCTTGACATTGAGCAATTGACTGTCCACCTGAGACAACAGGTGTGGAATCGAAGGTAAAGGCCATGGAGGTTTCCGTACCAGGCTTCTCAGTAATGGGTACCAATGCTGTCGAGGCCAATCTGGAGCTATCAAAATCATCCTTGGCTTGTCTTGTCTGGCCTTTAGTAGTACCTTTGGGAGGAGAGGCAGAGGCGGAAAGGCATACACATGAAGATTGCTCCAATTGAAAGAAAGAGCATCCACTTTCCAAGCTGTGGGATGAAACCTTTTTGTGCAAAACTTTGGCAGCTGGTGGTTTAGTGGAGAAGCGAACAGATCTATGTCTGGAGTTCCCCATGACACTGTCAATTTCTGAAATACATGAGGATCCAATTTCCACTCGTGGGGATCCATAATTTGTCTGCTCAACACATCTGCTAAGGAGTTCTGTGCTCCCGGCAGAAACCTTGCCTGAAGATTTAGCTGTAAACTGAGAGCAGTCTCCCACAAAATCATTGCTTGCCTGCATAGGGGATAAGAATGTGTTCCGCCTTGCTTGTTGATGTACCACATGACAGTTGTGTTGTCTGTTAGAATCAACACCTGCCCTGGAAGAAGTAAATCCTTGAAAGCTATTAATGCAAACTGGACTGCTAACATCTCCTTCAGGTTGATATGTAGATGTTGTAGTCTGGCAGGCCACTTGTCTTGTATCCACTTTCCATTTAGATGAGCTCCCCAAGCTTTGTCTGAGGCATCTGTCGTTAAAATCTGACTCGCCTCTGGCTGGGTCACAGAGAGTCCCTTGTTTAGGTGACATTCCTGAGCCCACCACAAAAATTCCTTTTGAATGCAAGGTATTATTTGAATGACAGTGTCCAGATCCTGGCAGTGCTGTGTCCATACATTTTTGAGATACCATTGTAGCTTCCTCATATGCAGTTTGGCATTGGGAAGCACCAGAATACAAGATGCCATGAACCCTAAGGCTTGAAGGACTGTCCTTGCAGTCAGCCCGGACTGATGAGATAGGTGATGGAAGTAAAGAGAAAGATTCTTTTGTTTGTCCGGGGTCAAAAAGGCCATCTGGGATGCTGTATTCAGTCTTACTCCCAGAAAGCACATGTCCTGAGAGGGTACTAGACTGGACTTTATTTCGTTCACAGAATACCCCAGGCATCTTAGCACTGCTATCACATATTCCAAATGATGAAGAAGCTCTTCCCTTCCTTGAGCCAGAATCAGGCAATCGTCCAAATACGGATAGATCTGTATTCCTTTTAGCCTGAAGAAAGCTATCACTGAAGCCAGAACTTTCGTGAACACTCTGGGCGCAGTAGATAAGCCAAAGGGCAATGCAGAGAACTGATAGTGAGAAGTCCCAGCTCGAAAACGCAGATACTTCCTGCAACTCAGTCTGATAGGAACATGAAGGTAAGCCTCCTTGAGATCCAAAGTTACCATCCAATGATCTTTGCCCAGCAGAGGTAAAAGCTGTTGTAACGTCAACATTTTGAACTTGGGAATGTCCAGATAAGTGTTGAGGATAGATAAATCCAAAATTGGTCTCCACGTGTTCCCCTTCTTTGGTACTAGGAACAGGCGAGAATAAAATCCTAGGCCCACTTCTGGCATAGGGACCGGCTGTATGGCCCCTAGTTGGAGTAACAGAGAAATATGCTTGTGAGCCTCTATTCTTTGTTGAGGAGGAACGTCCGGCATGCCCTTGAAAGGAGGTAAGGTATGGAAATAAAACATGTACCCGTGGTTTATGATATCCAATACCCATCTGTCTTGGGTAATTAAACTCCAATTTTCCTTGAAAAGTGCCAACCTTCCTCCCAAAGGTGCTGCCAGACGAGAAGGCTCTGGCAGCTGAAAAGGTAGGTCATTGGGTCTGTTTACGAAAGGACTGACCCCTGTCCTCACCTGAAGACTGTGCAGGAGAACTCCCTGTTCTAGGCCTGAAAGAGCCCTGAGCTCTGCCCCTACCACGTCTATATCTACCCCTAGACTGGGAATCAGAAGAAGGATACGTCCACCCTTTAGTAGGCCAATTTCTACTAAACTTTGGAGGCTGAACCTGCAAAAAATCTTTAACAGTCTGCATAGACTTAGCCTTGTCTTCCATTTTCTTTAAAACTGCCTCAACAGGAGAACCAAACAACACATCAGATTGTAAAGGAGCATCTAAAATCCTTGTTTTAACATGGTCAGATAAATTTTGATCCCTCAACCAGGCGTGTCTGCGAAGAACTGACCCAGTGGCAGCCACCCTAGACGAGGCCTGTACAGCATCAAAACCACATTGCAAAGAATGCTTACCCACCTGTTCAGAAACATGTACTAAATCTTGTAACTCTTTACAATCAATACCTTCCGCCAGAGCATCAACCTTAGACTTCAATTGTGAAAGGAGATAGTTTTGGTATTTCAACATGTGAAACTGGCAATTCAAAGCCCTCATAGCTAGAGTGGAAGAAGTATAAACTTTCTTTCCCCATCTATCCAAGGCCCTGGCCTCTTTATCTGCAGGAACCGGATTCTTGACAACAGAAGCCTTAACACCTTTAGGCCCCTGACTAACAGTTTCTGGGTCTGCCCTAGGACTCTTAAAAAGATACTTATGAGCTTCAGGCACCCTGTAATACCTATCCGGTTTAACAGGAGCAGGAGGCAAAGAATCAGGATTAAGAGAAGCCTCTGTAAAAACATCTTCCACTACATCCAAAACAGGAGGTATAGCCAAAGACCTATGCTGGGGTAAAAACAAAAATTCCCGAAGCCTTTTCCTGGAATCAGAGAAGTCCTGACCTTCCCACTTAAAATGCTCCCTCATGGAATGAAGAGTTTCTGAAAAAGAAAAATCCTCAGGAGGAGAAGCAGAAGGAGTAGAATCATCCACATCAGAATCAGAATAAGGAGAGTACTCCTGCAAGTCTTCAGCCGAAGACTCTGAAGCATCCGAAGCCTGCTCAAAACTCCCTAGCTCAGGCTCCACCCTAGGTCTCTTATCAGGAGGGGGCAAAGAACCCCTAATCAAAGTAATTAAATCTTCTGCCATTTTAAGCATATGCTTCTTGGGCACAGTTCCTGAAGAACTAGGGGTGACACCAACTGAAGCTAAACCTGGCCTGCCTCTGGGAGAAGCCTTGGAAACAGAAGGAGAGGGCCTAACCACCCTAGGAAGGGAGGGGAGTATAGTAACCTGAGAAGCCCCTTCAGCCTGACCTGCCTCCTGAGAGGCCACATCCTGCAATAACAAAGTCTCCCTGGGAACCCAAAGAAACCTCCGTGGAACCACCGGCTCCACCGACACCTCTAAAGAACCGGCGTCCGTACAGATGGTTCTTCTAGCCTAGGCTTAATTGCTTTGTCCTTGCGCTTCTTGAAGCGGGCGTCGGAGCATCCGACGGCATTTTATAATTGCACCGCTTCCCAAAGACTAACCTGGCACAATCCAACCTTCTCTTAATAGTGCGCTTATTGAATCTAGCACAAGAGCGACACCCAACAACGTCGTGCTCAGGCCCTAAACAAGGAATACACAAAGTATGATAGTCTCTATGCGGTATCTGTTTTCCACAAGAAATGCAATTATTCACTTTTTCTGACATCCGGTAAACCACTGAGGCAAGAAAAAACTAAAATATTCCCCAACGGGGTACTTAGCCAACTTTGACTCGGTCTGAAACTCCGGAATCGAAAAATTTCAGAACGCCAACCGGCACTTGCAATGCTGCTTCTGCATCGGACCATGCGGCAAAAAAGACTGAGGATATGACGTCGGTCATGCGCATTTGTACCCTGACGTCCTGATGTCAGTCAAATGCGCCTTGACCGACGTCAGCCTTATACTTTGATATTCGGGCCGACCGAGGACAGCGGACTACCCAAGTGTAAGGACTGCAGCAATGTGAGATGAAGAACATCTTTAACAGCCACTGCTGGAGGGACAGATTCATCTCCCAAAGACTGCCCATACTCTGGAATAAGCTTCCCATTCATGTCAAGCACCTGACTGGCCCTCTTCAAAAGAAATCTTGACGAGTGGATGAGTAACAGAAAGTTCACCCCAGGGATCACTCCAGTTACCCTACTGGATATGGGCACTGTGAACTAACATCGAGTGGCACAGTGCCTAGGCAATTTTTTTGGGCTAGGCTTGTAAAGGTTCCAGGGCCATTAACCTAGTACACAACTATGAACCTATGAAACATGGCTTCATAACTCACAGCTTATGCTCAACCCAAAAAAGACCAAACTACTACTTTTTTTCCCAAATCCCTCTCACAAAAAAAACAAAACTTAACCACTGAAGTCACTTCTCATAGCAAACTATTAGGGTGACAGAGGGTGATAATCTTACCTTTGCCCTGCATATTCAAAATTGCCTAAGAAAAACTCGTCAAAAACTAAGGATGCTTTACAGAGCCAAAACATTTCTCAGTGAAGCATCTAAAACCACACTTGCCACTACTTATCTCCTCCATACTCTTCTTTATGTCACTCCCATCCTTACTAACCTCCAGGCTTCACAAAAAATAAAAACATGGAACAATGCTATAACATAGCTGCTAAATTTGCAGCACATACCCCTTTCAGAACCCACCAATGTATAGTACTGAAAAGCCTAAATTGGTCAGAACTTACACATCAACTAACATACATACAACTTCTTACTATCTATAAAATTATCTAGCATCCATCTGCCTGTCCAGCACTAAAAAACATTCTACACAACTATGTTCCCAGTACGTCATCACAATCCAGTGACCAAAAACTCCTCTGTCTACAAACCTAGGAAATCTGCTGGCATTGTCTGTATTCATACAAGGTTGCTAACTCCTTACCTGCATCCATCAGGTCTATACCCTCCCTCCCATCTTTCAAAACCACTCTGAAAGACTTCCTAGCTAAAATATGGCTCTGCTCTTGCTCAGAACCACAGCAAACTATATCCCTAAATGTGAACAAGGTCCTTTTCATTCCTTATACCTCACTATTCTCATTTCTTTGCTTACTTCCCTGACTTTCTCTCTAAATATACCATAAGGCTGTTTTTCCCTTACTTCATACATCGGACAGTGGATTCTAGCAAGAAAGTGTTACCAAGAATCCTACAGCTAAAACCTGGCACTTTACCACTATTGTATCAAATACATCATAACATAACTTAAATCATTTACTTTTCAACTGAAGCTGATACTAAATACTGTAGCTTATCCTAAGTACACTGTATGAGACTGTAGCAAGAAGAAGCGTGTAGGTGTACTCTTCTAGTATACTAGCCTACTATTACTAATAGGTTCATAGGTTTATACTAGGCTATCTGCCCAAAGGCATTTATAAGCCTAGCCCAAAGTTTTGTGGCTTACGCCACCCCTTATGTTAAAAAATACTGTGCCCATTAGTTTGTTGTGCCTCTGTCCAGTAGTGACACAGAGATGATTCCCAGGGTAAACCTACAATCTCCCATCCACCGGTCAAGATTTCTCTTGAACAGAGCCAGCGAGGTGCTCTGCCTCACATGGACCGGGATTTTATTCCACAGCATAGGGAGTCTCTGGGTGACAAATCTATCCCTCCAGCATGTCCTATTTATATCCGTGCTAAGGTTTAAGTCGCTTGCTCTAGTAGATCTGGTAGATTTGGATTTTTTGAGGTGGAGCATGTCCATTAATTCCAGGTTGGACATGGCCTTGTATGTCAGGCACAGGTCACCTCTGAGCAGGCGGTATGCGACTGAATAGAGCTGGAGTTTCTTCAGTCTGGCAGCATATGACAGATTTTGGAGTCCCTTTATCCTTTTGGTGAGGAACTTTGGGGTCTCTCCAATTGCTGCAGGTGTTGGGTGAGATACATCCCGAATGGGGCATTGTACTCGATCATTGGTCTGATAAGTGAAGAGTACAGGGGAACAATGACCTCACTTGATCTGGATGTGAATCCCTTCATGATCAGGTGGGCAATGTAGAAGGTCTTTCTAACCACTTTAGCAATGTGAGTGTCAAAAGAAAGGCCACTGTCAACCTGGGTCCCCAGGTCCCTGATAACCTCTTCTGTGCTTAATGGATTGCCACCTATATGGTAGCTTGGGTTACCTTGTTTTTCCCGAAGGGTATGACTATACATTTTTTGGCATTTAACTTCAGGCCATGGCTCTGGCACCAGTTATCAATTTCCATGAGACCCCTCTGAAGGATATCTGTGTCCGATGTACTTTCCACTATGGCGCCCAGTTTGCAGTCATCTGCAAACTTTGTCAGCCATAGTCCTCCTATGTTTGCCTGTACTTCTGAGAAGTAGATGCCGAACAACAGGGGGCCAAGGACTGAGCCCTGTGGGACACCACTTGTGACCGGCTTGGAGTCTGACATGGCGCCAGCAACTCTAACCCTGTGGGTTCCGTCCTTTAGCCAGTTTGCAACCCATCTTGTGACATATGGGTTTACATTTAAGCTGGTAAGATTCTCTATAATACCCGAGTGGGGTATTGTGTCAAAAGCTTTTGCAAGGTCAAGGTAGGCTGTATGGACTGCCTTTCCCTCATCAATGGCCTTGGTAACTGTTTCGAAGAAGTCGACCAAGTTCAAAAGGCATGACCTGCCCTTGACAAAGCCAAACTGGGTCGGATCCAATGTCTACAAGTCCCCTATGTCTTTGTTTATGAGTTCCATTATGATCCTCTCCATAGCTTTGCAGACCAGGCTTGTTAAGCTTATGGGGCGGTAATTACCAGGGTCCGTAGAGGTACCGCCTTTGTGGAGTGGGACCACAGTTGCCGTACGCCACTCTTTGGGCATGTATCCTGTGGTAAGGCTAAGATTAAACAGCTGCCTTATATGCGGGTTTAGTTCCTCGTTGAGTTCGTGTAGCACACAGCCGGGGACACCATCCGGTCCCATTGATGCTGTGTTTTTAGCTTTAGAGAGAGCAGCTTTCACCTGCGCATTTGAGATGTCTGGGAGGCTACACTCCGCTGGGATAGTTATCTCTCCTTTTGGGGGGGAGAGGGGGGTGAAGTTTGCACTGAACCTGTCTGCCAGTATGTTGGCAATGTCTGTGGGTTCAGTGATTTTGTATCATTTTGGACTAATTCTGTGCATATCTGGGAGTTTCCACCCAGGTTTCTAACATAGCTGAAGAAGGCCTTATGATTGTCTTTTGAATCTATTGCAATTTTTCTCTCAAAGTTGGCCTTGGATGATTTTATGAGTGCTCGTATTTTTTTACTAATAATGATCAAGGGTGTCTTCTTTTATGGATTTTGCTCTATCATGTAACAGCTTTCTCCTCTTATTGTAAAGTTTGTTTATGGCTGGGGTCCACCAGACTGGACGTTTGCCCTTGGTGGAAAGAGTCTTGGTTTTATTAGGGATTGCCTGATCCATGCAGTCCTGAAGGTGTTCGTAGAAGGCATATGTAAGGGCTTCCGCAGCTTGGGTTGTGGTTTCCACTGGCTCGGGGGCCTTGAAGGATACCACACCAGTCTTGAGTAGTGTGAAGTTTGCTTTAGAGAAGTTCTTCACTGTGGTCTTTTTTGTTTGGGGTGGGGGCGGGATGTGGATTTCCAGTGAGATAAGTTTGTGATCTGATCTCACCAATGAGGGATATACTTCCGGTGTGGAGCATTTTGTCCCCATGTTTGTGATGATGAGATCTAGTATATTTTCTCCTCTTGTGGGAACGGTGACTAGTTGTTCCATGGCGTTTGAATTTATGAACTCCAGGAACCTTTGGGCAGAGCACCTCGCTGGCCTTGTTCAAGAGAAATCTTGACCAATGGATGGGAGATCGCAGATATACCCCAGGGATTACCTCAGTGTCACTGCTCAACAGAGGCACAGCAAAATAATGGGTATAGTTCCCCATACTAAAGGGGTGGCGTAAGCCACAAAACTATGGGCTAGGCTTGTAAATGCCCTCGGGCAGATAGCCTAGTATGAACCTATGAACCTATGAACCTAAAGTTGGGGCTTGAGTAATGTTCCCAGTCTATATTCGGGTAGTTGAAGTCACCCAATATAATGGTGTTTGGAGATACATTTATACCCTCCAGTGTCTTCAGGAAGGCTATGTGGGGTTCCTGAGTTTGAGAGGGTGGCCTGTAGCATGCTACAAATTGTAGAGCAGTTTTGCCTATGGTTAATTGCACCTGGATGGTTTCCGATGCTTCGTGCGTTGCCACCAACCTGGAGGTGTGGGTATCCTTGCTTGAATATGGATACACCCCCTCCTTTTGTGGTGTGGTCCGGGTTTTGGGGCCGGAACGCATGATATGAGGTAAAACCTGATAGTGCCGGGGTGCTCTCAGGAGCCTTGAACCAGGTTTCAGTCACAGCACAGACATCGATGTTTTCCATACTGAGAAGGGCCTCGAGTGTGTGCATTTTGAGATTTAGACTTCTGGCATTGAGCAGCATTACCCTTAGTTTCTTCCCATTTTTGTTTTCTAGGGTGGTAGGTTTAGAATTTGAGCCTTGCCTAAAAAGGCACTATGGGGTGGCAAGAGCCTTAGCCAATATCCGAATCCCAGGGTGACAGGTGCAAGCCGTCCCTTGCGAAGCAGCGTGGCTTGTCAAGCATGTCATCCCAGGCAGACAGACACTGGATCCCCTTTGAATGACACCAGAAATTAAGCCAATTGTTAAAGCTGATCATCTTGTCTCTATGTTGTGGCATCATTCTTGGTGAAGGAAGGATACTGCTCTGGGTCAGGGTCATACCTGCCTGGGCTACATAATCAGAGAGCTCCTCTATGTCTCTTTTCATGTAGTCCAGGGAGGTACGTCTCAGGTCGTTCACACCAGCATGGACAATGACTGTGTCATATTTGTACTTGCTGTGGAGTGACCCGAGTGCTTGTGTTATGTGGCGGATTCCAACACCCGATAGGCAGCTTACTGTGACCCTCTCCTTGTTCAGCCTGGTGAGTGGGACGTCAGTGTGTCTGACTATGGAGTCACCTATGACAAGTATGTTTGGTGTTGTATTTGGCCTTAAGGGCTGAGACTGCTTTGCACACTGACTTTGTGGTTTATGTGTTGCCTGTGGTGTGTCATGAGGTGGCAGTTGCTTGGATGTCTGCTTTGGAGGCCTCTGCTGTTTAGGTAAACTTTTGCTCAGGGCCTCCGAGTATGACTTTGTGTGTTTATGTGTTTGATTCATTGTTGTGATAGCTTTATGTGAGACTGGTGTTGTGGTGTGTGTAGTTGCTTTCTCCTCCTGTCTGGTCTTGCCAGTCCTGAGTTGAGAGAGCTCAGCCTCCAGTTTGGCTAAATAGCTGCATCTCTCGCAAGTATTTGACCTTCAAACAACTGTGGAATGAAGTTTGCATGAAGTGTGACAGTTGTGTTCTGGACTATTTTAAAAGAAGCTGCAATCTGTTGTATCAGAGCTTTTTAAAGCTTCTAGCTTGGTGGAATGTCTATATTAATATATGATATAGCATTCTTGAATACTGTGGATCCTTGTTTTTTGTTAAAACTTATTTTTACAAAGACTATTAGGAAACGTAATTTGTCACAAATACTGCTGATTTTGATTTGTCAAAAACACAGACTAGTTCTTAACCTTAAATGCATCTTTTGCATGCTGACTACTTCAATAATTATATGAACATGAATGTAGAAAATGTGAGTGTCCTGTTTGAATAACCTAATTGATAATTTTTTTACAGTATACCTCGTCAAATGTACACTAAAGATTCATAAATAATGGCTAATATTATCTCCAGTTTTGTAAAATGCAAATACTTCATGAAAGTGTGACAATGGCAAAGAAGCACAGGAAACAAATAACATACTACATACTTACAAGAGATGCATGTCATCATCAAATGCAACAAAAAATGACTATACTGAGTTATCTCAAGAGACCACAGAAAATTACCATATTGAGGTATATGCTGCAATTGAGAGTGAAATCCTGTAATTCCCAAGATGAAGAATGCAACAGTTTCATATTCCCAAGGATATAATTAATCCCATTCATGATACTTATATTTATTAAACATAATGTCAGACATGTGACATGCTCTGGGATCAGGACACAGCAACAGGGCTTGGGCTTGTTCCTCCAAGTTTTCTTGGTCATTCAAATTTCCCAGACCGTGTTTTGCAGAAGCTTCCACTGCAGACTGACAGACAGCTCATGTGGCATCCGAATATACAGACTGCAGAAATGACTTCTCCCAGGATGTGTCTTGTTAGCAGAAGGTGGTCTGCAGACAAAGCCCAATTCCATGTTCACAAGGCCTTACAATGGCAGAGGGGGTCGGAATATATTCCTCCCTGCTTATTACACACCAGATCAAAGCCATTTGTTGGTTTGGAAGCTTGCAACGTGAAGAGATGCAAGCTTATTTTTTTATCCTTTATGTGCACCACAGGTTTTGTTTATGATTACATACTGTGGATTCTCAGCCGCCGGTAATCCAAGCCACTTCCCAGGACAGAGGCATTCGTGGTGATTTGGGGGGGGGGGGGGGGTTGCAATCCTCAGTGACATCACTTGGGTGATATGTTAAACTGCTGCCTCATCTGAGTTGGTGACAACTCAAGTGGATATAAAAGATTCCACAGCTCCTATTGAAAGGAGCACAGAAAGTTCCCTGAAATACCACCTTGCATCTTTCCTTAAAGAGGCCATGAGCATAACGGAACTAACTTGGTCAACAAAATGATAAATAAAAATTAAAACCTTGGGAGGTTGCTAGTCAGATGAAGGACATTCCCAAGATGGCAAAACACAATTATTTTTTGCAGAGACAAGCCCCCACACCTTCAAACTATATATCAACTCTTGAGATCATACAAATTTGAAGAGGGAGAAAGTGAGGAAAACACACAATTCACAGCTGTTCAAGATGCCAAGACAGGAATCTGGCAATCTCTTAAGGTGAAATTCTATCCAGCAACCAACAATAGCATTTACTCACCTCCGGAGAGACATCTGGCAGAGGCTGAACAGCAGAAGATTCCGTACTAGGCTTCTTGGCCTTCTTCACTGACAGCTGTCCCTTGGAGCAGGAAGCTCCCTCTATTGCATCCTTCACAAGAAGTTTAAGATGCTGGTTTTCAAGATAAAGTGCCAAAGAAGAGAGTCTACTATGAGGGGTTTTAGGTACAAAGGCCTGGCAGATGGAACAGGACACATGGTTGTGCAAGGCACCAAGGCAAAACAGATGCTGTTCATGGCAGTCTTTATGGGGAATCTCTCTCCCACACTGGCATTTACCTTTCTTGGATGACATAAAACCCCACAAACAACAACAACAAAAAAAGATAAGTTAAAAAAAAAAAAAAAAAAAAAAAAAAAAAAAAGAACCCCAACTGGGCCCTTATCTGCAACAGCTTGGTGAACCAACAATGGAAGGGTCATTCAAGAGATGGTGTTCGGACTGGTAGCAAAGAAGTTCTGAGCATGGTATGTCTGGACATCACCTTTATGTCCTATGCTATGCAAGGACCATACGGCTGACATACGGCGTATCTTAAAACAACCTAAGGCTTTAGCATACTGGCCGGATGTCGGGTTGTCGTTGACAGGGGATCACTAATGTAAAGAATACTGCAACCATGAAATGAAAGGACATCACTGAGTTATGCCCAGCGGAAGACTGTCAAAAACTTCCTATACAATCCAATAAAATGTTTAGTAACACCATCCTTGGAGAACTCGGACCTTGGAACTTCACATCAAATTTCTACCACTAAATCCAACAAGTACTATTGGGATTTACTATACGTACCGGACACAGCAAAACTATGGAACTCCATTCCCTAGAACTTAGAGCTGAAACCAACTCAAACCTTTTCGAACAAAAACTTAACTAGTTGAGCTTGATTCAAGTGATGACCAAAGCCAATGATATCTTACCCTAAAATATCGAGACGAAACATAAAATGCTGCATACCAATATGCTTTTCCACATCGCCTAAACTATATTTACCTTTACGTTCTCCAGCTCCTGCTAACTCCAGGCCTAATTCCCCCCCCCTTCCAGACTTTCTTGTATTCCACCCTTTGAAATCAATTTTTATTTGAATACCTTCTAAATGTGTAGTGTTTCGAGTCATGCTATGAAAATCTGTTATTCTCCAGAATGTGTACATTAGCATACCCATACATACTGACCTGTACATTATCCCCCAAAGTACCTGTATGTTTACATAGCTGTACATATTAGAAACGTACAGTCTGCTGCTTTTGCTACTAAAACAAATTCTGTAGTTGTAAAATGGAATTTGTCCATAGCACTCAGCTGAAAAAGGCAAATTACCCAGTTGGACCATTTCCGTTAATTAAGGGACATATAAATAAGTAAAAAACAAATACATAAATAAAGCTAAAAAAGGTCATCTACTATGCACAATGCATTCTTTTAAGGCACAAACCAAATGTACGGATGTAATAAACTGACTTGCAAAATGTCACACAAAGTCACATTAAAGGACAACAAAGATGCTACAAATATGTAGTGAAGAATGATAAATAAATCACTAACTGAGTCAGGCCAGGACCGATCATCGACACATGTACAGCTACAGCTGGACAGAGAAAGAGTGGGTATGACCAAATGAATCAGGCACGACCATCCTGGGAGAAGACAAGCTGCAAGACGTCCTGCTGGGAGGACAACCAGTGGTGGGTAGGTGCCAAAGCATGAAATGTCAGCAATACAAACATCCAGGAGAGAGGTGTGAAACCAAGTATGGCACAACTTAGTCACTGCCAGTCATGCCTCAAAGCATGTTCAGAAACTATATGCAGCCAAGCATGTCAGCTGCTGCACAGATGCGAGCACAGGGCACTAGTGTAAATGCTCTATCTTACTACCTTAATAATGTCCAACTCCCAGCTCCTCTAAGGGTTGTCTGCTCCGCTTGGCACACACAGAGGATCACATCAACTGAAATACATTAATTTCTTAAGTGCTGCAGGTGGAACAAAAACCTGGTAGGAGGAAAGAATCATCGGTACTTAACGTATTATCACAACCACATTTTCACAGTTGCAAAACTCGCATACTTCAAGTGAAATGAGGGCATGAAAACAGATTTTTAGGTTTCCCTCATTGTGGTACACATCTTAGCATGCATGTTCACTGCAGGAACTTCCCAAAGTCCAATGAAATTCACATACTACAAGTGCCCTCATTGTGGTACACATCTTAGCATGCATATTCACTGCAGGAACTTCCCAAAGTCCAATGAAATTCGCATAGTGAAACAAGGGCATGAAAAAAGAGTGTTATGTATCCATAATCGCAGAACACTTCTGGCCATGCATGTTCACAGCAGGAACTTCCCAAAAGCCAAGCAAATGCTACTTAATACAGCCTGTAACGTCTTAGCAGAGTTGAATGCTTTTGTACTTTAACATTACTATTTGCAGTTTCAGACAGAAAAATTGTGTTATTTCTTCTCCAAACTGGCCAACGATAATACGCAAGTACCATTATTTGTAATGATAGACTGCATTGCTTTTAATGCAAATGCATAAATGTGTGATGTACGATGCGATCATTTTTAACTGAGAGAATACAACTTTAGAATAGTATGCATTTCTTGATCCACTTCAGATGCATCACCATTTTAGTTTAATAAATAGATGTCTAAAGAGGGCTACAGTTTGTAGAACCTGGAGCAATCTGTGATTGCACACTCCATTTGCCATGACAAATCAAGCGTATATCTGTAATGCACGCTAATCAGGAAGATGACTTTTTTTATTTATTTGTCTTCCTGAAGCTAATGCAAACTTTGTCCTCACCAAGAAGGACTTTGAATGACTCCTTACAGTGTGTAACGCCCTCCTTTCACTTGAAGTATGCAAATTTCGCAACTGCGAAAATGTGGTTGCGATAATACATAAGTACCGAATCAACAGTCCCAGCTGCGGGGAAATGAGGATATGAGCAATATGCTGTCTCAAACAGTAACCCCCCCCCCCCACCAGACATTAGGTTACCTACATTCCAAACAAGGTCAGCAAATCTCATGTCACAGTACAAACTACAGTGTTTGTGGCAAAGTTGGGTATGACATGAATCTGTGATATTTAATGAATGTAACAATACAGAAGAAGACAAATAATTAAAGTAAACAGAATGATGAACTTTATTTTTATTTATTTAACATTTGTTTTCTGGGGAGATACACTAATCACAACTCATTCATCAAGAAATGAAGGAAAGGAAGACAAAAGAAACAAACACGTGTAGGGAAGCAGCCATCCTCTTTAAATACTGGACATAAAAATTACAGTGCCTACAATTTATGACTTGTTCAAGTGTGCTACATAAAATACAACACAAACGAAAGGAGCAGCACTGATTACTTGCAATTCTCTGTCATAGGAGTCTCACAACTCCACTACGAAGAAATTCTGAGTGTCACTGTATGATTTATAGACCAAATTTGACCTTTTTGACCAAGCACCCCCAAGAGCAGTCTCATGTAAAGATCACACAGCTACTGTCTTCCTGTCAGATAGAATTTACTGCCACCTCTCTTTTGTACAGCTTTCCTTCAGCTGTTTAAGCGAGGATATTAATACTCCACCAAGTACTAAACTACTGCAGTAACATGCTTGCCATGTATTAAATTAAAGCAGGCGCAGTGAGCGTACATTACTCATCTCTTGCTTTCTACCTACAGCTCCGAACAGCAACAAAACTAACTGCAGGCATCAAGCATAACAACATCAGTTTTACTCCGGTGCCATGATTAAAGATTTCCATACTCTAAAAGTTGATTTCTAGTCTTTTTTCCCCACTTTTTGATTTGGATTAAACAGCAGAGGACCAGTGAGCAGAAACAGCATTGTATGTCAATTGTCTGTCAGGACAGATGGTAGAAGGACTGGTGTCCTCAGTCTTAGTCAACTTAACCATTAATGAATTGATGGGAATAAAAAAACAAACAAATTACAACTAAAATTCAAACAATTAGTTACACATAAACACTTACAGACATCTGTTGCACACGTTACTCACGCAAACACTGCCTACCTATTTTCCGATTACCCACCTTTATAAATAGTGCAGTCTACAGGGACATTACAAACTGGCACAGAGAACAAACACAAAGACTCTCCTCGGGGGTGCAGTGCTCAGAGATGTCTCACCTCCATCAAAAGAAAAAAAATGTTTGTTGGTTAAGCAATAAAATCAAGACCTTATACCGAGTGATGGATGCAACCTAAGGGAAATAATATAGCAATAACCCGTGGCTGGGTGTGGGTAATGCTGGATTTACACAAGCTTGGTGTGGTTTGGTCACGAGGGCAGACCCTGAGTGGCCAAACAAAGCCAACCATGAGTAAATCAGCATTACCCACACCCAACCATGGGTTATGGCTATTATACAATGGCATTATTTAAGAAAAAAGTTACTTACTTACTTTTCTTAAATAATGTCCTTCTATTACAGCACCGTGGTGCTCTTCCATGTTTTTCCCTGGTATCATGGGGCTTTCTTTATGTACTGCGCATGGTATGGGACTTATGTTCCCACGCTTGCACTGTACATCAGTGCTGCTGAAAGGAAGATCTCCGTTGCTTTCTTTCTTTTTTTTTTTTTAATAAAAAAAAAAAAATGAAATCTGGAGACTTCCAACGTATGAGAGAAAAGGGACAGAGAAAATATAAGGATAATCAGGTACGTTTCTCTAGTTTTGCATAATGTACCCGATTATCCTTGTATTTTCTCTGTCCTATCTCTCTCATACTTTTGAAGATTCCAGATGTCTAAGTTTATTTTTTGCTAAAAAGTTAAAAAAACTAGAAACAGACCTTTTTCTGTTTTCTACTGGTATATGCTCGATTTACAATCAGCACGCTGGTTGGGCTAAACAATCAGCGTGCTCATTTTTGAATGTTAATGGCCAATCACTGTATAATAATAAATAAATATGACTGAAACAGAGTTGGGGAGGGAGGTAACTGTGACAGCAGAAGTCTAGCTTCAGGAACACAAGGAAGAGGACTGACACCGTATGTATGAAGAGCACATAGTACACAAAACTTTCCCAGGCTGCTAAAAGTACAGTTTTGTACCTACCATAAATGTAGATGTCCGATAGATATGCAACTGCAGTCATAACATATGGGTTGTCCTGCCTCAGGCAGCCCTCGGTCGGCCGGATTCCAAAGTCTGGGTCCGACGTCGGCTGATGTCGCATTTCTCTCCGACGTCAGAGCGGCTGGAGTACATAAGCATCAGCCAACGCCATCTTCTTCAGTGTTTCTTGCCCCAGATGCCAGATGCCCTCCAAGGAAGGCTGTAATCAAATTGGAAGACAAAAGCAGGTTTCCAGACAAATAAATAAGCAATAAACAGATACACCATAACAGATATCCCCAGCTAAGGATAACAGGGAGAGGAGTGGACCCAAGGCATAGAGGGGAAGGAGGGAGGGAAAACCCGACTGCAGTTGCATATCTATCGGACATCTACATTTATGGTAGGTACAAAACTGTACTATGTCCTTCAAGAATGCAACTGCAGTCATAACATATGGGTTGAATACCATAGCTTAGCTGGGGGAGGTGGAATGCTTTAAGAAAAGGATGGTGTAGCTATCAATCCCTGCAGGACTGCCGAAGCAAAGCCTGCTCTGGATCTGGAATATAAAGGGAGGTTGTAGTGTTTGGAGAATGTATACACGGAGCTCCATGTAGCAGCTTCTAGAATGTCTTTTGTAGGCACCCCTCTTAAGAATGCTGTAGAGGTGGCTGTAGCTCTGGTGGAGTGTGGTCTGACATTGGCTGGTACACTCTTTCCATGGAAGGAATAACAGAATCTGATGCAATGTCCAATCCATTTTGAAACAGTCTGTTTGGAAATTGCTTTTCCTTGTACTCCAGGGGCGTAAGCTACAAAAAGCTGATCAGACTTCCTACTGGTCTTGGTTCTGTCCAGGTAGTAGCGAAGTTGTCTGTGAATGTCCAAGGTATGCAACAGTCTTTCCCCTTTGTTCTCAGGATTGGGAAAGAAAGTAGGCAGGTGAATTGCTTGATTTAAAGAAACCCTAGATACCACTTTTGGCAGAAAGGTAGGGTTGGTTCGTAAGGAGACCCTGTCTCTGTGAAAGGTTATGAACGGTGGTATTGCCATTAGGGCCTGTAATTCCGAAACCCTTCTTGCTGAGGTAATTGCCAACAGGAAAGCTGTCTTCCATGAGAGAAATTGTAAGTCCACAGAAGCTGCTGGCTCAAAGGGAGGTAGAGTCAGTTTTTCTAGGACAAAGTTGAGGTCCCAAGCTGGTACTGGAGCCTTTCTTGGTGGCTTTATATTCTTGATTCCGGCTAAGGAATTGCCTTAACAAAGGATGTGAAAACACAGGTGGATCAGTGTTGTATCTAGCTGAAATAGCTGAAGCATGTATTTTTATGGAAGAATATGAGAGTCCATTCTGTAGCATATCTGCCAAATATTCCAGAATGAGTGGGATGTTCAATAATGATGCATCATGACCCTTGCTGGTATTCCAAATGCTGAATCTCTTCCATTTTGCTGAGTAAACCTTTCTGGTGGATGGTCTTCGGGCTTCTGTTAGTATCCGCTGAACTTCCTTGGAGAGAGATAGATTGAGGTTATTCATGGGATCTCCCAAGCTGTTAGCTGCAGCGTCTGAATGTTGGGATGTACTGTCTTGAAGTTGTGTTGAGTCAAAAGTTGGGGCCATTGGGGAACGGCCCACTTTTTGTTGTGACATATGCTCCGTAGTAGTGGGTACCAGTGTTGTCTTGGCCAGTCTGGAGCTATTAGGATCTCCTTGGGCTTCTCTGCTTTGATCTTTAGTAATACTGTGGTCATCAGTGGCAGAGGTGGGAATGCATAGATTTTTAGGAAGTTCCAGTTGAATGAGAGAGCATCTATTTTCCATGCTTGTGGATGATATGTCCTTGAACAGAACTTTTGTAGATGATGATTGAGGTGGGAGGCAAATAGGTCTACTTCTGGCCTGCCCCATGTCGAGGTGAGTCGTATGAAGATTTCTGGATGTAACCTCCACTCATGGGGGTCTAGGAAATTCCTGCTTAGGCTGTCCGTCAGCACATTGTCTTTGCCTGGAACAAACTGGGATTGCAACTGTATGTTTAGGTTCAGTGATTTTTCCCAAAGATTCATTGTCAGTCTGCAAAGGGGGTAAGAATGGGTTCCCCCCTGCTTGTTTATGTACCACATCACAGTGGTGTTGTCTGTCCGTATTAGCAGGTGGCCTTGCTGAAGTTGTTGTCGAAAGGCCTCGATGGCATGCATTACTGCCAGCATTTCTTTTTGGTTGATATGCAGATGTGTTTCCTTTGGAGACCATTGTCCTTGAATACATCTGCCCTCCATGTGCGCCCCCCATCCAAGGACTGAGGTGTCTGTGGTCATGGTCTGTGTTATCTGAGGTTTTTTGAACGACATACCTGTGTTTGCCTGGCTTACCGAGGCCCACCATAGAAATTCCTTTTGTAGGCATGGAATGAGCGGTATGGTTGTCTCTAGGTTGTTGCTGTGTTGAGACCATAAGCTTTTTAGGTACCATTGAAGCTTTCTTATGTGTAGTCTTGCTAATGGAACCAGGAGAATGCAGGATGCATGTAACCCAGGGCCTGTAGGAATCTCCTTGCAGTCATCTGGGTGAGCTTTGCCAAACCTTTGAAATAATGAGTTAACTTCTTTTGCTTGTCTTCTGTCAGGTAAGCCATTTGAGAGGCTGTGTCTAGTTTGGCTCCTAGGAAGGTAATTTGCTGGGATGGCTGAAGTCTTGACTTTTGGAAGTTGACTGTGTATCCCACAGCCTGTAGCAATTGTATGACATAATTCAAGTTTTTTGTCAAAATCAGTTTGTCATCCGCTTGTATGAGGCAGTCGTCCAGGTACGGGTAAATTTGGATCCCCTGGAGCCTGCAATGAGCAATTACTGAATCCAGGCATTTCGTGAATACTCTGGGCGCAGTAGATAAGCCAAATGGCAATGCTGAGAAATGATAATGCTCTGGCCCTGCAAGAAATCTGAGGTATCTTCTGCAGCTGTGTCTGATGGGGACATGCAGGTATGCCTCCTTGAGGTCCAGAGTAATCAGCCAGGACCCCTTGCCCAGCATGGGAAGGAGTTGTTGTAGAGTCAGCATTTTGAACTTTGGTACTATGAGAAAAGTGTTTAATGCGGACAAATCCAGTATTGGTCTCCATTGAGTTTCTTTTCTTGGAACAAGGAACAGTCTTGAATAAAACCCCTGGCCTTGTTCTTGTTGTGGAACTTTTTCTATTGCTTTGATCTGAGCAAGCAGAGAAATTTGCTTGATGGCCTCTACCCTCTGGTTTTGTGGTAGGTTTGGCATGCCTTGTTTTCTTGGCAAGGTATGAAAGTGGAACCTGTAACCTTGGTCTATAATGTCCAAAATCCATTTGTCCTTTGTCAATCTGTGCCAATTGTCTGAAAACAGAGATAATTTTCTGCCCAAAGGAGCTTCTGTTTGCTCCTTGGTCAGCGGAAGTACAGGAAAGTCACTGAGATTGTCCCTGTGGGGCAGGAGAAACCCCTGTGTCACTTCTTTGGTTTGCTGGTTGCCATTGTCGTCCCCTGTAGGAACCTCTGTATTGTCCTCTTCCTCGGCCACGCCTGTTTTTGCCCCTTTGAAATCTTTCAGGATTAGGAAAGGACCAGTTTTTAGAAGGCCAATTCCTGCTGAATCTGGGTGGCTGAACCTGGAGGAAATCTTTGACTGTCTGAACTGACTTGACTTTTTCCTCAATGGACTTTAACACATCTTTAGCATTAGCACCAAAAAGCTTGTTCTTTTCCAAGGGTGCATCAAGAAGTTTTGCCTTAACATGATCTGGTAGAGGTTGTTCTTTTAACCATGCATGTCTACGAATGACCGCCCCTGTCATAGCTGCCCTACATGAAGCTTCCAATGCATCATATCTACACTGAAGAAAGTGATTGCTAACTTGCTGAGAATTATGTACAGCCTCCTGCAAAGACTTCCTATCTAAAGGTTCAGGAGAGGCCAATGTTTTCTGTAAATCATCTAACAGGTAATCCTGATATTGAAACATATGAAAGAGACAATTGAGAGCTCTCATAGATAAAGTAGTGGAGGTGTAAACCTTCTTCCCCCATCTCTCTAATGACCTAGCTTCCCTGTTGGAAGGCAAAGGATTTTTGGAGGTGGTAGCTGAAACCCCTTTCGGTCCCTGTGAAATTGTTTTTAAATCAAAAGCATGGGCCCTAAAGAAATGAGAATGTGTTTCTGGGACCCTATAGTATCTGTCAGGCTTGGCAGGAGCAGGAGGAAGAGTATCAGGGGTAACACTGGAGTCAGAGTATAGATCATCCAAAACATCAAGCACTGGAGGTATAGCTAAGGGCCTGTGTTGGGGCTTTTTAAGGAAGGTTCGAAGGCGCTTTCTGGAATCAGAATATTCCTGGCCTTGCCACTTAAAATGTTCCCTCATGGAATGCAGAACTTCCCCAAAAGAAATATCCTCAGGACGGGAGGCCGAGGGGATGGAGTCCTCTGCATCTGAGTCCTCATAGGTCTGGAAGGGCTCTTCCTGGCTATCGGAGTGAACAGAGTCCTCAGAATCTTCATCTGAATGGAGAGGGTCAGAGGGTTCAACCCTGGGCCTCTTATCAGGAGGAGGGTGGGATCCTCTCTCAGGATGGGCCTGGGAACCTCTGATCATGGAAATTAAGTCTGCGGCCATAGTCATGATTTGTGTTTCAGGAGTAGGCTGAGGTAAGGCTTTAGCAGTAAGGTGCTTGGTCTTGCTGGCTGCCTTAGCACGTGTGTAGGCCTTGATAGACATGGACATGGGAGGCCTAGCAGCTCCACGTGTAGGAGTGACCTTATCCACAGCAATGGTCTCGGGCATTTCCTCGGTTTCAGTATCCGGAGGAAAATCAATAACTGGTGTCAGTGTGGTCTCCGGTATCGGAGGTATCGGTAATGCGGTGTCTTCGGTTCGGAGTGGTGAAAAAAAACACCTCAGAGGGAACCGGGGCACTCGCGGTTGGTTTTGGCGTGGTGTCGGTGGAAGACGCAGGCCGAGGATGTCGGTCCCGGTCTTTTCGTTTCTTAGGAGTCTGCGATGTCGGTAGTTCTGATGGCATTGTATAATCTAATTTTTCGCCGAAAAAGTCTTCAGCGAACTCTGCCCGGCGCCTGAGAGTGCGCTTATTGAAGCGAGCACAGGCGGCACAGGCCGAGACGTCGTGGTCTGGGCCAAGGCAAGGAAAGTACAGTTTTGTACCTACCATAAATGTAGATGTCCGATAGGTATGCATCTGCAGTCCTAACATATGGGTTGTCCTGCCTCAGGCAGCCCTTCGGTCGGCCGGATTCCAAAGTCTGGGTCTGGCCTCGGCTGATGTCGCACTTCACCCGACGTCATAGCTGCTGTTTATTGGGTATAAAGGCATCAGCCAACGCCATTTTCCTCAGTGTTTCTTGCCCCAGATGCCAGGTGCCCTCTAGTAAGGCTAAATTTGGATAAATGCAAATAATTCCAAACAGTAGAGAGCAAACAATATAAAAAAAATATATATATATATATACATATATACAAACAAATACACCATAATAGATTCCCCCAGCTAGCTAAAAGAGGGGTAAATACCCTAGGAATACCACAGAGGGGAAGGAGGGTGGGTAATCCTGACTGCAGATGCATTCCTCTCGGACATCTACATTTATGGTAGGTACAAAACTGTACTATGTCCTTCAAGGATGCACTGCAGTCTTTACAAATGGGTAGAATACCATAGCTAAACTAGGGGAGGAGGAAATGAGAGTAGATTATGGTGTAGTCAGGATCCCTTGCAAAACAGCAGTGGCAAAACCAGCACGGGATCTAGAGTATAGAGGTAAGTTATAATGCTTGGCAAATGTATGCACGGAGGTCCAAGTAGCAGCCTCTATAATGTCCTTGGTAGCCACTCCTCGTAAGAAAGCTGTGGTAGTGGCTGTAGCCCTTGTGGAGTGAGGCCTGATGTTCTCTGGAGTTTTCTTTCCATGGTAGGAGTAACAAAATCTAATGCAATTTCCTATCCATTTGGAGATTGTCTGTTTAGAAATTGGTTTTCCTTCCTTTCCTGTTGCATATGCTACCAGAAGCTGGTCAGTTTTTCTATTGTTTTTTGTCCTGTCCATGTAGTAGCGTAATTGTCTGTGTACATCCAAGGTATGTAAGAGCTTTTCTCCCCTGTTCTGTGGATTGGGGAAGAATGTAGGAAGGTGGATAGCCTGATTTGAAGAGACTCTAGATACCACCTTAGGCATAAATGTAGGATTTGTTCTCATGGACACTCTATCTTGATGGACGATCAGGAAGGGTTGTACTGCCATTAATGCCTGTAGTTCAGAGACCCTTCTTGCTGAAGTTATTGCCAGCAGGAAAGCAGTCTTCCAGGATAAGTATTGCAATTCTGCTGTAGCTGCTGGTTCGAAAGGAGGTAGAGTCAGTTTTTCCAGCACAAAGTTCAAGTCCCATGCTGGCAATGGAGGTTTCCTGGGAGGTTTTACATTTTTAATTCCTCTCAGAAACTGTCTGAGCAGAGGATGCGAGAAGACGGGAGGATCCAAGCTGTATTCTGCTGAAATAGCTGATGCATGTATCTTGATGGAGGAATAGGACAGGCCTGTATGGAAGAGCTCCGCCAAGTACTCCAGGATGTTGGCTATGTTCACCAGTGTCACATCTTGCCCCTTTGCAGTACTCCAGATGAGATATCTTTTCCATTTTGCTGCATAATTCTTTCTTGTTGAAGGTCTACGAGCCTCCAGGATTATGTCTTTAACCCTTTGGGATAAATTTGGGTTAATTGCTGTTATGTAATGTTCCAGGCAGTTAGCTGCAGAGTTTTTAGGTTTGGATGCAGGATGTTGTAGTTGTTCTGTGTCAGCAGTAATGGAATCAGGGGCAGTGTCCATATTTGTTCCCGGGACATGCTCCTCAGCAGTGGATACCAATGTTGTCTTGGCCAGTCTGGGGCTATCAGAATGATCCTCGGACGTTCCTCTTTGATCTTGAGAAGCACCTTGTGCATCAAAGGAAGTGGTGGGAATGCGTATGCTGTCAGGTTTTTCCAACTGAAGGATAGGGAGTCCACCTTCCAAGCAAGTGGGTGGTAAGTCCTCGTGCAAAATTTCTTCAACTGGTGATTGAATGGGGATGCAAACAAGTCTATTTGTGGTAATCCCCATTCTCTTGTGATGGTTTTGAAGATGTCCGGATGCAGCATCCATTCGTGGGCATCTGTTGTAGTTCTGCTCAATATGTCTGCTAGAATGTTTTCCTTCCCTGGTACATAAATTGCCTGTAACTGAATGTTGTAGCTCAGAGCCACATCCCATAGGTCCATTGCCAGCCGGCATAGAGGGTATGAGTGTGTGCCTCCCTGTTTGTTGATGTACCACATAACTGTGGTGTTGTCCGTCCTTATCATCAACTGGCCTTCTTGGAGAAAAGGTCTGAATGCTTGGATTGCCAATTTTACTGCCATCATTTCTTTTAGATTTATGTGCAGGAGCAGCTGGTCTTGAGTCCATAGGCCTTGAATGCACTTGCCCATCATGTGTGCCCCCCAACCGAGGTCTGAGGCATCTGTCGTGATGGTTTGTCTTGGTTGACTTTTGCAGAAGGGTAGTCCTGTGTTTGATTGACAGGCCTGAGCCCACCATAAGAACTCTTGCTTCAGGCATGGGATCATTGGAATTTTGGTTTCTAGGCTGTGCTTGTGCTGAGACCACAAATTCTTTAGGTACCACTGTAGCTTTCTCATATGCAGCCTGGCATGAGGGACCAGTAGTATGCAGGATGCCATGAAGCCTAGAGCTTGTAGCACTTTTCTTGCAGTTAGATGGCTCTGCTTTGTTAATGCCAAGAAGTAGAGCGGAAGTTGCTCTTTCTTTTCTGCAGTTAGAAATGCCATTTGTTTTGATGTGTCCAGTTCTGCACCCAGAAAGGTTATTCTTTGGGATGGAATCAGCCTTGACTTTTTTGTATTGACTGTATATCCCAGGGCTTGCAGCAGGTAGATGACTCTTTGTAAGTCTTCTGATAGTTTGTTTTTGTTGTCCGCTTGTATCAGGCAGTCGTCCAGGTAGGGATAGATTTAAATTCCCTGAAGTCTGCAATGAGCGATTACTGATGCCAGGCATTTCGTGAACACTCTGGGCGCAGTAGATAAGCCAAAGGGCAATGCTGAGAATTGATAGTGCTCTGATCCTGCAAGAAATCTGAGGTATCTTCTGCAAATTGGTCTTATGGGGACGTGCAGGTATGCCTCCTTGAGATCTAGAGTTACCAGCCAAGACTCCTTGCCCAGCATGGGAAGAAGCTGCTGTAGGGTCAGCATTTTGAATTTTGGAACAATGAGGAATGTGTTTAAAGCGAACAGGTCTAGAATAGGCCTCCATTTGTTTTCTTTTCTTGGTACCAGGAAGAGCCTGGAGTAAAATCCCTTCCCTTGCTCCATAAATGGTACCTTTTCCACAGCTCTCATTCTTAATAATTGAGATATTTGTTTTAGAGCTTCTGCCCTTTGAGAAGGTGGTAGGTTTGGCATTCCTGTCTTTCCTGGTAGTGTATGGAAATGGAACCTGTAACCTTTGTCTATAGTCTGCAAAATCCATTTTTCTCTTGTAATGCAGTGCCAGTTTCTTGAAAATAATGTTAGCTTTCCGCCTAAGGGTGCTTCTAGTTGTTCTCTGGTAGGCGGTGCCACCGCCAAGTCACTGTGATTGAGTTGTTGTAGTGGTGGTAGCTGTATCCGTGCCTCGTTGGTTGTTACCCTGCCACTGGCGACCCCTGTAGGCACCCCTGGATTGGTTTCTGCCTCTAGAGCCTATTCCTGCCTCTTTGTGCCTTAGAGGAGTCCGGAAAGGACCAATTCTTGGAGGGCCAGTTCCTGCTAAACCTTGGAGGTTGAACTTGTAAGAAATCTTTCACTGTTTGCACAGATTTTGCTTTCTCTTCCATCTTTTTTAGTACCTGTTGTGCGGGGGCACCAAATAAACTGACCTTGTCCATAGGTGCATCCAAAAGCTTAGATTTGACATGGTCTGGTAATGCCTGTTCTTTCAACCATGCATGCCTTCTGATAACTGTGCCAGTCATGGCTGATCTAAAGGAAGCCTCCAGTGCATCACAGCCACATTTTAAAGAATGGTTACTAACCTGCTGTATGTTATGTAACATTTCTTGAACATACTTTTTATCTAAAGATTCTTCAGAGGACAGCTTTTAGTCAACTGGTCAAGCATAAACTCTTGATATTGAATCATATGAAATTGGCAGTTCAAAGCTCTAGCTGACAAAGTAGCAGAGGTGTAAACTTTTTTACCCCATCTCTCTAAGGACCTGGATTCCCTTTCAGAGGGGAGGGGGTTTTTAGAAGAAGTAGCTGTTACGGCTTTAGGGCCCTGGGAGATAGTCTCTGGATCTGCAAAAGGAGCCTTATATAAGTGGTGATGAGTGTCTGGGACCCTGTAGTACCTATCGGGCTTAGCAGGAGCCGGAGGTAAAGTATCAGGAGCAATGCAAGCATCATTAAATGCATCATCAACAACAGGTAGAACTGGAGGTATAGCTAAAGGCCTATGCTGTGGCAAATGTAGAAAGGTCCTAAGCCTTTTTCTAGAGTCTGAGAAATCTTGGCCCTGCCACTGAAATTGTTCCCTCATAGCATGCAAGGTTTCCCCAAAGGAAAATTCCTCAGGAGGAGAGGCTGAAGGGATGGACTCCTCAGCATCAGAGTCTTCGTAAGGAGAATAAGAAGCCTCAGGAGGGTCTGTATGTTCTGAGTCATCAGAGGAATCATCTGTAGCTACTGGCTCAGGGGGCTCTGCTCTAGGCCTCTTTTCTGGAGGAGGGAGAGAGGCCCTGTCTGGATGAGGCTGGGCTCCACGAATTAAAGAGATGAAATCCTCTGCCAAAGAAAGCATATGGGAGCTGGTGCTGGGCCTGTGAGAGGGGGGCTTGGCAGGCACAGGTTTTGATGCTTTGGCTGCTTTAGCCCTGGCAAAGGCCTTAATAGACATAGCTGGGGGAGGCCTAGCAGCTCCACGTGCAGGGGTAGAAATATCTAGGGGAATGGTGTCTGATAAATCCTGTGAAATCGCAACAGAAGGTTGGATTTCAGAAGCCGTCTCTACCAGGTTAGAAGAGGCCTCGGTAGAAGGCAAGTTATCGGCTGAAGAAAGAACCGCTTGCTCGGTTTCGGCCGAAACCGAGACACTCGTGGTTTGCTTAACCGCGGCTTCGGCCGAAACCGCGGACCGCGAGTGTCGGTCCTTTTCTTTGCGTTTTTTGGTTATTTGCGTAGTCGGAGGATCCGACGGCATAATGTAGGCAAAATCGGAGCCGAAAATCTGCTCAGCAAAGTCCGAGCGACGTCTAAGCGTCCGTCGGTTAAAAGAAGCACAGGCTAGACAAGCTGCTACGTCGTGGTCTGGGCCTAAACAATGAATGCAATAGGAGTGGAAATCTTTATGAGGTATTTGTTTCCCACAAGATAAACAGTTATTAACTTTCTCTGACATCGGCTGAGGCAAGAAAGAGTCCCCAACGGGGTACTTAGCTTTATAGAAGTCTTCGAAGTAGTATTCGGTAGAAGTAATCTCTGGATCTGACCGACCGGCACTTGCGAACAGCTTCTGCTTCGGGCGCCACGCGGCAAGAAAGACTGAGGGAAATAGCGTCGGCTGATGCCTTTATACCCGAATGACTGCCGCAATGACGTCGGGTGAAGTGCGACACCAGCCGAAGCCAGACCCAGACTTTGGAATCCGGCCGACCGAAGGGCTGCCTGACGACAGGACAACCCATTTGTAAAGACTGCAGATGCATCCTTGAAGGACATCTTTGTTTCTCCATGGGAGCATCTAGGAGTTTTGACTTAACATGGTCTGGTAAGGATTGTTCTTTTAACCAGGCATGCCTTCGAATCACTGTTCCAGTCACAGCTGATCTAAAGGAAGCCTCCAGTGCATCATAGCCACATTTTAAGAAATGGTTACTGACCTGCTGAGAGTTATGTACCAAATCCTGAAGGGACTTGCGGTCTAAAGGTTCAGGAGAAGATAGTGTTTTATTTAGCTGGTCTAACAAAAATTCCTGGTACTGAATCATGTGGAATTGACAGTTCAAGGCCCTGGCCGAAAGAGTAGCAGAAGTATAAACCTTTTTACCCCATCTCTCTAATGCTCTAGATTCCCTTTCAGAGGGAAGAGGGTTTTTGGCAGAGGCAGCTGCCACACCTTTAGGGCCCTGTGAAATGGTTTCAGGGTCTGCAACAGGAGCCTTATACAAATGGTAGTGTGTGTCCGGGACCCTGTAATATCTGTCTGGCTTGGCAGGGGCCGGAGGAAGAGAATCAGGAGCAGTACAGGCATCATTATATGCATCATCAACAACTGTTAGTACTGGCGGAATGGCTAAAGGCCTATGCTGTGGTAAGTGTAAAAAAGTCCTTAGCCTTTTCCTTGAATCTGAAAAATCCTGGCCCTGCCATTGGAAGTGTTCCCTCATAGCATGCAAGGTTTCCCCAAAGGAAAATTCTTCAGGAGGAGAAGCAGAAGGAATGGAGTCTTCTGCATCAGAATCCTCATAAGGAGAATATGGGCCTTCATGAGGGTCTGAAAGGTCTGAGTCATCCGAGGAATAATCTGTAGAGACAGGTTCCGGGGGTTCAGTTCTAGGCCTCTTGTTTGGAGGGGGCTGAGAGGCCCTGTCTGGGTGAGGTTGGGATCCTCTGATCAAAGAAATGAGATCCTCAGCCAGGCTGAGTATTTGGGAACTAGAGGTAGGCCTATGTGAAGGAGTTTTGGCAGGCAAGGCCTTAGAAGATTTAGCTGCCTTAGCCCTGGCAAAAGCCTTGATAGACATGGAAGCAGGGGGTCTAGCAGCCCCACATGCAGGGGTAGTTATGTCTAAAGGAATAGTGTCTGATAAATCCTGGGTGCCTGCTTCTGCAGCAGTAAATTCAGTAGCAGATTCAGCCATGCTCTGTGAGGCCTCCGCTATCGGAAGCATGCTTTCGGCCGAAGGAAGAACCGGGGGCTCGGTTTCAGCCGAAACCGAGACATTCGCGGTTGGCCTAACCGTGGTTTCAGCCGAAACCGCGGGCCGCGAATGTCGGTCCTTTTCCTTGCGCTTTTTAGCTAATTGAGTAGTCGGAGTCTCCGATGGCATTTTGTATGCAAAAGCGGGACCAAAAAACTCCTCTGCAAACTCCGACCAACGTCTAAGTGTCCGTCGGTTGAAGGAAACACAGGCTTAAGCAAGGAAGGCAGTAAGAGTGGAAATCCTTACGAGGTATTTGTTTCCCACAAGTTAAACAATTATTTACTTTGTCTGACATCGGCTGAGGCAAGAAAGAGTCCCCAACGGGGTACTTAGCTTTTTAGAAGTCTTCGGTAGTAGAAATCTCTGGATCTGACCGACCGGCACTTGCGAACAGCTTCTGCTTCGGGCACTGCGCGGCAAGAAAGACTGAGGAAAATGGCGTTGGCTGATGCCTTTATACCCAATAAACAGCAGCTATGACGTCGGGTGAAGTGCGACATCAGCCGAGGCCAGACCCAGACTTTGGAATCCGGCCGACCGAAGGGCTGCCTGAGGCAGGACAACCCATATGTTAGGACTGCAGATGCATCCTTGAAGGACATGGCAGTAAGAGTGGAAATCCTTATGAGGTATTTGTTTACCACAAGACAAACAATTATTTACTTTTTCAGTAATTTCTGACATCGGCTGAGGCAAGAAAAGGTCCCCAACGGGGTACTTAGCTTTTTTGATGACTTCGGATTCGAAGAATACAGGAGTTGACCGACCGGCACTTGCGAACTGCTTCTGCTTCGGGCACCGCGCGGCAAGAAAGACTGAAGAAGATGGCGTCGGCTGATGCTTATGTACTCCAGCCGCTCTGACGTCGGAGAGAAATGCGACATCAGCCGACGTCGGACCCAGACTTTGGAATCCGGCCGACCGAGGGCTGCCTGAGGCAGGACAACCCATATGTTATGACTGCAGTTGCATTCTTGAAGGACATACATCCACATTCTCATAAGCACTGCCCTAGCAGAACATTCTAGTTCTGACCAAGGTAGAGATACAAGGGGATGAAGAGATAAATGTGTCCTGTAGTTCCAGCTCTACATAAGATCCAGCAATATGGTGAACAGCCATAATCTTCA
Organism: Protopterus annectens; assembly: GCF_019279795.1. Classification (NCBI taxonomy): domain Eukaryota; kingdom Metazoa; phylum Chordata; order Ceratodontiformes; family Protopteridae; genus Protopterus; species Protopterus annectens. Next base: position 610,826,818 of record NC_056739.1, read on the forward strand.
TACTTAACAACATAGCCCAACCCAGTACTTCATAGAGAGGCAAAGAATGGACACAGTCCTCCAGGGTGGCTGCCCAAAGGGAGCACTCCCTTGACACTACCATCCCTAAATGAAGACCTTGACTACAGGCCACAGCCAACTTAAATGATTTTCAAATATGTTCAGGGATGAAAAGCTTGCAGCTGCTGTAAACGTCATTCAAGGACTTGCTATGAAGGAAAGCTGCAGATGTTGCCAAAGCTGGAATGAAACGAGCTCTAGGAATAAATATGCTAAATGAGAAAAGCAAATGGAGGCCTGATGGTCAACCAGACAAATAAGCACGGGAAAATAAGTGATGAAGGACCATAAATTGTGGAGAAGAAAAGGGATCCGTGTTCCTTGCAGAAGCCTAAACTAAAAACTGTCGCTATAAATTTTCTGAATGGAAGACTGCTGAGAAAAGGAAATTACAGTAACCATTCTAACCGAGAGTTATTCAATCAGTGAAAATGGAGCAGCCAGGTTGCCAGCATGAGACAGAAGGGATCTAGAAGAGTTCATCTGGGGAGGTCAATCAACAAATATCTGGGATGCAGGAGACAAAAATGGAGGAGCTAGGTGAAACTAAAAGTGTGGACAGCCAAGTCTATCCAGACCTGTAAAAAGCCACTAGAATTATTGTCAGTTCTCATTGTTTGGCTTTGACAACAAATTTTGTTACTGGTGCAAAAGTGAGCACTTGTTTAAAGAAAGAGATTGTAAAAAGGGCAGACATCCATATAGGTCAGAGTCCAAATAAAGAACAAATTTCTTAATAAAGTAAGAAAATACTCATGTAGACTGGAAGGACAGGCTAAAACAGACAACCTAAAGGAAAAATGTAAGTGTGTCCTGTGGGACAGTGCTGTCTATCTTCAATACAGATATGTTTTTTTCGTTCTTTATTTTTAAATGACCTCCCCAAGATTCTTCCCCCTCTTCTATTTTTGCTGACCTCATCTGAGGGCTACTACCTTCACTGTACCACGTCCCCTCCTTAGGAGGTGTCACTGGGCAAAGCTCAACCTCCCAGGATGGCATGCCCAGTCCTACCAATTAGCACTTCATATACCAGAGCCATTAATTGAACCCATGTCGCCTTGACATAGTTAGGGCTTTTATACCACTGGAGTTCTAAGTTTGATTATTACAACACCCACTCTATACAATTCTCACTTAGCTACTTGAAAGAACCAGACCTTCCAGATCACTGGGGAAGGAGCCCCCCCTGTGACTGCTGAGTTTTAACTAAATAACAAACAGCAAAGAGAGAGGAAAATTTGTAAGCAAACAAAGCCTCTGTTTGGGGATTGCAATAAGTACAGTAAAGGTTAGTCACATTTTTTGGGAGGAAGCAGAGGCTCATAGTAATATTTACTTATATTTCTTTTAGAGGGTTAGTTTACAGTCAAACTAGCAAATGATGAGGGTGGACATAAGAAGAAACAGTTCAGAGGCAGATCATGAGGTACATGGATATGGCAATTGATCAAAATGCTGAAAAATGAAACAACAAATGATTGTTTCTGTTACATCCAACAATTAAACCTACTAAAACCTAAAACACCGAAAAACAACAGACCACAAAAGGACAACAGTGTTCCTTTAGCAATCTGTTAACCCTACTACTTACTTCAGGCATAATTTGCCTGAAATGTGGTAGTGTCACAGAAAGGGTTCTTCTATAGTAAGGTGAAGGATTAGGGTTAGGAGCAGAGTTAGAGTTAGCATGTATTAGTATGGGGGGACACTACTACCATTACACAAGACACAAGGATACTCACCACTTAAAATAACACAAACAAACACTATCTCTAACCCCTTACACACACACACACACACACACACACACACACACACACACACACACACACACACACACACACACACACACACACACACACACACTCTCCACACAACTCAAAACTCTACATCTATCTCCTTACCTAATCTTTACTCTAATCCTAACCTACTAATATTCACACACAAACTACCACTCCAAACCTTCACTCACCTTCAAAAATCCATCCTCCTGCTTTACACGTCACCACTGCTAAACCACACCTATATTAGATTTTACTTATACTTCAAGAAGTGGGTCAGTCCCACTAAGACAATGTTTTCTTTTCAGAGGGGGACGTGAGGTAGTATTCTTATTGATCTGGAGACATCTGGCCAAGGCATCAAGGACCTTTCCTACTCTTTTCGACACATGCTGTGGGATCTTTTAGATCCACTTGAGCTATACTAGCAAATCAGGCAAATTGGGCTTTGGTTTAATGTCTCATTTGAAGGATGGCACACTCAACAGTGCAACACCTCCCCTTTATGGTGCAAGGAAGTGTCAGTGTTAGAAAATTAATCTAGTTACCTGGTGTGGGAAAAGAATCCACAACCTTCTGATCTTCTAGCATGAAAGTACAGTGTGCTACCTTTTGAGATACTGAGACTCCTATGCACATTCAAAAAAGAAGATACATTTTCATTTTATACATTATATATATATATATATATATATATATATATATATATATATATATAAACACATACACACACACACACACACACACACACACACACACACACACACACACACACACACACACACACACACACACACACACACACACGTATATATTGTTGAATCTCATTTCACTGAATTTCATTTCATCCCGACCACATCGCTGAAAACACAAATTACTGAAAACTCATTTCACTGAATCTCATTTCACTGAAGTGAAGTAGTGGCACTGTGTAGAGTACTGTAAGGCAAGTAAATGATATATACCCTTTTCCCCACTGTAGTGAGATCCTGGAGTTAGTATATATAGTTGGGGTGATGTAGGGGAAACACCCCCCACACTGGGGGGTGTGGAGGGGCATGTTTGTTTTATATTGTATTTTACCAAAAACTTCAAAACAATACATTTTAAACAATAGACATGCATAGTTACAACACCAATGACTAACTCTCTTCAGAAGACAATATGTACTCAAAGTGGGGGGCTACGCCCATCACAACCCTACGCCCATCACAACCCCCCTGTGCCCCGCACACCCTCCCTAACTATATATACTAACTCCCTGATCACACTACAGTGGGGAAAAGGGTATATACCTTTTACTTGACTTACAGTACTTTACACAGGTTGGGAGGGTGGCCTAATGGTTAAGGTGTTTGCCTTACAAACACAAGGTGCAAGGTTTGAATCTCACATGGGATAATTGGCTAGGCTTAAAAAGTCTCACAAGGGCAGTTAGCTTAGTACTAATCTATAAACCTATATATACCAACTGCAGTTCAGTGAAATGAGATTCAGTGAAATGAGTTTTCAGTAATTTGAGATTTCAGTGAAGTGGTCGGGGTAAAATGAGATTCAATGAAACAACAAATGACAAAAATAGCATCAGTGGATTCAGGTACAAAAGCCGACTATCAGTTTATCCAATAATTTATTCAATAAAATACACAAAAGGTGTAGTCACATAAAAATCCAAAAGGTATAAACAGTATTCCAAGCGCTTTCATCTCTGGTGAATCAGAGATTTTTTCGAGGAAATTACAAAACTGTTACTGAGCTCAATTTAAACAAACAGATCCACCCCAATTAACATTGAACCAATAGAATAAAACCACATAATGAATATTCATAAACGTTCATGATTATTCAACAGTCACAGTACAATTCAACCACAGAACCCATGTCATGATAAAAAACACACTAAAATGTACAGCAAATAACACACCAATCCCCAAAAATCATGCCCTTGTCAAAACAGTATAAGTAAAAATGCTATTAATAAACATATACATATGTACATATAAAATGTAAAATTATATAAATACATGTAAAAAAGGTATATCAATTAATTTATCTATTTAATGCTTTTAACTTCAAGAAACAGGCTAAGGATAGAGCATCACTGATACCCGGCCAGTTTATCGCATTAGTTTTAATCTGCCATAGTGCCTCTTGTTTCTCTAGTTGTAGGGTCCAGGGGCCACCCCTTGGGTCTATGTCTAAAACATCAATTATCGTATATTTAAAATCATGCCCCTCATACTCCTTACAGTGTTTAGCGAGAGCATTCTTCTCCTTGCGTAACCTAATGTCCCTTAAATACTCATATATCCTACTCTTAATCTCCTTTCCATTTTCCCGATGTAGAAAGCGGGACAAACCCTACATAGGGCACAGTATACCACCCTTTCAGCTTGGCATGTGGTCTTCCTTCTCAGTTCTATAGTAACCCCATTGATAACGCAAGGAGAGCCCTCAAGAATGTGGGTGCAAGATGAACAAGCCCCACATTTCCTCATGTAACCAGTCACAGGTCCCCTCTTACAAGATTCAAGGACATTTTTAAGCGTCCTACCCTTCTGTATATAACATTCGGTCTCTCACCCACACACTGTCGAATGTCATTACAGGATGCAATAATTACCCAATTCTTATATAGGATAACCATAATTAATTTACTGGACCTACTACAGGTCATAACTACAGCTGATCTCGACTGTGTTACTCCTACGGCCCTTTCAGTTCCATTCTGGTCCACAATGACCAAATACAATGAAACAAAGTAGACCTATATATATATATATATATATATATATATATATATATATATATACACACACACACACACACACACACACACACACACACACACACACACACACACACAGACACACAGACACATATTTACCAGCAACAGCCAAAATGGCACACTGAGAAGATGCATGTCTATAACTGCATAAACGACCACAAGAACAAAAGAACAGCATCAAAACGCATAAAGTACTGAATTTATGTGATTACAAATCTATAAATTCAGTATTTATTTATTTTTTATTGTCATTTGATTACCTGGAAAGTCCAACTGGGTAGGAGCCCATTTTCAGCAGAACTCCAGGGAGAAAATCTCCAAATTATTACACAGCATTTTAAGAACAATAACTTTACAGACTTCAAATAAGACATAACATAAAAACATTGGTTAAGGACTGATACAAGATATATGACAAACATTTAGTATTTAGAAAGAATTTTGACAGTGTAGAGAAATTAAAGGTACGTTAGTCTAATACAAAGAGGAATTGCAATATGAAGTGAGGGAAAAACAGGCTTATGGTACATTTAAAGAGAAAGTCAAGAAAAAAATTAGACAACAGTAAGGAAGTAAGTAAAGAAGGGAGAGTAATGAGGTATAAGGAATGAAAAGGTACTGGTTCACATTCAGAATTATGCATTTTGGTGCTGTTGTTTTGTTCTTATGGTTTTATATATGTAAACATGGATGTACTGAATTTGGTCAACTCTGCCGTACGTCAACATCTGTTTAGCTGACAAAATTTGACTCACTAAAGAAATTATCAACATATGTGTGATATTGCACAATTCTTGGGGTAAGAAACTATGCCCTCTACCTTAAATTATGCAATTCTGGAGTTAGTATATATAATTAGCAGGTGGTGCTGGGTGGGAGTGAAGCCCCCTACATGGGTTACAGGGGGGGGGCATGCCCCCCTACAAAAACAATGTTTTAATCTGTTTTTTAGTTGTAATTTTTTTGCATGCCTTGAGATTGTCAGTTTGTCGATCAGCACATGAGTAGAAGTGTGCTGGCATTTGCAAAGTCAGCTTTGTGAATACTGAGATTTGGATGTTTCAGTCAACATTAGTATATGCATATATAGAAATTTACAAGAGATAGTCACATCAGACCAACCAAAACAGCTACATACCTTACCGCCTGACCAGTGTTCCATGCAAAATCACTGAGACAGTTACAGTGAAGTCTATCCAAAAATGACACAGGGACCCATGTCTGTTACATATGGACCAGTAAAGAGTTTAGCAGTAGCACAGGCAATGCTTCTTTTTTAATTCTGTCGCATTCTTTGAAGCATAACAGAAGCAGCATTTGGCTTAACAGAGCATCCTGCTTACCCTGCCCTTACTATAGCATTCAGTGGTAGCCCATATCAGAAGATTAGCTGAAGAGGGGCAAAGGGGGTAGCTGCTCAAGGCTCAAGATTTCAGCGGGTATGTAGACAGCTGCGGTTTGCTACCATTTTTTTCTTTCTGTTTTGACCATTAACTTTTGAGGGGATATGCTTTTTTCTCCTCCTTAACTATGAGTTGGGGGCACCAGATTGGGGTAGAGTACAGGGTGTTGGATAACCTTGCTATGATTCTCTCATGTAAGACACTGACATATTAATTGGCACAAATTCATATGTATTTTAACTGGTATAAAGCAATATCTTTCAGTTTTCCCAGTTAGAGATCACCACAGCGGAGCACTGGTCCGCAGATCGATTGGCAGTGGAGTTTTTACAGTGACTTGCCAGTGACCAACCTCCACAGAAGGCACATGCACGCACCTACCTGCGTATCTTTAAAGCTCACTCTACCGCAGGGAGGACATGCAGACTCCGCACAGAAGGTGCTCCAGCCGAGAATCGAACTGAAAACCTCTTCCTGTGGGGCGACAATACTAACTGCCGCATCACCGCAGCCTCATATGTATTTTAACGGGTATACTGATAAGTAATTCAGTGGATATATAACAATACACAACTTAGGAAGGGGTTACCAGTACGCAGATAATGAAAATGCCCCTATATTGAGGCCACATCGTTTTGGACTCCTCTTCTCAGATATAAAATTGGCCGCAAATAACCAAATGTGCTGCTCACTGCAAACTGGGTAATAATTACTTCAATAAAATGATGGTGAATCTTTCCAAAATGGTCTAAAAAAACACATACCTGGAACGCCAGTAGTAACTAACCTCACTTTTACTGCCAGTAAATGTCATATTAATGACATCTGGCAAAGGACATAAATCATGATTAGAAAATAAATGGTTGGATCATGTAATGTGACACCATCACTGAAAGAGCTATGGACAACAGTAGAGCACAATTTAATCTTAGACCAGCATGCATCAACCACAGTAAAAAAAAAATTCTGCAGCCCATTTAATTCTAAAGGGCATGTCTAGTTCCTTCAGGAAGATCACTGTAGCTTTTTATATCTCACAGAGTTCTGAAACTACCTAAGGTTTCTGTTAGAATCATAAAACGTAATTCATTAATTTCCTTCAATAATAATCTAGATATACATGTATGTATAGGAAAAATAAATTATCAGTTTAGCTTAACAACAAGCTGTGAGTAAATTGTAAGCTCAGCAAATGATCCTCTGAACCTATGTATAAATGCATTTACCTTTGTCCAAGTCAGTTGCCAGAGATAGCATACAAATATATATGGTCATATGATTAAAACAGCCATGTTGTTTTTAAAACTCTTGGTTGCTGTAGACTGGAAAAATGACTTCACATAAAAACAAGGTGTTAGGAAAAAAACAATATTCTGCACTTATGCAAGGCTATACTTTAGAAAACTGAAAAAAATGTAAAATATCTCACATGGATTAAAAGATGCATTACATTTACAAGCATGTCTCTCAAGTATTAATGTATTGTACTGACATGAACCACATATTGGGGGGGGGGGGGGGGTCAGACAGATTACTTGGTTCTACAATATTTCTAAAACATTTCCAAAAAAAAAGATAAAATACTGTGGTAGGACACTCCCAGCAGGGGAGTGTTGTTTTCCTTATCTTACAAATGCAGGAATAAGTGACAGTGGAATGGATATCAAAATACAATATGTTACTGGGCAAGCCTCAGAACGTATGTTAAGGCTGCAATGCAAAAGGCAGAACCGTGACCAATATTGTATGAGTCTGTAACTCTTCATTATCAGACATTTTTCTGACTCTGCACTCAGTAGTAGTTACTCCAGTGGTGTGAAAGAACTTTGTAATAAAGTACAGTAACACTTGTAGTGAAGCCACATCCAGAAAGGTTTTCATAATTATGGAGCATCTTTGCTAACAACAGCTGCTAAACCTAACCTTTGAACATATTTTATTACCACATTGAGACATTCTTTAAAAGTATAAAAGCATCTACCACCCTGCCTTCTCCACACTTTTTTTCAAGCTATAAAAAATCCCGCTTCGGTCAATGTAGCCTGCACGATGTACAAAGTTTTATGGTCCCCACCCCACCCCAGTTAAACAGGTCAGAGACTACTAAAGAAATCGACAGCAGTAAAAAGGAGAGGTCAGAGCTATGAAAGGATGGTTGACCTTAGCTAATGAATCAACAGTGGCTTGACAGATTCCAAAGCCCTCATTCTGTGCAACAACCAACCTCTCCCAAGAAAAAAAAAAATAAGAGACATGAATTAACAGATTTCCCTGAAAAAGCCATGTAAAGTAAACAGGGGCTAACTGTCAACACTGCTTCCAAGGTCTGGCTCCACTATAATATGGTTCAAAAAGAGAAGCCATTTTGTTATGAAACTCAGTTAATGTAACATAGACTAAAATAAATTATATGCTAAGGTTTCTACAAAAATCAAAATTTCAACATCAAACTTAGCACACCACTGTGTCTAATTTTACATTTATTTTGCTTGAATATAAAACAATGTCCAAATACTCCATGGACATCACAATATAATATATCACAAGCAAGGAATAACAATAAATTTACTGTATAAAAATTAGATGAGAAAAGTCTAGAAGTCCTGCAAGAATCTGTGAAAGATGTCCAGTTTGTTAGTGCCTTGGTTGACCTTACAATGATGCCACTCATTTTTAGTACTTTCAGTATTCTGCCAAAGTATCTCTATTAGTTTCTTTAACTCCATGAAAAAGTCTGACATCTGTTTGTGTGAGACAAGCTGGGGGGGGGGGGGGGGGGGCTATATGCATCAGTACCATCTATAACAGTTTCTTTACAGAGCACCTCCCATGAAGAAAGATGTCACTGTCACTTGTTACTAGCAATCCGGGGGGGCTGTCATACAGTGCTAAATGCCCCCTAGTAACTGCTGATATCATTGATAACACAGCTTCTCAAATGCAATGCTTCTAACTTTCAGCTGATCACATTAACACTTACTAACAAGGTGTAATCAGCTCTTTATGCAACACATTTTCTGCAACTTCCTAGCAGACAGACAGACACAAAGGCACGCACGCATTCATACTCTCTCTAATACAACTTGCCCTGAAATTAAAACAGACTGGTGAAAGGTTTAAAAGAATTCAAACACCCATCTTTTAGACAAAATAATTAATTCACTGACTGTCTTTTAAACACGTACTTTTCAAGCATATTTATTAATTCTCTCTGATTACCCTTAATCCAATTTGGGATAATAGTGGGGAACCACAATCTGACCTACTAATAAGTAAAAATCCTAGCTAGAATGCACTCTATCACAGGACAAAATGCTTATTCATGTCTCTTTCAGAAATGTGCCCGACAAAGCACACAACCACCTAAATAAGCAACACACTATCACAAAAAAGGCATAATTAAACAGCAGAGAAAGCACTACCATGCATGAATGAGACATACATACACATAAAGTAGCTTAGGTAGAAGGAAAAAGGCATTAAACTACCAGTTAAGTAGGATTTGCAGTATAACCAAAAAAAACAGGGAAAAGGACAGAATTAGATAAGCAAAATACTGCCTTACAGCTCTAGGATTTGGGAATTCATAACCCATACCATTCTCAAAAGGCAACATTGGGTCTCCTAAGTCTCCCAACCCAGTGACAGTCAGAAGGGATCTTAACCATACCTTTCAACTTTGTTCAAGAATTCAGGACAAAACCAAAATAATAAAAGTATAATGGTAAATAAAATGGTAAAGGTCTAAAATCCGGGGCAATTTTTAAATATTATTCTAATTCACAAAAAAAATTACATTGACATGAACTTTCTGAACAACTATGGAATTGTAATGTATGGCATTCTTGAGTGAGTATAATCTTCATGATTTACCAGAAAATCAAAAATGTTATGAAGGAGTGGGCAAAATATGAGGCAAAATCAGGAATGTTCTGCAAAATCATGGACACGAACAACCTTAACAACTTTTTCTAAGAATGCAGTCTACTAAAACGACAACCCTGCACTAACAGACTCACTCAACTTAAGTTGCTAGCACACAAACAAAAATGGCTGACTGGAAAAGCTGGTAACATTACCTGTAAAATACACTATACTATACTAGTAAGCCTGAGGAATATATGAATCATTTATCAAAACTTAATCTGGTCTAAAAAAAAAATAAAATAAAATTTGGTCTAAAATAGGGTGTGCCAATCAGATTACTGGATTTAACTTTAAAAAAACTCCTTTTTATATCTGGAATTTCCATTCATTCAAATAATGTTACCTTCTTACAGCATGTAAGATAATGGGTACATATTACATCATCGAAATCTTCTTTGATCGATATCTTACTGATCGACTGCTCTCCATCAAAACTAACTTCAGCGAACACCAAAATCCCATGTGCAAAATGCAAACACAGGTTTCAGGATGGATGGATCTAACAGAAGTCTATCTGAAATAACCAGCCCATCATGATGAATCATAAAAACAAAAGATTTCTCTTGTTTGGAAGTTGATAAAACATGCTTTTGGATTTTTTGAGCTTTAAAAAGTAGTTTTCATTGAAGTGCAAACACTTGAGATGGAAAAAAGGTCTTGCATTTGCACCAGCTTCTAATGGTTAAACTCTTAAACCCATTTCCAAGCCTTTACTTAGAAACTCAACCTCCTAATGTTTCATAAAGGTGAGTCTTCTGGTTGGACATTTATGTCCCCACATTTAGGACAAACAGTATAACCTGTTGCTTTAGTATTTCAGAGTGTGAACAACAAATTAGAAATAGTTTTAAAGGTCCCCAAAAGGCTAATTGTACAACTTCACTACATACCAAGTTCAAATATAGCAGGAATTCTGGGGTTTGTATAACAAAATTCAGCAACAGGGGACACTGGTGATTAGGGACACTGAAATTTACAACAGAAAAATGTTTAAGTGACAAAAATTTTCAACTCAAGTGATTAAATGTATTTTTAACAAAGCTTATATTAAAACTGATTTTATTGTAAACGATCTGCTATACCAAAGACATGGTCAACAGCAGTTTAACCAACTTCTTTACTGTTACAACTACCAAAACTGGAACCATTTTTGGTATATGTGAAAGTAATTCAACACTTAAGATATACTGCTTCTTTGAATTTGTGTGTGTAGGGGAGGCTAAGACCAAGTAATTTTTGATGCATTTTATTACTGCTAAAACTCTTCCTCCTTTTTGCCCGACTCAGTGGATTTCATTTTAAAGACCAAAGAGATAATACTAACAATGGCTTACTAGTTACTTTAGATATTATTTCTCTGTACATTGTTATCCCACATATTTTAGTCTTGGAATAGTTTAAATAAATGATAGTGGAATTACCAAAACTTGATGAAACCATAGTGTATTGTGTTTGTGTTTGGGGATACTGCTAAAAAAGAATTACTTCACATTTTTGATTATGTATTTCATCAAGTAAGTAGTGACTCCCAGTTCTGCAAATCTAGTTCTAGGGTATACATCAGCAGTTTATATGTGTTATTAATAGAAACATAAAAACTTATTTTTGTTTTACTGACAATGCGTTTTTCTTCTAATCTGAGGATTTCATAGAGCCTGAAAGGTTTATCCAATTTCTCAATCTAATCACATAATTTCTTTCTCTGTCTTACACCCATAATCACACATCAGTGAAATATTTAGAGTTAAGTAGTTTATAAAAACACAAGAGACCCATAAACTTAACACCACACCAGACTGAGCAGCTTTGTTGCGTTAGGGGGTCAGTATAATAGTTAAGGTGTTTACCACACAAACGGAAGGTTTAGGATTTGATGCTCACCTTTGAAAGGGAGACTGGCTACGCTTAACATGGCTCACAAGGCTGCTAGCCTACTACTTTTAACTATGAACCATGATTTTTTAACATAGCTACTGCAGCTAACATTTACTTACAATATTCTAGTATGTACATCTGATATGTAAAAAAAGATTATTATTAAGAGGCAACATCTGAGGTGGGATTTAAAACAGAGGCTAATCCACAAAGTCTGTCCTAAGGGACAAACTGACTAGCTCTTAAGGAAAAGTTCAAAAAAGTACAGTTTTGTACCTACCATAAATGTAGATGTTCGAGGATCCACATTGCTGCAGTCCTAACTATTGGGTAGTCCGCTGTCCAGTCGGCCCGAATACCAAAGTATATGGCTGACGTCGGTCAGGGCGCATTAGACTGACGTCAGTACGTCAGGGTACTAATGCGCATGACCGACGTCATATCCTCAGTCTTTTCTTGCCCCAGATGTCAGAAGACCCTGAAAAGATAAGGCCCAAAACCAAACACTGCCAACATACCTGCACCAAAATATATATATATATACAATATATACAAAATTAGCAGATCATAACCTCACCTAAACAACCACCCCTAAACACAGAGGGGAAGGAGGGAGGGTAAATTGGACTGCAGCAATGTGGATCCTCGAACATCTACATTTATGGTAGGTACAAAACTGTACTATGTTCTTCATTCCACATTGCTGCAGTCCTAACTATTGGGTAGAATCCCAAAGCAGAGGTAAGGGAGGCTGGCAAATCATAAGGAAGCAGGAACTGACAACATGCCTTGCAAAATAGCTGTGGCAAAACCAGCCCTAGACTTAGAGTAGAGAGGAAGGTGATAATGCTTAGAGAAAGTATGCACTGAACTCCAAGTAGCTGCCTCCAAAATATCCTTAGTTGCCACCCCCCTTAGAAATGCTGTTGAAGTGGCAGTAGCCCTAGTGGAATGAGGCCTAATTCCAGCTGGAATTTCCTTGCCATGATGGGAATAACAAAATGTAATGCAACACCCAATCCATCTAGAAATAGTTTGTTTAGACACAGGCTTGCCCTGAGAACTCAAAGCAAAAGAAATAAACAACTGCTGAGACTGCCTAAAATCTTTAGTCCTGCTCAAATAATAACGCAATTGCCTGTGTACATCTAAAGTGTGCAAAATCTTTTCCCCTTTATTTTGGGGATCTGCATAAAAAGTAGGCAAATGAATAGTTTGGTTTAAAGCCACACTAGAAACCACCTTAGGCATAAAGGAAGGATTAGTGCGTAAAGATACCCTATCCTTATGAAAAATCAAAAGGCTCCACTGCCATAAGGGCCTGCAACTCAGAAACCCTTCTTGCAGAAGTAATGGCCAACAAAAAAGCAGTCTTCCATGACAAGTATTTCAAGTCAGCAGTAGCAGAGGCTCAAAAGGTTGTAGAGTAAGTTTCTCCAACACAAAATTGAGGTCCCAAGCAGGAGTAGGAGCTCTACGTGGGGGTCTTATATTCTTTGCCCCTCTAAGAAATTGCTTGAACAAAGGATGTGAAAACAATGGTGGGTCACAATCATAGTGAGCTGAAATTGCTGCAGCATGAATCTTAATGGAAGAGAAAGACAAACCTTTGTCCAATAACTCAGTAAGATATTGAAGAGCCACACTCAGATTTGGCTCGAAATCTCCAAATTGTTTGCTGCACTCCAAAATAAAAATCTCTTCCATTTTTCTGCGTACACTTTCCTTGTACTAGGTCTCCTGGCTTCCATAATCACATTTAAAACTTGTTGAGGAAGTTGAGACCTGCTGTCTTTCAAAACAGAATATGCCAGGCTGTTAGATGAAGAGAGTGAAGCTTGACATTGAGCAGGTGACCGTCTCTCTGAGACAACAGGTGTGGAATCAAGGGTAAAGGCCATGGAGGCTTCTTTACCAGACTCCTCAGTAATGGGTACCAGTGCTGCCGAGGCCAATCTGGAGCTATTAAAATCATCCTTGGCTTGTCTTGTCTGACCTTTAGAAGCACCTTTGGAAGAAGAGGCAGAGGTGGAAAGCATACACATGAAGATTTTTCCAACTGAAAGAAAGAGCATCCACTTTCCAAGCTGTGTGATGAAACCTCTTTGTGCAAAACTTTGGCAGCTGGTGGTTTAGTGGAGAAGCGAACAGATCTATGTCTGGAGTTCCCCAGGACACTGTCAACTTTTGAAATACATGAAGATCCAGTTTCCACTCGTGGGGATCCATGATTTGTCTGCTTAACACATCTGCTAAGGAGTTCTGTGCTCCGGCAGAAACCTTGCCTGAAGAGTTAGTTGCAAGCTGAGCGCAGTCTCCCATAAAATCATTGCTTGCCTGCACAATGGGTAAGAATGTGTTCCCCCTTGTTTGTTGATGTACCACATGACAGTTGTGTTGTCTGTTAGAATCAACACCTGCCCTGGAATAAGTAACTCCTTGAAAGCCATTAATGCAAATTGGACTGCTAACATCTCCTTCATGTTGATATGTAGATGCTGTAGTCTGGCAGGCCACTTGTCTTGTATCCACTTTCCATTTAGATGAGCTCCCCAAGCAATGTCTGAGGCATCTGTCGTTAGAATCTGACTCGCCTCTGGCCGGGTCACAGAGAGTCCCTTGTTTAGGTGACATTCCTGAGCCCACCACAAAAATTCCTTTTGAATGCAAGGTATTATTTGAATGACAGTGTCCAAATCCTGGCAGTGCTGTGTCCATACATTTTTGAGATACCATTGTAGCTTCCTCATATGCAGTTTGGCATTGGGAAGCACCAGAATACAAGATGCCATGAACCCTAAGGCTTGAAGGACTGTCCTTGCAGTCAGCCCGGACTGAAGAGATAGTTGATGGAAGTAACTGGAAAGATTCTTTTGTTTGTCCGGGGTTAAAAAGGCCATCTGAGCTGCTGTATTCAGTCTCACACCCAGAAAGCACATGTCTTGAGAGGGTACTAGACTGGACTTTATTTCGTTCACAGAATACCCTAGGCATCTTAGCACTGCTATGACATATTCCAAATGCTGTAGAAGGTCTTCCTTTTCTTGAGCCAGAATCAGGCAATCGTCCAAGTAAGGATAGATTTGAATTCCTTTTAGCCTGAAGTAAGCTATCACTGGAGCCAGAAACTTTGTGAATACTCTGGGCGCAGTAGATAAGCCAAAGGGCAATGCAGAGAACTGATAATGAGAATTTCCAGCTCGAAAACGCAGATACTTTCTGCAACTTAGTCTTATAGGCACATGAAGGTAAGCCGCCTTGAGATCTAAAGTTACCATCCAGTGATCTTTGCCCAGCAGAGGTAAAAGCTGTTGTAACGTCAACATCTTGAACTTGGGAATGTCCAGATAAGTGTTGAGGATAGATAAATCCAAAATTGGTCTCCACGTGTTCCCCTTTTTTGGTACTAAGAACAGGCGAGAATAAAATCCTAGGCCCCTTTCTGGCACAGGAACCGGCTGAATGGCCCCTATTTGGAGTAACAGAGAAATTTGCTTGTGAGCCTCTTGTCTTTGTAGAGGAGGAATGTCTGGCATGCCTTTGAAAGGAGGCAAGGTATGGAAATAAAACCTGTAACCGTGGTGAATAATATCCAGAACCCATCTGTCTTGGGTAATTAAATCCCAATTTTCTTTGAAAAGAGACAGCCTTCCTCCCAACGGTGCTGCCAGGCGAGAATGAACTGGCAGCTGAAAAGGCAGGTCATTGGGTCTGCTTACGAAAGGACTGACCCCTGCCCTCCCCAGAAGTCTGAGCAGGGGAACTTCCTGTCCTAGGCCTAAAAGAACCCTGAGCTCTGCCCCTACCACGTCTAGACCTACCCCTAGACTGGGAATCATAAGCAGGAAAAGTCCAACCCTTAGCAGGCCAATTTCTACTAAACTTCGGAGGCTGCACCTGTAAAAAATCTTTAACAGTTTGCATAGATTTAGCCTTGTCTTCCATTTTCTTCAAAACTGCTTCCACAGGCGAACCAAACAACACATCAGACTGCAAAGGAGCATCCAAAATCCTTGTCTTAACATGCTCAGCTAAGTTCTGATCTCTCAACCAGGCGTGCCTACGAAGAACAGAACCAGTGGCAGCCACCCTGGAGGAGGCCTGCACAGCATCAAAACCACATTGCAAGGAATGTTTACCCACCTGTTAGACACATGAACTAAATCCTGCAACTCTTTACAGTCAATACCTTCCGCCAGAGCATCCACCTTAGATTTCAACTGTGAAAGAAGATAATTCTGATATTTTAACATGTGAAACTGACAATTCAACGCCCTCATGGCTAAAGTGGAAGAAGTATACACTTTCTTTCCCCATCTATCCAAAGCCCTTGCCTCTTTATCAGGAGGGACAGGATTTTTAACAACTGAGGCCTTTACACCTTTAGGCCCCTGAGAGACAGTTTCCGGGTCTGCCCTAGGACGCTTCAGGCACCCTATAATACCTATCCGGTTTAACTGGGGCAGGAGGCAAAGAATCAGGATTCAGGGAAGCCTCTGCAAAAACATCTTCCACCACATTCAAAACAGGAGGTATAGCTAAAGGCCTATGCTGGGGTAAAAACAAGAACTCCCTAAGCCTTTTCCTGGAATCAGAGAAATCTTGGCCTTCCCATTTAAAATGCTCCCTCATGGAATGCAAAGTCTCTGAAAATGAAAAATCCTCAGGAGGAGAAGTCAAGGAGTAGAATCATCCACATCAGAATCAGAATAAGTAGGGAACTCCTGCAAGTCTTCAGCCGAAGACTCAGAAGCCTCCGAGCATTGCTCAAAACTCTCAAGCTCAGGCTCCACCCTAGGCCTCTTATCAGGAGGGGGCATAGAACCCCTTATCATAGTAATCAAATCTTCTGCCATTTTAAGCATATGTTTCTTAGGCAAAGACCCTGAAGCACTAGGAGAAACCCCTACTGAAGCAAAACTTGGCCTGCCCCTTAAAGAAGCCTTGGAAACAGAAGGGGAGGCCCTAACCACCTTAGGAAGTGAGGGAAGAACAGCCACCTGAGAAGCCCCCTCAGCCTGGCCTACTTCCTGAGAGGAAACATCTTGTAACAGTAAAGTCTCTCCCTGAGACTCCAAAGAAACACCTGGCAAAACCTCCGGCTCCACTGAGCCCTCTAAAGAACCGACGTCTGGGACTGTCGGTTCTTCCCCTAGGCTTTGCTGTTTTGTCCTTGCGTTTTTTAGCGAAGCTGGCGCCGGAGCATCCGACGGCATTTTATAGTTACAACGCTTCCCAAACACTAACCTGGCACAGTCTAACCTTCTCTTAATAGTGCGTTTGTTAAATCTAGCACAAGAACGGCATCCAACAACGTCGTGCTCAGGCCCTAAACAAGGTATACACAAAGTATGGTAATCCCTATGAGGTATCTGTTTCCCACAAGAAATACAGTTATTCACTTTTTCTGACATCCGGTTAAATACTGAGGCAAGAAAAACCAAAATATTCCCCAACGGGGTACTTAGCCAACTTTGATTCGGTCTGAAACTCTGACTTCAGAAATTTTCAGAACGCCAACCTGCACTCGCAAAATTGCTTCTGCATCGGACCATGCGGCAAAAAAGACTGAGGATATGACGTCGGTCATGCGCATTAGTACCCTGACGTACTGACGTCAGTCTAATGCGCCCTGACCGACGTCAGCCATATACTTTGGTATTCGGGCCGACTGGACAGCGGACTACCCAATAGTTAGGACTGCAGCAATGTGGAATGAAGAACATCATAGAGACACATTGTTTGCTCCACATCAGAGAAAGCGTAAGGAAGTTTTTAGTGCAGCAATAACCCTCACAGGTGGTTCACTATGACTACTATCCACAGCCCTGGCTCTTGAAGCACTTTGCTCCAATTCAGAGGTCATTTACGTAAGATTTATTCAGCCCACAGGGTGATAATGACCCTGAAATCTGAAGCCATTAAAGAAGCTATTAAACATTAGGGGACTAAAGGGAGTATCCAAACACCTTTTAGCGAAGAGAAGGTGGTAGGTCAAGCTTCTTTTTTTTTGTCAAAATGGGAACTTTAAATTAAATAAAAAATATTAAATCTACAGCTGAATATCACAGTAGTTAATAACATGACATCACACAGTCCTTTGTTCCTATGCCTGTGGCTTCTGCAGCCCCTGTAATTTCAGCAATATAAATGGGTTATTCAATTGCACATCAACCAGTGTGGTTTGCCTCGCTTAGCATTGTTTATCATTTTACATAAGACAAGTAGGGGGATGGCATAATGGTTAAGGTGTTTGCCTTGTAAACACCAGGTACAGGGTTTGATTTTCTCATAGGGTAATTGGCTGGAATTAAAATGGCCCACAAGGGCAGTTAGTCTAGTGCAAGTCTATTAACTATGAACAAGTCATGTTTGGCCATTAGTATGAAATCAAAAATAAAAATGAAACTGGTATGCCAACATTTCAAGAAGTGTGTATTCTATTGGCTAGAAAAGGTGGAACTGGATAGAACAGCAATGATTACTAAACTAGGCAGCTGAAGAAAACATGCACTTGCAAACGTGTAAGAAGTGCAGTATTAGGCTTATAATCTGATAAGGAGCATTACAATAACAACAAAAAGTGTAGGAACTACACACAACTTCAGGTATATAAACACTAACTTTTTTCTTTTGAGAAACATCATGTGAACAGAAGTTAGAAAGTGAGGGGATCAGTGATCGTCAGGTGACTGACATGACAGGAAGTGAATGATGCCACATGTGTGACAGCATCTGGTAGAGATGTTAGGAAACAGATGGGATTTCAATGTATGCCAGAAGGCTGTTTTGGTTTTAAAGGAACATACCGAAAAAGATGTTGTTCCAGATCTTAGGACTTAGAATACTAACTGCTTTGCATGTACCATGCAGTCTATGTAAGGAAATACTTAAGGATTTAGAAACGGAGGAAAAGAATACCAATGAGCAGACCAATGCTGCTTTACAGACTGCAGCGGCAGGGGGCTGGGCTGCTTTACAGACTGCAGTGGCAGGGGGCTGGGCTGCTTTAGAGACTGCAGTGGCAGGGGGCTGGGACAGTAGTTTTTGTACAGAAGGATGTATGGGGAAACAGGTTCAACTGTAACTCCTCAAAGTCTACATAACCTGATTTACAAATTCCCAGACCAACACAGCTCGAAACCTAAAGCTTAAGTACACATATGATTATAACACATGCACTTGATACTGTGACTTCTACAAGCAAATGAAATAAAACAAACTTTTTTTTTTTGTAGCCTCCACCCCTCAATATTCTATTACATCATTTCAACTGTTTTTTTCAATGTAAAATGATAAATACAAAGAATGCTAAGCAAGGTAAACTAAAAAGGGAGATATACAGTTGAATAATCCATTTGGACAAACTGGGGAGAACTTTGCCTCCATACTCCCCCCACCTTATTAGTCTCACTCCGAGGATGCTATACCTCAGGGTAAGAACGATCAGCAGCAGACAGTGTAAAGCTGTTTCATTCTTTCTCTGGGAGACAGATGCCCCCCCAAAAAACATTAATTGCCTTGTACCAATAAGTTATTCCAATATGGTGTGAGCAACAACACAAGAGCACTTAGCATCTTGAGCAACTGCAATGCACTCAGTCTCATACTGGGCAATAAACATGCTATATTAGCTGCATGCCACAACTACTAATTTTGTTTTTGTGACAGGATTTACATGATGGTGTGTTTGAATACACGTGAACTGTGTTGGACTGCTGGAATATTTCAAATGGTGATGTGTGGTGTAATGTTCTAAGGGTCAGAAACAACAGGGATGGGGAGCTGAAATTTAAAGGAATAGGCCAGGGTAATTACATTAACAACAAATGGATTAACTGAAGAAAGAGGGAAATGGATGAGCCATGGAGAATAACAAATGTGAAAAAGGATGTGTGTTGTTAAATCCCTGTAAAAAGGGGTGGCAAAGGGAAGGACAGGTAAAGAGATGCATGACAATTAATGGTCAAATGCAAGACTTTTGCAAAAGTAGAGAACGACAAACTCATGTGACCTTAACACACAAGCCTGTCACATCAGGTTGTTAGTAGTTAATATAAGCTCATACTATGGAGATGGACAAAGCAGAAGTGAAAGCCATGAAGACACTAGAACACCTTTACTGAAAAAGTAGAATACATGTTAGGCATACAACTGCAAGGTATCCATTGCAACATTAAACCTCCCACTGCAACATTAGACATTTGAAGGCTTCTCAATCAACAGGTACAAGTATATGCCTCTAAAATTACTGGCACTGCTTGCTTACATTCAGTAACAAGCATCTCCCACGCCTATCCACTTGCTTCTCAATGAGGGATCTAGCTAGTAATCGCTACCAAAGACAAACGCAACACTAATAATACAGGAGAAAACGGGGATCTAATGGTGTACTATGAAACAAAACCCAGAAGAAAGAATAACTATCCCAAGAACAGCAGAGGAAGGGACAACATATCTAACAAACTGAATAACTTAGATCATTAGTGCTGAGAAATGTGTTATATTATTATCCTATTTTCTGAGTAGGCCCAATGACGTGTAAGTAGGGCATTCACCCCTACACCAGTCATGTTGGTTTGATTAGTGACCCACATTTCAATCACACCAGTCCAAGAGTAAAGGATGAAGACAACTTTTTTAACACATTTATAAACTTCTTATATTATAGAACATAACATAGGTGCACATACAAAAATAGAAAAAAAAAACACTGCAAACATTTTTTATTTGCATGCATTATACATATCTACTTTCTTTTTAGCAATCATCTGTACCAGCATTACATAAATTGCTCGATTCCTGCCTTCCCTTAAACCTACTTCTCCTGAACATTATTTTTTTATGTATTGCTCCCACAAATTACATTTATAGCTGTGTAATTTGCTCCTTCTCTTTTCTAAATATCCCTCCTCCAGTTTTTTACCACCTTTACAATATTCAGTACTTCAATTATACTTAGTTTAATTTTTGATTTCTAGTTTATATTTGCTTTTTTTTTTGGCCACCAGTACCATTAAACCTAGTAAGGTCTTATTACGTCTGGGCAATTTAGATCCTATAACCTAGCACAATAGAATAATTTCTTATGTAAAACCATTTACCCCCCGGCAATTTAGATCCTATAACCTAGCACAATAGAATAATTTCTTATGTAAAACCATTTACCCCCCCCCCCCCAAGATTTCTGACAAACTACTTTGTAGCAGCAACCAAACATGTTTGAATATAAACATCTTCCTCACAGTTCAACTTTTTGGTTACTAGTACTTTTTTCATTTGTTGGTTGAAGTTGTTTTTGTTAAAAGTACTATACAGTATTTTTTTTACATCTGCCAACTCATTACATTCCCAAAAATAGTTTCCAATTACTTTTCTCTTTCCTATCATACTTCTAGCATTTGCTGTCTACCCGAAAAATTATTTTAACAGTACTTTGCTCTTGACAAAAAAAGTATTCTTTTTACAAACACTGTCAGATAAAACGTAGCAAACAACTGCCACAGACACAAGTGCTGAACTGAATACTCTTGATTAAAAAGCACACTATTTTCAAAAACTCTGTCAGTGCTAACAACAAAAAAAGAAGTTAAGTACTCACCATAACGTTTCATCTGAGTAGTTGTACTTCATTTGTCTTCAATCTGTGGGATACAGATCCGTATCTTATCCGAACCGGCAAATATTACTAGCATCAGCTCCGAGCTCCAGACTCCTCCCCTTACCCATAATACACCTCCACTGCCTTCAATCCCCAGATCGAGTTTGCTGAACTTATACATAGAACCCGACCTGATAACATACTTGTGACCTATACTGCAGCCCGTAGGCTGATCATGCGCCAAGGTCCGGGGGAAGGAGGGAGGGACAGTTGAAGACAAATAAAGTACAACTACTCAGATGGAATGTTATGGTGAGTACATAACTTCTTTATCTGAAGTAGTTTACTTCATTTGGTCTTCAATCTGTGGGACAGAGTCCCCAGTTACTAAACTCCTGGGAGGCCCTCATGGAAGGATATTCCGGAGCACTGCGGAGCCAAAAGATGCTCTCCTTCTGGAAGTCAAATCCAATCTGTAATGAGAAATAAATATATGAGATGAGGACCAAGTAGCTGCAGAGCAAATGTCATCCAACGACACTCTAGACCAGAAAGCCGCATGGATCTAGTGGAATGAGCTTTTACCTGACCTGGAGGAGACACGCCTTTGTCCTTATAGACCTGCAGGATGCATGACGAAATCCATCTAGCTATAGTGACCTTGGAAACAGGTTTCCCCAAAAAGTGTCTATAGAAGGAAACAAACAATTGATCAGATTTATGAAAAAATTTTGTTCTGTGTAAATAGAGTCGTAACTGTCTATGAACATCCAACATGTGTAGCTTGTATTCCATCTTGTTTGCAAAATTGGGAAAGAACACAGGCAAATTTATAGTCTGATTGATATTGACTGGAGATGCCACCTTAGGAAGAAAGAATGGATTGGTTCTAATCTTTATGAAAAATCATGTACGGAAGTTTGATAGACAAGGCCTGTAATTCTGAAACCTTTCTAGCAGAGGTAATAGCTACCAGAAAAGCTGTTTTCCACGATAGAAATTTTAGATCGCAGTTGCGGCAGGCTCGAAAGACGGAGCGACCAGAGCTTGGAGAACCATAATAAGGTCCCACGGGGGAACAGGATCTTTGACTGGGGGGGGGGGTGGCAAAAAGGTGCCTTTGATAAAGGCTTTACACAGTCTGGAAGATGCTAAGGATGCAGAATTCTCTCCCACATGGAAATGGCAGCAAACTGAACTTTGACAGTAGAAAAACTAGCTCCGTGCTGGAAAGTATCAGCTAGAAAATCAAGAATAGTGGAGATACGAGCCGTGAAAGGGTCTAAACTCCTCTGAGAGGCTCAGAAAGAAAAACGTTTCCACTTGCTGCAATAAACCTTTCTGGTTGAAGACTTATGAGCAGCTATCAAAATGGATCTAACTAAGGAGGATAGTCCGGGAGTCCTAGCAATTACGGGAACTGAAGCAGCCAAGTCGTGAGCTTCAGGCTCTCCAGACTCGGATGAGGCACCCCCAAGGGGTGTGAAATCAAATCCAGAATGGGATCTAGGATCCAAGGTGAAGCCAGAAGGTGAGACCAAAGGAAGGGAAACCATACCTAGTGAGGCCAGAATGGGGCAATGAGGATCACCTTGCTCCCCAGTCGACAAGCTTTCTGCAGAAACCTTGGAATGAGGTACTGGCGGTTAAGCATACAGAAGACCGGGAGGCCAAGCATGAACTAGAGCATCTCTGGGGGACTCCCTCGGCAGGGGGTTCAGAGTGAAAAAATTGCTGCACTTCGCATTGGAAGGAGATGCGAAGAGATTGCGGCAAGGTTGACTCCACTCACTGAAGATCTGTTCCGCTACTGACAGATTCAGAGACCACTCGTAAGGCATCAGAATGGTCTGACTTAGCTTGTCCGCTAAAACGTTGGACCGACCTGGAATGTGCATTGCGATGAGAAAGCGACCGGTGGAGATCGCCCATTCCCACACTGTCATGGCCTCACGACAAAGGGGGTAAGATCTGGTCAATCCCTGTTTGTTGATATACCAGACTACTGACATGTTGTCTGACTGAATGGCAATCGTCCCCAGAGGAAGAAAGGCATTAAGGGCCTGCAATGCTAGGAGGACCACCCTCAACTCTAGGATACTGATATGCTAGCTTGTCTCTATGGGGGACCACAGGCCTTGGACTGTCCTGCCCGAACAATGCCTCCACACCCGAGCTGAGAGGCATCTGTGGTCACTGTGGTTTGGACTGGGGCTGGAACAAAGGGTCGTCCCTCCAAAATGTACGGAGAGCTCATCCACCATATGAGGGATGACTGACACACTCGACTTAGGTGGATAGGATGAGTTAATGGTAGTTCCAACATGGACCACTGAACTGCTAGAGTCCACTGAAGAATCCACATGTATAGCCGAGCACACGGGAGAAAAGTTATGGTCGCCGCCATCGAGCCTAGGGCCCTCAACACTGACTCCGCTGTCGGGAGGTGAGAATGGTAGATCAGGGAGACATGC
The DNA here is from genome assembly GCF_019279795.1 of Protopterus annectens. NCBI lineage: Eukaryota > Metazoa > Chordata > Ceratodontiformes > Protopteridae > Protopterus > Protopterus annectens. Next base: position 610,850,730 of record NC_056739.1, read on the forward strand.
ATCCTGAGGTTTTGAACTCTCTCTGAAGTCAGGAATACTTTGCATTAATACTTTACCTTTACAGGATCTAAGAGAGATTTGGACGTGTTGATTGTGACACCCAAACTCAGGGCAAGTGTCAGAAAGTAATCCTTGGTTTTGGAAAGTAGATGCCTGGTGGGAGCAGTGAGGAGCCAATTGTCCAGGTACAGATAGACCTGAATCCCCTTAAGCCTCAGGTGAGCCGCTACAACCGCCATCACTTTGGTAAGCACCCTGGGGGCTGTGGTGAGACCAAAGGGCAGAGCTCGAAACTGAAAATGATTGGCCCCTAGCTGGAAGTGGAGGAGCTTCTGTGCATCTTTATGTGATAGTAAGCATCCTGGAGGTCTAACAAGCACATCCAGTCACTCTCTTGCAAGTACGACATGATGGACTGTAGTGTGACCATCCGGAATTTCTCTTTGGTAACTGACAGGTTCAGGGTACAGAGGTCCAGAATGGGCACACCAAAAAGAACCTGGAGTAGAAGCCCGATCCAGACTCATCTGGGGTGACGGTTTTGATGGCTCGTTTTACTAGCAGCTTGGAAATTTCCTGTGTTGCTGCCTCCCTTTGCATAGGTGGAATGTCTGGGAAGTGTCTGGGAGATATGGGGTGACCCACGAAGGGAAAAGAATATCCTCTGGATATGATTTGAAGCACCCAGTGGTCCATTGTTATGGACTCCCATGCTCCTGGGTGCAAGGACAATCGTCCCCTGACTGCCTCCAGAGTAGAGTAGCCGCGCAACCCCTCAGGGTTGCTGCCCGGGTCTGTCCAAGAATGGTTCTCGAGACCCGAAGATTCCCGGACCCCCACTGCCTCTGGGCCAGTGTCCATTCTGTCCCCCTCTGCCTCTAGGGAAAGAAGAGCCTTGAGTGTCCCGGGAATACTGAAATTTCCAGAACCACATCTTCTTTTGCCCTCTCTGGTTCCGGGAAAAAGACCTTTGAGGGTTAGAGAAGTGGATTCCGACAGCAGACAGTGTCTTCCCGTCATTCTCACTCTGAACTAGTGTCTCTCCTTGACGGTCTTTCTGAAAAGTGTCGAGCTGTCATAAGGGGCATTGGCAAAAAACTCCTTACAGGGTTCGGTAAACTGACACAACCTGAGCCAGGCATTACGCCTCATGGACACGCCAGACACAGCCGCCCTAACCTTCCATGGGAGAGGAGTCGCATGGACGTATTTGATACCACTTTTAGAGTGGCCATTTTCGCGGGGAACGAAGCCTTGTCCTCCTGCGACATGGACTTGGGTGAGACTCCTCCAGCTCCTTTACTAGGTCGCGCTGGAGTCCAGTGACATGGACCAAGTCATTCAGCACCCTGATTGAAAAGGTAGCTGAAGCATACACCCGCTTCTCTAGGTGTTCCATCATCCATGACTCCCGGTCAAGAGGGTGGACTGAGGAACTTTCCTGAGATGGTTCCCTCTTAGTGGCTGCTGTTACCACCATGGCGTCCACAGGGGAGCCCTTATTTTAGGATGGCCTGTCAATGGGGGGACTTAAAATTTTATCGGGTCACTTGGGGATAGGCTCCACAGTGTCTGGTTCCTTCCATGCCCAAGAGGTGATCAAATCCACTAAAGGATCCGTGGGAGGGGACACCCAGGAAGTAGACAGGCCCATGCCGAAAGCCTCCAGGAACACAGACTCATCAGAAGAGGGCTTGGGGGCAGGCCAACCTCCCCGCTGGTGCAGAATCTCCATGATGTCTCCAAAGGAGACATCCTCAGGAGGTGACCTTGGGGAGCCCTCCCCCTCATCTAAATCTGTGTCCTCGGTTAGGGACTCGGGGGAGTCCAAGTGCCTCCTCTTGCATGTATGCTTGTGAGGCACATCTCCAGTGGGTCTCTCAGGAGAGCGCTCGCAAGCTATCTGTTCCTCAGGGGGAACCGTCTGGGGGTCTTCGAGCATGAGCTGTCCCTCTGGTAAGACAATGGGGACCATAGACAGAGCCGAGAAGGTCTGGGTGGAGTCCGAGGAGGCAGTCATGGGTCTCAATCCAATGGAAAGGACCCTTTCTACCACACTGTGCGCCGAAGGAGAGCGGACCTCCTGGGAAGATAATAAGGAGGCCAGTCTCCACGGGTCCGACGTGAGAATCGGAGCTGGTCTCAAAGTGGACGAAGTTCCAAGGGAGGGGACCTGGCCCGACAACGTCAAAGCCAATGGAAAAGGTTCCACTCCCTCAGATCAGACACCCAAGCACTGGGTCCGAGAGTGGCTCGGATCTGAACTGGTTGGATCTGAGATGCTCCAGGCAGCTGTCGGCATCGAGGAAACAAGTAGTGTCGGTGCAGACCCCCTGACGAAGGCCAACCTCGGATCCAAGTACTCCGAAGCCGAAGGTCGGATCGGGGAAGGAGAAATGGGTTGAAAAAAAGGAAGCAAGCTCCCCTCTCCAGAAGGAGGAGGGGCTGGCAAGACCCCCATCTGGATCTGTGTACAGATAAAGCGCCTCATCATCTTATCCAGGTCTATATCCGATAAGGAGCGGGTCAACCATGATGAGGTCCCGGACTCTGACCTGGCGGGTCAGGCAACCGAGGCCCGGGAGACTGGACGTGCCTCCTCTGGCTCCTGGGAGAACCTCGGAGACCGGAGCCGAGGGGAGTCACGGGTCCGTGCTGACTTGCTCAGAGAAGTGAGGTCCGGGGACCTCCTCCTCTTTTCCGTCTTCGACTCTCTCTCCTGTTCTCTACCTCCCCTCTGCTTCGCTACCACAGGCTTAGATGCAGGAGTTTGAGTCCCAGCGTGGGAGGGAGGGGAGACCAGAGGAAGAGAAGCAGGAGCGGCAGTCACAGCAGCCGCTGTGACTGAAGCCAAAGACAAGGAAGGAGGATCAGTAGCAGTAAGAAGACCTTTGAGGGCCAAGTTGGCCTTCCTATCTTTTTAAGCTCGGGGGTTGAACCCCGCACAAATGGAGCAATCCACACTAAGGTGGGCCACACATAAGCACAACACACACAGAGTGTGGCCATCTGCTGGGGAGAGCTTATGGCCACAGACTGTGCAGCGCTTGAAGACAAGCTTTTCAGCAATCCTATGACAATGAAAGAAAGCCTTAAAAAAGGACAGGCAAAAACTTTCTTTACTCTAACAGACACACACCCACTCACCACACTACTCTATAGCAACACTAACGGGGGGGAGGGGCACCACAGACAAACTACTCTAACTATCTATTGGAACAAATCTACACTCGACGCCAAAGCGACGGGAGGGGAGAAGGGGTACCTAAACTAACCTAAATCAGCTGAAAGAAGCAGAAATGTTTAACTTACAGTAGAGAAATAACCCACTGCTAGCTGGAGCTCTGAAGACATGATGTATAACAAATCACGGCAAACGAGATCTGGGGATGGAAGGCAGTGGAGGTGTATTATGGGTAAGGGGAGGAGTCTGGAGCTCGGAGCTGATGCTAGTAATATTTGCCAGCTCGGATCTGATACATATCCATATCCCACAGGCTGAAGACCAAATGAAGTAAACTACTTCAGATCTAATATTACTTAATATCTTTAATATTTTCATCAACAATCCCCACTTGGCTATCCCACAGGGTTTCCCTTGTCCAATATCCAGACGATTCTACCATAGTCTGCTCTGCACCAAATGCTACAAAGCTTTATCAAGATACCCAAGCAGCCTTTTCCTCTGTGGAAACTTGGCTTCACACTAATCATCTTTCTCTTAACCCACAAAAAAACTAAACTTATGATTTTCACACCCAAGAAACACTCCCATATAAATAAACCCAACTTCAACATTTACTCTGTCAACACTACAAAAATTCAATTAGTGGCCCACACCAAATTGTTAGGAGTAATGTTGTTTGTCTTTTCGGCTTTTCCCGGTTTGGGGTCACCACAGCGGAACTCAGGTCCGCTAATGACTGGCAGTAGATTTTTTTTTTATGGTGCCGAGTTGCCAACCCGACACCCAACCTTCAGTGAAGGCACGCCTGTTCACGCATGTCTTTCGGAGGCCACTCAACTGTGGGGAGGACATGCAGACTCCACACAGAAGGCACTCCAGCTGTGAATCGAACAGGAGAACCTCTTGCTGTGAGGCAACAACACTACTGCTGTACCACCGATAGATGAAAACCTCAAATTTGATTTACACATTCAAAATAATATATCTAAGACCCATAAAAAGCTTGGTCCGCTCTATCGACATAGTAAATACCTCTCCCTCCCATCCAAACTAACTTTAGCACAAGCATTCCTGTTGCCTTCTCTAACTTATGGTGCTCCACTGCTCACCAATCTGCATTCCTCCCTACAATTAAAACAAGAAATATGCTACAATAAGATTGCTAAATTTGGTACAAACACCCACCACTCAACTCATCACTGCATTGCCCTAAAAAAGATACAATGGCCTGAATTTCCTCACTACCTACTACTCCTGCAGCTTACAGTTGCTCATAGACTTATTTATAAACCCCTTCTCTGCCCCGCACTAAGCTAACTGCTGACCGTCTACAACCCCACTAGGCCACTACACTCTGAACAAAAGCAGCTTCTACAAGTCCTTAAACGAAATTACCTGGAGGACTGTTACTATACTCTTGAACCATGGCTAAAAAATGGAATTCCCTGCGTACAGCCTTCTGCCTTCAACATAATCCTAACTACTTTAAAACCGCTCTTCAAAACCACTTCCTCACCAATTGGATATGTACCTGGTTCATTTCAACTTCTGCCATTATCTAACTTGTCAACTGAACTCAGTCAGTCCTCCTCTAGCTCCTACTAATATCTCCTACTTCCCTGCAATAAGTTGTTTTACCATATTCCCTTTTAAACCTACCTCTATTCTCAACCCTCATACCTTTCCTAAACAACTTCTCCCTCTGCTTGTCTGCTCACTTGACTTGCACTTAGACTTCTGTAACTTATCTACTACTTTAACTCAATGCTGTCTTTCAGCCAATACATACCTTACAATCCATTTATTCCTAGTATTGTCTACATCCTACTGATGTCACTCAAACCATTGCTCCATTACTGTAAATATTTTACCTATACAATTGTACTACAATCCTTACGCATTTAACTGAATTATTTTTTTGTATAATACTTCTTTCAAGCAAATTATTTTATGTTAGTCTTGTAAAATATCCTTAAAGAATTTTATGCGTTGTTATGTACAGTCTTGGAGCTTTTGTCCCTGGGCCTCCACAGAAAATGGGCTTTTCCTGGCCCAGTGGACTTTCCTGGTAATCAAATGCCAATAAATAAATTTATGTTTTACCCAAAAAAATTACACAAAAACAATGTACAGCATTTTGCTCCTGATAAAAAATCAGTTACACTGCTTTCTCAATATTGTCAAAAATGCTGACAAAAAATTTAATTTTATCCAAGCCCACCTGAGGCATTCTTGCTTTGTTAGTTTATGATTTTAGAAACTCAACACACAGCCTTCTCTTGATAAAAAGAAGCTGCTACAGAAATTGTCCTTTAGTTTGTCAGATTTACAAAAGCATACTGCTGCAAACTGTCCCAAATGCTCATACTGTTTTTTTCCCTTCACTTTTACCCTGCTTTTTTACCAGCACTTGTACATTAATGAAACTCAAACACTTTTGTTGTGTACAGGCCATTGATGCTGAGGATAAATGTGTTCTTCTAAATTTACGTCAGTTAGGAATAGCTCACTGTAGGGCACTACAGATGTGACACTTCAAGTATACCCAAGTTACAAATATGAATGTGGTCTGAGGAGGGCAACAGGCAGATCAATGTAGTAGCCTGTGCAAGAACAGCAAGTGAGCATGAAAAAGGGGATGGGTGATGGTGTGGTAAGTGCCCATACTTATAAGATGGAATATGTTCGGCCACCATTGCAAAATCTTCCTGTGACCACAATGAAATTAAATTTGGGGGGGGGGGGGATTCCCAGCCACTGGTCCCACTGTACAGCACAAATGAGCAAATGAGAGGGACTGCACCAAATGCCAATGTTGATACAGAAAGCTCTAGCCCTTAGAGCGTGGTCTGGAAGCTGTAGAGGACATATGGGTTCACATGAGTGTGTGTGTGCATGCATGTACATATAGGCATGTGTGTGACTGCCTGTGAAATGACAGCACTTTAAGATGGCACAGTTATTAGAAAAGGGATACCACAAAGTACAGTTTTGTACCTACCATAAATGTAGATGTTCGAGTGTCTTCACTGCTGCAGTCATTACACTTGGGTTATCCTGCCATCAGGGGGGCCTGCAGTCGGCCAGAGTTCCAAAGTCTTGGTCCGGCGTCGGTTGCTGTCGCTTCTTCCCTGACATCAGTGCACCAGGGGTATATAAGATGCAGCCGACGCCATTTTCTTCAGTTTTTCTTGCCCCAGATGTCAGATGCCCCCAAAAATGGTAGGCAATACATATTGCTAATAAAACATACAAAAAAGGTAAAAATAAAACCTTCAGTAACCAGCAAGTACACCACATAGGTAGTATAGGTTGAAAAGTATAGATAAGTTCCAACTAAGAAAGAGGGGGTGGCAGGTGGGTAACCTGGACTGCAGCAGTGAAGACACTCGAACATCTACATTTATTGTAGGTACAAAGCTGTACTATGTTCATCGTGTTTCACTGCTGCAGTCATTACACTTGGGTTGAATCCCAAAGCTGAGTTAGGGTGGCTGGTTCTATAGAGGATTTGGTGAGGCTATGAGCCCCTGCAGCACTGCAGTGGCAAAGCCAGCTCTGGATCTAGAATAAAGAGGCAAATGGTAATGCTTGGTAAAGGTGTGCACTGAACTCCAAATTGCAGCTTCCAAGATATCTTTGGTAGGTGCTCCTCTAAGTTAGGCAGTAGAAGTGGCAGTTGCCCTGCTGGAATGTGGTCTAATGTTAACAGGTACAGGTTTCCCATGTTGTGTGTAGCAGAACCGGATACAGTGTCCCATCCACTTTGAAATGGTCTGCTTTGAAATAGCCTTTTCCTGTGATCCTGCAGCATATGCTACAAATAATTGCTCAGTTTTTCTGAAAGCTTTTGTTTTGTCCAAGGAGAAACATAATTGTCTGTGTATGTCCAAGGAATGCAGAAGTCTCTCCCCTTTATTCTGGGGATTTGGATAAAAGGTTGGCAAGTGAATAGTTTAGTTAAGAGCCACGCTAGATATCACCTTAGGCATAAAGGAAGGGTTTGTTCTTAAAGAAACCCTGTCTTGATGAAAAATGATGAATTGCTCCACTGCCATTAGTGCCTGTAACTTTGAGACTCTTCATGCTGAGGTTATTGCCAGAAGCAGAGCAGTTTTCCATGATACATATTTTAATTCTGCTGAATTGGCTGGCTCAAAAGGAGGTAAAGTGAGTTTTTCCAAGACAAAATTGAGGTCCCAAGTAGGTGTTGGTGCTCTCCGGGGTGGTCTTATATTTTTTGCCCCTCTGAGGTACTGCTTTAGCAATGAATGAGAGAAAATAGGAGGATCTGTGTTGTAATGAGCCGAGATGGCAGAGGCGTGGATCTTAATGGATGAGAAGGATAGTCCTTTGCCCAGCGTCTTAGTTATGTATTGTAGTATCTGAGGAATGTTTGGGACAAGAGGGTCAAAGCTTTGAGCCTGGTTCCAGGCACAGAATCTCTTCCACTTTTCTGAATAAGATTTGATTTCCAGGTGCTAGGCCTCCTGGCCTCCAAAATGACATCCATAACAGCTTTAGAGAGTTGTGTTGTCTGTTTGACTAATGAATCTGCCATGCAGCCAGGTTTAAGGTTTTGAGCTGACTGTGCAGGATCTGATTGTTTTGTTGCGTCAGAAGGTGTGGAATTTGAGGTAAAATCCATGGTGGTCCTTGAGCTAAGTTCTTTAAGATTGGGTACCAGTGCTGGCATGGTCAGTCTGGAGCAATCAGGGTCATCTGTGGTTTTTCTTGTCTGGCTTTTAGGAGTACCTTTGAAAGGAGAGGCAGTGGTGGGAAGGCATAAACTTTTAGGTTTTTCCAGCTGAACGAAAGAGCATCCACTTTCCATGCTTGTATGTGATAAATCCTTGTGTAGAATTTTTGTAGTTGGCAATTCAGTGTGGAGGCAAAAAGATCTATGTCTGGGCATACCCATTTTTGCGTTATCATGCTGAAGACTTGTGGATTTAGTTTCCACTCGTGAGAATCCATGAAGTTTCTGCTTAAGTCGTCTGCTAGAGTACTTTTCTTTCCTGGCTGGAATTGTGCTTGCAGATGAACTTGATAAGTTAGAGCTGTGTTCCACAAGGTCATGGCTTGTCTGCATAGGGGGTAAGAATGAGTGCCCCCTTGCTTGTTTATGTACCACATTACTGTGGTGTTGTCTGTCTTTAATAATAATTGTCCTGGATGCAGAAGGTCCTTGAAAGCTGTTAGGGCATTTTGTACAGCCAACATCTCTTTTTGATTGATGTGAAGATGCATTTGGTCTGTGGTCCACTTGCCCTGATTGCATTTTCCTGCCATGTGTGCTCCCCAAGCATAATCCGAAGCATCTGTTGCTAAAGTCTGCCTGACTGTGGGTAGGGTGAAAGGCTGATCCTTGTTGAGGTGACATGCCTGTGCCCACCATCGAAACTCCTGTTGTAGGCTGGGAATCAGTGGTATTACTGTTTCCAAACTGTGAGAGTGCTGAGTCCAAACACTTTTTAGGTACCATTGTAATTTCCTCATATGCAGTCTGGCATCTGGAATTAGTAGTATGCAGGATGCCGTGAACCCCAGGGCCTGCAGAATTTTTCTTGCACGGAGTTGGGACTTTGTTGCCATCAACTGAAAATACTGAGTCAGTTGTCCTTGTTTGTCTGGCGTGAGATAAGCCATCTGGGCTGTTGTATTTAAGCTGGCACCCAGGAATATTATCTCTTGTGAGGGCACTAGTTTTGACTTCCTTTCATTTACTGTGTACCTTAAGCAAATTAGCAACCTTTTTACAAACGCCAGATGCTTTAGAAGAATGTCCTTGCTCTCTGCTTGAATAAGGCAGTCATCCAGGTATGGATATATTTGAATTCCCTTTTGTCTGCAAAATGCAATTACTGGTGCCAGGCACTTTGTGAAGACCCTGGGCGTAGATAAGCCAAAGGGCAGTGCAGAGAATTGGTAGTGCATTGAACCAGCTATAAATCTAAGGTATCTTCTGCAATTTTGTCTGATAGGGACATGCAGGTATGGCTCTTTGAGGTCCAAAGTAACAAGCCAAGCCTTCTAGACGAACATGGGAAGTAGCTGCTATAGTGTCAACATTTTGAATTTCGGAACATCCAGGTAAGTATTTAGAGTAGAAAGGTCTAATATGGGTCTCCAGGCTTTGTCCTTTCTGGGGACCAGGAAGAGTCTTGAGTAAAATCCTTGCCCTTGTTCTTGCTGTGGTACTGTTTGAATAGCTCTCATGTCCATGAGGGCTGTAATTTGCTTTTGTGCCTCTGCCCATTGATGTTGTGGCAGGTCTGGCATTCCTTTTAGCCTTGGTAAAGTGTGAAAGTGGAACCTGTAACCCTAAGACACAATATTCAGAACCCATTTGTCTTTGGTGATTGTTTGCCAATTTTGTGAAAAAAGTGCTAGTTTTCCCCCTAAGGGAGCTGCCAAAAGGGAAGAGCTTGGCATTGGAAGGGGGGGGGGGGTCATTGGGACTGTTTCCTGTAAGGTTGTGACTTGTCTTCACCTCCTTTTGGGGCTGAAGCACCCCACTGTCTTGGTCTGTAAGAGCCTTGGGGCTGAGGTCTGCCTCTTGGGCGTCTGTATCTGCCTCTTTGTGGCCTGTCTGACACTGGAAAGGACCAATTCTTTGTAGGCCAATTTCTGCTAAATCGAGGTGGCTGTAGCTGTAAGAAATCCTTCACTGTTTGCATAGATTTTGCCTTATCTTCCATTTTCTTTAATATCTTTAATATCTCCTCTGCCTTAACATCCAATAATTTTGCCTTAACATGATCTGGTAAACTTTGTTCTTTTAACCAAGCATGCCTTCGAATCACCGATCCTGTAACTGCTGCTCTACAAGAAGCCTCTAATGAATCAAAACCACATTCCAAAGTATGTTTTCCCACTTGTTCAGCTGCATGCAATAAATCCTGCATTTCCTTGCAGTCAGGATGTTCTGCACTACTACTCATTTTCTGTTTTAATTGAGACATTAAGTATTGTTGGTATTTAAGCATGTGAAACTGGCAATTTAAAGTCCTCACTGCTAAAGTTGCATAAGTGTAAACTTTTTTCCCCCATCTGTCTAATGCTCTAGAATCCCTGTCAGAGGGAACTGGATTTTTAGCCATGGAAGCCTTTACCCTTTTGGGACGCTGGGAAATAGTTTCTGGGTCATCAGCAGGGTTTTTACAAAGAAATTTGTGAGAGTCGGGGACTCTGTTGTACCTGCCTGGCTTGACTGGAGCAGGGGGTAAAGAATCAGGATTTAAACTGGATTCAGAGAACACATCATCCACAACATCCAACACTGGCGGAATAGCAAGGGGCCTGTGCTGAGGCAATAAAAGAAAGTCTCTAAGCCTTTTCTTGGATTCTGAATAATCCTGGCCCTCCCAATGGAAATGCTTCCTCATGGTATGTGAAGTTTCCCCAAAAGAATAATCCTCAGGAGGAGAAGCTGAAGGAATTGATTCTTCAGCATCAGTGTCCTCATAGGGGGGTAAAGAGTATTCCTGGTCTGAAGAGGAATCAGAATATACAGAAATCTGGTCAGAGGAATCATAGTCTGTATCCTGCCTAGGCCTTTTATCAGGAGGGGGATGGGAACCCCTGATCACAGTAATTAAGTCTTCGGCCATTTTGAGCATCTGTTCTTTAGGCATGGAGGCCTGTCCAGGTGAATGCTGTACTTGCTTCTTTGTCTTTAATGGAGTTTTAGACTTGGCTGTAGTTTTAATGGTAAGTTGAGAAGGTCCGAAAACACCCTCAGAAGCCGACGCCTGCTCAGCGGCTCCAGACCCATCTGAAGGGTTAGTCTCCGAAGGCCCAACACCTTGAGTAACCAGAGGCCTAGGTACCTCCACGTGGGAGTCGGTAGCGGCCTATGGCTCTGAGGTAGTGGGTGTCAGGAGCTGCAAACGTCCTCACTGAGAACTGGCGACTGGCCTAGAAGAGGCTTTGTCGTCAGTTTTGGACCTCGGATGCCTGTCCTTATCCTTGTCTCTGTGTTTTTTGTGCATTCCGTTCGTCGGTTGTTCCGACCGCATGGTGTAATTAAAACTTCGGCCAAAGTAATGGCGAGCAAAATCAAACCGGCGTTTAATAGTACGTTTGTTAAATCTAGCACAAAAGCGACAACTAGTGATGTCGTGATCTGGGCCTAGGCATGGAATACAGTAAGAAAGAAAATCCTTATGAGGTATTGCTTCCCACAAGAAATACAATTATTAACTTTTACTGACATCGGTCTGAGGCAAGAAAAAGTTTCCCCAACGGGGTGCTTTACTGAAGACTTCAGTTCCGAAAATCGAATTTGAAATCTCAGGAGTCGGCCGACCGGCACTTGCGAACTGCTTTTGCAATGGTGTCAGCTGCATCTTATATACCCCTGGCGCACTGACGTCAGGGAAGAAACGGCAGCAACCGATGCCAGACCAAGACTTTGGAATTCTGGCCGACTGTGGGCCCGCCTGACGGCAGGACAACCCAAGTGTAATGACTGCAGCAGTGAAACACAATGAACATCAGGGCTGATGTCCAGGGAACTGCATATTCTTCATACAGGATTAGCTTGGGTAATCTGAGCCAGCCATAGATGACAGCCACAGTTTTGTCCACACTGTCTAAAATGAATCCCTTACAGTTAAACATAACACTTGTTGATGAAACACAATTAACTAAATCTGTTATGGCAAACTGTATTTTGACAAAAATCTTCTAAGTGAAAGGAAATAACTCCCAATCCCCTCCATATGAACAGTGAAAGGAAATAACTCCCAATCCCCTCTATATGAACCTCTCCACCCCACCCCACACTTACACACAGTTTACTGAATCCACTTATAGCTATCTCATGCACTCTCCACCTGGGAATCCACTAGAGACAGCCAAAACACTGGTTAGTGAAACATAGTTCACTAAACTTGTTACAACAAATCAATCACATTTTGCCAGAAATTTTATTTATTAACTTCACATATTACATAATGACATAGGTATATGTACAATTATAAAAGAGAAAAACAATTACAAAGATTTTTCTTTTTCATACATTATACATACGACTTCTTTCTCAATAATTATTATTCAATTTAACATTATACAAAATGCTCGACTCCTGCCTTACCTGAAACCTCACTCTTCCTCCTGAACATTATTCTGCATGTATTGTATAATTACTTGTATTATTTCTGGAGATTTTTTCCTCAGGTCTCCACTGAAAATGGTCCCCTGGCTCAGTTGGAATAACCCGGTTAACAAATGTCTAAGTGATCACTGCCTTACCTATATTATTAGGCTCAAAGCCGACATTCCCAACCAGCCCGCCTACAAAACTATAAGAAACGTCAGGAACTTTAACCTTGACAACTTCCAAAATGAACTCAAAGCATGTAACTGGAATGTCTTGAAATGACTCCCATTACATGAAGCAGTTGAGTACTTCATTACCAGATTTCTGGCTGTCCTTAACCACCATGCTCCTACCCGTACCATCCATGTAAAAGCCACAGTTGCACCGTGTCTATCTAAAGAAACAAAAACCAAAATTAAACTAAGAAACAATGCCTGGGTCAGGTGGCATGTTACCAAAGCCCCTATGGACCAAGTAAGATCGCTAAGGAACCAGACCAAAAAATCTGTCATTCTACACAAAAAAACAATCACTACACCCTCCTATAACAAAAATATCAGCTAAAACCTCAAAAGTTCTGGGCTGGTATTAACAATCTTCTCCCCCCAGGCCATCCTGCCACTCCTACCCCATCAGCTGCCCTTGATGAATCCCCTGTAGAAATTGCAAACAGCTTCAACTCCTTTACTGAAACTATCCAGTCTCTAGCTACCCATCTCACTCCATCGGACACAAACACCAGCTTTGGCACATCTAGCCCTAATCCACCTAGCACCCAACCCACTTTTACCTTTCAAACCATACCTACCAACCTGATCCGGACCTTACTCAAAAAGCTAAAACCTACTACACTAGCTGCCGACCACCTCCCTGCGGAATATCTTTAAAAAGTAGCTGATGCCATAGCACTTCTCATTTCTATTCTGATCAACAGATCCATCCCAGCAATATGGAAAATATCAAGTTATACCTCTCCAGAATTATCTAACAGACATACAGCCATACTTTTACCACTAGTTAAAATCATGGAAAGACGTATACACAAACAAATCATGCACTTTCTTATTCAAAATGGAAAGTTTGCCGACTCTCAGCACGGCTTTAGGCCATTCCACAGTACCACCACGGTTCTTCTATCTTTCCTTAATGTCATTAATCTTCATCGTAACAACAACAAACTATCTTCAGCACTCTTCCTTGATCTCTCAAAAGCTTTCGATATGGTCAACCATCAGCTACTGCTCAATACCCTACAAACCTTCAGTTTAGACCAACACGCAATACAAGAGTTTCACTCGTACCTAAACGGTAGACAGTAGGCTGTCTTACGGCAGAGCAATCTGTCATCCCAACTTCCAATAACCCTAGGTGTCCCACAAGGATCCATACTAGGTCCCCTTCTTTTCTCTATCTTTACCAATGATCTGCACACCACCATCCCCGGAGCCACCTGCATCCAATATGCAGATGACTCCTCTCCTACACAACTTCTAGCCCTCACCCAGACCACTTTCAGCATGGTAGAAACACGGCTAGCTAATCGCCGCCTGCTTCTAAATCCTAACAAAACCAAGCTGCTACTATTCTCCCCTAACTGTAGAATTTCTCCTCCTTCCTTCAACATCAAATCTAGCAATGACACCATTATCTCTCCTGACGATAATACAAAGCTTCTAGGCATAATAATAGACAACAACCTTAAATTTGATAAACATGTCAATCACACTATTAAGTCCGACAACAAAAAACTTGGCTCCCTGTACAGAGCCAAACCTTTCCTCACCCCCCGCTAGGGTAGCTATTACAAGATCACACCTCCTCTCTACCCTTATGTATGTCTCCCCTGTACTCACCACCCTATCCAAAACCTATCTCAACAAATTATCAGGATGTTACAATCATATAGCCAGATTTGTTACTGGCATGGCTTTTAGGACCCACCATTGCCAGAACCTCAAAGCACTGGGATGGCTAGAGTATCCTACCCTTCTACAGTTTAACCAGCTTATAGTAGCGCATAAAATACTCCATCAACCTGGTAACACCCCTGCCCTCAAAAATATTCTCACCCCTCATAGTGCCTCCAGGCCATTACGCTCAGCTGATAAACTAATGATACTGACCCAAAAATCCAACAACTCTGCAGGCAATGCTATATTTGCCAACTCAACTGGTAAAATCTGGAATCTACTCCCTACTACCGTTACCAAGAAAACCTCACTACCCCTATTTAAAAGAGAAGTCAAAAAATACCTCACATCTCATTGGCAGTGCTCTTGTTCTAAACCTGACTAACAACTTCACTAATACATGTCTTGCTACCCAATCTGCTGTTTAGCCAAGTATCTATGTCTCATAGCATTTGAATGTCTAAGCATTAGTACTGTTCGCCAACAGGGTGCTGGCGGAAATTGGGCTACTGTTGGCCGAAGGAGGAGAAGAGGGGGAAGGCATGCCCAAAGGCAGGTAAAGGCTAGGACTGTGATAGTGAGGGTCAGAACTTTGAATGTTGGCATTATGACTGGTATAGGGAGAGAGCTAGCTGATATGATGGACCGAAGGAAGGTTGGTATATTGTGTGTGCAAGAAACCAGATGGAAGGGGAGCAAAGCTAGGTGTATCAGAGGCGGTTTCAAATTGTTTTATCATGGTGTGGATGGGAGGAGAAATGGCGTAGGCATTATCCTGAAGGAACAGTATGCTAGTTTTGGCGGTGAAAAGAGTGGATTTCAATGGGCATGTTGGTGAAGGGAACAGAGGGGATGAGGAAGTGATGGGTAAGTACGGTGTTAAGCAAAGGAATGCAGAAGGTCAGATGGTAGTGGATTTTGCGAAAAGGATGGACATGGCTGTGATGAATACGTATTTTAACAAGAGGGAGGAGCATAGGGTGACATACACGAGTGGAGGAAGATGCACACAGGTGGATTACATCTTATGTAGAAGGGCCAGTCTGAAGGAGATTGGAGACTGGAAAGTGGTGGCAGGGGAAAGTGTAGTTAGGCAGCATAGGATGGTGGTTTGTACGATGACATTGGTGATCAAGAAGAGGAGAATGAGTGTGAGGGCAGCACCAAGGATCAAATGGCGGAAACTGAAAAAGGGTAATTGTGAGGTGATGTTCAGGGATGAGTTAAGGCAGGCACTAGGTGGCAGTGAAGAGTTACCGAATAGCTGGGTAACTACAGCAGAGCTAGTAAGAGAGATGGCTAGAAAGGTGCTTGGTGTGACATCTGGAAAGAGGAAGAAGGACAAGGAGACCTGGTGGTGGAATGAAGAAGTACAGGAGAGTATACAGAGAAAGAGGTTGGCGAAGAAGAAGTGGGATTCTCAGAGAGATGAAGAAAGTAGACAAAAGTATAAGGAGATGAGGTGCATGGCAAAGAGAGAGGTGGCGAAGGCTAAGGATAAGATGTATGAAGAGTTGTATAAAAGGTTGGACACTAAGGAGGGAGAAAAGGAACTGTACCAATTGGCTAGACAGAGGGACCGAGATAGCAAAGATGTGCAGCAGGTAAGGGTGATAAAGGATAATGAGGGAAACGTACTCACAAGCGAGGAGAGTGTGTTGAGCAGATGGAAAGAGTACTTTGAGGGGTTGATGAATGAAGAGAATGAGAGGGAGAGAAGGTTGGATGATGTGGGGATAGTGAATCATGAAGTGCAATGGATTAGCAAGGAGGAAGTAAGGATAGCTATGAAGAGGATGAAGAATGGAAAGGCTGTTGGTCCAGATGACATACCTGTGGAAGCATGGAGGTGTTTAGGTGAAATGGCAGTGGAGTTTTTAACTAGATTGTTTAATGAAATCTTGGAAAGTGAGATTGCCTGAGGAATGGAGAAAAAGTGTTTTGATATCGATTTTTAAGAATAAGGGTGATGTGCAGAGCTGTAGTAACTACAGAGGGATAAAATTGATCAGTCACAGCATGAAGTTATGGGAAAGAGTAGTGGAAGCTAGGTTAAGAAGGGAGGTGATGATTAGTGATCAGCAGTATGGTTTCATGCCAGGAAAGAGCACTACAGATGCGATGTTTGCTCTGAGAGTGTTGATGGAGAAGTACAGAGAAGGTCAGAAGGAGTTGCAGTGTGTCTTTGTGGATTTAGAGAAAGTATATGACAGGGTGCCTAGAGAGGAGTTGTGGTATTGTATGAGGAAGTCGGGAGTGTCAGAAAAGTATGTAAGAGTGGTACAGGATATGTACGAGGGTAGTGTGACAGAGTTGAGGTCTGCGGTGGGAGTGACAGATGTGTTTAAGGTAGAGGTGGGATTACATCAAGGATCAGCTCTGAGTCCTTTCTTATTTGCAATGGTGATGGACAGGTTGACAGATGAGATCAGACAGGAGTCCCCATGAACTATGATGTTTGCAGATGACATTGTGATCTGTAGTGAGAGTAGGGAACAGGCGGAGGAGACCCTAGAGAAGTGGAGATATGCTCTAGAGAGAAGAGGAATGAAGGTCAGCAGGACTAAGACAGAATATATGTGTGTGAATGAGAGGGAGGATAGAGGAATGGTGAAGATGCAGGGAGTAGAGGTGGCGAAGGTGGATGAGTTTAAATACTTGGGATCAGCAGTTCAGAGTAATGGTGAGTGTGGAAGAGAGGTGAAGTAGAGAGTACAGGCAGGATGAAGTTGGTGGAGAAGAGTGTCAGGAGTGATTTGTGACAGACGAGCAGGGGCGGCTCGTGGCATCGGGCTGCCGGACTGCAGCCCCCTCAGCTAGACAGCTGAGTAGTTTATTTTGTTTTTTTTAAATAAAAAAAAAAAAAAATCTATTCTTCGTACATTTAAATTTCGAGTCCGCAACTCGAAATTACGCGCATGCGCATTGAGCGCATCAATCGCAACCGTGTTTTTTTTTTTTTTCCTAATTATTGCTGCAATATTTTCATTGCAGCCCGGAGGAGCCAAGAAGGCATCATTGTGATGCCCAGAACCTCCGAGAAGTCTATGCGGTTGAGACACAAACCGCATAGACATGGAAGGGGCTCGGACTGCGACGCCCGCAGGCACGTCATGACGTGCTTGCTGGGCAAATGCTGCTGATTGGTTTTCGCTCTTTTCCCGGGCTGTATGTGCTGGGAAAAGAGCACGAATCAGTCAGTCGTTTTTCGGCGTTGGATGACTACACCTACACACCTATATACCAGTGAGTTTAGTTAATAAAACTTTTTTTTTTTCCTGTGAAGTCCAGTAAATAAATTACTTTTAAAGTAGCGAGGGGAGGCGAGGCAATCCAGACAGGAGGACTAGTCTGTGGTGGACCGTGGATTTATCATTTGCTGCTTCAGTGCTTCTCATCAGTGGAATCGACGACAACAGGTGAGTAAGGACTAATAATGTGCTCCGTTTTTTACCTTGCTCGTTCAATTTTCGTCTGCAACTCTTGCACTGTTTACACTCATTATGTTACTCTATTTTTATTGTATGCATTGCGCACTGATGTGTACGGCATATTTTTATTGGTGTATTTGTGTGTGCTTGTCTGGTTCCCCTTTTGTCTATTTCTCTATGTCAGATGGACCCTTTTCAGTCATGATGCAGATTTGTTCACATAGTGGTTTAAAATGTTGTTGTGTACACGTTTTTATTTGGTCATTATTCAATGACAGCATTATCTTATTCATTTTCACAGAGCATTATCTTATTAATTTTCACAGCAATCCACACCCTAGTTTTGCAAGCAACCTGTTTAAGATAGAGAAACAGTGTGCGGGACAAAAAAATCCACTCACACATGCACACCAGTGTGCATGGTATTGCCAGTTCACCTAACAACATGCCTTTAGGATATGGGAGGAAACTGCAGCTCCCAACAAAAGCCAACATTGACAAAGGGAGGATATGCAGAATTCAAACAGAAGACACTCCAGCTAAGAACCAAACTGAAATACCAAGAAATGTGAGAATAACCTTTGCACCACTATTATACAGTTTATAATCTGGTTTGACTGACAGAACAAAGGATTCTCAAAGTACCAGGCATTTGTGCATGTCACTTAGGTGGGCAAGCATGCTGAATGATGTATACACTGGATGGCATGCACATCACTCAAGGGTATGCACTGGGAGGGGAGAGCAACAGTCTGTAAATTGTTGTATAATTCCAAAAATTTTGGATACACCCTGTGGATTCAGGTTAATAACTGTCAATAATTCCTTCAGGTACCTACTTGTAATTTAATTAATATTGCTTTTATGATTTGATTATATGATTATTTTTTTTCTGACTCTGGCCCTGTTCATGGCTGGAAAAATGTCTTTGGACCAGTTCATTTACCCACTTGACAAATAAGTATATATTACTAAGCTCACAATAATACATTTTAGTGAATGAGATGAGGGTAGCTGTATTACTGGGTGTGGGTTACATTATTTTGTGCAAGCCACACACTTCCTTGTAGTGGTCATTATGGCCACAGGAATAGTCTGGTCACCCATTGCAATTTTGAAGAGTTTGCTTTATGAAAAGGTCTTCTGCTAAGTAAAATTGGTTAGATGCAGTCCACTTGTTACATTATACTACTTCTAACAAAAAGGATCAGTTAGTTAAGGTAGTAAGTAGGGGGCAGAAAAGAAACAATGCTCATTTGTCCTCTATTTAAATGCTAGCAGAGGGATCCCCAGAATTAACTGGTAGTAAAGTAAACCAGGCTAGCACAGGAGTTCAATAGTAGGATCAATATTGCCATAGAATTAAAACACTAAAATTCCTATGAGCTAATAAACCCTCTTTCCAAAGGAATATGATTAACTTTCTTTACTTTCAAGAAGAGATCTTATATGATGGATGATTGCTTTTTATTAGAAAATAATGACTTTTTCAAATACAGTATTTTGTAAACTTACAACTAAAGTGAGCCTGTACTGTTGATCAGAAGGTGGTTCACTGGTGAATAGTCCAGGTCTTCTGTTACTGGTCTAAATTTTGCTGGAGGCTTAGCAGATTAACTGCCTTATCCTAATTAGCATGGCTGCTAATGTTGACCAGTAGGTTGTTCTTATGCTGAAGGAACATCAGGCGGTCTATCTTTACCAAGGATGGGTTCTTTTTCTTGTCAGATTTGACTGAGGGAGACAAAATAGCTGGGAAGGCATCAGGTGTGCTTGTTGCAGACAGAAAGGCACTGATGTAGGAAGAATATGGTGAGTTCATGGAGACTGAGTGTTTTTAGATGGTATTGAAGAAATTCTGGAAAACCAGGTTATGACCGTGGGTAGGACATTGCACAGGTTGTTGTTAGCAAGGATGTACAAACCTAGAGAAGTCGAGGGAAATTAAAGGAACTTTGTGAGTAACTACAGAACTCAATGACGTGCTTCCTTGTGGGCAGTGCCAGTTACAGCTGTCAGAATTGAGCTCAAACCTGTAGTTGAGGCAATTGAATAATTTAAAATATTTTTTTTATGATTTGATTATTATATTTAGAGAGTTTTATTGATAACTGCTGGCACCTGGTCCTTTACTGTCAAAATGCTACTAAGTGCTACACCTAGATCTTTAGATGTGAAAAATGTTATTATTTCAAAGGAAGATAGAGTTGGGTAAGTAATCTACAAAGGGTGAATGGTAGCACACACCAGTGTAGCCACTGTTTTTGCAGAATTAACCATTACTTGACTATTAATCATGGCTAGCTCCTTTGGTGAAGAGAAATAAAGGCCTAACTGCAGTCCAGGTGATCAAAGTTTGACTACAGTAGAGAGTCGATTGTCTGAATGCTGATTATCTGAAACAATTATCCGAACACAGCCTTCAAAAGTTTTGTGGTAGGAAAAATCATAAAGTCCAAATATGTAAACATTATATGTATTTGCTTGTGTTTTTGAGCTTGTATCCCACTCGTGTGAAAACTATTCTTTACTGTCCACTAGAATTGCTGAATCGTTGAAAAGTGTATTCCTGTGTGCAGAAAAACAGGATTTTAGAAGTTTCATATCCAGTTCAGTGTATGTTTGATTATCTGAACAGTTTGATTATTCAAACTACCCTAGGTCCCAGTTAGCTTGGATAATTGACTCTCTATTGTAGTTCCCTGATATCAGACAAAGCATGTTTGACTAGTAGCTTGAACCCCTTTGGAGTTGGAATGGGGGTAGAATGGTGAAGCTCCTTTACCAGGATGGCGACTGTGAGGAATACATTGGGGTCAAACAATTGATTTCCCATTGTGCCTGTTGTGCTGAAGTGTTATGTATTGCAGTTACCAGTACAAAGTGCAAATGCATTTAGTTTATTGACTAATCTTGTGTTACACCTGTTCTTGTTATTACATTTACTTGCTTGGGTAATAAGTGTTTCATTTTGATGCTTACAGTTATGTTGACGTGGTCGCTTGGGTGAATGTTTATGATTTTGGTGTTGTATTGTACTTTTTGTTATTGAAGGAAAGGGGCAAACTTTTCATTTTGGTGCTTGGGGATACCTCAGCATTTTTCTGAAGTGGTCACTTGGGTGAATGTTTCATTTTGGTGCTTGTATGTTACTGAAGGGGTCACATGGGCAAATGTTTAATTTTAGTGCTTTTGCATATTGTATTATTGTACCTGGACATTTTACTGAAGGGGTCTTTTTTCTTTTAGGGAAATGTTTCATTTCAGTGCTTGTGTGTACCTGGACATAGTAATGAAGATTTTATGAGGGAATTTGTGTATCGGGAAGTGCTTGTGCTTACATGGTCAGACTGCTGAAGTGAAAACTGTGCAAAATAATTTATTGTGTCATTTTAGTGCTTGTGCATACAGAGTACAAACTAATGAAGGGTTACTTGGGAAAATTATTCATTACTGTGTTAGTATTTGTGAAGTGTTTAATTTTGGTGCTTGTGTATACCTGGACATAGTAATGAAGATTTTGCTTGGGGAAATTCATTCATGTATCAGGGAAGTGCTTGTGCATACATGGTCAGACAGCTGAAGTGACCACTGGGCAAAATAATTTGTGTCATTTCAGTGCTTGTGCATACACAATACAATACACAATACAAACTAATGAATGGGTTACTGGGGAAAAGGATTCATTACTGTGTCAGTGTTTGGGAAATGTTTCATTTTGGTGCTTGTGTATACCTGGATATGTGTAACGTGTGTGTGTGTATGTATATATATATATATATGTATGTATACGTATATGTGTGTGTGTGTGTGTGTGTGTGTATATATATATATATATATATATATATATATATATATATATATATATATACGTGTGTGTTTTTATTTTGAAAGTATTTTAAGCTAATGTCTTGGAAATGAACAAATTTTAATGATCGACTAATACAATGGATTAATACACTCCAGTGAATCATACTGGCTTCAGGCTACACCTGGCAAAACAATACTGTCTGAGGTAGTTAAACATTCATTTGGCCCTCCCCAAGACCCACTTCAGATTTCACCAACTTTACAGGAAGGATGCAGATTAATTATATAGTGTGGAGAGACTCTTAACTTAAGAGCAGAATAACCCTTTTTAGATTCTGGAAGATCAGAAGGCTAGGAATTCTATTCCCTCCCCAAAAATAGCACAAAGTAAATGGCTTTAAGTTATAAAAATTTCACACTCTTAAATGAAGTTGGAGACCGAGTGTCTACAGGCTGAATAGATTGGTAGTTACAACATGCAGAAAATGCTGACTTTTATGGGTTTATGGCAGTCCAGGTGTTTACCCTGCCCTGAGGATTAATGTTTCATGTGTTTGTTTTAGTGTACTTGTGATCATATTCAGTGGTTAACTTGGCAACAGCAAGCAGTCCAGTGACACATTTATCTAAGTTAGCTGATGTGCTTCCCTCTTAAACTTGCACTGCAGTGTTATAGTTTTCTTTGTTGTACTCTTAACATTTTCCCAGAACAAGACGTCTGAGTGTAAATAATTATTTTTAGGGGGTGGGTCATTAGCACTACTACTACTGCACTTCTATATTGTCTGAGAGTAGCTATAATTATAAGAAAATGAAAAACATAACAACATTTTCAATTAGGGTAGAATGCTTGCATTAGAATAATCTAAATAAGCAGGCAGTTTGTATGTGTGTGGTGGTGGGGGGGGTCAAGGAATTTTTGTTAAACCATGTTTTATTGTAGAAAGTCTGGTAAGTAAAATTAAATGTGTACTTGGCTGATGCACACAAGCTGTGATAGTGAGTCTGTCAGCAAAATGAAAGTATGCAATGCAGTTGTTAGTATTTGTACTTTAATCCTGACCAGTAAAAAGCAGCTACTTCATTAGGTAATGGGAGGGGGGGGGGTGTTTGTGAATTCATTGAGGTGACTGCCCTTGTTTACTGTCAGTTATGGCTTTGCAAGATGACTGTTTGGGTAAAGTCTGCTGTTGGGCAAACCTGTAACTACCATTTCTGTGCAATGGACTAAATTAATGCAGCCATTTGCAGTTCATTACCGTTTGCTTTCTGATTTCAGAGGTTTTTGAGCCAGGTACGTTTGGTAGGCTGTTGGGATGGGGGACTCATGTCGCCAGTGTTGGAATGAAATAACCATTTAGTGTTGTAATTCTGGCTTTGCAAAACTGTGAGGGAGTAAGCAATATGCATACAGGCTGTGGGACTACAGTCTCTGTGCAGCAGATATATGTTAATGCTGGAAGGATCAAAGCAGAAAGTATAGTGGAGGCAATGGAATGACTGCCCCTTTTAGTCCTGCAAAGACAATGTAAGCTGTGACAGTGTGTGCATCACAAATGCATTAATAGTCTTTAATCCTGGCAAGGCCAAGCCAGATAGTTGGTAGATCATGGCTGTGGCACTGTCAATGAAATGAGTGCTGTGTCTGAAGCTGTAAATCATTACATGTATACAACAGTGGCACTTAAATAATTTCTGCAATATCTTCATTTCAGAGTTGCAACAACTCAAGTACAACCAGAATGAGTGAACAGAGTGAGCAGAGTGTTACAGTGGCCTATCTGAAATCTATTAATTTTAAAGAGTTGACTCTTAATGAGAAGTTAAGAATCAAGAGGACTGGAAGACCCACACCTGATCTGAAGATAGAGTCTGCAGGTACAAGTAGGTCAAGAACATACACACGCAGCTTCAACAGGTCAGTGTATGACAAACACACCTGGATCTGTGGTTGTGAGGAAACAAACAGCTTGTACTGCTTCCCATGTTTGTTATTTGGTGGAGAGGAAGCCTGGACATCAAAGGGTATGGATGACCTGAAGAGACTGGAAGAAAAGTCCAGAAGGCATGAACAGTCTGCTAAACATCTAGACAATGAAATGAGTCTAGCAGTGTTGGGAACTGTGGATATCCGGTCTCAGTTAAGTAGTGGATACCAGTTATCAGTAGAAAGACACAACAAGAAAGTGGCTGACAACCGTCATGTTCTGTCTATTTTAATAGAATGCATGAAGACGTGTGGTGCACAAGAACTAGCTTTCAGAGGTCATGATGAGTCTGAAGAGTCAAGGAATCCAGGAAACTTCCGGGCAATAGTAGAATTAGTCAGCCAGTTTGATAAGAAGTTGTTAGACCACATGACAGCTTCAACTGTTTTCAAAGGAACATCAAAAACTATTCAGAATGAACTCCTGGGACTGCATGCTGACAGTATGCAGAGAAGAAATAAAAAAAGAGATTCGTACTGCAAAATTTATTGCAGTAATTGCAGATGAAACGACTGATTTTGCTGCGATGTGGCAAATAGCTATTGTGTTCCGTTACATTGTCAATGGACAGGTGGTGGAACGTTTTTGGGGATACTTTACACCACTTGGACAGACAGCACAACATATTGCTGTTGTGATAGAACAACAGTTGAAGGAAGTAGTGGGAGACCAGCATGAAAAAGTGATTGCTCAGAGTTATGACGGTGCATCGGTTATGAGTGGTATTCACATGGGGTCCAGGCCATCATAAGAGAAAAGTTTAAATATGCCTACTATGTACACTGCTATGCCCACCAACTTAATCTGGTAATGCAAAGAGCCGCACAACAGAATACTGAGGCAAGGATATTTTTTGTAACACTTGGTGGAATTCCAGCCTTTTTCAGTCGTTCAGCTCAAAGACAAGCTGCTCTGGATAATATAGTATCACGACGCATGCCAAGAGTGTCAGGAACACGGTGGAATTTTAACATCCGTACTGTAAATGCAGTGTACGAGAACTTGGAGTCGCTGGAAGAGTGCTTTGATTATTTGAGCAGGAATCCTACATCTGGTGCAGCAACAGTACTGGAAGCAAATGGGCTACTGCAATCAATTGAAGATGACCAATTTAAATTTTGGCTTGCTGTCTTCCATTGTATAATGCCCCATGTTGATGTTCTGTACAGGCAACTTCAGTGTCGTACCACAGATGCAACTGCTGTTGAAAAGGATGTTCGTACATTTTTGGATGCAATTGACATTGTCAGATCGGGTATCGATGGTATTGCAGAACAGTACCTACATACAGAGAACATCCGGTCAAAACGTAGACGAGGGCCATCAGCTTCCCGACCACTGCATGAGACCTTGTCAATTGCTGCAAAGGAAGTGTGTGATGTCATAAGGTTCCAGGCAACATCACGATTTCAACAAACCGGCCATCTTCAAGCTTCTCAGTTACTTCTGCCTGGAAAGTTTTCAACATACATGAGAGAGTTTCCAGAAAATCTGTTCACAGGAACAATGGACAGCTATCCATTCCTGATGAGGGGACAACTTAGAACAGAACTTGGAGTGGTGTATCAACGTGAAGACTTTAAAGCAGCTGGCAGTGCAGTCAAGATGTTAAAATTCTTGTTGGACAACTCCTTAACCCATGTGTTTTCACAGACTTACGAAGTGTTGTCAATTATAGCCACCACACCAATGTCAACTGCTGAGGCAGAAAGGTGTTTCTCAACACTGAAAAGGATTAAAACATTTCTTCGTTCTACAATGGGGCAAGACAGATTAAATGCTTTGGCTATGCTTTCCATAGGAAAGGAGTTAATGCAGAGTATACCCAACTTCAACCAGAGGGTTATTGATTATTTTGCACAAAATAAAGAGAGACGAATGGACTTCATCTATAAGTAATGGAAACGGAACACCATACAGGAAACGGAACACCATACAGAAGAACACAAGAGGCACTTATTTGGTACTATACTAGTGCTACAAGCACTTGTGTAACCCAGCCACTGGGGATGCACAAGCCAGTGCATTTCTTTGTGCCGGTCCCAAGCCCGGATAAATGGGGAGGGTTATATCAGGAAGCCTGGGCATCACCACATATAACCTCCTGACAAAATTGTGGGGCAATACAGATTTTGTTACAGGATTGGTCGAGGCCCAAAATAAAGAGAGACGAATGGACTTCATCTATAAGTAATGGAAACGGAACACCATACAGGAAACGGAACACCATACAGGAAACGGAACAGGAAACGGAACACCATACAGAAGAACACAAGAGGCACTTATTTGGTACTATACTAGTGCTACAAGCACTTGTGTAACCCAGCCACTGGGGATGCACAAGCCAGTGCATTTCTTTGTGCGGTCCCAAGCCGGATAAATGGGGAGGGTTATATCAGGAAGCCTGGGCATCACCACATATAACCTCCTGACAAAATTGTGGGGCAATACAGATTTTGTTACAGGATTGGTTGAGCCCCAAGTTAACAATCACCACCACCAGTACTACTCTTTACCAAAAGGGTGCTGGCAGAAATTGGGGGGAGGGTACTGTTGGCTCTAGAAGAGGGGGAAGGCAGAAATTGGGGGGAGGCTACTGTTGGCTCTAGAAGAAGGGGAAGGCATGCCCAAAGGTAGTGTGATTTGGACATGTGCTGAGGAGGGATGCTACTAGGTATATGCTACTAGGTATATTGGGAGAAGGATGCTAAGGATGGAGCTGCCAGGGAAGGACTTGTAATTAGATTTATGGATGTGGTACAGGAAGTGATGTGGTGACAGAGCAAGATGCAGAGGACAGGAACCAATGGAAACAGATCTGATGTGGCAAACCCCTAACTGGAACAACTGAAAGACTGCAAGCACCTATTTGGAACCAGCTGGGGGTCATGTGAATATTATTTGCTTTGGGAAACTTAAAACTGTCCCTTTTGAGCCTCCATGAAAAAGGCCGTGGGAGAAATCCAGTATGACCTGATGTGTTCCAGACCACAGCTTCTAAGGTGCACGACAGCTTCTCCTCAGGTGCAGAAACTGAGTATGAACTACTGTTTGCAGTATACCGCAGAGGTAAGTGTTCAAACCAATGTGTGTGTATGTAATAATGTGTGCTGTGTAGACTATTCAGCATGTGCCATACTGACTGAGCATTTATTTCATGTAAATAAGTATGTGAAGCATTGATCCCATTGCACCATAGCCACCCCGTCTTGTTGGCCACACCCTGTCTTGTTGGCCACACCCCATCTTGTTGGCCACACCCCATCTTGTTGGCCACACCCATCCAGCTGTCTCCTGCAGCCCCCCTATGATTTGAAGTCACCAGCCGCCACTGCAGACGAGTACCAGTAAGAGTGAAAGGGAAGGTCTACAAGAGGGTAGTGAGACCAGCTATGTTATATGGGTTGGAGACAGTGGCATTGACAAAAAGGCATGAGTCAGAGCTTGACGTGGCAGAGCTGAAGATGTTAAGATTTTCAATGGGTGTGACGAGGATGGACAGGATTAGGAATAAGTATATTAGTAGGTCAGCCCAGGTTGGAAGGTTTGGAGACAAAGCCAGAGAGGCAAGATTACGTTGGTTTGGACATCTGCTGAGGAGGGATGCAGAGTATATTGGGAAAAAGATGCTAAGGATGACGCTACCAGGTAAGAGGAAAAGAGGGAGGCCTAAGATAAGGTTTATGGATGTGGTGAGAGAGGACATGCAGGTGGTTGGTGTGACAGAGCAAGATGCAGAGAACAGGAAGAAATGGAAACAGTTGATCTGCTATAGCGACCCCTAACGGGAGGGGCAGAAAAAAGAAGAAGCATTGTGAATTATGAGATCTGATTGTATTCTATGTTCACATTTTCTGATACGTCTTTGTCAGTCAGATGTAAGTCTGCACATTGTGTATATTGACATCTGCCTGTATTCTTTGTCTATATTTTTCTAAACATGTCTGCCTGAGTTTATCACTCAATGATGTATGTACTGTCTCTTTTTTGGTATGTGGAGCTTTCTCCCCTGGCCTCTGCTGAAAATGGACATATATCCAGTCGGACTATCCCGGTCAACAAATATAAAATAAAATAAGTAAATAAAATAAAATAAATAAATAAATATATATTGTTTCCATGAATTCCATTTATTTCTATGTAACTTGTTCCTTCCCTTTTCTAAAGATCCCACTTCCATTTCTTTTATCTCCCTTACAATATTCAATAATATTTATATTAAATTATATTAAATTGGTGTATTTATTTATTTTTATTTATTTTATTTTACATTTGTTAACCGGGTAGAGTCTGGCTGGGCAAGTAGCCCGTTTTCAGTGGAGACCCGGGAAAATAAGCTCCACAGCAATAGTACAAACAGATTACAAACATTTTTAAAAGATTTACAAACAATATACACAAAGTTTGGCAATTGCCAGCAATAACAATTTACAAAAAGGGGAATGTAAGACAGAAAACATTACATTTCTTAAGCCTTAGTACAGACAGCAATATGAACATTAGTTATATAACCAAAAACCATTGTGGTATTTTCATTTGACAGAAGTAAAACAAGAAGATAGCAGAAAAGAAAACATTTGATCGAAGGCATGAGAAATTAGCCAGGAGTATTACAGGAGCATAGCCATTGTTGAGTAAGGTATTCCTTTAGGAGTTTTTTGAAGCTATGATGACCTGTGCTTTTTAAGACATTCTGGGGTAATAGGTTCCATTGTTTGGCTACTTTGAAGGAGAAGAGAGAGTCAACAAAGTAATTATGGGACTTTGTAACCTTCAGTATAAGTTTATCGGATGATCTAAGGGTCCTGGGGTTGGTATTTAGTTGCACTAGGCTAGAAAGTGGAGGGCAGTTTTCAGGTTTGTGGATAATGCAGTGGGAAGTAGTGAGCTGATTGAGCAATAACATTGTGAAATTCAAGCCAGTGTAATTTTTGAAGAGCAAGGCAATGATGGGTCCTGTTGGGTATATTAGCAGCAAATTTTGCTACTTTGTTATAGCAGGAATCAAGTAAATGTAAATCAGACTTGTGCAGGTTAGTGAAAAGTTGAGAAGAGTAGATAGGAGGTGGGATCTGGCTGTGGCTAGTCTGGCATTTTGAGTAAGGTAAGGTTTGGCCCTATACAGAGCACCAAGTTTGATGTGAACTTTCTTTATTGTGAGTGATATGTGTTTATTGAATGTTAGGTTGTTGTCTATTGTGACACCAAGTAGTTTTGTTTGATTAACTGGTTCTATTATAGTGCCATTAGTGGAGTAGATGGAGAGATGAGGTGGTTTTGCTTTGGATTTCCTGTTAGAGAAGATCATTAATTTTGTTTTGTTTGGGTTTAGGATGAGTTGAAGTTCATTTAGGTAATTTTCAATATCTAGAAACGACTTTTGCAGTTTATCTTGGATTTCTTGGGGTGTGGGAGCAGAGCAAATAAAAGTAGCATCATCAGCATACTGAATAATAGAAGCAGATTTAGTGGCAGTGTTTAGACTGTTTGTGAATATAATAAAAAGGAGAGGGCCAAGGATGGAACACTGAGGAACCCCAAAAGAAACTGGAAGGAGTGTGGAGAGTTTATTGTCCCATTTAGTTGCCTGCTGTCGATTAGTAAGGTAGCTAAAGAACCAGTTGAGACCTGCAGAGTTGAGGTTGAAGGAGGCTAGAGTGTTGAGTAGTAGTTGGTGGGATACCGTATCAAGAGCTTTGGACATATCAAGAAATATAGTAGAGACTAGTTGCCCATTATTTTTGAGGAAGTTGATGTAGTTAGTGAACCTTATGAGGGCTGTGGAGGTACTGTGTTTTGGACGGAAGCCGTGCTGTGAACTAGATAAGAGGTTATTTGTAGTTGGGTGGTCTCAAAGCTGCTTATGGATACATTTCTCTAAGATTTTGGCTAGGGTGAGAAAATGGCAATGAGACGATAATTGGAGAGATCTTTAGATGGCCCTCCCTTGTGGAGGGGGATGATGTTTAGATTCTGATTTCCATTTTCTAATCATTTTTTTTTTTTGGCAGCCAACAGTATTAAACTTAGTGGACCCATACTATGTCTAGGCAATTCAGTTTATACACCCCAATTCAAAAGAATTATTTTGTTAGCTACAACAATTTGCACCTCTAGTATTTCTGACAAAGTACCCTGCAGGGAATTTTTATGATTTACCAACTCTTTGCATCCCCCCCAAAAAATGTTCTACTACCCCTATCTTTTCAATCACACCTCCGTCAACTGCTGCCTACCTACGGAAAAACATCTGAAGTCTATGTGGGGTACACAATACAAAAAACTTCCATAAAAAAATTCTAAAACTTCCAGATTTTGCTGAATACTTGAGACCCATACAAATATCTTCCCATTGATCCTTTGTAAATCGCCTTACCATTCACATTTCCTAATCCTCTGTAACCTCTTCTGATTGATTCTTACAGTTACCATGCATTACTTTATATTATACCATGACCCCCCCCAAAACGTGCACGCTGATTGGCCAGCGTGCCCGTTGTAAATCGAGTTATACTAATGGAAAAAGGTCCGGTTGCCCGGACTTTTTTCCATTAGTATAACTCGTTTTTTTAAAACACTGTCTCGCTATGTTAAATGGGTTTAACATAGCGAGACAGCTTTAAAATAAGCAACGGAGATCTCCGTTGCTTATTTTAAAGCTGTCTCGCTCTGTTAAACCCATTTAACATAGCGACAGTGTTTAAAACGGAGAAAGCAAGATCTCTGTTGCTTTTTTTAGTGTTTCGCTATGTTAAATGAGTTTAACATAGGGAGACAGTTTTAAAATAAGCAACGGACATCTCCGTTGCTTATTTTAAAACTGTCTCGCTATGTTAAACTCATTTAACATAGCGAAACACTAAAAAAAAAGCAACGGAGATCTTGCTTTCTCCGTTGCTTTTGCACAGCTCTGATGTACTGCGCAGGCGCGCAGTACATCAGAACTGCTGCGGATGCCAGACATCTGCGGAAGGGCAGTAAACAGGCATTATACTATGCCATTATTTAAGAAAAGTAATAGTTTCTTTTCTTAAATAATGTCATGGTATAATAGCAATAACCCACTTCTGGGTGTGGGTAATGCTAAATTTACCCACGGTTGGCTTTGTTTGGTCCCGAGGGCGAACACGCCAACCGTGGGTAAATTTAGCATTACCCACACCCAGGCGTGGGTTACTGCTATATTATCCCACAGTTTATGTTCTAAACTCATCTATAAACTCAAGCAGATCTGCTCTTTCATTTAACACTCATGTATCCCTTTCTCTTTGCCTATACTCTTGTTATCAATCCCTAGGTGGGAATGCAGTCTCCAAAACTGAAGTTCGCATCTGCCTGGTCTCAACCCACTCTATAACTTTCCCTCTCTCTAGCTATGTGTTCCCAGTACCCTGGCCCATTTGATTTTTTTTTCAACAGATTGAAGATCCCCTTGTCTGTCTTTATGCCCCTATCTGCAGTTTATTGGTAAAATCTCTTTTCTCAGTTCCACCACTGACTTAGTTTTCAAATTTTCTGCTCCTTTGTAAATGTAATATTCTGTGCTGTTATTCTTCTTAACAGCCTGCAACCTACTCCCCACCCTGTTTCAAAATCACTTCTTTCCACTTTGAATTGTAGCTTTCTGCTTGTGTTATGTAAATGAGCCTTAACTGTGTAGCTCTAAAGTATCCCTTCAAATCTGGTAATCCTAAAGCACCTTGTTCTATGGGGAGAAGCAATTTAGCCCACTTAACTCTTGCCCTCTTTCTCTCCCAAATAAATGATTTCAATGCTTTATTAATTATGGCCTCTGGTTGATAAAAATATGCATGCTTTATATACAAAATTAAAGGGACTTAAAACATTTTTCACTGCTTGTACCTTACTGTCCATACTCAGCTTCCTTCCTAAATATCTTTAGCTGCCATAAAAGAATCATTTAATCCATACACCTAAATACTACATATTATCATGTCCCCATAAATATGGGTATTCCTGAATCAATTCATGTGTGGCAGCATAGTTTACTTCTGTCTCAAAAATGTTCCTTAACACTGAAATATCATTTTCTGGATTTGTAACGTACAAAATATCATCACCTGCATATAAGGTTATTTTTTCTTAAATACTATACTAAGTTATACCCTTGAATATGAATTGCTTATTTTTCTTTGTCAATGGCTCTAAAGTATAAGGTAAATAACAAATGGAAAAGAGGACGCCCCTGCCTGGTTCCCTGTTTAAGCACAGCTTTTCCAGAAATGTTATGAGTGTAGGGAAATCACCCACACAATCTCTCATTATAATACATATATTTACTTACTTACATGCTTATGTAGGTACCTAACTTTATTCTAACAATTTAATAACCAAGTTATTAGATAGGGATAATTTTCGGCCATCACACAGATACAATGTAGACAATTTCAATGTTGTATTACATGTAGTAAAAAATACAGAAATACTGACAAACAATCATTAGCTAAGCAACACGAGTCTAAAAAACAAAGTTCTAATTAACTACTATTCCAAGCGAGGGTTGATGGTGGGCTGGCAGAAAGGTAGAAGGGGCCATTCTTTATACAGCACTAGCAAGATCTAGCTCCTTTCAGATGAGCGTCTCAGATGCACACCGTTGGGACTATGAGAGAGAAACATTCTTTACACATGTTCTTCACAGAAATGTCCACTGCAAAATCTCCCCTTAGAGAAAGACCATAATGAATTTTGAATAAAAACAGTAAACTGAATCAGTTTACATTGCAGATGTATGTACTTCTACATTTAAACAGGAATATCTCTACTTATTATCTTTTCTATTTTTGTCCCTTTCCCAAGCCTGGTAACCACCAAGTTTCCTCCTAATGGACTTGAGTTCCTTTGTTCTCTAGTACTGGGCTTCCACCCAGAATCACAGGAGGGGAAGCACAAGGGCCATCTCCACAGACTCTCATGCAGGCAGTTTGTTTAGGCACCCATGAGTGCTGCTTGTGCTCTCTCTGATATCCTGGCTGTAAGAGCATTTCTAATGGCACTTAACCCCACCCTTGGATGGGTGAGGGGTTCATGTGAATCCCGTCACTGGGGCGTCCCACAAAGCCTTCTCCATATGAAATGCCCATTACAAAGGCTGTCAGCAAACTGAGGCTTGGTGAGCTAAACCTAAATCCCGAGGCCATGATGTGCAATGAGGTCCCTCCTCTGAGGAATCATGGCATTCATGAATTGCTCCCCCCAACCTTCCCCCCATGCTGGGTAAGCATATCATTCCCTGCCAGTTCTGTCGGCTAGCACAGTCACTGCTGAAACAGGGATCGTCTGGGCCATAATCATGTCTTTATTCAGCTACACTACCAGAGCTGGCTGTTTTTGTTTTTTTGCAGTCAGCTGGAAGGAAAGGACGAAAAAAATGGTTACTGTACATCTGCACATGGCAGAAAGTACAGCTGTGTACACTTACCATAAATGTAGATGTTCGAGTGTATTCACTGTTGCAGTCATCACATTTGGGTTATCTTCCTGCAGGTAGCCTCAGCCGGCCTGAATACCAGAGTCTTTGTATTTCTGCGTCGGATGCTGTCTCTTCTTCCATGACGTAAGGTCGTCAGGGGTATAAAACATGCAGCCGACACCATTACATCAGTTTTTCTTGCCCCAGATGTCAGGTGCCCCCACAATAGGAAGCAATTATATGGTATGATACACCCCCATCAAAAAGCAAATACACAAGAAAAAATAAATATACCAAACAAGAAGGAAAGGTAGAACCAAGAGAAGTCAGGAGGGCTGGAGGGAGGGTAACCAGGACTGCAACAGTGAATAAACTCGAACATCTACATTTATGGTAAGTGTACACAACTGTACTATGTTCTTTGTGTTTCACTGTTGCAGTCATCACATTTGGGTTGATTCCCAAAGCTAAGGAAGGGAGGAAGTTAAAGAGCATTAGGGCCAGCTATTAAGCCCTGCAAGACTGCAGTGGCAAATCCAGCTCTGGATTTATAAAAGACAGGCATGTGTTAATGCTTGGTGAAGGTATGTACAGAGCTCCAGGTAGCAGCTTCTAGGATGTCCCTGGTACGGACTCCTCTGAGAAAAGCCGCAGAGGTAGATGCAGCCCTGGTGGAATGTGATCTTATCCCCTGTGGGGTAGGTTTTCCATGGTGCTTGTAGCAGAAATTAATGCAATGGGCTATCCATTTGGAAATAGTTTGCTTTGAAGTGGCCTTCCCCTCTGCCCCTGCAGCAAAGCCAACTAGCAGCTGTTCAGATTTTCTGAGAGGCTTAGTCCTGTCCAAATAAAATCTAAGTTATCTGTGCACGTCCAGAGAGTGCAGTATTCGTTCCCCTTTGTTTTGTGGATTAGGGAAAAAAGTAGGCAAATGAATGGACTGATTTAGGGCCACACTAGACACCACCTTGGGCATAAAGGAAGGATTGGTCCTGAGGGGAAACCCTGTCCGCATGGAAGATAATGAAGGGTTCCACTGCCATGAGTGCCTGTAATTCAGACACTCTTCTTGCTGAAGTGATGGCTAGAAGGAAGGCTGTTTTCCAAGAAAGGAATTTCAACTCTGCTGTTGCAGCTGGCTCAAAGGGAGGAAGAGTGAGCTTTTCCAATACATAGTTAAGGTCCCAGGCTGGAGTGGGAGCTCTCCTGGGGGGGGTCTTAAATTTTTGACACCTCTAAGGAATTGTTTTAGCAAAGGATGACAGAAAAGGGGTGGCTCAGTATTATAATGTGCTGAAATGGCAGAGGCATGAATTTTAGTTGATGAGAAGGATAGGCCCTTGTGGAGCATTTCTGTTAAGTACTGTAGAATATGAGGTAAGCTAGGTACCGTTGCGCCCATCCCCTGAGCCTGGCTCCAGGAACAGTATCTTTTCCACTTTTCAGCATAGGACTTTCTAGTATTAGGCTTCCTTGCCTCCAGAATGACATCCAGCAACTGCTTACTGAGGGATGCTAGAGGAGAGCTCAAGGAATTAGCCAGGCTGCAAGGTTCAGGGTTTGAAGCTGAGGGTGCAGAATCTGGCCCGCCTGCTGGGACAGCAGGGAAGGGGTCTGAGGCAGGTGCCATGGTTGCAGCAGTGTCATACTGTGCAAGAGGGGTACCAATGCTGGCTTGGCCAGTCTGGTGCAATCAGTATTGTCCTTGGCTTGTCCTGTTTGATCTTTAGTAGAACCTTCAAGAGGAGATGCAGAGGGGGAAAGGCATAAACCGAGAGGCTTTCCCAGGTAAAGTACAGGGCATCCACTTTCCAAGCTTCTCTGTGGGGAGTTCTTGTGCAGAATTTGTTCAATTGGTAGTTCTGAGGGGAGGCAAACAGGTCTACCTCTGGAGTCCCCCATTTGTTCAAGAGGTTGAATATTTTGGGTTCTAGTTTCCATTCGTGTGGGTCCATGAGATTTCTGCTTAAGTCATCTGCCAGTGAGTTTAGTTTGCCTGGCAGGAATTGAGCTTGTAGGTGTACTTGGTAGCTCAAGGCTGTGTTCCACAGAGCTATGGCTAGTCTGCAGAGAGGGTACGAGTGGGTTCCCCCCTGCCTGTTTATGTACTACATAACTGTGGTGTTGTCTGTCTTTACCAATAGTTGTCCTGGAAGAATACGGTCTTTGAAGGCTGTCAGAGCATTTATTTTTGATTGATATGCAGGTCCATCTGTCTCGGGTTCCATTTGCCCTGAATGCACTGCCCTGCCATGTGAGCCCCCCATGCATCATTTGATGTGTCTGTTGTTAGGGTTTGGGCGACAGTGGGTAGAGTGAAAGGGAGTCCCTTGTTCTGGTAGCAGGCCTCTGCCCACCAAAAGAACACTGTCTTCATACAAGGAATGATAGAAATCATTGTTTCCATGTCCTGAGAATGTTGACACCATAGGTTTTTTAGATACCATTGGAGTTTCCTCATATGCAGTCTTGCATATGGAATTAGTAGAATGCAAGAGGCCATGAACCCCAGGGCTTGCAGTATTTTCTTTGCAGATAGCTGGGGTTTTGTGGCCAACAGTTTGAACTAGGTTGTCAAATTAACTTGTTTCTCCGGAGTGAGGAATGCCATCTGGGAAGTTGTGTTCAAGCTTGCTCCCAGGAATACAATCTGTTGGCAGGGTACTAGGTGACATTTCTTTTCGCTGATGGTGTACCCCAGTGAGGTTAGAAGTTTCTTTACGAATGCCAGGTGTTGTAATAGCAAGTCTTGGCTTTCTGCCCAAATCAGACAATCGTCCAAGCATGGGTAAATTTGAATATTTCTCTGCCTGCAAAATGCAATGGCTGGAGCTAGACACTTTGTGAATAACCTGGGCGCAGTTGATAAGCCAAAGGGAAGTGCAGAGAACTGATAGTGCATGGAGCCTGCCCTGAAGCATAGGTATTTCCTGCAAGATTCCCTTATTGGGATGTGCAGGTAAGCTTCCTTTAAGTCTATGGTTGCCAGCCAGGCATCCTTGGCTAGCATTGGAAGAAGCTGTTGAAGAGTTAGCATTTTGAATTTTGGAACTACCAGAAAGGTGTTGAGAATAGAGAGGTCCAGGACAGGACACCAGGAGTTGTCTTTTCTGGGTACCAGAAAAAGTCTTGAATAAAAACCTTGCCCCCTTTGTTCTGCTGGGATAGGTTTAACAGCCTTGATACTGAAAAGAGACAGAACCTGCTGTTGGGCCTCTGCCCACTGATTTGGGGGTAGGTCTGGCTAACCATTTGGGGTTGGTAGTGTGTGGAAGTGGAATCTGTATCCTTGGGAAACTATGTTCAAAACCCATTTGTCCTGGGTAATGAGTTCCCAGTTTTTTGCATGTAAGGTGAGCTTTCCTCCTAAGGGAGCAGGTAAGTGAGCAGGGCTTGGAAGGGTTAAGGTTAAGTCATTGTGCCATTTTTCTGTAGGGGGGTGGCTTACTTCTCCCTGCTTTAAAAGTGGGAGCCCCCCACTGCTTAGGTCTGTGCGTAGCCTGAGACTGTAGCCTAGATGGTCTGCTCTTCCTGGGTTTGGACTGAGATGGCCTAGAAGGAACTGGAAAAGACCAGTTCTTTGAAGGCCAATGCCTACTGAATCTGGGAGGCTGTACTTGTAGGAAATCTTTAACAGTTTGCACAGATTTAGCTTTTTCCTCCATCCTTTTGAGGACTTCTGCTTTGTTGCCAAAAAGGCGGTCTTGGTTTAAGGGAGCATCCAGTAATTTAGCTTTAACATGATCTGGCAAGTTTTGTTCCTTAAGCAAAGCATGCCTTCTAAGTACAGACCCACTGACAGCAGCCCTGCAAGATACTTCTAAAGCGTCAAAACCTCACTGCAAAGTATGTTTACCAACTTGTTCTGCAGAATGCATTAAATCTTGCAATTCTTTGTGTTCAGCACAGTCAGGAATCAACATAATTTTCTATTTAAGAAGTCCTATAATATGCTGCTGATACTTTAACAAATGAAACTAGCAATTTAAAGCTCTATTGGCCAAAGTAGCAGAAGTGTATACCCTCTTACATCATCTGTCTAAGGCTCTAGAATCTCTATCAGAAGGGGTAGGATTTTTGGCAGCAGTAGCCTTAATGCCTTTTGGTCCTTGGGAATTGGTCTCTGGATCCGCAGAAGGATTCTTGAAGAGGAACTTGTGAGAGCCAGGTACTCTGTAGTACCTGTCAGGTTTTCTGGGAGCTGGAGGTAAAGTGTCTGGGGTAAGGCTAGACTCCAAGAAAGCAACATCTACAATGTCCAGAACATGAGGGATAGCTAAAAACCTGTGTTGAGGCAGGAATAAGAATTCCCTAAGTCTCTTTTTGGAATGAGAGTAATCCTGGCTTTCTCAGCGGAAATGCTCCCTAAGAGTATGCAAGGTTTCACCGAAAGAAAAATCTTCTGGAGGGGAAGCAGAGGGAATGTAATCCTCTGAATCAGAATCCTCATAAGTAGATAAGGGCAAATCCTGGTAATCAGAAGGAGCAGAAATATCAGATTCCTGATCAGAAAAATCAGAAAG
Source organism: Protopterus annectens (assembly GCF_019279795.1). Classification (NCBI taxonomy): domain Eukaryota; kingdom Metazoa; phylum Chordata; order Ceratodontiformes; family Protopteridae; genus Protopterus; species Protopterus annectens. Next base: position 610,888,118 of record NC_056739.1, read on the forward strand.
AAATTCAGTTCTAGCTCTCTTAGATTTGGAAGGCTGGCTTCCTCTAATTAAGGTAATAAGGACTTCAGCCATTCTAAGCATTGGTTTTTAAGGCATATGGGCCTTTGCCCACGGTTTGGTCGTCGGTTTTCTAGGCGTAGTGCGAGTTTTTGGCCTGAGGGATTCGGAACTTCTGGATGGAAATGATGGCGTCGGTTTAAAATGAATGCCTGTAGGCCTGAATACACCCTCAGAAGCCGGTGCCTGCACAGCAGCTCTGGACCCATTTAAAGGTAGAGCATTCCACAGGTTCCATAGTTAAAGAAGCATCTCGCTGCATACCGGACTCTGAATGGGTCTCAGTAGAGGCCTGTGAATCTGAAGTAGTGGGTATCAGGGGCTGCGAAAGTGCCTCATTGACTACCGGCGGACAGGCGACTAGCTTAACGGAAGTGGCGGCAGTGGTTTTGGACCTATGCGGTCTGTCTCTGTCTTTATCCTTACTTTTTTTGGAAGATCGGTAATCGCATGGCTTAACAAAGCCATTCTGGAGTACTGAGATCGAGTACGAAAGTAATTGGCTGCAAAAATAGCCCGACAACGAATAGTTCGGGGGTTGAACAAGGCACAGAACCGACAGTGAGGGACGTCGTGGTCTGGGCCTAAACAGGGGATGCAGTAAGAATGAAAATATCTATGAGGTGTTTGCTTTCCACAGGCAAGACAATTGTTAACTTTTACTGACATCGGTTGGAGCAAGAAAAAGGATCCCCAACAGGGTACTTATCTTTTTTGAAGACTTTGGGTCTGACACTCAAAAATGAAAATTTCAGGAGACGGCCGACCAGCACTTGCGAACTGCTTCTGCTTCTGGCACTGCACGGCAAGAAAGACTGATGTAATGGTGTCGACTGCATGTTTTATACCCCTGATGACCTGAAGTCATGGAAGAAGAGACAGCATCCGATGCAGAAATCCGAAGACTCTGGTATTCAGGCCGGCTGAGGGCTACCAGCAGGCAGATAACCCAAATGTGATGACTGCAACAGTGAAACACGAAGAACATCACATGAACATCACATGACATTCCTACTGCTGAGGCACAAAGTACTATACGGACACCACAATGTGGATGAACTATAACTGGATCTTAGGCTTTTTAGTTATTTTAATGCCTATTTAAAATCATGCAAATCACCACCCTTCACTCAACAGGAAAGATCCAAGATGCTTTGATACAGTTTCTTCCATGCATCAGAGAAGCAGTTAACTAGCACATTACAAGGAAGAAAACATGGGCCCAATTCCTATGTAGCTTTGATAAATAAAACTTCAAAACGTAAATCAAGTAAAAGACTCAAAGTCCTGACAGATGGGGCCCCAAAGCCTAAGTGTCACCAAAAGCATTGTATAATAAGATTGCAACATACACAGTCAATCACAAGTGCTCAAAAGAAGGAGCATTCTAAGTTTTACTGGGTAATCATTAATTATCCATCAGCTTCTACATACACAGTGTTACTGAAAAAAAAGGAACTTTGTTCTTATCTAGAGCATTAAAGTTGTTGTTGTGTCTTTCGGCTTTTCCCGGTTAGGGGTCGCCACAGTGTAACTCCTGTCCGTTAATGACTGGCAGATTTTTACATGCCGAGTTGCCAGCCCTGATGCACAACCTTCAACGAAGGTACGCCCATTCACGCATGTCTCCACACAGAAGACGCTTTAGTTGAGAATCGAACAGGACAACGTCTTACTGTAAGGCGACAACGCTACTGCAGCCCCACCACCGCAGTTAGAGCATTAAAGTGCACTTATAAACTATTTATAGGCAGGCTATTACGTGTGCAATAAGCTATGACTCCATCCATCCATCCATCCTCAACCCTTTTCCCCATTTTTGCACATGGAGTTGTGGTGTCACTCCAACAGTGACAATCATCTAGAGCCAAGGTTTACACTGCCGGGTGGCTACCCCTGCCATGGTAGTTCATCCGTACCACACACTCATGCTTACAGCCAATTTAGAGTGTCCAATCCACCTACTGCATGCCTTTGGAATGTGGCAGGAAAACACAGCACCTGGGAACATAGGTAGGACATGCAGACTCCGCACAGAGGGCACCCCAGCCATGAACCAAACTGAAGAACCTTTTGTTGTGAAGTGACAACGCTAACCACTGCACCACTGTGCTGCCCTTGCAATAAGCCATGAAAATATTTAATAATATGTTTTTTACTAAAATGTATCTCAGCAAACACATTATCAGTGCAATAAGCTATGAATAAATCATTGATAATGTACCTGTGGTGTACACAGGAAGGTTCTGCTGAGATACATTTTAATAAAAGTCTGTGTTAGCAAATATTTTCTGAGTACCATCAACACAAAAGCAATGCTGCACAGTGTGTAGGTGGTGATACTTGATATTCCACAAAACAGATTCACTACAGTTTGCATTTTGTAAGCATAATTTTTGACACGCCTGCAGTGTTGCTAACATTTTTCATTAATTTATACAGGGTTATATTATAGTTTGTGGTTTTACACAGAATTAATTTACAATCTATAGGCAGAACAGTGTAATGAGCTGGAATTTGTAACTAGAACAGAGCCCTACAGTTAGCTTTGTTAGCTGTTGTGTTGTTCTTGGTACCTCTGTACAGTACATACAAGACTGAATAATAATATACAAATTTTGATAACATTTGTTATAAAAGAATTGACTGTAGCAATGAAAAGGTATGAGGAAAAAGTACAGTTTTGTACCTACCATAAATGTAGATGTTCGAGTGCTAATACAGCTGCAGTCATAACAGATGGGGTTTTCCTGCCGTCAGGCGGGTCCTCGGTCGGCCGAATTCCAAAGTCTAGGTCCGGCGTCGGATGTCGTCGCTTCTTCCCTGACGTCAGTGCGACAGGGGTATAAAAGAACCAGCCGACGCCATTTTCTTCAGTTTTTCTTGCCCCAGATGTCAGGTGCCCCCAGAAGGAAGGCAAAAAGTACAGTTTTGTACCTACCATAAATGTAGATGTCCGAACTGGATAGCATCTGCAGTCATAACAACTGGGTTGTCCTGTCGTCAGGCAGCCCTTCAGTCGGCCGGATTCCAAAGTCTGGGTCCGGCTTCGGCTGATGTCGCACTTCACCTGACGTCATCTCTGTTGGTCTTGGGTATAAAGGCATCAGCCGACGCCATTTTCCTCAGTGTTTCTTGCCCCAGATGCCAGAAGCCCTCTTGAAGGCTAAAATTTTGGATAGATGCCAATGTTTCCAAAAAGATAGAGGTAAACACAAACATAAGCATGTATGTACATATATACAAACAAATACACCATAAAAGACTCCCCCCCACCAGCTAGCTATTAGGAGGGTAACCACCCTAGGAGTACCACAGAGGGGAAGGAGGGAGGGTAATCCTGACTGCAGATGCTATCCAGTTCGGACATCTACATTTATGGTAGGTACAAAACTGTACTATGTCCTTCATGGATGCATCTGCAGTCATAACAACTGGGTAGAATACCATAGCCAACTAGGGGAGGAGGATAAAGGTAAATTATGGTGTGTTTAGGATCCCTTGCAGTACAGCAGTGGCAAACCCTGCTCGGGATCTGGAATATAGAGGCAAATTGTAATGCTTGGCAAATGTATGCACGGAGGTCCAAGTAGCCGCCTCAATAATGTCTTTGGTTGCCACTCCTCGTAAGAAGGCTGTGGTAGTGGCTGTTGCCCTTGTAGAATGAGGTCTTATGTTCTGTGGAATTGGTTTTCCATGGAAGGAGTAACAGAATTGTATGCAATTTCCTATCCATTTGGGGATTGTCTGTTTGGAAATAGCTTTTCCTTCCCTTCCTGTTGCATAAGCTACGAAAAGTTGGTCAGTCTTTCTGCTATTTTTTGTTCTGTCCAAGTAGTAGCGTAGCTGTCTATGTACATCCAAGGTATGCAGTATTCTTTCCCCTCTGTTTTGTGGGTTGGGAAAGAAGGTAGGTAGGTGGATTGCCTGGTTCAAAGACACTCTGGATACCACCTTAGGCATAAATGTAGGATTAGTCCTCATGGACACTCTATCTTGGTGGAAGATTAGGAAGGGTTGCACCGCCATTAAGGCTTGTAGTTCTGAAACCCTCCTTGCTGAAGTAATTGCCAGTAGGAAAGCAGTTTTCCATGACAGGTGTTGTAGGTCTGCTGTTGCTGCTGGTTCAAAGGGTGATAGTGTCAACTTTTCTAGCACAAAGTTTAAGTCCCAAGCTGGTAATGGTGGCTTCCTTGGAGGTTTTACATTCTTGATTCCTCTGAGAAACTGCCTGAGCAAAGGGTGCGAAAAAACAGGTGGATCAAAGCTGTATTCTGCTGAAATAGCTGATGCATGTATCTTGATGGAGGAGTAGGACAGGCCTGAATGAAGAAGTTCGGCCAGGTACTCCAGAATGTTAGGCATATCTATGTTTGACACATCTTTTCCTCTTTCAGTACTCCAAATGACAAACCTTTTCCATTTTCCAGCATAGTTCCTTCTTGTTGAAGGTCTGCGTGCTTCAAGAATAATGTCTTTAACTCTTTGGGAAAGCTCTGTGTTAGCTGCTACTATGTGATGTTCCATGCAGTCAGTTGCAACGTTTTTAGGTTTGGATGCATGATGCTGTAGTTGTTCTGAGTTAACATCAAAGGCATCAGGGGAATTGGCCACATATTGTTCCGAGACATGTTCCTCAGTAGTGGGTACCAGTGTTGTCTTGGCCAGTTTGGAGCTATCAGGATTATCCTTGGACGTTCCTCCTTGATTTTTAGTAGTACTTTGTGTATCAAGGGAAGAGGTGGGAATGCATATGCTGTTAGGCCTTTCCAGCTGAAGGAGAGCGAATCCACTTTCCATGCTAGTGGGTGGAATGTCCTTGTGCAGAATTTTTTGAGCTGGTGATTGAGAGGCGATGCGAATAGATCTATCTGAGGCATTCCCCATTTCTTTGAGATGGTTTTGAAGATATCCGGGTGCAGCTTCCATTCGTGGGCATCCGAAGTGGTTCTGCTTAGTATTTTCTTTTCCCGGTACAAATATTGTAGCTGAGTGCCAGGGTCCACAGCTCCAAAGTCATTCTGCATAGGGGGTATGAATGAGTGCCTCCCTGTTTGTTGATATACCACATGACTGTGGTGTTGTCTGTCCTTATCATCAACTGGCCCTCTTTGAGAAATGGTTTGAACTTTTGGATTGCCAGTTTTACTGCCAGCATTTCTTTAGGTTGATGTGCAGGTGAAGTTGATCCTGTGTCCAGAGTCCTTGCACGCATTTGTCCAGCATGTGGGCCCCCCATCCTAGGTCTGAAGCGTCTGTTGTGATGGTCTGGCTTGCTTGACCTCTGCGAAAGGGTAGGCCTGGGTTTGACTGGCATGCCTGAGCCCACCATAGGAGCTCCTGTTTTAAGCATGGAATTAGTGGGATTTCTGTTTCCAGGCTGTGTCTGTGTTGGGACCATAAATTCTTTAGGTACCACTGTAGTTTTCTCATATGTAGTCTGGCAAATGGGACCAAGATTATGCATGATGCCATGAAGCCCAAGGCCTGGAGTACTTTCCTTGCTGTTATCTTGTTCAGTTTTGTTAGTGCCAAGAAGTAAAGAGGGAGTTCTTTTTGTTTTTCTGTAGTTAGGAATGCCATTTGTTTCACTGTGTCCAATTCCGCGCCCAAGAAGGTCCTTGTTTGGGATGGTATCAGCCTTGACTTTTGTAAATTGACTGTGTATCCCAGTGCTTGTAGCAAGTAAATGACCCTTTGTAAATCTGTTGTCAGCTTGCTTTTGTTGTCCCCTTGTAGTAAGCAGTCGTCCAGGTATGGGTAAATTTGAATTCCCTGTAGTCTGCAATGGGCGATTACTGATGCCAGGCATTTTGTGAATACTCTGGGCGCAGTAGATAAGCCAAAGGGCAATGCTGAGAATTGATAGTGCTCTAATCCTGCAAGAAATCTGAGGTATCTTCTGCAGATTTGGTCGAATGGGGACGTGCAGGTATGCCTCCTTGAGATCTAGAGTTACCAGCCAACACTCCTTGCCCAGCATGGGAAGAAGTTGCTGTAAGGTCAGCATCTTGAATTTGGGGACAATGATGTATGTATTTAAGGTGGACAGGTCGAGAGTTGGTCTCCAACTTTTTTCCTTTCTTGGAACTAGGAATAGTCTGGAGTAGAACCCCTTTCCTTGCTCTGCTGTTGGCACTCTTTCCACAGCTCTCATGTTTGCTAACTCCATTATCTGTTGTAGAGCCTCTGTTTTTTGATTTGGAGGTAGATTTGGCATTCCTCTTTTGACTGGTAAAGTGTGGAAGTGGAACCGGTAGCCTTGATCTATGGTTTGTAGAATCCACTTGTCTTTTGTTATGTAGTGCCAGTTCTTTGAGAATAAGGTTAACTTTCCGCCTAAAGGAGCTGCTATTTGTTCCCTGGTAGGCGGATCTAGGGTTAAGTCACTGTGGTTGTGTTGATGTAGTGGCAGAGGTTGTGTCTGTGCCTCTGTTGTTACCTTGCCACTGTCGTCCTCTGTAGGCACCTCCTCTAGACTGGTTTCTGCCTCTGGAACGTCTGTTCCTGCCCCTTTGAGATCTTGTGGAGTCAGGAAAGGACCAATTTTTGGCAGGCCAGTTCCTGCTAAACCTTGGGGGTTGTACTTGCAAGAAATCTTTAACCGTTTGGACAGATTTTGCCTTTTCTTCCATTTTCTTCATAACCTGCTGGGCAGGTGTACCAAACAAACTTGTCTTATCCATAGGAGCATCTAGCAACTTAGCTTTAACATGATCCGGTAAAGCTTGCTCTTTAGCCATGCATGCCTTCTTATCACTGTGCCAGTCATGGCTGATCTAAATGAAGCCTCCAGTGCATCATAGCCACATTTTAAGGAATGGTTACTAACCTGTTGTATGTTATTTACCATTTCTAATACATATTTCTTATCAAGAGATTCATCAGTGGTTAGCTTTTTAGTTAATTGATCAAGCATAAACTCTTGGTATTGTATCATGTGAAACTGACAGTTTAAAGCTCTAGCTGAGAGAGTAGCTGAAGTGTAGACCTTTTTACCCCATCTGTCTAATGACCTTGCTTCCCTTTCAGAAGGAATAGGGTTTTAGCTATGGTCGCGGCTACTGCCTTGGGACCCTGGGATATAGTTTCTGGGTCTGCAAGTGGGGCCTTGTAGAGGTGGTGATGAGTATCTGGCACCCTGTAAAATCTGTCTGGTTTGGCAGGGCTGGGGTAAAGAATCTGGAGAGGAGCAAACATCATTGAAAGCATCATCCACCACAGAGAGAACAGGAGGTATAGCTAAGGGCCTGTGCTGTGGAAGGTGCAGAAAGGTCCTAAGTCTTTTTCTGGAGTCTGAAAAATCCTGTTGCTGCCATTGGAACTGCTCTCGCATGGCATGTAAGGTTTCTCCAAAGGAGAATTCTTCTGGTGGGGAAGCAGCAGGAATGGAATCTTCAGCATCAGAATCTTCAAAATTGGAGAAAGGAGCCTCTGGCTGGTCAGTTATGTCTGATTCATCAGCAGAATCATCAGAGGACACTGGCTCAGGGGGCTCTGCCCTAGGTCTCTTCTCTGGGGGCTGAGAGGCCCTGTCTGGGTGAGGTTGAGTTCCTCTGATTAATGAAATTAAATCTTCTGCCAAAGTAAGCATTTGAGAACTAGAAGAGGGCCTGGTAGTGGGGGGTTTAACAGGCACTGTCTTAGTAGTCTTGGCTGCTTTAGCCCTGGCGAAGGCCTTAATGGACATAGCTGCTGGAGGCCTAGCTGCACCACGTGCTGGGGTAGAGACATCCAAGGGAATGGTGTCTGATAAATCAGTGGCCACCACCGTAGTGGATAAAATTTCTGAGGCCGATTCAAGAGTGGTAGCAGGGGCCTCAGTTGTAGAGATGGATTCAGCTGTACTTTGAGCAGTTTTCTCGGTTTCAGCCGAAACCGAGACACTCGCGGCTTGATGAACCGTGGTTTCGGCCGAAACCGCGGACCGCGAGTGTCGGTCTTTATCTTTGCGTTTTTTGGCAGATTGGGAAGTCGGAGGATCCGACGGCATAATGTACGCAAAAACAGAACCGAAAAACTGTTCTGCAAACTCCGACCGACGCCTAAGCGTTCGGTTGAAGGAAGCACAGGCGAACAGGCTGCTACGTGGGCTGGGCCTAAACAAGGCAGGCAATGAGAGTGGAAATCTTTATGAGGTATTTGTTTCCCACAGGTTAAACAATTATTAACTTTTTCTGACATCGGCTGAGGCAAGAAAGGTTCCCCAACGGGGTACTTAGCTTTAGAAGTCTTCGAAGTAGTATTCGGTAGAAGTAATCTCTGGATCCGACCGACCGGCACTTGCGAACAGCTTCTGCTTCGGGCGCCACGCGGCAAGAAAGACTGAGGAAAATGGCGTCGGCTGATGCCTTTATACCCGAAGACCAACAGAGATGACGTCGGGTGAAGTGCGACATCAGCCGAAGCCGGACCCGGACTTTGGAATCCGGCCAACTGAAGGGCTGCCTGACGACAGGACAACCCAGTTGTTATGACTGCAGATGCATCCATGAAGGACATTATAAATTTATGTAATAATGCAATGCAATATAATCAAAAAACAGTAGTTGCAAGCAAATACACCATAAAAGAATACCCCCATGAGGTTGTATGTGGGGGTGTTAGCCATTAGGCCTGTCCCAAGAGGGGAAGGAGGGAGGGAAACCTGGACTGCAGCTGTATTAGCACTCGAACATCTACATTTATGGTAGGTACAAAACTGTACTATGTTCATCGTGCATACAGCTGCAGTCATAACAGATTGGTAGAATCCCAAAGCTAATAAAGGGTGGTAGGCACTAAGTGGAACTAGGAGGAGCCAGGATGCCCTGCATGACTGCAGTGGCAAAGCCCGCTCTAGATTTGGAGTATAATGGTAGGTGATAGTGCTTGGAGAAAGTATGTACAGAACTCCAAGTGGCTGCTTCTAAAATATCTTTGGTAGGAACCCCCCTGAGGAAAGCTGCAGAGGTAGCTGTGGCCCTTGTGGAGTGAGATCTGATGCCTGTAGGTACAGTTTTACCATGAAAAGAGTAACAAAAGCGTATGCAGTGGGCTATCCATTTTGAGATTGTCTGTTTGGAAATAGGCTTCCCTTGAGCACCTGTAGCATAGGATACAAAGAGTTGCTCTAATTTTCTGAAAGGCTTTGTTCTGTCCAAATAATAACGGAGCTGTCTGTGAATGTCCAAGGAATGTAGTAGCCTCTCCCTTTTGTTTTGTGGATTAGGGTAAAAGGTAGGTAAGTGGATAGCCTGATTCAAGGCTACCCTGCATACTACCTTTGGCGTAAAGGAAGGATTTGGTTCATAAGGAAACACTGTCCTGATGGAAAATGATGAAAGGCTGCACAGCCATGAGGGCTTGTAGTTCCGAAACCCCGTGTGCTGAGGTGATAGCCAGAAGGAAGGCTGTTTTCCATGCCAAATATTGCAGTTCTGTTGAAACAGCTGGCTCAAAAGGAGGCAGGGTCAGTTTTTCTAGAATTAAATTGAGGTCCCAAGCAGGTACTGCCTGCTTCCTTGGGGGGTTTATATTCTTAGCCCCTCTAAGGAACTGTCTTAAGAGAGGGTGAGAGAATAAAGGAGGATCAGTGTTGTACTCTGCAGAAATGGCTGAGGCATGGATTTTGATGGAGGAGAATGAAAGTCCACTGCTTAGCATCTCAGCTAGGTACTGTAATATTTGAGGTAAATTCAGTATTCCAGGATTTTGACCCTTTTTCTGATTCCAGGCACAAAACCGTTTCCATTTTGCGGAGTAGGCTTTTCTAGTAGAAGGCCTTCTGACCTCCAAAATGACATCCTGCACCTCCTTGGAGAGTAGGGTCTGTTGTGAATTTAAGGAATCCTCCATGCGGCTAGATTGAGTGTTTTCAGCTGACTGTGAAGAGTTTTGAAGTTGTGCTGAGTCAGTAGGAGAGGCATTAGAGGCAGGATCCATGGTGGGGAATGCGTCAGGCTCCTCAGGAGAGGGTACCAGTGTTGTCTTGGCCAGTCTGGAGCAATGAGAATCATCTTTGGTCTGTCCGCTCTGGCTTTTAATAGAACTTTGGGCAGCAGAGGAAGAGGTGGAAAGGCATAAACTGTCATTGTTGCCCAACTTGAAAAAGAGTGCGTCCACTTTCCAGGCCTGTGGATGAAAGGTCCTTGAGCAGAATTTTGTCAATTGGTAATTTCTGTGGGTGGCAAAGAGATCTATGTCTGGCCTTCCCCATGCTTGAATTATCTTTGTAAAAACTTGAGGATGCAACTTCCATTCGTGTGGATCTGTCATATTTCTGCTCAGGTTGTCTGCCAGCGTGTTTTCCTTGCCTGGCAGGAACTGTGCTTGAAGTTGGATTTGTAATTCCAGAGCCATGTTCCAAAGAGACATAGCTAGCCTGCACAGGGGATATGAATGGGTTCCTCCCTGTTTGTTTATGTACCACATCACTGTGGTGTTGTCTGTCCTTATCAATAGCTGGCCTGGATGCAGTAGGTCTTTGAAAGCCATAATAGCATTTATTACTGCTAGCATTTCCTTTTAATTGATGTGTAGGTGCTTTTCTTTTTGTGACCATTTGCCCTGAATGCACCGATCTGTCATGTGCACCCCCCAGGCATAGTCCGAGGCGTCTGTTGTGATGACTTGATTTGCTTGAGGCTTGCAGAATGGGAGACCTATATTTCTTTGGCATGCTTGAGCCCACCACAGAAATTCCTTTTGAAGACATGGAATCAGTGGTATAATTGTTTCCAAACTGTGGCTGTGTTGAGACCATAAGTTTTTAAGGTACCATTGAAGTTTCCTCATATGCAGCTTTGCACATGGGATTAGCAGGATGCAAGATGCCATGAATCCCAGAGCCTGCAGGATTTTCCTTGCAGTCAGCCTGGTGAAGGTTGCCAGTTTTCTGAAGTATTGAGTTAGTTGCCCTTGTTTCTATGGTGTGAGGTAGGCCATCTGGGTGTTTGTATCCAAGCTGGCACCCAGGAAAATTATTGTTTGAGGGGGTCTTGATTTCTTTTTGTTGACTGTGTATCCCAGAGAATTCAACAACATTATTACAAACGCCAGGTGTTTCAGAAGAATGTGTTTGCTGTCCGCTTGGATGAGGCAGTCATCCAAATATGGGTATATTTGTATCCCTTGAAGTCTGCAGAAGGCAATCACTGATGCCAGGCATTTCGTGAACACTCTGGGCGCAGTAGATAAGCCAAAGGGCAATGCAGAGAATTGGTAGTGGGTTGAACCTGCAAGAAATCTGAGGTATCTTCTGCAATCTTGTCTGATTGGGACATGCAGGTATGCCTCCTTGAGGTCCAATGTTACCAGCCAAGACTCCTTGCCCAGCATGGGAAGAAGCTGCTGTAATGTGAGCATCTTGAATTTTGGTACGAGTAAATATGTGTTTAGGATGGATAGGTCCAAAATAGGTCTCCAATCTTTGCCCTTCCTTGGTACCAGGAATAGTCTGGAATAAAAACCTTGACCCTGTTCTTGTGCAGGTACCTCTTGAATAGTTTTCATGTCCATGAGATCTGAAATTTGTTTTTGTGCCTCTGCCCTTTGATTGTGTGGCAGGTTTGGCATGCCTCTCATTTTTGGAAGGGTGTGAAAGTGGAATCTCTAGCCTCTGTCTATAATGTCCAGGATCCATTTGTCTTTTGTGACAATATGCCAATTTTTCGAAAATAATGCCAGTTTTCTGCCTAAAGGTGCTGCCATTTGAGTCTTGCTTGGCATGCAAAGGGGAAAGTCATTGGTTCTGCTTTCTGAATGGCTGTGAACTATCGTCACCACCTCTTGGTGTAGGTGCTTGCCATCGTCTGCCTCTAAATGATCCTTGAGATTGCCCTCTACCCCTCGGGCGCCTGTATCTACCTCTTTGAGGTCTGTCCGTGGCTGGAAAGGACCAATTTTTTGAAGGCCAATTTCTACTGAAATGTGGAGGCTGTACCTGTAGGAAATCTTTCACTGTTTGCATTGATTTTGCCTTTTCCTCCATTTTCTTTAATACCTCCTCAGCTTTAACACCAAACAATACATCTTTTTGAAGAGGTGCATCTAGTAATTTAGCTTTGACATGATCTGGTAAAGTTTGCTCTTTGAGCCAAGCATGTCTACGTATGACTGATCCTGTAACAGCAGCTCTACATTAGGCCTCTAAAGCATCAAAAGCACATTGCAATTTATGTTTACCCACTTGCTCTGCACTATGCAACAAGTCCTGCAACTCCTTCAAGTCTGGTTGTTCAGGTTGTGACATTTTGCTTTTCAACTGAGATAACAAAAACTGTTGATACTTTAACATATGGAACTGACAGTTTAATGCCCTCATAGTTAAGGTGGCCGAGGTGTATACCTTTTTCCCCCACCTTTCTAAAGCCCTGGAATCTCTCTCTGAAGGTAAAGGATTTTTGGCAGTGGAGGCCTTAATTCCCTTGGGACCCTGTGAAATAGTTTCTGGGTCAGCCGCATGGCTTTTGTATAGGAATTGGTGTGAATCAGGAACCCGGTAATACCTGTCAGGCTTGACTGGAGCTGGAGGTAAAGAATCTGGGTTAAGGCTGGCCTCTGAATACACATCATCTAGAATGTCTAAGACAGGAGGTATAGCCAGAGGCCTGTGCTGAGGGAGCAAGAGGAAATCCCTGAGCCTTTTCTTGGAGTCTGAGTACTCTTGGCCTTCCCAGTGGAAGTGTTCCCTCAAGGTATGCAAGGTTCCCCAAAGGAGTAATCCTCAGGGGGGGAGACAGAGGGAATGGACTCCTCTGCATCAGAATCTTCAAAAGGGGAGTATGAATGTTCCTGGTCCTCAGAATGTTCTGAAGTAATGGAGGCCTGGTCCGAGGAAGGGTATTCTTCCTCCACTCTGGGCCTTTTGTCCGAGGGGGGTTGAGAACCCCTGATAAGAGTAATCAAATCCTCAGCCATTTTGAGCATCTGCTTTTTAGGCATGGGGCCTTGAGAGGGGCCCTGTGGAGCTTGTCTTTTAGTATGCATGGCTGCTTTAGATTTAGTGAAAGCCTTAATGGAAAAAGAAGAAGTAGGCCTGAAGACACCTTGAGAGGTGGCAGGCCTGTCTAAACTCTGAGTTTCCCCACCAAAAAGTGGCTTCGGTATCTGTAGTCGGGGTGTGGGCCAAAGAGCCTGCGACCTCGGGCACAGAAGACACCGCTAATGAAGTGTCATCGGTAGTCAGGGGCTGCGTAGGCGCCTCACTGAGAACCAGAGCACCTGTAGTCAGCTTTAGCGTGGTGTCGGCAGAAGCCGCGGACCTCGTATGTCAGTCCTTATCTTTGCGTCTTTTACTCAAAACTGGAGTCAGAGTATCCGACGACATAATGTAATTAAACTTCTTGCCAAAATAGTGTTGGGCGAACTCTGCCCGACGCTGAATAGTGCGTCTGTTGAATGTAGCACAAAAACGACAGGCCGAGACGTCGTGGTCTGGGCCTAAGCAAGGAATGCAGAGGGAATGGAAATCCTTATGCGGTATTTGCTTCCCACATGAAATGCAATTATTAACTTTGTCTGACATCGGTCTGAGGCAAGAAAAGTTTCCCCAACGGGGTACTTAGCTTTCAAAAAGTCTTCGGTTGAAAAATATTCGTAATCTCAGGAGCTGGCCGACCGGCACTTGCGAACTGCTTCTGCTTCGGGCACCGCGCGGCAAGAAAGACTGAAGAAAATGGCGTCGGCTGGTTCTTTTATACCCCTGTCGCACTGACATCAGGGAAGAAGCGGCGACATCCGACGCCGGACCTAGTCTTTGGAATTTGGACGACCGAGGACCCGCCTGACGGTAGGAAAACCCCATCTGTTATGACTGCAGCTGTATGCACGATGAACATCAACAAACGAAATAAAATCACTGCTAAGAACTCATAAAATAAACATGTTACGCTGAGTTTCCCCCCTACTCATTTACTGGTTTGTGCAAACCAAAATCGGCATACATACACACACACACACACACACACACACACACACACTACTGGATAAAGTGTCTCTTTTTTAACTTCAGCCTTAGTTCTTAGGCAAAAGACTCACAGCAACATTTGACAGTATGCAGCATAGAGTCAGACACATTGTGACAAAGTTGGTGAAATAATGAAACATATAACCTACCCCTGCAACTCATCCAGTGCAGACGATAGCAACGTGCAAAAGGTCTGGGAATGGGAAACCATGGTTAACACTCCAATGGACAGAAAGTAAAGACAGCAGGAAGAAAAAACATTCTATAGCAAACAATGTAGTTTAGGTATCCCTGGGTGGTTAAAGACACAGAGGCTGTACCACTATTAACAGAAGCTCATGAGATGCTGTGCACTGATTAACAATGCGATTAGGAAGGTCAGGTGAGGCAGACAGACACTCAGTGGTCCCACTCTCAATAATGTGATGGGACCTGCTCAGAATATCACCCTCATGTTCATTCTCCACAATGTGTGGCAGCCCTCTATTTTTCCAAGTTTTCGTTCCCCTGCATTAAGCAAAAATCCTCCCCACTGGCCACCATATAACGTCTCCTTCCCTCATTCTAAGGAAGTCACTGAGGGATGGAACTCATGAACAGCAGTAAAGGTGGAGAGCAACATAATAAAAAGTATAAGACTACTGTTAAATTGAAGTCATGCAATGTCTGTTGCCTTTGATAAATGTGACCCCTGATGTACCGGAATAATTCAGACACAGAAATGGGTTCTTCTGGGCATTCTGAACTACACAATTGCCTGTACAACACAAATTACTCTGTTAAGCATAGTTCTTTCTGTTTTATCATGGAATAGGTTTTCAGTGTTTAATTTGTGCTAAACGTTTGCATCACGCAACAGAAAGAGAAGGAATGGTAACTTAATAAAAGAACCAGAAAATTATTACTGTTGTAAGCTGTGAATGTTTTAAGCAAAACAGATTTAGCTTTAATGCAAGAACCATGCTAAATGAATCAACTCTTTATACTTCTGTATTTAAAATTCCAATTCATTAAGTTTTCTAATTGTGTTTATTTGCCTACACTTTCTACCCATGTATACTGCTTACTTTTCTGTGTTTATTGTTAAGTTAGAAAGAGTAAGCAGCAAGCTGTACACACATTCTTGGTAGTTCACAGCTTCTGGGTACTTGCAACACATGACATAACATGTTTTTTTTTTTGTATAATAATACATAATATGACGAGAGTCACAAGATCTTGGTGACTAGGCAACTCTGAAACCCTACCTCACTTTCTGCCTAGCCCACCACATATGAGGATATTTTGTCACTAAAAAGGATCAGTTACACTTTTATCAGTGCAATATACCTTTATTGACCATCTGACACCATGTACTATAGTAATTACATTGCCTCATTTACTTCTGCAGAGAAAACAGACTTTATTACAGGAAGAGGAGGAGAGATTAGCCTTATGGGAAAGGGGTTATGAATGTACCTTTAATCACATTCCTCTTGCAGAAAGACCTGTGAGGCTGTTTTACCAATCAAAGGCTACAAACCTTGTGTTCTCTCCTTCTCCCTCCCCCCATTCAGGCCAGATGTCCCATATGTTGATTGTAAACATGAAGCCTCAGGCATCAAGGGCTATCCTGGGAACCATGAATTATTTAGTCCACAGGCCTTCAGCATTTGGTGATTATAAAGATCTTTTGTTTTCACTTCTACACATTCTTATTGTCTCTATAACTACAATCCCAGAAATTATGAAGTATATACTGTATGACATGCACATAACACAACCATCAATACATCCTACATCCTGCTATCTCAGCTGAATACCTGATGGATAAATAACCAAAACTAGGTGGCACACATAGTTAAAAAATACAGGGAAAGTTAGATCAACGTATCTTGACTTCTGTTCTCCTAAGATATAAAACTAGAAATCTGGAGCCCCTCTCCCTTAACCTGCAACATTACATAACAAAAAATGTACCACAATGTTGAGGTAATCTTATGGAGAGAAAGAAAGCATTACTAAAGAAACTTACTTTGTAAAATAAATTCATGTCAACGGAAGGCAACAAATATACAAACAAAAAAAAAATCACTCAACACTGAAGTAAACACATTGATACTACAGATGATATCATTCTACTGTACAGTTGAAATAATAAAAATGGCACATTACCTAGTCAGTGTCAGTGGTGCAACAAATAGTACACTTGCCTTTGATGGTAGGAAACCAGAGAAGGCTGTGGGGTCTATTCCCACTACAGGTGACTGGATTGCTGACACTGCAGCGCATCATGGCGGGGGAGTATGGGCTGCACATTTGAATGTCATCCTTCACATGAGACATTAGACTGAAGTCCCATCTGCTTCAGGATGTAGTACCTCAGGTGAATGCAAAATGATCTTACTGCTGCTATCGAAAAAGAGTAACAGAAGTTCCCAAAAACTAGGCCAAGTAAAATACAACCTTGGGTCTCCTTTGAAAAGAGGCCACAAGTCTAGTGGGACTAACTCACCAGCACAATTGTAATGATACTTCTGCATATGCCAACAACCCCTAATCAACACTGTGCCAAGGTCACAAACTATACCTGGTGATCACAGTTGGACACAAATGAGCCTACCTACTCATCCCATCAGAGCCACGTTAACAACTAACCACGGCAGTACAAAAAACACAGACACACTGGATCACAGATGTGATGCAATACCTTTTACAAAGGTACAGCTGAGCCTATTGCAGTTAGGGGAATGCTACAAAGCTCATAATTCAGCATCATATTGCATTATTCCATAAACACCAAATTGTTCTCAGTGCTAACCCCGATACATAGACCAGCCCTCCTTTTAGCAATATACTCTTGGGAAACAAACAAACTGCTCTGAGGAAACTAAAAAAGAAGCTTTCAAGTATCTTTTCTCAAACAAGGTCTACTGAAACAGAATTTATGAACATTTTTATTTATGTTATGTAACAAGACACGGCGTGATGTCAGAACAAAGTACAGTTTTGTACCTACCATAAATGTAGATGTCCGAACAGGATAGCATCTGCAGTCCTAACAAATGGGTTGCCCTGTCGTCAGGCAGCTCTTCGGTCAGCCGGATTCCAAAGTCTGGGTCTGGCCTCGGCTGGTGTCGCACTTCACCCGACGCCATCTCTGCTGGTCTTCGGGTATAAAGGCATCAGCCGACGCCATTTTCCTCAGTGTTTCTTGCCCCAGATGCCAGTTGCCCTCTTGGAAAACTAAATTTTGGGTAAATGCCAATGTTTCCAAAAAAGATAGTAGGCAAACACAAAAAATAAGCATGTATGTACATATATACAAACATAAGAGATCCCCCCCCCCCAGCTAGCTATTAGGAGGGTAAATACCCTAGGAGTACCACAGAGGGGAAGGAGGGTGGGTAATCCTGACTGCAGATGCTATCCTGTTCGGACATCTACATTTATGGTAGGTACAAAACTGTACTATGTCCTTCAAGGATGCATCTGCAGTCCTAACAAATGGGTAGAATACCATAGCCAAACTAGGGGAGGAGGAAGAATAAGAATTATGGTGTAGTTAGGATCCCTTGCAATACAGCGGTGGCAAACCCTGCTCGGGATCTAGAGTATAGAGGTAAGTTATAATGCTTGGCAAATGTATGCACGGAGGTCCAAGTAGCCGCCTCAATAATGTCCTTGGTAGCCACTCCTCGTAAGAAAGCTGTGGTAGTGGCTGTAGCCCCTGTAGAATGAGGTCTTATGTTCTGTGGAATTTGCTTTCCATGGTAGGAGTAACAGAATCTTATGCAATTTCCTATCCACTTGGAGATTGTCTGTTTGGAAATTGCTTTTCCTTCCCTTCCTGTTGCATAAGCTACTAGAAGCTGGTCAGTTTTTCTATTGCCCTTGGTTCTGTCCAGGTAGTAGCGCAACTGTCTATGTACATCCAAGGTATGCAGCAGTCTTTCCCCCCTGTTCTGTGGATTGGGAAAGAAGGTAGGTAGGTGGATTGCCTGGTTTAGAGACACTCTGGATACCACCTTAGGCATAAATGTAGGATTAGTTCTCATGGATACTCTATCTTGATGGAAGATTAGGAAGGGTTGTACTGCCATTAAGGCCTGTAGTTCTGAAACCCTTCTTGCTGAAGTAATTGCCAGTAGGAAAGCAGTTTTCCAGGATAGGTTTTGAAGATCTGCTGTTGCTGCTGGTTCGAATGGAGGGAGTGTCAATTTTTCTAGCACAAAGTTCAAGTCCCATGCTGGTAATGGTGGTTTCCTAGGAGGTTTTACATTCTTGATTCCTCTGAGGAACTGCCTGAGTAGAGGATGTGAGAAGACAGGGGGATCGAAGCTGTATTCTGCAGAAATAGCTGATGCATGTATCTTGATGGAGGAGTAGGACAGGCCTGTATGGAGAAGCTCTGCCAAATACTCCAGGATGTTGGCAATATCTATCTTTGACACATCTTTTCCTCTTTCAGTACTCCAAATGACAAACCTTTTCCATTTCCCTGCATAGTTCCTTCTTGTAGAAGGTCTGCGGGCCTCAAGGATAATGTCTTTAACCCTTTGGGATAAATCTGGGTTACTTGCTGTTACGTAATGTTCCAGGCAGTCAGTTGCAGAGTTTTTAGGTTTGGATGCATGATGTTGTAGTCGTTCTGAGTTAACATCAAAGGCATCAGGGGTAGTGTCCACGTTCTCCCCCGAGACATGCTCCTCAGCAATGGATACCAGTGTTGTCTTGGCCAATTTGGAGCTATCAGAATTATCCTTGGACGCTCCTCTTTGATTTTCAGTAGTACCTTGTGCATCAAAGGAAGAGGTGGAAATGCATATGCTGTCAGGCCTTTCCAACTGAAGGATAGAGAGTCCACCTTCCATGCAAGTGGGTGGTATGTCCTTGTGCAGAATTTCTTGAGCTGGTGATTGAGTGGGGATGCGAATAGGTCTATTTGTGGCAATCCCCATTTCCTTGTGATGGCCTTGAAGATGTCCGGGTGTAGCATCCATTCGTGAGCATCCGAGGTAGTTCTGCTTAACATGTCTGCTAGGATGTTTTCTTTTCCCGGTACAAATATTGCCTGTAACTGAATGTTGTAGCTCAGAGCCATATTCCATAGGTCCAGAGTCATTCGGCACAGGGGGTATGAATGAGTGCCTCCCTGTTTGTTGATGTACCACATGACTGTGGTGTTGTCTGTCCTTATCATTAAATGGCCTTCTTTGAGGAATGGTCTGAAATTCTGGATTGCTAGTTTTACTGCCAGCATTTCTTTTTGATTTATGTGCAGGTGCAGCTGATCTGGAGTCCATAATCCTTGTATGCATTTGTCCAGCATGTGGGCCCCCCAACCTAGGTCTGAGGCGTCCGTTGTGATGGTTTGGCTTGCTTGAAAGTTGTGGAAGGGCAAGCCTGGGTTTGACTGGCATGCTTGCGCCCACCATAGGAACTCTTGTTTCAGGCATGGGATTAGTGGTATTTCGGTTTCTAAGCTGTGCCTGTGTTGAGACCATAAATTCTTTAGGTACCACTGTAGCTTTCTCATATGCAGTCTGGCATGGGGGACCAGGATTATGCATGATGCCATGAAGCCCAAGGCCTGCAGTACTTTCCTTGCTGTTAGTTTGTTCTGCTTTGTTAATGCCAAGAAGTAAAGAGGGAGTTGTTCTTGTTTTTCTGCAGTTAGGAATGCCATCTGTTTTACTGTGTCCAATTCTGCACCCAAGAATGTTCTTGTTTGGGATGGTATCAGTCTTGACTTTCTTAAATTGACTGTGTATCCCAGGGCTTGTAGTAAGCAAATGACTCTTTGTACGTCTTTTGTCAGCTTGCTTTTGTTGTCCGCTTGTATCAGGCAGTCGTCCAGGTATGGATAAATTTGGATTCCCTGTAGCCTGCAATGAGCGATTACTGATGCCAGGCATTTTGTGAATACTCTGGGCGCAGTAGATAAGCCAAAGGGCAATGCTGAGAATTGATAATGCTCTGATCCTGCAAGACATCTGAGGTATCTTCTGCAATTTGGTCGTACGGGGACGTGCAGGTATGCCTCCTTGAGATCTAGAGTTACCAGCCAACACTCCTTGCCCAGCATGGGAAGAAGTTGCTGTAGGGTCAGCATTTTGAATTTTGGAACAATGATGAATGTGTTTAAAGCGGACAGGTCGAGAATAGGTCTCCAACTTTTCTCTTTTCTTGGTACTAGGAAGAGTCTGGAGTAGAATCCTTTGCCCTGTTCTGTAGGTGGTACCCTTTCCACAGCTCTCATCTTTGTTAATTGAGCTATTTGTTTTAGAGCTTCTGTTTTCTGATTTGGAGGTAGGTTTGGCATTCCTCTTTTTACTGGTAAGGTGTGGAAATGAAACCTGTAGCCTTGGTCTATAGTTTGCAAAATCCACTTGTCTCTTGTGATATAGTGCCAATTGTTTGAAAATAAGGCTAACTTTCCGCCTAAGGGTGCTGCTATTTGTTCCCTGGTAGGCGGTGTCAGAGCCAAGTCACTGTGATTGTCCTGTTGCAGTGGCAGTGGTTGTGTCTGTGCCTCGTTGGTTATTGCCTTGCCACTGGCGTCCTCTGTAGGCACCTCCTCTGGATTGATTTCTGCCTCTGGAACGTCTATTCCTGCCTCTCTGAGATTTAGAGGAGTATGGAAAGGACCAATTTTTGGAAGGCCAGTTCCTGCTAAACCTTGGGGGCTGAACCTGTAAGAAATCTTTAACTGTTTGTACAGATTTTGCCTTCTCTTCCATTTTCTTCATTACTTGCTGGGCAGGAGAACCAAATAGACTGACCTTATCCATAGGAGCATCTAATAACTTTGCTTTAACATGATCCGGCAAGACCTGTTCTTTCAACCATGCATGCCTTCTTATAACTGTGCCAGTCATGGCTGATCTAAATGAAGCCTCCAGTGCATCATAGCCACATTTTAAAGAATGGTTACTAACCTGCTGAATGTTATTCACCATTTCTAAAACATATTTCTTATCCAAGGAATCATCAGAGGACAGTTCCTTAGTTAACTGATCAAGCATAAACTCTTGGTATTGGATCATATGAAACTGACAGTGCAAAGCTCTAGCTGAGAGAGTAGCAGAGGTGTAAACTTTTTTACCCCATCTCTCTAAGGACCTGGATTCCCTTTCAGAAGGGAGAGGGTTTTTTGCTGAGGTCGAAGCTACTGCCTTAGGCCCCTGGGAGATAGTCTCAGGATCTGCAAGTGGAGCCTTATATAGGTGGTGATGAGTGTCCGGTACCCTGTAATACCTATCGGGCTTGGCAGGGGCTGGAGGTAAAGTATCAGGAGCAGTGCAGACAACATTAAATGCATCATCCACAACAGGAAGAACTGGAGGAATAGCTAAGGGCTTATGTTGCGGTAAATGTAGAAAGGTCCTAAGCCTTTTTCTTGAATCTGAGAAATCTTGTCCCTGCCACTGGAATTGCTCTCTCATGGCATGTAAGGTTTCCCCAAAGGAAAATTCTTCTGGTGGAGTGGCAGAAGGAATAGATTCTTCAGCATCGGAATCTTCATAAGTAGAAAAAGGAGCCTCTGGATGGTCTGTAATGTCTGAATCATCAGAAGAATCATCTGAGGACACTGGCTCAGGGGGCTCTGCTCTAGGTCTCTTTTCTGGAGGCTGAGAGGCCCTGTCTGGGTGAGATTGGGATCCCCTTATTAAAGAGATGAGATCCTCTGCCAGAGTAAGCATTTGAGAACTGGAACTGGGCCTGTGTGAGGGGGGCTTAACAGGCACTGATTTAGCAGTTTTGGCTGCTTTAGCCCTGGCAAAGGCCTTTATAGACATGGCTGCAGGAGGCCTAGCAGCACTACGTGCTGGGGTAGAGACATCCAAAGGGATGGTGTCCGATAATTCTAGAGGAACCACATTAGTAGGCAAAACTTCAGAGGCCGATTCAACTAGGGTAGTAGGAGCCTTGGTAGTAGCCATGGATTCGGCTGAAGATTGACCCGTTTGCTCGGTTTCGGCCGAAACCGAGACACTCGCGGTTTGCTTAACCGTGGTTTCGCCGAAACCGCGGACCGCGAGTGTCGGTCTTTTCTGCGTTTCTTAACAATTTGAGAAGTCGGAGGATCCGACGGCATAATGTACGCAAAATCTGAGCCGAAAAACTGTTCAGCAAACTCCGACCGACGCCTAAGCGTTCGTCGGTTGAAGGAAGCACAGGCTAAACAGGCTGCTACGTCGTGGTCTGGGCCTAAACAAGGTAAGCAGTAAGAGTGGAAATCTTTATGAGGTATTTGTTTCCCACAAGTTAAACAGTTATTCACTTTTTCTGACATTGGCTGAGGCAAGAAAGAGTCCCCAACGGGTACTTAGCTTTTAGAAGTCTTCAAGTAGTATTCGGTAGTAGTAATCTCTGGATCTGACCGACCGGCACTTGCGAACAGCTTCTGCTTGCGCCACGGCAAGAAAGACTGAGGAAAATGGTGTCGGCTGATGCCTTTATACCCGAAGACCAGCAGAGATGACGTCGGGTGAAGTGCGACACCAGCCGAGGCCAGACCCAGACTTTGGAATCCGGCCGACCGAAGGGCTGCCTGACGACAGGACAACCCATTTGTTAGGACTGCAGATGCATCCTTGAAGGACATCTTCAAAACATACTACCAAGTTGGGGGCAGGGATATAAGCAGTGAGTAGAAAAAAGCTTGACAAATTGTTTCATAAATGTGCTAATTTCCAAACCAGTACAATGTTTATTCACTGATTTACATGGATCCTTTTCAGGTTCGGGCCAGGGTTACAAAACTTAATACAAAAAATAAATAAGTGAATAAGCAGTTATCGTAGTTCTTACAGAGTAACATTATATGCTATTTACAGTACTTGTTAAGAATGTGGTCTTAAAGTTATTTTTACAATTTACAATAAATACAATTGTTTTGTTAAAACTGCAGTAGAAGCAAACAGAACAGGTAAGTCAAAGGGAATCTGAGAAAAGAACACTAGGATGAGAGAAATGATTAGATGGAATGAAAGAAAAAAGGTGAGAAAGGCAGAAGAAATAGAAGAGAAAATGTAACTTACAAGGGATGATCAGTTTGATAAGAAGTTCTGAGCAGGGTTTATGTAGGTTATGTTTTAAGTGATCTCTGTATCTTGTAATTATTTTTATTATGAATCTTTGAATATGCACATTTTTAATTCTTTATAAATGAAACTCTGGAAACGATGACCTGGCAGCTTTGTATTACGGTAGTACATTGCAGGATGCGCAGTAGCAAGTTCCAGTTAAACCCTGCCTACCATCCAACCATCAGTAACATGTTAGTAAATAAATATTAAACAATGACTGGCCATTAACATTCTAAAACAAGCATGCTGACTGGCCAGCCCAACCAGAGTGCCCGTTGTAAATCTGAGAATATACCAACAGAAAAAGGTCTGGTCGCCCGGACTTTTTTCTGTTGGTATATTCTTTAATTATGAACTTTTATTCAACAAAAATAAAAAATTGTAGTCTGGACTCTGGACATACAAGAGAGACACCATGCAGAAAATACATGGGAAATCAGTTAAGTTGTTTAAAACTAAAGACACGTACCTGATTTCCCTTGTATTCCTCCATTCTGTCTCTACTACCCTAAACTTCACAAACCCTTTTTTTTTTAAATTAAAAAAAAAATAAATAAATAAAGGAAAAGCGAAGCAATGGAGATCTTCTTTTCTCCATTGCTTACTTTCCCGAGCACTGATGTACTGGGTATGCGTGGGAACACAAATCCCTTATGCATGCGCAGTACAGCCACACAAAGAAGCAGCATACCACCACCGGCGGAAGAACAGTAATGTGCCGTTATACAAAGACATTACTTAAATAATGTCATTGTATAACAGCAACAACCAACTCTGTGGTTGTGGTATACTGAAATTTACCCATGGTTGGCTTTATTTAACCACTCGGGCTTCACCCTCATGATTAAACCACGCCAACCGTGGGTAAATCTCCAATATACCACACCGACGTTGTTGGTTATTGCTATAATACTCATACAGATGGTGGAATGACTATTCATTGTCTATTCGTATTTTCGTGCGATCTCGGAATTAATATATTTAAGTACTGGGGGGTGCAGGGGGGCTTGCCCCACTGCAAAAATGAAGGAAAAAATAATAAAACTATAACTGCAAATATAATTTTTCTTCCTTTTTGCAGGGGAAATGATAGCACCCAACTTACAGTCGTCCACAAACTTGGTCAACCACAGGCCCTTTGTCTTTGCCTGGACCTCTGAGAAATAGATGCCAAACAGGAGGGATCCCAGGACAGATCCCTGAGGAACTCGACTAGTGACAGGTCTGGTATTGGAGGTGGAGGTACCTATTTTGATTTTGAGGGTCCTGTCAGTGAGCCAGATGGCCATCCACCTGAAGAGATAGGGATTTATGCCAAGTTGTGTTAGCTTTTCGATGATGCCCAAGTGAGTGATTGTGTCAAAGGCCTTGGCCAAGTCAAGGTAAGCTGTATGTACTGACTTTCCCTCATCCAGGGCCTTGGTGACAGACTCAAAGAAGTCAACCAGGTTCAACAGGCAAGATCTGCCCTTGACGAATCCGAACTGGGTGGGGTCAAGTGCTTGGAGATTGCCTATGTCCTAGTTTATGAGATCTGTAATAATACGCTCCATGGCTTTACAGATTAGACTTGTCAAAATAATGGGCCGATAGTTTCCAGGGTCAGTAGTGGCACCACCTTTGTGTAAGGGGATGACAATGGCGGTTCTCCACTCTGCTGGAATGAAGCCAGTACTTAGGCTGTGGTTGAATAGGGTGCTCAATGGAGAAGCCAGTTCTTGCTGCAGATGGTGCAGAATACATCCTGGGATACTATCAGGTCCCATGGAAGTTGTGTTCTTTGCCTTGGACAGGGCCTGTAACACTTGATCTATGGAGATGTGAGGTGTGGGACAAGTATCAGGGATGAAGAAAGGTCCTTGGGGGGGGGCATGAAGTTTGCATTGAACCTATCTGCTAGCGGCTTGGCTAAGTCAACAGGATCAGTGTAAGTGACACAGTTAAGTAACTAATTCGGAACAAACCTGGGCTTTCCCACGGAGGTTCCTGACGTAACTGAAGAAGACCTTATGTTTCCCTTTGTTATGGAGGCTAGTTTCAATTCATAATTTGTCTTGGAGGTTTTTCACTAGTGATCTAATTTGCTTGTTGAGGCTAAGGAGGGAGTTTTTCCAATTTGGAATTTGTTACCTTTTATCCTTGGACAACAGTTTCTTCCTTTTGTTGTAAAGTCTGTTGACAGAGGATATCCACCAAACAGGTTTGTGTTTCCTCGAGGAGCAGGTTTGAGTTTTATTGGGTATGGCTGAGTCCATGCAGTTGTACAGATGCTTGTATACTGCACTGGCGTACTGTTCAGCATAGCTGTCTGCATCCTCTGATGGGGGGGGGGGGTGTGTGTGTGAAGTCACAGATACCCTCCCTTAGGAGATTGTAGTCAGCTTTTGAGAAGTTTTTTAGCCTGATTATGGCTGGAGGGGAGTTGGGTGGGACAGAAACTTTGAGTGAGGCAGTCCGATGATCTGATTTCACCAGGGAAGAACATATTATGGGAGTGATGCATCGGTCACCCATGTTGGTAAGAACCAAGTCCAGAATGTTATCTCCCTTAGTGGGGGATGAAACAAGCTGGTCTAGTGTGTTAGAACTGATGAAGTTGAGGAATCATTGTCAGAGGGCATTAGTGCAAGAATAGTTCACCCAGTCTACGGTGGGGTATTTGAAGTCACCAAAGATCAGGGTGTTAGGGGGTACCTTGATAGAGTCAAGTAGATCCAAGTAATAGGAGTGGTTGTCCTGAGTCATTGACGGGGGTTTATAGCTAGCTATAACTTGGATGGGTGTCTTGTCAACTGTCAGTTGTACCTGGAGAAGTTCCAGTGCCTCATGCTGGCAAACCAGTCTGGAGGTGTGCCTGTCCTTAATGAAGACAGAGACACCACCACCCTTAGTCTTCCCAACCTCATTTTGGGGTCAGAATGTGTGGAATGAGGTATAGCCTGGTAAGGCAGGGGTGCTCTCCGCAGCCCTGAACCAAGTTTCCATGACCGCACAGACATCAGCATCTTCCAGTGCAAGGAGGGCGTCCAGTGAGTCCATTTTCAGGTTAAGGCTCCTAGCGTTAAGCAACATGACCTTCAATTTACTTTTTGACAGATCTTTTAAGTTGGAAGGTTTGTCTTTGGGACATTGCCTAAAAAAGGCACAACGGGGAGGTGAGAGTCTTGGCCAGGATCCGGAAACCCAGTGGTGACAGGTGAAGGCTATCTCTGGAAAAGCACTGAGGTCTGTCGACCATGACAGCCCAGACAGACAGATACCGGATTCCCTTGGAATAACTCCAGCAACTAAGCCAACTGTTGAAGTGAATTTAGGGTTCACTCCCTCACCAAAGCTGAGGACCCTTCCCCACTCTAGCAGGGCTGATGCTTTCACTCCTTAGAAGTCTGCATGCCACTGGTATAAAATATTAGATATCCACCCAAGTAACCTTTACATCTCCATTATTCCACAAAACCTCTGAACTAAGGATATTCCCTTAAAAAGAATCTTCCCTATGACTTATCCTCACAACCAGAAGATAGGTAACCACCTGGTCCTAACTTGAGAAGTCGGAGGATCCGACGGCATAATGTACGCAAAAACTGAGCCGAAAAACTGTTCAGCAAACTCCGACCGACGCCTAAGCGTTCGTCGGTTGAAGGAAGCACAGGCTAAACAGGCTGCTATGTCATGGTCTGGGCCTAAACAAGGTAAGCAGTAAGAGTGGAAATCTTTATGAGGTATTTGTTTCCCACAAGTTAAACAGTTATTCACTTTTTCTGACATCGGCTGAGGCAAGAAAGAGTCCCCAACGGGGTACTTAGCTTTTTAGAAGTCTTCGAAGTAGTATTCGGTAGTAGTATTCTCTGGATCTGACCGACCGGCACTTGCGAACAGCTTCTGCTTCGGGCGCCACGCGGCAAGAAAGACAGAGGAAAATGGCGTCGGCTGATGCCTTTATACCCGAAGACCAGCAGAGATGACGTCGGGTGAAGTGCGACACCAGCCGAGGCCAGACCCAGACTTTGGAATCCGGCCGACCGAAGGGCTGCCTGACGACAGGACAACCCATTTGTTATGACTGCAGATGCATCCTTGAAGGACATCCACCTGGTCCTAACTTGCCTCCAATAAATAGAGACGGAGAGAGGGGAAAAATATGACTGCAACAATTACTGCAAGCGAACAACTACTATCATGATATGTTAAAAACACAATTGTACTATAACTTCTTTGCGTTTCTCATTGCCTCAGTGTCACCATGTTAAAGAAAGTCAACCAAAGGAAGGGTCATTGGCTACGATCCAGAGGATGACTGGAGGTGCCCTATAAGACCAGGAGAGGCAAATCCAGTCCTGGCTCTGGAACTGCATCCAACCTATAGCACTCTATGAATGCATACATTGAAGACCCAAGTTGCTGCTGGCAGGATGTCTTTAGCATTTACTCATTCAGGAAAGCTGCAATAGAAGCTGTACCCATGATTAGAATTAAATCTTACATTCTCATGGAAAGGTTTGCCATGAATCTTGCAACAAAATGTAATACAAGGAGTTAGCCATTTGGAGATTCTTAAGACAATACTATCCTCTCCCTCTTTGTTGCAAAGCAGGCAAATGGTCTAATTTTGTGACTTTCTTCTTTTCCTTTTTTTTTGACCAGCACCCTTTGACCATGCAGCCTCCCTCCTGTTGCTCCATTAACCCATTCATTCCTCTAGGTCTGTGGTCTCAAGTTATGGATTTTTTACTTCACTAGGCTTGGAGGTGAGAGTCCAGAATCAGGAAGCAGTGCTATCATCTTAAGGGGCTGGTGTCTTTCCTAGTCCTACGTAAATCCCATATCTGCTAAAGTCACATTAAAGCTGGATGAGTAATGGGGAGCTACCTCAGGGTGTGTCCCGCCCCTGGCCCATAAGGTGGCTACATCATCACTTGTCCCCTTGCCCACCAACCTGGCATCTTCTCTGTGAACTCAGGACTCCCCCAGAGAACTAGAAAGCCATCGGCACACAACGTCCTATCAGGATGGGCACACAAATCCTCTCTACCAGCTCCGTCAAGTGCGCAAGCTGCTACCCGAATCTGGATGGCTTAGGTCATGGTCAAGGCTTTATCCATCTAAATCATCAGCACAGCATATTAAATGCTTGCGAAGATCCAAGGAGTCCATAATTCTTTCTTTTTCATTTTGATAATTACAGAACAAAATGGGCAGCTGAATTGCTCGACTTAATTACACTGCTATTACTACCTTGGCAGAAAAATATAGGATTAGTGCACGGTAACTTCATCCTTGTGGAAAAGCAAGAGTTCTGAAATCCTCCTCACTAAGGTGACTGCAATAAGAAAAACAGATTTCCAGGTGATGAGTTTGAGGGGCAGCACTGTTGTCAACTCAAAGGGTGATACAATCAATTCTTCTAGTTAGATGACAGGTCACAGCCACTTACTTCCAAGGAGGGGTATATGGAGAATGCAAAAATTATGCTGAGAATAAAAAAGTACAGTTTTGTACCTACCATAAATGTAGATGTCCGATAGACATGCAACTGCAGTCATAACATGTGGGTTGTCCTGCCTCAGGCAGCCCGCGGTCGGCCGGATTCCAAAGTCTGGGTCCGACGTTGGCTGATGTCGCATTTCTCTCTGATGTCAGAGCGGCTGGAGTACATAAGCATCAGCCGACGCCATTTTCTTCAGTGTTTCTTGCCCCAGATGCCAGGTGCCCTCCAAGGAAGGCTGTAATCAAATTGGAAGACAAAAACAGGATTCCAAACAATAAATGAGCAATAAAACAAATACACCATAACAGATATCCCCAGCTAAGAGAAACAGGGATAGGAGTGGACCCTAGGCATAGAGGGGTATGGAGGGAGGGAAAATCCAACTGCAGTTGCATGTCTATCGGACATCTACATTTATGGTAGGTACAAAAAGTACAGTTTTGTACCTACCATAAATGTAGATGTCCGAACTGGATAGCATCTGCAGTCATAACAACTGGGTTGTCCTGTCGTCAGGCAGCCCTTCAGTCGGCCGGATTCCAAAGTCCGGGTCCGGCTTCGGCTGATGTCGCACTTCACCCGACGTCATCTCTGTTGGTCTTCGGGTATAAAGGCATTAGCCGACGCCATTTTCCTCAGTGTTTCTTGCCCCAGATGCCAATTGCCCTCTTGGAAGGCTAAAATTTGGATGAATGCCAATGTTTCCAAAAAGGTAGAAGACAAACACAAAAAATAAGTATGTATGTACATATATACAAACAAATACACCATAAGAGACTCCCCCCACCAGCTAGCTATTAGGAGGGTAAACACCCTAGGAGTACCACAGAGGGGAAGGAGGGAGGGTAATCCTGACTGCAGATGCTATCCAGTTCGGACATCTACATTTATGGTAGGTACAAAACTGTACTATGTCCTTCATGGATGCATCTGCAGTCATAACAACTGGGTAGAATACCATAGCCAACTAGGGGAGGAGGAAAAACTAGATTATGGTGTGGTTAGGATCCCTTGCAGTACAGCAGTGGCAAACCCTGCTCGGGATCTAGAATAGAGAGGTAAATTATAATGCTTGGCAAATGTATGCACGGAGGTCCAAGTAGCCGCCTCAATAATGTCTTTGGTTGCCGCTCCTCGTAAGAAGGCTGTGGTAGTGACTGTTGCCCTTGTAGAATGAGGCCTTATGTTCTGTGGAATTGGTTTTCCATGGAAGGAGTAACAGAATCGTATGCAATTTCCTATCCATTTGGAGATTGTCTGTTTGGAAATAGCTTTTCCTTCTCTTCCTGTTGCATAGGCTACAAAAAGCTGGTCAGTTTTTCTGCTACTTTTTGTTCTGTCCAGGTAGTAGCGTAGCTGTCTATGTACATCCAAGGTGTGTAGTATTTTTTCCCCTCTGTTTTGTGGGTTGGGAAAGAAGGCAGGTAGGTGGACTGCCTGGTTTAAGGACACTCTGGATACCACCTTAGGCATAAATGTAGGATTAGTCCTCATGGACACTCTATCTTGGTGGAAGATTAGGAAGGGCTGTACTGCCATTAGGGCCTGAAGTTCAGAAACCCTCCTTGCTGAGGTTATTGCCAGAAGGAAAGCAGTTTTCCACGATAGATGTTGTAGGTCTGCTGTTGCCGCTGGTTCAAAAGGTGCGAGTGTCAACTTTTCTAGCACAAAGTTCAAATCCCAAGCTGGCAATGGTGGTTTCCTTGGAGGTTTTACATTCTTGATTCCTCTGAGGAACTGCCTGAGTAAAGGATGTGAAAAGACAGGTGGATCAAAACTGTATTCTGCTGATATAGCTGATGCATGTATCTTGATGGAGGAATAGGACAGGCCTGTATGTAGAAGCTCTGCCAAGTACTCCAGAATGTTAGCCATATCTATATTTGACACATCTTTTCCTCTTTCAGTACTCCAAATGACAAACCTTTTCCATTTTCCTGCATAATTCCTTCTTGTTGAAGGTCTGCGGGCTTCTAGGATAATGTCTTTAACCCTTTGGGAAAGTTCTGGATTAGTTGCTGCTATGTGATGTTCCATGCAGTCAGTTGCAACGTTTTTAGGTTCGGATGCATGATGCTGTAGTTGTTCTGAGTTAACATCAAAGGCATCAGGGGTATTGACCACAAGTTGTTTCGAGACATGCTTCTCAGCAATGGGTACCAGTGTTGTCTTGGCCAGTTTGGAGCTATCAGGGTTATCCTTGGACGTTCCTCCTTGATTTTTAGTAATACCTTGTGTATCAAGGGAAGAGGAGGGAATGCATATGCTGTTAGGCCTTTCCAGCTGAAGGAGAGCGAATCCACTTTCCATGCCAGTGGGTGGAATGTCCTTGTGCAGAATTTTTTGAGCTGGTGATTGAGAGTCTAAGCAAATAGATCTATCTGAGGCATTCCCCATTTCTTTGAGATGGTCTTGAAGATGTCCGGATGTAGCATCCATTCGTGGGCATCCGATGTGGTTCTGCTTAACATGTCTGCTAGAGTATTCTCCTTTCCGGTACAAACATTGCCTGTAACTGGATGTTGTAGCTGAGTGCCAGGTTCCAAAGCTCCAAAGTCATTCTGCATAGGGGGTATGAATGAGTGCCTCCCTGTTTGTTGATGTACCACATGACTGTGGTGTTGTCTGTCCTTATCATCAAATGGCCTTCTTTGAGAAATGGTCTGAAGTTTTGGATTGCCAGTTTTACTGCCAGCATCTCTTTTAGGTTGATGTGCAGGTGAAGTTGATCCTGGGTCCACAAACCTTGCACGCATTTGTCCAACATGTGAGCCCCCCATCCTAGGTCTGAGGCGTCTGTTGTGATGGTCTGATTTGCTTGACAGCTGCGAAAGGGTAGTCCCCGGTTTGACTGGCATGCTTGAGCCCACCATAGGAACTCCTGTTTTAAGCATGGAATTAGTGGAATTTCTGCTTCTAGGCTGTGACTGTGTTGAGACCATAAATTCTTTAGATACCACTGCAGTTTTCTCATATGTAGTCTGGCATGTGGGACCAAGATTATGCATGATGCCATGAAGCCCAAGGCCTGCAGTACTTTTCTTGCTGTTAACTTGTTCTGTTTTGTTAGAGCCAAGAAGTAAAGAGGGAGTTCTTTTTGTTTTTCTGCAGTTAGGAATGCCATTTGTCTTACTGTGTCCAATTCTGCGCCCAAGAATGTCCTTGTTTGGGATGGTATCAGCCTTGACTTTTGTAAATTGACTGTGTATCCCAGTGCTTGTAGCAAGTAAATGACCCTTTGTAAATCTGTTGTCAGCTTGCTCTTGTTGTCCCCTTGTAGCAGGCAGTCATCCAGGTATGGGTAAATTTGGATTCCCTGTAGTCTGCAGTGGGCGATTACTGATGCCAGGCATTTTGTGAATACTCTGGGCGCAGTAGATAAGCCAAAGGGCAATGCTGAGAATTGATAATGCTCTGATCCTGCAAGAAGTCTGAGGTATCTTCTGCATATTGGTCGAATGGGGACGTGCAGGTATGCCTCCTTGAGATCTAGAGTCACCAGCCAACACTCCTTGCCCAGCATGGGAAGAAGTTGCTGTAGGGTCTGCATTTTGAATTTTGGGACAATGATGTATGTATTTAAGGTGGACAGGTCGAGAATAGGTCTCCAACTTTTTTCCTTTCTTGGAACTAGGAATAGTCTGGAGTAGAATCCTTTTCCTTGTTCTGTAATTGGCACTCTTTCCACAGCTCTCATCTTTGCTAATTGCATTATCTGTTGTAGAGCTTCTGTTTTTGATTTGGAGGTAGGTTTGGTATTCCTCTTTTGACTGGTAAAGTGTGGAAGTGGAACCGGTAGCCTTGATCTATGGTTTGCAAAATCCACTTGTCTTTTGTGATGTAGTGCCAGTTTTTCGAAAATAAGGTTAATTTGCCGCCTAATGGAGCTGCTATTTGTTCCCTGGTAGGCGGATTTAGAGTTAAGTCACTGTGATTGTGTTGTTGTAGTGGCAGTGGTTGTGTCTGTGCCTCTGTTATTACCTTGCCACTGTCGCCCTCTATAGGCACCTCCTCTGGATTGGTTTCTGCCTCTGGGACGTCTATTCCTGGCCCTTTGGGATCTTGTGGAGTCAGGAAAGGACCAATTTTTGGCAGGCCAGTTCCTGCTAAACCTTGGGGGCTGAACCTGCAAGAAATCTTTAACTGTTTGAACAGATTTTGCCTTTTCTTCCATTTTCTTCATTACCTGCTGGGCAGGTGTACCAAACAAACTGGTCTTATCCATAGGAGCATCTAATAACTTAGCTTTAACATGATCCGTAAGACTTGTTCTTTAGCCATGCATGTCTTCTTATCACTGTGCCAGTCATGGCTGACCTAAATGAAGCCTCCAGTGCATCACAGCCACATTTTAAGGAATGGTTACTAACCTGTTGTATGTTATTTACCATTTCTAATACATATTTCTTATCGACAGAGTCATCAGAGGATAGCTTTTAGTTAACTGATCAAGCATAAACTCTTGGTATTGTATCATGTGAAACTGACAGTTTAAAGCTCTAGCTGAGAGAGTAGCTGAGGTGTAGACTTTTGCCCCATCTGTCTAAAGACCTGGCTTCCCTTTCAGAAGGAATAGGGTTTTTGCTGTGGCCGAGGCTACTGCCTTAGGACCCTGGGATATAGTTTCGGGTCTGCAAGAGGGGCCTTGTAAAGGTGATGATGAGTGTCTGGTACCCTGTAGAATCTATCTGGTTTGGCAGGGGCTGGAGGTAAAGAGTCTGGTGCAGAGCAGACATCATTAAAGGCATCGTCCACCACAGAAAGGACAGGAGGTATAGCTAAGGGCCTGTGCTGTGGAAGATGCAGAAAAGTCCTAAGCCTTTATCTGGAATCTGAGAAATCCTGCTGCTGCCATTGGAATTGCTCTCGCATGGCATGTAAGGTTTCCCCAAAGGAGAATTCTTCTGGTGGGGAAGCAGCTGGAATGGATTCTTCAGCATCTGAGTCTTCATAATTGGAGAAAGGAGCCTCTGGCTGGTCTGTTATGTCTGAGTCATCGGCTGAATCATCAGAGGACACAGGCTCGGGGGGCTCTGCCCTAGGTCTCTTCTCTGGGGCTGAGAGGCCCTGTCTGGGTGGGATTGAGATCCCCTAATCAATGATATTAAATCTTCTGCCAGAGTAAGCATTTGTGAGCTAGATGTGGGCCTGGTTGTAGGGGGTTTGACAGGCACTGCTTTAGTAGATTTGGCTGCTTTAGCCCTGGCAAAGGCCTTAATGGACATGGCTGCTGGGGGCCTAGCAGCACCACGTGCTGGGGTAGAGACATCCAATGGAATGGTGTCTGATAAGTCAGTAGCAACCAGCGTAGTGGATAAAATTTCTGAGGCCGATTCAAGAGAAGTAGCAGGAGCCTCAGTGGTAGTCATAGATTCAGCTGTACTTTGATCAGTTTTCTCGGTTTCGGCCGAAACCGAGACACTCGCGGTTTGCTTAACCATGGTTTCGGCCGAAACCGTGGACCGCGAGTGTCGGTCTTTTTCTTTGCGTTTTTTAGTGATTTGGGAAGTCGGAGGATCCGATGGCATAATATACGCAAAATCTGAGCCGAAAAACTGTTCAGCAAACTCCGACCGCCGCCTAAGCGTACGTCGGTTGAAAGAAGCACAGGCCGAACAGGCTGCTACGTCGTGGGCTGGGCCTAAACACGGCAAACAGTAAGAGTGGAAATCTTTATGAGGTATTTCTTTCCCACAAGATAAACAATTATTTACTTTTTCTGACATCGGCTGAGGCAAGAAAGAGTCCCCAACGGGGTACTTAGCTTTAGAAGTCTTCGAAGTAGTATTCGGTAGTAGTAATCTCTGGATCCGACCGACCGGCACTTGCGAACAGCTTCTACTTCGGGCGCCACGCGGCAAGAAAGACTGAGGAAAATGGCGTCGGCTGATGCCTTTATACCCGAAGACCAACAGAGATGACGTCGGGTGAAGTGCGACATCAGCCGAAGCCGGACCCGGACTTTGGAATCCGGCCGACTGAAGGGCTGCCTGACGACAGGACAACCCAGTTGTTATGACTGCAGATGCATCCATGAAGGACATCTGTACTATGTCCTTCAAGAATGCAACTGCAGTCATAACATGTGGGTAGAATACCATAGCTTAGCTGGGGGAGGAGGAATGCTCTAGGAAAAGATGGTGTGGCAATCAAACCCTGCAGGACTGCCGAAGCAAAGCCTGCTCTGGATCTGGAGTATAGAGGGAGATTGTAGTGTTTGGAGAATGTATGCACGGAGCTCCATGTAGCAGCTTCTAGAATGTCCTTGGTAGGCACCCCTCTTAAGAATGCTGTAGAGGTGGCTGTAGCTCTAGTGGAATGTGGTCTGACATTGGCTGGAACAGTCTTTCCATGAAAGGAATAACAGAATCTGATGCAATGTCCAATCCATTTAGAAATAGTCTGTTTTGAAATTGCTTTTCCTTGGACTGCAGGGCGTAAGCTACAAAAGTTGTTCAGACTTCCTACTGGCCTTGGTTCTGTCCAGGTAGTATCGAAGTTGTCTGTGAATGTCCAAGGTATGCAACAGTCTTTCCCCTTATTCTCAGGATTGGGGAAGAAGGCAGGCAGATGAATGGCTTGATTTAAAGAAACCCTAGATACCACCTTTGGCATAAAAGTAGGGTTGGTCCTTAATGAAACCCTGTCTCTGTGAAAAATAAAGGGTGGTATTGCCATTAGGGCCTGTAACTCCGAAACCCTTCTTGCTGAGGTAATTGCCAACAGGAAAGCTGTCTTCCATGAGAGAAATTGCAGGTCAACTGAAGCTGCTGGCTCAAATGGAGGTAGAGTCAGTTTTTCTAGGACAAAATTGAGGTCCCAGGCTGGCACTGGGGCCTTTCTTGGTGGCTTAATGTTCTTGATTCCCTGAGGAATTGCCTTAGTAAAGGGTGAGAAAAAACAGGAGGATCAGTGTTGTATCTAGCTGAAATAGCAGATGCATGTATCTTTATGGAAGAATATGAGAGGCCGTTCTTTAACATATCTGCCAAATATTCCAAGATGAGTGGGATGTTCAACAATGATGCATCATGTCCCTTGCTGGTATTCCAATTGCTGAATCTTTTCCACTTTGCTAAGTAAACCTTTCTGGTGGATGGTCTTCGAGCCTCTGTTAGTATCCGCTGAACTTCCTTGGAGAGAGATAAGCTGAATTTATTTATGGGATCTCCCAGGCTGTTAGTTGCAGTGTCTGAAGATTTGGATGCAGTGTTTCGAAATTGTGATGAGTCAAAAGTAGAGGCCACTGGGGAAGGGCCCACCTCCTGTTGTGACATATGCTCCGTAGTAGTGGGTACCAGTGTTGTCTTGGCCAGTCCGGAGCTATTATGATTCCCTTGAGCTTCTCTGCTTTGATCTTTAGTAATACTGAGGTCATCAGTGGCAGAGGTGGGAATGCATAGATTGCTAGGGAGTTCCAGTTGAATGAGAGGGCATCTATTTTCCAAGCTTTTGGATGGTATGTACTTGTGCAGAATTTTGGTAGAAGATGGTTGAGGTGAGAGGCAAATAGGTCCACTTCTGGCCTGCCCCATGTCGAAGTGAGTTGTCTGAAGGCCTTCGGATGTAACCTCCACTCGTGTGGATCTGTGAAATTCCTGCTTAGGCTGTCCGCCAACACATTGTCTTTTCCTGGAACAAACTGGGATTGTAACTGGATGTTTAGGCTCAGTGATTTCTCCCAAAGCTGCATTGTCAGTCTGCAAAGGAGGTAAGAGTGGGTGCCCCCTTGCTTGTTTATGTACCACATCACAGTGGTGTTGTCTGTCCATATCAGTAAATGGCCTTGCTGGAGTTGGTGTTGAAAGGCCTCGATGGCATGCATTACTGCCAGCATTTCCTTTTGGTTTATATGCAGATGTGTTTCCTTTGGAGACCATTGTCCTTGTATACACCTGCCTTCCATGTGCACCCCCCATCCAAGGTCTGAGGCGTCTGTAGTCATGGTCTGTGTTATCTGTGGTTTTTTGAATGACATACCTGTGTTTGCCTGGCTCACCGAGGCCCACCATAGGAATTCCTTTTGTAGGCATGGAATGAGTGGTATGATTGTCTCCAAGTTGTTGCTGTGTTGACACCAAATGCTTTTTAGGTACCATTGAAGCTTTCTCATGTGTAGTCTTGCTAATGGAACCAGGAGAATGCAGGATGCCATGTAACCCAGGGCCTGTAGGAATCTCCTTGCAGTCATCTGGGTGAGTTTTGCTAAACCTTTGAAATAATGACTTAACTTCTCTTGCTTGTCTTCTGTCAGGTAAGCCATCTGAGAGGCTGTGTCTAGTTTGGCTCCTAAGAAGATTATTTGCTGGGATGGCTGCAGTCTTGACTTTTGGAAGTTGACTGTGTATCCCAGAGCTTGAAGTAATCGTATGACATAATCCAGATTTTTTGTCAACATCAATTTGTCGTCCGCTTGTATGAGGCAGTCGTCCAGGTACGGGTAAATTTGTATCCTGGAGCCTGCAATGAGCAATTACTGAAGCCAGGCATTTTGTGAATACTCTGGCGCAGTAGATAAGCCAAATGGCAATGCTGAGAATTGATAATGCTCTGGCCCTGCAAGAAATCTGAGGTATCTTCTGCAGCTGTGTCTGATAGGGACATGCAGGTATGCCTCCTTGAGGTCCAGAGTAATCAGCCACGACCCCTTGCCCAGCATGGGAAGGAGTTGCTGTAGAGTCAGCATTTTGAACTTTGGTACTATGAGAAAGGTGTTTAATGCGGACAAGTCCAGTATTGGTCTCCATTGAGATTCTTTTCTTGGAACAAGGAACAGTCTTGAGTAAAACCCCTGGTCTTGTTCTTGTTGTGGAACTCTTTCTATTGCTTTCATCCGAGTCAGCAGAGTGATTTGCTTGATAGCCTCTGCCCTCTGATTTTGTGGTAGGTTTGGCATGCCTTGTTTTCTTGGTAAGGTATGAAAATGAAACCTGTACCCTCGGTCTATAATGTCCAAAATCCATTTGTCCTTTGTCAGTCTGTGGCAGTTAACTTCCCGCCCAAGGGAGCTTCTAGTTGTTCCCTGGTAGGCGGTCGTAGAGGAAAGTCATTGAGATTGTGGTTGTGGGGCAGGTGAAACCCCTGAGTCACTTCTTTGGTTTCCTGGCTGCCATTGTCGTCCCCTGTAAGGGCCTCTGTATTGGCCTCTTCCTCGGCCACGTCTGTTCTTACCCCTTTGAGACTTTTCTGGATTAGGAAAGGACCAGTTTTCTGAAGGCCAATTCCTACTGAATCTGGGGGGTTGAACCTGGAGGAAATCTTTCACTGTCTGAACTGATTTTGCTTTTTCTTCGATGGTCTTTAACACATCCTTAGCATTTGCACCAAAAAGCTTGTTCTTTTCCAAAGGTGCATCCAGAAGTTTTGCTTTTACATGATCTGGTAGAGGTTGATCTTTTAACCAAGCATGTCTACGAATGACTGCCCCTGTCATAGCTGCCCTACATGAAGCTTCCAGTGCATCATATCCACACTGCAGGAAGTGATTGCTTACTTGCTGAGTGTTATGTACAGCTTCCTGCAAAGTCTTCCTGTCTAAAGGATCAGGAGTGGCTAATGTTTTTTGTGAATCTTCTAACAGATAATCCTGATATTGTAACATATGAAAAAGGCAATTTAAAGCTCTCATAGATAAGGTAGTGGATGTGTAAACCTTTTTGACCCATCTCTCTAATGACCTAGCTTCCCTGTTGAAGGGCAAGGGATTTTTTGAGGTGGAGGCTGAAACTCCTTTAGGCCCCTGTGAAATAGTTTCCAAATCAGCAGTATGGGCCCTGAATAAATGGGAATGAGTTTCTGGGACCCTGTAATACCTGTCTGGCTTGGCTGGAGCAGGAGGAAGGGAATCAGGGGTAGCACTAGAGTCAGAATACAAATCATCTAGAACATCAAGTACAGGAGGAATAGCTAAGGGCCTGTGCTGAGGCTTCTTAAGGAAAGTCCTAAGGCGTTTCCTAGAATCAGAATATTCCTGACCTTGCCACTTGAAATGTTCCCTCATGGTGTGCAGAACTTCCCCAAAAGAAATATCCTCAGGAGGGGAGGCCGAGGGGATGGAATCTTCTGCATCCGAGTCCTCATAGGTCTGAAAGAGCTCTTCCTGGCT
Source organism: Protopterus annectens (assembly GCF_019279795.1). Classification (NCBI taxonomy): domain Eukaryota; kingdom Metazoa; phylum Chordata; order Ceratodontiformes; family Protopteridae; genus Protopterus; species Protopterus annectens. The sequence goes on from NC_056739.1 coordinate 610,926,790, forward strand.
ATCAGAGTGGACAGAGCCCTCAGAATCTTCATCTGAAGGAGTAGGGTCAGAGGGTTCAACCCGGGGTCTTTTATCAGGAAGGGGCTGGGATCCTCTATCAGGATGGGCCTGTGAACCTCTAATCATGGAAATTAAATCAGCAGCCATGGACATAATTTGTGTCTCTGGAGTCAGCTGAGGTAAGGATTTAGAAGTAATATGCTTTGTTTTGCTGGCTGCCTTAGCCCTAGTGTAGGCCTTAATAGACATGGCCATAGGGGGCCTGGCAGTTCCACGTGCAGGAGTGACCTTGTCTACAGCAATGGTCTTGGGCATTTCCTCGGTTTCGGTATCCGGAGGAAAATCTATAACTGGCGTCGGAGTAATGTCTGGAATCGGAGTCGTCGGTAATGCGGTGTCTTCGGTTCGGAGCAGTGGAGAGACCGTCTCAGAGGGAACCGGAGCACTCGCGCTAGGTTTTGGCGTGGAGTCGGTAGTAGACGCGGGCCGAGGCTGTCGGTCCCGGTCTTTTCGCTTTTTGGGAGTTTGCGATGTCGGAAGATCCGACGGCATGGTGTAAGCAAAATTATCACCGAAAAAATCTTCAGCGAACTCCGCCCGGCGCCTGAGAGTGCGCTTGTTGAAGCGAGCACAGGCTACACAGGCCGAGACGTCGTGGTCTGAGCCCAGGCAAGGGAGACAGTAAGAGTGGAAATCCTTATGAGGTATTTGTTTACCACAAGAAAGACAATTGTTAACTTTTTCAGTAATTTCTGACATCGGCTGAGGCAAGAAAAGGTCCCCAACGGGGTACTTAGCTTTTTTTTTTGATGACTTCAGTATCGTAGAGTACAGGAGCTGACCGACCGGCACTTGCGAACTGCTTCTGCTTCGGGCACCGCGCGGCAAGAAAGACTGAAGAAAATGGCGTCGGCTGATGCTTATGTACTCCAGCCGCTCTGACGTCGGAGAGAAATGCGACATCAGCCGACGTCGGGCCCAGACTTTGGAATCCGGCCGACCGAGGGCTGCCTGAGGCAGGACAACCCACATGTTATGACTGCAGTTGCATTCTTGAAGGACATCAGAACGGTACAATCAGTCTGATGAAGCGGTGAGAGCACACTGTGAAAGCGCTAACTCTCTTTTGTGTGCATTAACGTTTTTTGTTTTACCTTCAGCTGCTTTAGTTTTGGTATTTTTTTGTTTTTTTAGTATATGGAGAATGACCTTCAGAAAGTTCATGACAGGGGGTCTGGATGCTGGGGGGTCCAAAGGTAGACAGGCTGCACTAGCTTGTTGATGTACCTTTACAGAGGCATACACTAGAAACAAAGTAAGTAAGCAACTCTGACAAATAATGAAGAGCCATCCCTGTTTGACAAAAGAGTACTTGTACTTGTCTGTACACATTAACTGTAACTACATGCATGTATTTATTTATATATTTATTTACTTACTTTACAGGTAAGTGAATGCAACCTCTGGGGGGCTTTTTTCAGTCATGACCTTGTTACAAAAAAAGTACAATGCAAGAAATACAGAGTACAGTACACAACAAAATATAAAAACGGAGAAGTGAAATTTGGCACAATGACTGTACCAGTACAGTTTTAAGAAAAAATAGACAAATTATTCACAAGGGACATGGTACTTCTCACAAGAGACATGTCACACACTAACATAATGGAAAACACAAAATTATATAGCAAAATTTTCCATTGTACTATGTAGGACTTCCTAGTGCTTAGCCTGAGCTTCTCTCCAGTGGACAGGCTGGGATGTAACAAAGACCTCCAAAGTTGTGTCAAGAGGTTCACATGTTGAGGCAGTATTTCAGCCACTATTTCAACCATCTCTCTTACCATCTCCAGAAGGAGGAAACAGTGGGGACTTGGCCAGAAGAGCACTACTGGTAAAATTACTGGCCTTTCTTTCCATCGCTTTTGGACTACCAGGACAAACAGTAAGGCTACTCTGCAGAGTAGGGGTACAGGAAGGAAAGAGTAAAGGAACACAGCCATCCAACTCAGACAGAAGGAATCCTCTGTTCAAACCTTAATGGGGTATGGGAAGGAAAGTGTAAAGAAAAGTACAGTTTTGTACCTACCATAAATGTAGATGTTCGAGTGGTTATGCTGCTGCAGTCATCACACTTGGGTTATCTGCCATCAGGCAGTCCCGCAGTCGGCCTGAATTCCAAAGCCTTGGTCCGGCGTAGGTTGTCGTCGCTTCTTCCCTGACGTCAGTGCGGCAGGGGTATAAAAGAGGCAGCCGACACCATTTTCTTCAGTTTTTCTTGCCCCAGATGTCAGGTGCCCCCAAACTAAGAAGGCAAAATAAGAAGCTTGCAAAATATACCTTAGTGCAAAACAATGGTACTAGTTGTAAGCAAATACACCATATAGACATGCATCCCAAAGGTTGAAGTACATGGAGGTATAAGAAAAGGCCTTGTTAGAAAATGGAGGTATAAGAAAAGGCCTTGTTAGAAAGAGGGGATGGAGGGAGGGTAACCTGGACTGCAGCAGCATAACCACTCGAACATCTACATTTATGGTAGGTACAAAACTGTACTATGTTCATCATGCTATGCTGCTGCAGTCATCACACTTGGGTAGAGTCCCAAAGCTATGATTGGGTGGTAGGAGCTAAACTGGGTTAGGTGCAGCTAAGATGCCCTGCAGAACTGCAGTGGCAAACTCAGCTCTGGTTTTTGAGTACAGAGGAAGGTGGTAATGCTTGGTGAAGGTGTGCACTGAACTCCAGGTAGCTGCCTCCAGAATGTCCTTGGTTGGGACTCGGAGGAAGGCTGCTGAGGTTGCTGTAGCCCTGGTAGAGTGAGACCTAATACTAGCAGGCACTGCTTTCCCGTGGTGTGAGTAGCAAAAGCAGATGCAATGTGCTATCCATTTGGAGATGGTCTGCTTTGAAATAGCCTTTCCTTCTGAGCCTGGTGCATAGGATACAAGGAGTTGGTCAGATTTTCTGAAGGCCTTTGTCCTGTCCAAATAGTAACGTAGCTGTCTGTGAATGTCCAAAGAGTGAAGGAGTCTTTCTCCTTTATTCTGTGGGTTTGGATAAAAGGTGGGCAAGTGTATGGCCTGATTGAGAGCCACAGTGGATACTACCTTTGGCATGAAAGAAGGGTAGGTGCGTAAAGATACTCTGTCCTGATGGAAAATGATGAAAGGTTCCACTGCCATAAGGGCCTGCAGTTCTGAGACTCTGCGAGCTGAGGTGATAGCTAGCAGCAGGGCTGTCTTCCATGACAAGTATTGAAGCTCTGCTGAAAAGGCTGGTTCGAAAGGAGGAAGTGTTAGGTGGTTTTCTGGGGGGGTCTTATATTTTTTGCCCCTCTGAGAAACTGCCTTAGCAAAGGATGAGAGTAAATGGGTGGAACCGTATCATATTGAGCTGAAATGGCTGAAGCATGGATCTTTATGGATGAGAAGGAAAGGTCTTTGTGTAGCAGCTCAGTTAGATATTGGAGTATGTGCGGAATATTTGGGATACCAGGATTTAGGCTTCTGGCCTGGTTCCATACACAAAATCTTTTCCATTTGTCTGAGTAAGTTTTTCTGGTGCTGGGTCTCCTGGCCTCCAAAATGACATTCTGGACGTCCTTTGAGAGAAGTATTGTTTGATAATTTAAGGTATTTTCCATGCAGCTAGATTTAAGGTCCTTAGCTGACTGTGAAGTATCTGAGAGTTCTGTTGGGTTAACAGCAGAGGGAATTGAGGTAAGATCCATGGAGGGCTGTGAGACAAGTTTCGTAGTAGTGGGTACAAGTGTTGACGTGGCCAGTCCGGGGCAATGAGGATCATCTGTGGTCTCTCTGATCTGTTTTTCAGTAATACCTGGGAGAGTAGAGGCAGAGGTGGGAAGGCGTAGACTGACAATGCTGTCCAACTGAATGATAGGGCATCCGCTTTCCAGGCCAGGGGATGGTAAGTCCTTGTGCAGAATTTTTGTAGCTGGCAGTTGTTGGTTGAGGCAAACAGATCTATGTCTGGTGGTCCCCATCTTTGAGTTATCATTGAGAATACTTGTGGGAGTAGTCTCCACTCGTGAGGGTCTGTCAAATTTCTGCTTAATTTGTCTGCCAAAATGTTTTCTTTTCCTGGCAGGAATTGTGCTTGCAGTTGTACTTGGTAAGTTAATGCAGTGTTCCACAAGTCCATTGCCTGTCTGCATAGTGGGTAGGAGTGCGTCCCTCCTTGTTTGTTTATGTACTACATAACTGTGGTGTTGTCCGTCCTTATTAGAAGTTGTCCTGGATGCAAAAGGTCCTTGAAGGCTGTTAGTGCATTTTTTACAGCTAGCATCTCCTTTTGATTGATGTGTAGCTGCCTTTGGTTTGCAGACCATTTGCCCTGTATACAGTGTCCTGCCATGTGTGCACCCCAGGCGTAGTCTGATGAATCTGTTGTCAAGGTTTGGTTTGGTGGAGGTGAGACAAAGGGAAGGCCCTTGTTTGCTTGGCATGCTTGAGCCTACCATAGAAACTCTTTTTGAAGGCAGGGAATGAGAGTTATAGTTGCTTCGAGGCTGTGTCTGTGCTGGGACCAAACACTTTTTAGGTACCATTGTAGTTTTCTCATATGTAGCCTTGCATATGCAATTAGTTGAATGCAGGATGCCATGTACCCCAATGCCTGCAGGAATTTCCTTGCAGTGAGCTGGGTAGAAGTTGCCATGTTTTTGAAGTACTGAGCCAGTTGTTTTTGCTTGTCTGGCGTGAGGTAAGCCATCTGGGTCGTTGTATTCAAACTGACACCCAGGAAAATTATTTCTTGTGAGGGTATTAGTTTTGACTTCTTTTTGTTTACTGTGTACCCTAGGCAACTTAGCAACTTTGCCACAAATGCCAGATGCTGTAGTAGGATGTCTTTGCTGTCCGCTTGGATCAGGCAGTCGTCCAGATATGGATAAATTTGTATTCCTCTCTGTCTGCAGTATGCAATTACTGATGCCAGGCATTTCGTGAATACTCTGGGCGCAGTAGATAAGCCAAAGGGCAATGCAGAGAATTGATAATGTGTTGTGCTTGCCAAAAATCTGAGGTATCTTCTGCAATCTTGTCTGATAGGGACATGCAGGTATGCCTCTTGGAGGTCCAACGTTACCAGCCAAGACTCCTTGCCCAGCATGGGAAGAAGCTGCTGTAGTGTGAGCATTTTGAATTTGGGAATGTCCAGGTAAGTGTTTAGAATTGAAAGGTCTAAGATGGGTCTCCAGGCTTCGTCCTTTCTTGGTACTAGAAATAGTCTTGAGTAAAATCCTTGAACTTGCTCTTTTGCAGGTACCTTTTGAATTGCTTTCATGTTCATGAGAGCTGAAATTTGTTTTTGTGCCTCTGCCCATTCGTTTGTTGGCAGATTTGGCATGCCTCTCATCAGTGGTAAAGTGTGAAAATGAAATCTGTAGCCTCGGGTAATAATATCCAGAACCCATTTGTCCTTTGTTATGATGTGCCAGTTTTGTGGGAAAAGAGACAGTTTTCCTCCTAGAGGTGCTGCCTGGGCAATTATGCTTGGCAGGCGAAGAGAAAAGTCATTGAGTTTGTTTTCTGAAAGGTTGAGATCTGTCGTCTCCCCCTCTTTGAGTTGTTGTTTGCCATTGTCTAGGCCTGAAGGTACCCTGTGCCTGGCCTCTGCCCCTAGGGCGTCTGTACCTGCCCCTTTGGGGTCTGTCTGAAGCAGGAAAGGACCAGTTATTTGATGGCCAGTTTCTGCTGAAGCGAGGAGGTTGTACCTGTAAAAAATCTTTAACTGTTTGCATTGATTTTGCCTTTTCTTCCATCTTCTTTAAAACTTCCTCTGCTTTGACACCAAATAATGCATCTTTTTGCAGTGGAGCATCCAGTAACTTTGCTTTAACATGTTCTGGTAAGGTCTGCTCTTTTAGCCAAGCATGTCTACTTATTACAGACCCTGTGACTGCTGCTCTACATGAGGCCTCCAAAGAATCAAAACCATACTGCAAGGTATGTTTTCCCACTTGTTCTGCTGCATGCAACAAATCTTGCATCCCTTTGAAATCTAGTTGATCTGTTTGAGGGATCACTTTCTGTTTTAACTGATTAAGCAAGTACTGCTGGTAGTTAATCATGTAGAATTGGCAGTTTAATGCCCTCATGGCCAAAGTGGCAGAGGTATACACTTTTTCCCCCCATCTTTCTAATGCCCTGGAATCTCTTTCCACAGGTAGTGGATTCTTAGCAGCAGAGGTCTTAACCCCTTTGGGACCCTGGGAAATGGTTTCCGGGTCTGCAGCAGGGCTTTTATATAAAAACTTGTGAGAGTCAGGGACTCGATAGTATCTGTCAGGTTTAGGTGGTGCTGGAGGTAAGGAATCTGGATTTAGACTGGATTCAGTGTAGACATCATCCAGAATGTCCAAAACAGGTGGAATGGCTAGGGAGTATTTTCTTGGAGTCAGAGTAATCTTGTCCTTCCCAGTGGAAATGCTCTCTCATGGTGTGCAGGGTTTCCCCAAAAGAGAAGTCTTCAGGGGGGAAACAGAGGGAATAGACTCCTCAGCATCTGAGTCTTCATAGGGAGGGAAGGGGTAATCCTGTTCTTCAGAGTCTGCTGAGGAAATGGATTCCTGGTCAGAAGGAGGTAAATCTTCCTCCAGTCTAGGCATTTTGTCAGGAGGGGGCTGAGAACCTCTGATAAGGGTAATCAGGTCCTCCGCCAGTTTGAGCATTTGTTTTTTAGGCATAGGAGCCTGTATGGGAGTCTGTGGACTCGGTTTCTTAACCTTTGGGAGCTTAGCGTATGACTTAACAGAAAGAGTCGTCAGTTTAAAAACACCTTCTGAAACCGAAGGCCTGTCCATAGTCTCCAGATCGCCACCAGAGCTGGCGTCCACGAGTTGAAGAGGAACCGGCTCCATGGCCCGGTAGATTCTGACTGAGAGGTAGTTGTATTTTCTAAATCTGCGGTAGTCAGGGGCTGCATAGGTGCCTCACTGAGTACCGAAGATCCGGTGGCAGGCCTAACCGATACCTCAGTTTCTGGTCTAGGTCTAGGCTGCCGGTCTTTGTCCTTGCATTTTTTAAACATAGCGGTAGTCAGAGGTTCTGACGACATAATGTAGTTGAATTTTCTGCCAAAATAATGTCGGGCGGTATCAGCCCGACGCTTAATAGTGCGTTTATTGAACCTAGAACAAAACCGACAAGCAGAAACGTTGTGGTCTGGGCCTAGGCAAGGAATACAATAAGAATGAAAATCCTTATGAGGTATTTGCTTCCCACAAGAAATACAATTATTAACTTTGTCTGACATCGGTCTGAGGCAAGACAAGTTTCCACAATGGGGTACTTAGCTTTATAGAAGACTTCGGCTGAAATTCTGTTCGGAAATCTCAGGAGCTGGCCGACCGGCACTTGCGAACTGCTTCTGCTTCGGGCACCGCGCGGCAAGAAAGACTGAAGAAAATGGCGTCGGCTGCCTCTTTTATACCCCTGCCGCATTGACGTCAGGGAAGAAGTGACGGGTTGGGAGGGTGGCTTAATAGCTAAGGTGTTTGCCTTACAAACACAAGGTGCAGGGTTTGAGTCTCACAAGGGATAACTGGCTAGGCTTAAAATGACTCGCAAGGGCAGTTAGCTTAGTACTAAACTATGACCCTATGTCTATGACCCTATGACAACCAACGCCGGACCAAGGCTTTGGAATTCAGTCCGACTGCGGGACCGCCTGACGGCAGATAACCCAAGTGTGATGACTGCAGCAGCATAGCACAATGAACATCACAGCCATCCAACTCAGACAGAAGGAATCCTCTATCCAAACCTTAATTTGTCAGTCAAAAGCCTGACGGTACAGGTATCTTGGGCAAATGTCCTTAGCTGTCTATTGCTTGGAGAAGCAAACAGATTTACCTTTGACATATGCCACCTTTTGGGTAGTCTCAAAATGTACACCTGTCTAGCATTCACTTGTGGGGATTTTCTGAAGTCCTGCTTACATGGTCTACCCAGGTGTTCTCCTGGTAAGGAAAGTACACAACCCTAAGAGTAACTGGGAGTGAAGGACTTCCTCCTAAACTTACATAGCTAGTCTCATTGTAGTACTGTTTGTAATTATGTTTAGGATTCTATGCTTCCATAAGAGTTTGAATTCCCCGAGTGCTCCAAGGACTGCTACCATTTCCTTTCCATTTCACAGTGATTAAAATGTCATTACATCTTAAGAGCGATTTTAACACAGAACTGTCAGACTTTTAAACAAGAAACATCTTTATTAAATTATCACACATGACATAGGCAATCATACATTTATACAAATGAAAACAGACTATATGGACAGAATTTTAGTTGCAAGCATTATGTATCACAAACCATATTGACATAATTATAGTTGCAAACACTATACATCACTTATAACCTATCCAGTCATTGTCAGTCAAAGATTTCATAACTAATTCAAACCCTGCCTTCTTTTAAACCTTATTCTGCGTGTATTGTTCCTGCAATTCCCATTTTTCCAAAGTTCCTAATTCCAGTTATTTTATCTGTTACTATGTTCACTACTTCTAGTAAATTTGTCAGGCCACCATAATTAGACTCAGCAAGGCCTTACTATGTCAAAGCAATTCCAATTCTGCATCACAGCTCAAAAAAATTATTTCCTTAGTTAGACCAATTTGCACAAACAGTATCTCTGACAGAGCAGTCAGCACAGAATCTTTAAAGTCTGACAGCTCATTACACTATCAGAAAATATGTCCCCAGTCACCTCTTTCTTTCCCATCACACCAACATTTGCAGTCTACCTGAGGAAAAATTCTTTGGAGTCTGCTTAGGGTATAAATATACCCATGTAAACACTTCCAAGCAAAGATCCTAAATCTTCTAGACTGTTGCATATTTGGGAGACATACATAAATCCCCCATTGTTTCTTTGTGAATTGCTTATCAAATCTCTCTTCCCAATCCTTTTTAACCTCCTCTGATTGATTCTTACACTTATCATGCAAAATTGTATATGCTGTACTGATTATTCCTTTTTTAATGGCAGCTTTTGTTCCAGATTCTACTAAAATGTCTACCACTGCTGGTCTTTTACTTAGGATTCCCCTATTTCTTTCTCTTTGCCTACACTCTGATATCAATCCTTGACAGGGAAGGCAATCTCTATCCTGCAGTCCAAATAAATTCTTGGCCTCTTCCCAGTCTATCACCATTCCCTCTCTAATTATTTGCTCTCAATACCTTGGTTCTTTTACCAGTTTTCGCCAATAAATTTCAGTGTCTATATCCGTAATTGCAGTCATCCTTACTGGCAGAATCTCCTTTCTCCATTCCCGTGTTGGCTTAGTTCTTAGAATACTTTCTGCTACTTAATATTTTGCATGGTTATTGTTATTTTCCTTAAGGATCTGATTCCAAAACCCCAGTCTTTCCCTGTTTCTTGAGAGAACTGTCAGACTCTCAGCAAAATTCCAGATAGCTGGATTGGCAGTATCTCCCTGGTGTCACACATGTCAAAGATGGCATTGTACCCAATGACAGGTCTGATAGCCAAGTAGAGTGGTACAATAACTTCCTTGGACCTGGATGCCATACCCTTACCTACAAGCTGGGTGACACAGAATGATTTTTCTTGGTATCTTAGCTACATGTTAAGTCAAAGGCCAGACTGCGGTCTACGTATGTTTCCAGATCCCTTACTACTGGATCGACTCTTAGGGGTGTTTTATTGATGGATTAATTAACTTGGGTTGACAATTTCCCAAAGGGCATTATAATGCATTTTTTGCACTGAGTTTTAGGCCATGACTTTAGCACCAGTCAAATGTCTGTGTTAAACCTTGCAGGATGTTAGTATCTTGGTAGCAATCTGTAATAGTTCCCAATTTACAGTCTTCTGCAAATTTGGTGAGCCTGAGGTCTTGAACATTTTCCTTGATCCCCCGGGGTAACTGGTGACATGCCTATTGGTGCAAGTGGTCTCACTGATCCGGACTTTTTTGGTCCTGTTTGTGAGCCAGCCATCAATCCAATGAGTTAAGCAGGGATTTATACCCAGCTCAAAAAGTTTGTCAACAACACCAGAACAGGGTACTGTATCGAATACCCTGGCTAGGTCAAGGCATACAAGTATGCACTGTTTTACCCATACTCATTACCTTGGTGACCCTTTCAAAGACGTCTACCATGTTAAGTAGGCATGACCTTCCCTCAAAGCCAAACTGGGATGGGTACAGTGTCTGTAGGTTGCCAATGTCATTGTTAATCATTTCCATAACTTGTTCCATGACTTTGCATATTAGGCTTGTTAGACTGATGGGTCTGTAGTTGCCTGGATCAGCTGATGGATCGCCCTTATGGAGGTTAATGACTGCTGCTGTCTGCCATCCACTTGGGACATAGCCTGTTTTAAGGCTGTGGTTGAAAAGTGCCTCAGCTGGTCCTGACAGGTCATGTTTAAGACTGTTTAGGAGACAACCGGGGATGATGCTGGGACTCATAAATGAGATTTTCTTGGGCTTTAACAAGTGCTGAAAGCACCTGGTCCCTGCTAACAGCTGAGAGTAGTCTGCTGGAGGGGATTTTATTTTACCTGATGGAGCAGGTGAGGAGTGAGAAGGTGAAGACTGAGCAGAATTTATCAGCCAGTAGATTTGCTACATCACCCTGATCAGTGAAGATGGGTCCGTTCACCAACAGTTCAGCAAACTGCTGTGTGTTACCTTTAAGGTTTTGGAAATAGCTGAAGAAAGGCTGTGATTACCTTAGCCACCGAAGCTATCCTGACCTCACAGTTATCCTTGCTGGACTTAGACCTTTTAGCTTCTTGCTTAATTGTTAAAGAGAGCACTTGTTTTTAAGACAGTTGCTCTTCCTCATTTTGGCCATGAGTTTTCTTTATTAGATACCCTGTTTAGGTGAGGCTTCCACCACTGTTTTTTTTTTGTTTGTTTTGGGTTAACATCTGGTAGGTATGGCAGCCTCTATGAAGCCATTCACATGTTTGTACAAAGTTTGCCTTAGAAGAGCTCTCAGCTGTTACTGGTTTAGCTAGGTTTTCAAGGCTGATTTTTACTTCAAAGGAGACAGCTTTGTGATCAGGTGCCACTAGTGAGAACGTGACATGGGAGGGGGACCAATGCTCTCCCAGGTTGGTTAGTACCAGATCCAGTATGTGTGAGCCTCTGGTTGGATAGTGCACTATCTATTCCAATGTGTTTGTGCTAATAAAGTCCAGGAATTGTTCTGCCTGTGAGTTTGAGGCAGTGCAAGATTCTGAGTCTACGGAAGGGTAATTTAAGTCACCCATGAATAGGGTGTTTGGTTGGATGGTGAGTGCCTCTACTAGGTTTAGGTTAAGAGTTATATATAAGACTCTAGGGCCTGACCTGTAGCTATCCATGATATGGTGAGGAAAGTACAGTTTTTCCTGCAGTCCTGATGTATGATCCAGCGTCCCGAGTCGGCCAGCCCCCAAATACCAGAGCTGGAGGCTGTCAGTCATATATGGCGCCTTAGACTGGCGTCGTACCGTCCAGGTAATGATGGCATGACCGAGGCTCAATTTCCTCAGTCTTTTCTGCCCCAGATGTCAGAAAGACAAAAAGACAAGTCCCAAAAAACACCAAACAAAAAACATATACAATATATACAGTAAAATATATAAAAAAAATAATAGCATATAAACTCCACTACAACCACCCTGGAAAGGAGGGAGGGGGAGGAGGACTGTTGGACTGCAGCAGGAATCCTCGAACATCATACTTCCTACAAAACTGTACTATGTTATTACCGTCTTTCTTCCCCCTTCTGCACAGCAATTCCTGACTGCAGGGTAAAGCTTAAGAGGTAAAGGAGGCTGGCAGTATTAAAAAAAGCAGGCAGGAGACAACAGGGCCTGTAAACAAAGCATTTAAAACCAGCCCAGCTCTCTAGTCTATATATATAGGCAGGTATTAATTAAGAGAAAAGTATGCACTGAACTCCAAGTAGGTAGAATATCTCCTTTGCCCACCCCCATGCTGTAGAAGTGGCGAGTAGCCTGAAGTGTAATGGCCCTGATCCCAGCCCCAGCTGGAACCTCTTTGCCATGATGGGAATAACAAAATGCCAAACAATAGAAATTTGACAAGCTGAGACCTAGACGTGAGAGATTGAGACGACTTCTGAGATAACAGATGAGAGTCAGTCCCTTGAGGCCATCAGATGAAAGAGACATAAAGGCTTAAGAGTGAAGAGATTTTCGTCAATTCCAGTGAGAGCCCGATAGAGCTATCAAAATCAATCCTTGGCCTGTATGTCCATCCTTTATGATTACCTGTGGAACCTTTATTAATCTGATTGGAAGGAGAGGTAGAGGTGGAAAGGCATAGAAAGACAGGAGTTTCCACTTTCCAAGACAGAGCATCACTACTGAAATACTTATGAAGGCCTTTTGTGCAATACTTGAGCAGCTGGCGTGGAAAGCTGTGTGATTCCACATGAATGTGTCAAGTTCTGAGGAAAGTACAAAATACATGAAGATCCAGTTTCCAGTTTCCTGATCCATACACAATGTCTTAATTTTGTCTGCTAGGAGTTTCTGTTTCCCTGTCTGAAACTTGCCTGGCTTAAGAGTCTCAAGAGAGGCAGAAATAGCTAAAATCACCCATAAAATCATTGCTTGAGTGCCCTTGTGAGGGATATGTGTTCCCCTTGCTTGTTGATGTACCTGGTGAGTGCAAGAATGTGGGTCAGAATCTACACCTACCATGGAAACACCTTGTCTGGAAGAAGTGCAACCTGCACTGGACTGTATGCAGCCCTCCTCTGCTGCTAAGGCCTCCTGTCTTGTGGCCACCACTTGTCTGCAGCGATCTTTCCATTGTACTTGAGCTTTATATCCACTTTCATTTACTTGGAAATACATCTGCAGTTCTCAGGCATAACAACAGGCAGAGAGGGCTTTAGTTTAGGTGACCTTCCTTTTTTAGAGATTCCCTTTTTCCTTTGAAGGCAAATTTGAATGACAGTGTCTGTGTCTTGACAGTTGCTGTGTCCATACATTTCAGTGACATTTTTGAGAGGGAATACCAGCTCATTACCATTATATTGCAGGCCAACACCAGAATACAAGATGCCTAATGCTTGAAGGACTGATATTGCGTCCTGCACGGACTGATGGGAGAGTTGATGGAGAAAAGATAGGACAGGATCTTTTTGTTTGATGGGGCAAAGGGTTTGGCGGGCTTAGGGCTGCTGCTGGGCTGTCCACCAGGTTCAAGCATGTCTTGAGAGGGTGAGAGGGTACGACATTATTTCGTTTCACAGACCATCAGAGGCATCTTAGCACTGCTATGACATATTCCAGATGCTGTAGAAGGTTTCTTTTTCTGAGCCAGAATCAGGCAGTCAGAGATGAATCAAGTAAGGATAAATTTGAATGCAAAGTAAGTAAGCTATCACTCCTGCTGAACCCAGTGACTTGGTGAATCACCAAGATAAGCCAGAAGGGCAAGGGCAATGCAGAGACGAAAAGATAAGAAATCTTGAGTTAAGATGAAATAACCGCATAGCCATTATGGGCACATGAAGGTAAGCCTTGAGATCCAAAGTTACCATATCCAGTGATCCTTGCCCAGCAGACAGAATAGTTGCTGTAACGCCAACATCTTGAACTTGGATGTCAGCAGTCGAATGAGGGATAGAATAATTCCAAATCTCCTCCACCGTGTTCCCCTCCTTGGCACTAGGAACAGGCGAAGAATAAAATCCGAAGCCCTCTGACACACACAGGACTTGAATAGCCCCATCTGAGTAACTAAGAAACTTGCTTGTGGAGCCACGAGACCAGAGTCCCAGCCCCTGAGTGTGCAGAAGTCTGAGAGAAGCTGCCTGAGACTCACCGCCTAAACGACTGAGCCCTGCCCTAGACTGGGAACCATAAGCAGGATATGTCACCTTGAACCCCAGGTAATGCCCCACCCCCTAGAGATCCAACCATAAAAAAATATGGCCACCCCTTTAGGTAAAATCTTTAACTCCATGCACTGACTGCTGCACTGCTTCCACAGGCGGTTAAAACAACTTCCAGTCCTCCTCCATTTTCTTTTAAAGGCTGTAACAGTCCAAGCTAAACACATCAGACTGTAAAGGCATAAAACTGTCTCAACAGAACATGCATGTCTTTCCCTTCGAGAACTAGTAGCAGCATGTCTGGAACACTGAAAGCAATACCTTACACACTGCAAAGTCAGACATGAACAGCATCAAACGCACATGTCAAAACCATAGCACCCTTTACATCCAGCATCAACCGCCATCCAGCAAACCTTAGCCAGCAATTCTGATAGATAATATGAAATTGATTAATCATAAATTAGAAACAATATATGGAAAATGGAAGCTAGAGATACTTTCTTACCCCAATTCTTAAAGCACTTGCCTCTCTTTATCCACTGGCCACCCCATTTTTCCCACAGGATTTTAACCTATCTTTTTAACCAGAAGGAGGTTAACCAGATGCCTTTCTTGGACCCGCCCACAAAATCTAAAACCTTTACTCCCTCTGGACGGGCACCCTCGGGCACCTATCAGGCAGGCAAGGAAGGAGGCTTTCAATCAGGGTGCAGAGAAGCCTCTGCCACCACATCCAACACAGGAGGGACATCCTAGGAATAGCTATCACAGGCAGGAGGGCTAAAATCCTAATTTGCTGGGGAAAGTCAATAATCTTGGCCTTCCCATTTAAAGAGTTCTCCCTGCTCTTCATGGAGGAAGATGAAATAAAATGAAAGGACTCAGGAGGGAAGAAAAAAGGAAGAGGAACCTGCCACAGAAGAAATCAAGAATAGAGGAAGGCAAGAAGTCTTCCAGCCTCTTCTGACAGCCTGTGAACTGTGAACAAATATCTTCCAAACCAAACTCCAGTTCCCTCTTATCAGGTGGAACCTCTAATCCCTCTAAAACTCTAAATCAAATTAATCTGCCATTTACCATTTTTAAGCATATAAGAGTCAGGCACAGAGCCGAAGCCTCATATGAAGCCGAACAGCCTCCCCTTCTAAAAAGAAGCCTTAAACAGAAGAGAGAGCCTGAGGCCTAACTAAAAGAGAGGGAAGGACAGTTACCCAGAGAAGCCCCTAGGCCTGCCACCTCACGTGAGAGGAGAGGAGGAGGCCAGTGTGTGCAAATCTGCCTGAGACTACATACACCTACCTGGCAAAACCTCTGGCTCTCTGGCTCTTTAAAGGACCGACGTCGACCGCCGCTCGGTTCCTCCAGACTTCACACTTTTGTTTCGCGCTCTTTGTCGCCTCTTTTAGATGAGCATCCCACGCATAGTATAATTCGCAACGCAGTAAAACACTAACCTAGCACAATCACTAACTCTTCACACCGTCGCCTCCTCTAAATAATAAACAACTAAATCGCAATCAAACGCAACAACGGCGCGCCCCAAAAACAAACTCAACAATGTACAGATATGTAACATAATATCTGCTTCCCACAATTCCCACATGAATTACACAGCTATTCACTCTTTCTTAAATACTGTTTTTCAAATACTGAGGCAAGAAAAAAACGGGTTACTTAGCCAACTCTGTATCCGGGTCTGAAACTCCGTGTAAAAAACCCAGAAAGAACTCCTCAATCGCAGAAACAAAATCTGCTCTGCATCATTGGATCGCAAGCATCGGCAAAAAAGAAAAAGGAAATGACGCCGCCACATTAGTACGACTGACGTCTGGGGTCTAAAGCGCCATGACCGGCGCCCGCCTTATACTCTGGTATTCGGCCGACTGGGACGCGGACTATACCCTATTGTCAGGACTGCAGCAAGGGAAGACGAAGAACATCCTTATACATCATGACTTGCATGGGATGAGATCCATATTACCATCCTGTTTAACCAAACTAGAAGTATATTTGTTGCTACTGTAGTCTGAGATGCCTTCACCTTTGGCCTCAACTTGTGCTGCTGTCCGTCTAAATGTGTGGAAGGCTATGTAGCCATGCACTGTCGAAGTACCTTTTACAGCTTAAATCAAGTCTTGGTCACAGCACTGAAGTCTACATTTTCCCAGAATGAAGAAGGCATGAAGGGTGTAGAGTTTTTTTGTTTAGAATCCTAGCATTGAGCAGTAATACCTTAAGATTGCTTGCCACTGTTTAGGTAGTTTCTTCTTTTTGATTTTGCCTAAAAAAAGACTCTAAAGGGTGGATAAAGTTTTAGCCAATATGCAAAAGCCTATGGGGGATAGGTGCATCCCATCCTTGGCAAAGCAACAAGATCTGTTGACCCTATCCTCCCATGCAGACAGATATTAGATCCTCCCTGGAGTGATACCAGAAACTAAGCCAATTATTAAAATCAATCATTTTATGTTCATTTGTGACATTATCATTGCTGAAGGTAGAATGCTGCTCAATGCAAGGCTTGTACCTGTCTGTGACATATTCAGAGAGATCCATAGCGTCTCTTTTCATATAGTCCACAGAAATACGTTTCAAAATATTTCCACCCACAAAGACTATGACAGAATCATATCAGTACCTGGAGTGCACTGACCTGAATGGGTTCATAATACTGTGGATCCGGGCTCCAGATAAGCAATTAACCAATACCTTCCCTTTGTCTAACCTGGTGAGTGCTGCATCTGTGTCATACAATGGAGTGGCCAATGACAAGAGTATTCGGTAAAGTATATGCTTGCCTTATGGGCTTTGCTCTTGGCGGACAACTGGGTGTAGGCTTATGAAAGATATTTAGTGTTGTTTTTGGTGTGTATTGTAGTGACTGCTGAGGAGCTGTGTAATGCAGTTACAAAGAAGTTATGTCTTACCATAAAATTCCATCTATGTTGTTGATCTTCTTTCATTCATTACTGATGGGTTCGGTTTTGAGCTCTCGGAAATGAGATGGCCTAACAGCCAAAAAACTCTCGAACTAAGCTATTACCCATAGTGCCCTTCTCCCTGTTACCTCAGATACAGTTTGCCCATCTTGTACTAGGAAAGCAGAGGCCATTTCTGCGCAAATGCCCTAACTCACCACTTGGACCCAAAGTATCCCCCTGAAGCCTTTGGTGGGAAGTGATGAATGAAAGAAGATCAACAACATAGATGGAAAGTTATGGTAGCACATAACGGTACTTATGTATTATCGCAACCACATTTTAGCGGTCACAAAATTGACATACCTCAACTGTTACGAGTGCAGGAAAAGTACAGTTTTATACCTACCATAAATGTAGATGTTCGAGTGTATATACTGCTGCAGTCATTACACTTGGGTTATCCTGCCGTCAGGCGGTTCCCCAGTCGGCCTGAGTTCCAAAGTCTTGGTCCGGCGTCGGTTGCTGTCACCTCCTCCTTGACGTCAGTGTGACAGGGGTATACAAGATGCAGCCGATGCCATTTTCTTCAGTTTTTCTTGCCCCAGATGTCAGTTGCCTCTAAATAGGTAGGCAATTCCAATTGCTAATAAAACATACATAAGAAAAGCAAAAAAACAACTTACAGCTACCAGCAAATACTCCCCATAGGTAGTAAGGGTAGAAGACATAGGTACGTACCAGCCAGTAAGAGGGGAAGGAGGGAGGGTAACCTGGACTGCAGCAGTGTATACACTCGAACATCTACATTTATGGTAGGTACAAAACTGTACTATGTTCATCGTGTTACACTGCTACAGTCATTACACTTGGGTAGAATCCCAAAGCTGAGGAAGGGTGGCTGGTCCTACAAGGCATTAGGGGTGGCTATAAGGCCCTGCAGCACTGCAGTGGCGAAGTCAGCTCTGGATTTAGAGTACAGAGGCAGAAGGTAGTGCTTGGCGAAGGTGTGTACAGAACTCCAAGTTGCTGCTTCCAAAATATCCTTGGTAGGTACTTCCCTGAGGTAGGCAGTTGAAGTGGCTGTTGCCCTGGTGGAGTTATCTCTAATGCTGCTAGGTACATGTTTTCCACGGTATGTGTAGCAGAAACATATACAATGTCCTATCCATTTTGAAATAGTCTTTTTGAAATGGCTTTTCCCTGTGCTCCTGCAGCATATGCTACCAATAATTGCTCAAATTTTCTGAAAGCTTTGGTTTTGTCCAAGTAGAAGCGTAACTGCCTGTGAATGTCCAAAGAGTGCAGTAGTCTCTCCCCTTTATTCTGTGGTTTAGGATAAAAAGTTGGCAGGTAAATAGTTTGGTTTAGAGCCACACTGGATACCACCTTATATAGATAGGCATAAAAGTAGGGTTAGTTCATAAAGATACCCTGTCCTGGTGGAAAATGAGGAAAGGTTCCACTGCCATTAGTGCCTGTAATTCTGAAACTCTTCGTGCTGATGTTATTGCCAGGAGCACAGCAGTTTTCCAAGAGATATATTTTAATTCTGCTGTGTTGGCTGGCTCAAAAGGAGGTAAAGTTACCTTCTCCAAAACAAAGTTGAGGTCCCAAGTTGGAGTAGGTGCTCTACGGGGCGGTCTTATGTTTTTAGCCCCTCTGAGGTACTGTTTTAACAGAGAATTACAGAAAATTGGTGCATCCGTGTTGTAATGAGCAGAGATGGCAGAGGTGTGGATCTTGATGGATGAGAAGGAGAGTCCTTTGTCCAGCATCTCAGTTAAGTATTGTAGTATCTGAGGAATGTTTGGGACAAGAGGGTCAAGGCTGTGAGCTTGGTTCCAGGCACAGAATCTCTTCCATTTATCCGAATAGACTTTGCTGGTACTAGGCCTTCTGGCCTCCAGAATGACATCCATAACAGCTTTGGAGAGAGGCATTGCTTGCTTGACTAAGGAATCTTCCATGCAGCTAGGTTTAAGGTCTTTAGTTGGCTGTGTAGTATTTGTTTGTTGTGCTGAGTCAGCAGATGTGGGATTTGAGGCAAAATCCAGGGTGGTTCTTGTGCTAAGCTCCTTAAGATTGGGTACCAGTGCTGGTGTGGCCAGTCTGGTGCAATCAGAATCATCTTTGGCTCTTCCTGCCTGGCTTTTATGAGTACCTTTGGCAGGAGAAGTAGTGGTGGGAAAGCGTATACTTGTAGGTTCTCCCAGCTGAATGAGAGGGCATCCACTTTCCATGCTTGTGGATGGTAACTCCTTGTGCAGAATTTTTGTAGATGGCAGTTTATTGGGGATGCAAACAGATCTATGTCCGGGCTCCACCATTTCTGTGTTATCATTCTGAATATTTGTGGATTCAACTCCCATTCGTGGAGATCCATGATGTTTCTGCTTAAGTCGTCTGCCAGTGTGTTTTTCTCTCCTGGCAGGAATTGTGCTTGCAGATGAACTTGAAGGTTTATAGCTGTGTTCCATAAGGTCATAACTTGTCTGCATAGGGGGTAGGAGTGAGTGTCCCCTTGCTTGTTTATGTACCACATAACTGTGGTGTTGTCTGTCTTTAGTAGTAGTTGCCCTGGATGCAGCAGGTCCTTGAAAGCTATAATTGCATTCTGTACAGCTAGCATCTCTTTTTGATTGATGTGAAGATGCCTTTGTTCTGCAGGCCACGTGCCCTGAATACATTTGCCTGCCATGTGTGCTCCCCAGTCATAATCTGATGCATCTGTTGTCAGTGTTTGCCTGGTTGTGGGTTGTGGGTTGTGTAAAAGGCTGTCCCTTGTTAAGGTGACAAGCTTGAGCCCACCATTGAAACTCCTGTTGAAGGCAAGGGATTAGTGGTATAACTGTTTCCAAACTTTGACAGTGTTGAGACCATACATTCTTTAAGTACCATTGTAGTTTCCTCATATGCAGTCTGGCATATGGAATTAGTAGTATGCAGGATGCCAAGTAACCCAAGGCCTGCAGAATTTTTCTTGCAGGGAGTTGGGTCTTTGTTGCCATCAATTGAAAGTATTGAGTCAGTTGTCCTTGTTTGTCTGGCGTGAGATAAGCCATCTGGGCCGTTGTGTTCAAGCTGGCACCCAGGAATATAATCTCTTGTGAGGGCACTAGTTTTTATTTATTTTCGTTTACTGTGTACCCCAGGCAACTTAATAACTTTTTTACAAACGCCAGATGCTTTAGAAGAGTGTCCTTGCTCTCTGCTTGAATCAGGCAGTCGTCCAGGTATGGATAAATTTGAATTCCTTTCTGTCTGCAAAATGCAATTACTGGTGCCAGGCACTTTGTGAAGACCCTGGGCGCAGTAGATAAGCCAAAGGGCAGTGCAGAGAATTGGTAGTGCATTGAACCAGCTATGAATCTGAGGTATCATCTGCAGTTTTGTCTGATAGGGACATGCAGGTATGCCTCTTTGAGGTCCAAAGTCACGAGCCAAACTTTCTTGCCCAGCACGGGAAGAAGCTGCTGTAATGTCAACATTTTGA
The DNA here is from genome assembly GCF_019279795.1 of Protopterus annectens. NCBI lineage: Eukaryota > Metazoa > Chordata > Ceratodontiformes > Protopteridae > Protopterus > Protopterus annectens. The sequence continues at coordinate 610,947,069 of NC_056739.1, forward strand.
ATTTCGGAACATCCAGGTAAGTGCTTAGAGATGAAAGATCCAGAATGGCCTTCAGGCTTTGTCCTTTCTGGGTACCAGAAAGAGTCTTGAGTAAAATCCTTGTCCTTGCTCCTGTGATGGTACCTTTTGAACAGCTCTCATATCCATAAGTGCTGTAATTTGTTTTTGAGCCTCTGCCCATTGATTTGGTGGCAGATTTGGCATTCCTTTTAACCTTGGCAGAGTGTGAAAGTGGAACCTGTAACCTTGAAATACAATGTTGAGAACCCATTTGTCTTTGGTGATCATTTGCCAATTGTGGTAGAAGAGTGCCAGTTTTCCTCCCAAGGGGGCTGCCAAGAAGGATTTGTTTGGCAGCTGTAGTGGGAAGTCATTGGAGTTGCTTTTTATATGGTTGGGGCCTGTCTTCCCCTTCTTTCTGGCCTGATGCAACCCACTGTCGAGGCCTGTAAGGACCTTGTGTTTGACCTCTACCTCTTGGACGTCTGTATCTTCCCCTTTGAGGTCTGTCTGTAATTGGAAATGACCAATTCTTAGTTGGCCAGTTTCTGCTAAATCTAGGAGGCTGAACCTGTAAGAAATCCTTCACCATTTGCATAGATTTTGCCTTATCCTCCATTTTCTTTAATACCTCTTCTGCCTTAACTCCAAATAACACATCCTGCTGCAAAGGTGCATCCAATAATTTAGCTTTAACATGATCTGGTAACGTATGTTCTTTTAACCAAGCATGTCTTCTAATGACAGAGCCTGTAACTGCTGCTCTGCAGGAGGCCTCTAGAGAATCAAAACCACATTGCAAAGTATGCGTTCCCACTTGTTCAGCTGCATGCAATAAATCCTGCATTTCTTTAAAATTAGGAGGATCTGATTCTGGAAGCATTTTTTGTTTTAACTGAGACAGTAAAAATTGCTGATATTCTAGCATGTGAAACTGGCAATGTAAGGCTCTCATTGCTAAAGTTGCAGACGTATATACTTTATTTCCCCATCTGTCTAATGCTCTGGAATCTCTGTCAGAGGGAACTGGATTCTTGGCTGATGAGGCCTTAACTCCTTTGGGTCCCTGAGAAATAGTTTCAGGGTCAGCTACAGGGCTTTTATACAGAAATTTATGTGAGTCAGGGACTCTGTATTATCTGTCAGGTTTAACAGGGGCTGGAGGTAAGGAATCAGGATTTAAGCTGGATTCAATATACACATCATCCACAATATCTAACACTGGCGGAATAGCAAGGGGTCTGTGTTGAGGTAATAAAAGGAAGTCTCTGAGCCTTTTCTTGGATTCTGAGTCATCCTGGCCTTCCCAGTGGAAATGCTCCCTCATGGTATGTAGGGTTTCCCCAAAGGAGTAGTCCTCAGGCGGTGAGGCTGATGGAACCGATTCCTCAGCATCAGAATCCTCATAAGGGGGTAAAGAGTATCCTAGGTCTGAGGATGAATCAGAAGAGATGGACACCTGGTCGGATGAGTCATAGTCTGCATCCTGTCTAGGTCTTTTATCAGGAGGGGGATGGGACCCCCTGATCAGAGTGATTAGGTCTTCGGCCATTTTGAGCATTTGTTTCTTAAGCATGGCGGCCTGTCCTGGAGAATGCTGTTTCTTTGACTTTAAAGGAGGCTTAGACTTAGCTGAGGGTTTAATGCTTAACTGAGTAGGTCTGAAGACACCCTCTGTAGCTGTGGGTTGCTCAGCTACTCCGGATCCCTCTGAAAGGTTTTGAAGAACTTGTGTGTCCAAAGGCCCAGCCATCTCCACGTGGGAGTCAGAGGCAGCTTGTGGTTCTACAGAAGTGGTCGTCAGGGGCTGCGAAGGCACCTCGCTGAAAACCGAGAACCGGCGACTGGCCTAGAAGAGGCTTCGTCGTCAGTTTTGGGCCTCGGATGCCTATCCTTGTCTTTGCGCTTTTTGTGTGTTTCGGTCGTCGGAAGTTCCAATGGCATGGTATAATTGAATTTTCTACCAAAATAATGTCAGGCAAAATCGAACCGACATTTAATAGTGCGCTTGTTAAACCTAGCAAAAAAACGACAACCAGTCATGGTCAGGGCCTAGGCATGGGATACAATAGGAATGGAAATCCTTATGAGGTATTTGCTTCCCACAAGAAATACAGTTATTAACTTTTACTGACATCGGTCTGAGGCAAGAAAAAGTTTCCCAAACGGGGTACTTAGCTTTGTAGAAGACTTTGGTTCTGGATTCGGAATGAAAATCTCAGGAGACGGCCGACCGGCACTTGCGAACTGCTTTTGCTTCGGGCACCGCGCAGCAAGAAAGACTGAAGAAAATGGCATCGGCTGCATCTTATATACCCCTGTCGCACTGACGTCAGGGAGGAGGAGGCGACAGCAACCAACGCCGGAACAAGACTTTGGAACTCAGGCCGACTGGGGAACTGCCTGACGGCAGGATAACCCAAGTGTAATGACTGCAGCAGTGTAACACGATGAACATCAGTGAAAGGTGCTACACAAAGTCCTTATTGCTGAGGAAAAAGTTTGCATTACTTTCAGGAAGAGAGAAATTGTAACAAATCCTCTTCCTGATTTGCGTGCATTACACACGCATGCTTTCATTGTCATGGCTGCTATCATGCTGACAAATGGAAAGTGTAAGTAGCGGTTTGAGGCTCCAATTTCTACAAAAGATCTAACAGCAGCTTTGAAATTGTGTCCCTATCTTGTGTGGGTTACAGTTCACAGACGTGATGTATTATTAAGAACACGCACAGCAGAAGAGATGAATGGGCTTAGGATGAGCTACAGTTGTTTCGTGTGAATTGCAGTAACGGTTTATGTTATTTTTTATTTTTTAACATGTCTGTGTCCCCAGTCCCTTGCATGCACCTAGGCACATGTTAACCTCTGCAGTGTCCCATTTCTGCCTCATATTTTTAAAGTAGCCCTCGCAAACCCATTGGTATCTGACTCACCCTACACTCTTACTGTCAGTAAATAATGGCGTGCGTTTCTTTTCAGACCTCATCGGCCTGAAACATAGAACAGACTTCCACAAGGAAAGTGTGTGTTGTTTTTACTTTCCAAATGCATGCTCCTTCTCCAGCTGTGTATGATTTCTGATATGTTGCATTAAGTTCCTGCCATCTGAGTAGTGCTCATCGTTGCTTGACTGAGGCAGTGAATGTGACAGGGAACACATGGCAAGAATGATTGCAGCTTTGGCAGCTGCTTGCAAGAACGGGCAAGGGCATCAGTGCTACATCGTAAAGGAATGCAGTGTGAAACTGCTGACAGAATTAGCTGCCGCTGATTACAGCTTACTATGTTCCTCAGACTTAAGTGGTATAATCCGACAGTTGAAAAAACTTTGAACATTAACTATCAGTGTTGCATGCACTGCTGTCACTTGCAGTGGCTGCATTTCGCGGCCGCTAAAATGTGGTTGCGATAATACGTAAGTACCCACATAACTTCTTTATCTGATGTTGTTAATCTTTTTAACATTGATCACTGATGGGACAGAATCCCCAGCTACCTTGTGTTCCTTGGACATCCCTTATGGAAGAATGTTCCTGAGCACCACTGAGACGAAGGCAGCTCTCCCTCTGGAGACCACATCCAATTTGTAATGATTAATAAAAGTGTGGGGTTTAGCCCATGTGGCTGCTGCACAAATATTATCCATAGAGGCTCTCAAACAGAAGGCTACAGACATTGCCATAGATCTGGTGTTGTGGGCTTTAACATTCTGTGGCATAGTTTTTTTTGCAAATGAATAGATGTAGTGTAAGCAGTCCCTTAGCCATTTTGGTAAAGAGACCTTGGAGATAGAATTTCCCATCCTAGGTCCAAAAAAGGAGATGAAAAGTTGGTCAGTTTTACGTATTGCTTTGGTTCTGTCTAAATAAAACCTCAGTTGTCTGTGTACATCCAAAGAATGTAGACAGTATTCCCCTTTATTAGTAAAATTTGGGAAAATACTGGCAAATCAGTGATCTGATTGATGGAAAAATCTAAAATAACTTTGGAGAGAAAAGATAGGTTTGTCCGGAGTGATAGTCTGTCCTTGTGGAAGATTAAATATGGCCTTTTAATGCATAATGCCTGAAGCTCTGAAATTCATCTGGCTGATGTGATGTCTACCAGGAATAGGGACTTCCAAGATAAAAATTTGAGGTCACACTTCGCTGCAGGTTTAAAAGGGGGTTGAGTTAAGGACTGAAGAACTAAAGTACAGTTGTGTACATTTACCATAAATGTAGATGTTTGAGTGTATTCACTGTTGCAGTTCATCACATTTGGGTTATCTGCTTGCAGTAGCCCTCAGTCAGCCTGATTATCAAAGTCTTGGGTCCTGCATTGGTTGCTGTCTCATCTTCCGTGACGTCAGGTAGTCAGGGCTATAAAGCATGCAGCCGACACCATTACATCAGTTTTTCTTGCCAGGTGCCCCCCTAATGAGAAGTAATTAAATACATATATATATATACAAGGTTATACCTCCAACAAAAAAGTAAATACACCAAAAAGCTTTTAAGCATAGTAGAGGAGAGTAGAGGTATAGCCAAAAGAAGTCAGGGAGCTGGAGGGTGGGTAACCAGGACTTCAACAGTGAATACACTCGAACATCTACATTTATGGTAAGTGTACACAACTGTACTTTGTTCTTCGTGTTTCAGTGCTGCAGTCATCACATTTGGTAGATTCCCAAAGCTAAGGATGGGAGGAGGAATTCAGATAGCATTAGGACCAGCTATAAGGCCCTGAAAGACTGCAGTGGCAAAGCCAGCTCTGGATTTAGAGATAATGGTAATGCTTTGTGAAAGTATGTACAGAACTCCAGGTAGCAGCTTCTAGGATGTCCCTGGTAGGGACACCTCTGAGAAAGGCCATAGAGGTAGATGCAGCTCTGGTTGAATGTGGTCTGATCCCCTGTGGGATAGGTTTTCCATGGTGCTTATAGCAGAAATGAATGCAATGGCCTATCCATTTAGAAATGGCTTGCTTTGAAATAGCCTTTCCCTCTGCCCCTGCAGCAAATGCCACCAGCAGTTGTTCAGATTTCCTTTGAGGTTTAGTCCTGTCCAAGTAAAATCTAAGTTGTCTGTGCACATCTAAGGAGTGCAGTATCCGTTCCCCTTTTTCTGTTGATTAGAAAAGAAGGTTGGCAAATGAATGGATTAAGAGTCACAATGGATACCTCCTTGGGCATGAAGGAGGGATTGGTCCTGAGGGACACCCTGTCCGGATGAAAGATAATGAAAGGCTCCACTGCCATAAGGGCCTGTAATTCAGATACCCTTCTTGCTGAAGTGATTGCTAACAGGAAGGCTGTTTTCCAAGAAAGGAATTTTAACTCTGCACTTGCAGGTGGCTCAAAAGGAGGAAGTGTGAGTTTTTCCAATACAAAGTTAAGGTTCCAGGCTGGAGTTGGGGCTCTCCTGGGTGGTCTTAAGTGTTTGGCCCCTCTGAGGAACTGCTCGAGCAGTGGGTAAGAAAAGAGGGGTGGATCTGTGTTGTAATGAGCTGAAATGGCCGAGGCGTGAATTTTGATGGAGGAAAAGTAAAGGCCCTTGTAAAGCATCTCAGTTAAGTACTGAAAAATCTGAGTTAAGTTGGGCGCTGCTGCGGCCATCCCTTGAGTTTGGTTCCAGGCACATAATCTTTTCCATTTTTCAGCATAAGATTTTCTAGTACTAGGCCTCCTTTCCTCCAAAATGACATCCAACACTTGTTTACTGAGGGATGGTAATGGAGAGATTAGGTAATTAGCCAGGCTGCCAGGTTCAGGGTTTGAAGCTGGGAGTGCAGAATCTGGCTCTCCTGCTGTGACAGCAGGGTAGGAGTCTGAGACAGGTACCATGGGAGTAGCTGTGACACACTGCGCAAGAGGGGGGTACCAGTGTTGGCATGGCCAGTCTGGTGCAATCAGTATCATCCTTGGTTTGTCCTGTTTGATCTTTAAAAGTACTTTGGAGAGGAGAGGCAGAGGAGGAAAGGCATAAACGGATAGATTTTTCCAGCTGAGGGACAGAGCATCCACTTTATAAGCTTGTTTGTGGGGAGTCCTTGTGCAGAATTTGTCCAATTGGTAGTTCTGGGGGGAGGCAAACAGGTGTATATCTCGGCTCCTCCATTTGTTTAACAACATGTTGAAAGTATTTGGTTCCAGTTTCCACTCGTGTGGGTCCATGAGATTTCTGCTTAGTTCGTCTACCAGTGTATTTAGTTTTCCTGGCAGGAATTGAGCCTGTAGATGCATTTCGTAGCTCAAGGCTGTGTTCCACAGAACCATGGCTAGTCTGCAGATGGGGTAAGAATGGGTAACCCCCTGTTGTTTATGTACCACATAACAGTGGTGTTGCCCGTCTTTACCATTAATTGTCATGGAAGACTGTGATCCTTGAAGGCTGTCAAAGCATTCTGTACAGCTAACATTTCTTTTTGACTGATGTGCAGGTGCATTTGACTTGGGTTCCATTTGCCCTGAATGCATTTCCCTGCCAGGTGAGCCCCCCATGCATAGTCTGATACGTCTGTTGTTAGGGTTTGAGGGGCAGGCAGTAGAGTGAATGGTAGTCCCTTATTTTGGTGGCAGGCCTCTGCACACCAAAGGAATTCTAACCTTAGGAAAGGTATGATAGGAATCACTGTTTCTAGATCCTGAGAATGTTGACACCATAGGCTTTTTAGATACCATTGTAGTTTCCTCATATGCAGTCTTGCATATGGAATTAGTAGAATGCACGAGGCCATGAACCCCAAGGCTTGCAGTATTTACCTTGCAGATAGCAGGGTTTTTGTGGCCACTAGTTTGAAGTAAGTTGTCAAATGAATTTGTTTCTCTGGCGTGAGGAAAGCCATCTGTGAAGTTTGTGTTCAAGCTTGCTCCCAGGTATATAATTTGTTGACAGGGTACCAGATGTGATTTCTTTTCGTTTATGGTGTACCCCAGACAAGTTAGCACCTTTTGCATAAATGCCAGATGATTCAAAAGTATGTCCTGACTTTATGCCTGAATTAGACAATCATCCAGGTATATTTCATTGCCTGCAAAAGTTCAAGCTTGCTCCCAGGAATATAATTTGTTGACAGGGTACCAGATGTGATTTATTTTCGTTTATGGTGTACCCCAGAAAAGTTAGCACCTTTTGCATAAATGCCAGATGACTCAAAAGTATGTCCTGACTTTCTGCCTGAATTAGACAATCATCCAGGCACTTTGTGAATACCCTGGGTGCAGTTGATAAGCCAAAGGGCAGTGCAGAGAACTGATAGTGCATGTAGTCTGCTTTGAAGCGTAGGTATCTTCTGCAAGATTCCCTTATTGGGATGTGCAGGTAGGTTTCCTTTAAATTTAGTGTTGCCAACCAAGCATCTTTGCCTAGCATAGGAAGCAACTGGTGAAGAGTTGGCATCTTGAACTTTGGAATCATCAAAAAGGTGTTTAAGATAGAAAGGTCCAGGATAGGACGCCATGACTTGTCTTTTCTGGGTACCAGGAAAAGTCTTGAGTAGAAACCTTGTCCCTTTTCCTCTTCTGGTACAGTTTGAATAGCCTTTATGCTTAAGAGAGAGAGTACTTGCTTTTGGGCCTCTGCCCACTGATCTGGGGGTAGATCTGGCCAACCGTTTGGGGCTGGTAACGTGTAGAAGTGAAATCTGTATCCTTGGGAAACTATATTTAAAACTCATTTGTCCTGGGTAATGAGTTCCCAGTTTTTTGCCTGCAGAGCAATCTTTCCCCCTAAAGGAGAAGTCAGTTGAGAAGTGATTGGAAGTTATAAAATTAAATCATTGAGACAGTTTACCAAAGGGGGAAGTTTTACTACTCCCTGATTTGGAAGTGGGAGCCCCCCCCCCCCCCCCCACTGCTTAGTCCTGTGCGTACCCTGGGACTGAAGCCTGGGTGTTCTGCTGGTTCTGGGTTTGGACTGAGAAGGTCTGGAAGAGGCAGGAAAGGACCAATTCTTAGTGGGCCAATGCCCACTAAATCCTGGAGGCTGTACTTGCAGGTAATCTTTAACAGTTTGCATAGATTTAGCTTTTTCCTCCATCTTTTTAAGAACTTCTGCTTTGTTGCCAAACAGGCCGTCCTGGGAGCATCCAGCAATTTAGCTTTAACATGATCTGGCAAGGATTGCTCCTTAAGCCAAGAATGCCTTCTAAGTACTGACCCAGTGACAGCAGCCCTGCAAGATGCCTCTAGTGAAGCAAATCCACATTGCAAAGTATGTTTTCCAACCTGTTCAGCAGAAAGCATTAAATCCTGTAAATCTTTATTTTCATTACAATCAGGAATCAACATCATTTTCTGTTTAAGCAATCCAATAATATGCTGCTGATACTTTAACATATGAAACTGGCAATTTAAGGCCCTAACGGACAAGGTTGCAGAAGTGTATACCTTCTTACCCCAACTATCCAGTGCCCTGGAGTCTCTATCAGTGGGGGTAGGATTTTTGGCAGTAGTAGCCTTAATGCCCTTGGGTCCCTGTGAAATGGTCTCAGGATCCGCAGTAGGAGAGTCAAGAACCCTGTAGTATCTATCAGGTTTTCTGGGAGCAGGAGGTAAAGAGTCAGGGGCCAAGCTAGATTCCAAAAAGGCATCATCAACAATGTCTAGTACAGGAGGGATAGCTAAAGGCCTGTGCTGGGGCAGGAGTAAGAAATCCCTAAGCCTCTTTTTAGAATCGGAGTAATCCTGACTTTCCCAACAAAAATGCTCCCTAAGTGTATGCAAGGTTTTACCAAAAGAGAAATCCTTTGGGGGGGGGGGGAGCAGAGGGAATACAGTCCTCTGCATCAGAATCCTCATAAGTAGATAAGGGTAAATCCTTGTCATCAGAGGAAAAGTACAGTTGTGTACACTTACCATAAATGTTGATGTCCGAGTGTATTCACTGTTGCAGTCATTACATTTGGGTTATCCTGCTAGCAGTTTGCCCTCAGTCGGCCTGAATTCCAAAGTCTTGGGTCCTGCGTCGGTTGCTGTCACCTCTTCCCTGACGTCAGGTCGTCAGGGGCAAAAAAGATGCAGCCGACGTCATTTTATTCAGTTTTACTTGCCCCAGATGTCAGGTGCCCCCAAAAGGGCAGGCTAAAATTATGTAAATAAAACATACATGCACCAAAATATGTTTTACCTTCATCTATAAGCAAATACACCACCTAGGTTGTATAGATTAGAAAGTAAAGATAAGTTCCAGCAAAAATAAGGGGGATGGCGGGTGGGTAACCTGGACTGCAACAGTGAATACACTCGAACATCTACATTTATGGTAAGTGTACATAACTGTATTATGTTCTTCGTGTTTCACTGTTGCAGTCATTACATTTGGGTTGAGTCCCAAAGCTAAGGTTGGGGGGCTGGAGCTAAACAGCATTAGGAGCGGCTAGGAGGCCCTGCAGTACTGCAGTGGCAAAGCCTGCCCTGGATTTAGAGTAAAGAGGCAAATTGTAATGTTTTGTAAAGGTATGCACTGAACTCCGAGTAGCAGCCTCCAAAATGTCTTTGATTGGTACTCCCCTGAGAAAGGCTGCAGAAGTGGCTGCAGCTCTGGTTGAATGTGGCCTAATGCCCTTAGGCACTGGTTTGCCATGCTGCGAGTAGCAGAAACGAATGCAGTGACCTATCCATTTTGAAATAGTCCGCTTAGAGATCGCCTTTCCTTGTGATGCTGTGGCATATTCCACTAGTAATTGCTCTGTCTTTCTGAAAACTTTAGTTTTGTCCAAGTAGAATCTGTCTGTGTACGTCCAAAGAATGCAGAATTTTCTCCCCCTTGTTCTGTGGATTTGGATAAACAGGTGGCAAATTAATTGTTTGGTTAAGGGCTACACTGGATACCACCTTAGGCATAAATGTAGGGTTTGTTCTCAAAGAGACCCTGTCTGGATAGAAAATGATAAAGGGTTCCACAGCCATGAGAGCCTGTAGCTCTGAAACTCGTCTTGCAGAAGTTACTGCTAGGAGCAGAGCTGTTTTCCAAGATAAGAACTTTATGTCCGCAGTAGCAGCTGGCTCAAAAGGAGGTAATGAGTTTTCCCAAGACATAATTGAGGTCCCATGCAGGTATTGGCATTCTCCTTGGAGGCCTTAAGTTTTTGGCTCCTCTGAGGTACTGCCTTAATAAAGGATGAGAAAAGAGTGGTGGTTCTGTACTGTAATAAGCTGAAATGGCAGAGGCATGGATTTTAATTGATGAAAAAGATAGGCCTTTGTCTAGCATCTCAGTTAAGTATTGCAAAATCTGAGGAATATTTTGGACAGCTGTATCAGTTCCTTGAGCTTGGTTCCATGTGCAAAATCTCTTCTATTTCCCAGCGTAGGATTTTCTAGTACTAGGCCTTCTGGCTTCTAAAATGACATCCATCACAGCTTTACTAAGTGGTGTGGTTTGTATTGCTACATTATCCGCCATGCTGTCAGGTTTAGGGTCCTGAGCTGGTTGTGCAGAATCTGATTGTTTTTCTGGGACAGTAGATGAGGTATGTGAGGTAAGGTCCAGGCTGGGCATTGGGACAAGTTCCTTAAGACTGGATACCAGTACTGACGTGGCCAGCCTGGGGCAATCAGAATAATTTTTGGCTTCTCCTGCTTGACCTTTAGGAGTACCTTGGGGAAGAGAGGCAGTGGAGGAAAGACATATAATGATAGGTTTGTCCAGTTGAAAGATAAGACGTCCACTTTCCAAGCTTGTCTGTGATAAGTCCTTGTGCAGAATCTTTTTAGTTGATTGTATTGAGGGGAAGCAAACAGATCTATGTCCGGGCGTCCCCATTTCTTTGTTATCATGCTGAGGACTTGTGGATCCAGGTGCCACTCGTGGGGATCCATGAGGTTTCTGCGTAGTTCATCTGCCAGAGTATTTTCCTTTCCTGGAAGGAATTGTGCCTGCAGATGAACTTGGTAAGTCAATGCTGTGTCCCATAAAGCCATGGCTAGTCTGCACAGGGGATAAGAATGAGTGCACCCCTGCTTGTTTATGTACCACATGACCGTGGTGTTGTCTGTCTTTATCAGTAGTTGTCCCGGATGAAGTAGGTCCTTGAAGGCTGTGAGGGCATTTTGAACAGCTAGCATCTCTTTTTGATTGATATGTAGATGCTTTTGGTTTGTGGACCAGGTGCCCTGTATGCCTCTTCCTGCCATGTGTGCCCCCCAGGCATAATCTGATGCATCTGTCGTTAGGCTCTGCCTGGCTGGGGGTAGTGAGAATGGCTGTCCCTTGTTTTGGTGACAAGCCTTTGCCCACCATCGAAATTCCTGTTCCAGACAGGGAATTAGAGTAATCATTGTTTCCAGACTGTGGCAATGTTGTGTCCAGACACTTTTTAGGTACCATTGAATTTTCCTCATATGCAGTCTTGCACATGGAATTAGTAAGATGCAGGATGCCATGAAGCCCAAAGCCTGCAAGATTTTTCTTGCAGATAACTGGGCCTTTGTTGCCATTTCCTTGAAACAGGTAGTCAGTTGCCTTTGTTCGTCTGGAGTGAGATAAGCCATCTGGGCAGTTGTATTTAAGCTTGCACCCAGGAATATTATCTCATGAGAGGGTACTAGTTTTAATTTCTTTTTGTTGACTGTGTACCCTAGGCATGTTAAAAGTCTTATCACAAACGTCAGATGCTGCAGTAGAATGTCCTTGTTCTCTGCTTGTATGAGGCAGTCGTCCAAGTAAGGACATATTTGTATTCCTCTTTGTCTGCAGTAAGCAATTACTGGTGCCAGGCACTTCGTGAAGACCCTGGGCAGAGTAGATAAGCCAAAGGGCAGTGCAGAGAATTGATAATGCTTTGAGCCAGCCTTGAATCTGAGGTATCTTCTGGAAGATCGTCTGATTGGGACATGCAGGTATGCCTCTTTTAGGTCTAAAGTCACAAGCCAAGCCTTGCTGCCCAGCATGGGAAGAAGCTGCTGTAAGGTCAACATCTTGAATTTTGGAATATCCAGGAAAGTGTTTAGAATAGACAGGTCCAGTATTGGTCTCCATGCTTTGTCCTTTCTGGGTACCAAAAACAGTCTTGAGTAAAATCCTTGTCCCTGCTCATGCTGTGGCACTTGCTGAATAGCCCTCATGTCCATGAGAGCTGCGACTTGTTTTTGAGCCTCTGCCCATTGATTTTTTGGCAGGTCTGGCCAACTGTTTGCCCTTGGCAGTGTATGGAAATGAAAAGTACAGTTTTGTACCTACCATAAATGTAGATGTCCAATAGATATGTAACTGCAGTCATAAAATATGGGTTGTCCTGCCTCAGGCAGCCCTCGGTCGGCCGGATTCCAAAGACTTTCCCCTTTGTTCTCAGGATTGGGGAAGAAAGCGGGCAGATGAATAGCTTGATTTAAAGAAACCCTAGATACCACCTTTGGCATAAAGGTAGGGTTGGTCCTTAATGAGACCCTGTCTCTGTGAAAGATTATGAACGGTGGTATTGCCATTAGGGCCTGTAGTTCCGAAACCCTTCTTGCTGAGGTAATTGCCAACAGGAAAGCTGTCTTCCATGAGAGAAATTGTAAGTCGACTGAAGCTGCTGGCTCAAATGGAGGCAGAGTCAGTTTTTCTAGGACAAAGTTGAGGTCCCAGGCTGGCACTGGAGCCTTTCTTGGTGGCTTAATGTTCTTGATTCCCCTGAGGAATTGCCTTAACAAAGGATGTGAAAAGACAGGCGGATCAGTGTTATATCTAGCTGAAATAGCTGAAGCATGTATCTTTATGGAAGAATATGAGAGTCCATTCTGTAGCATATCTGCCAAATATTCCAGGATGAGTGGGATGTTCAATAATGATGCATCATGTCCCTTGCTGGTATTCCAAATGCTGAATCTCTTCCATTTTGCTAAGTAAACCTTTCTGGTGGATGGTCTTGAGCCTCTGTTAATATCCGCTGAACTTCCTTGGAGAGAGATAGATTGAGGTTATTCATGGGATCTCCCAGGCTGTTAGCTGCAGTGTCTGAAGGTTTGGATGCACTGTTTTGAAGTTGTGTTGAGTCAAAAGTAGGGGCCATTGGGGGAGGGCCCACTTCTTGGTGTGACATATGCTCCGTAGTAGTGGATACCAGTGTTGTCTTGGCCAGTCTGGAGCTATTAGGATCCCCTTGGGTCTCTCTGCTTTGATCTTTAGTAATACTGAGGTCATCAGTGGCAGAGGTGGGAATGCATAGATTTTTAGGAAGTTCCAGTTGAATGAGAGAGCATCTATTTTCCAAGCTTGTGGATGGTATGTCCTTGATCAGAATTTTTGTAGATGATGGTTGAGGTGAGAGGCAAATAGGTCTACTTCTGGCCTGCCCCATGTCGAAGTGAGTTGTGTGAAGATCTTCGGATGTAACCTCCACTCGTGTGGATCTGTGAAATTCCTGCTTAGGCTGTCCGCCAGCACATTGTCTTTGCCTGGTACAAACTGGGATTGTAACTGTATGTTTAGGCTCAGTGATTTTTCCCAAAGATTCATTGTCAGTCTGCAAAGGGGGTAAGAATGGGTGCCCCCTTGCTTGTTTATGTACCACATCACAGTGGTGTTGTCTGTCCGTATCAGTAAATGGCCTTGCTGAAGTTGTTGTTGAAAGGCCTCGATGGCATGTATTACTGCCAGCATTTCCTTTTGGTTTATATGCAGATTAGTTTCCTTTGGAGACCATTGTCCTTGTATACATCTGCCTTCCATGTGCGTCCCCCATCCAAGGTCTGAGGCGTCTGTGGTCATGGTCTGTGTTATCTGTGGTTTTTTGAATGACATACCTGTGTTTGCCTGGCTTACCGAGGCCCACCATAGGAATTCCTTTTGTAGGCATGGAATGAGCGGAATGGTTGCCTCTAAGTTGTTGCTGTGCTGAGACCATAGGCTTTTTAGATACCATTGAAGCTTTCTCATGTGTAGTCTTGCTAATGGAACCAGGAGAATGCAGGATGCCATGTAACCCAGGGCCTGTAGGAATCTCCTTGCAGTCATCTGGGTGAGTTTTGCCAAACCTTTGAAATAATGAGTTAACTTCTCTTGCTTGTCTTCTGTCAGGTAAGCCATTTGAGAGGCTGTGTCTAGTTTGGCTCCTAAGAAGGTTATTTGCTGGGATGGTTGAAGTCTTGACTTTTGGAAGTTGACTGTGTATCCCAGAGCCTGAAGCAATCGTATGACATAGTTCAAGTCTTTTGTCAACATCAATTTGTCGTCCGCTTGTATGAGGCAGTCGTCCAGGTACGGGTAAATTTGGATCCCCTGGAGCCTGCAATGAGCAATTACTGAAGCCAGGCATTTTGTGAATACTCTGGGCGCAGTAGATAAGCCAAATGGCAATGCTGAGAATTGATAATGCTCTGGCCCTGCAAGAAATCTGAGGTATCTTCTGCAACTGTGTCTGATAGGGACATGCAGGTATGCCTCCTTGAGGTCCAGAGTAATCAGCCAAGACCCCTTGCCCAGCATGTGAAGGAGTTGCTGTAGAGTCAGCATTTTGAACTTTGGTACTATGAGAAAGGTGTTTAATGCAGACAAATCCAGTATTGGTCTCCATTGAGTTTCTTTTCTTGGAACAAGGAACAGTCTTGAGTAAAACCCCTGGCCTTGTTGTTGTTGTGGAACTCTTTCTATTGCTTTTATCCGAGCCAGCAGAGAGATTTGCTTGATAGCCTCTGCCCTCTGGTTTTGTGGTAGGTTTGGCATGCCTTGTTTTCTTGGTAAGGTATGAAAATGGAACCTGTAACCTTGGTCTATAATGTCCAAAATCCATTTGTCCTTTGTCAATCTGTGCCAATTGTCTGAAAACAGAGATAATTTTCCTTCAAGGGAGCTTCTATTTGTTCCTTGGTAGGAAGTAGAGGAAAGTCATTGAGATTGTGGCTGTGGGCAGGAAACCCCTGTGTCACTTCTTTGGTTTGCTGGCTGCCATTGTCGCCCCTGTAAGGACCTCTGTATTGTCCTCTTCCTCGCCACGCCTGTTTTTACCCCTTTGAAATTTTTCAGGATTAGGAAAGGACTAGTTTTTTGAAGGCCAATTCCTACTGAATCTGGGGGGCGGAACCTGGAGGAAATCTTTAACCGTCTGAACTGATTTTGCTTTTTCCTCGATGGACTTTAACACATCTTTAGCATTAGCACCAAAAAGCTTGTTCTTTTCCAAGGGTGCATCCAGAAGTTTTGCCTTAACATGATCTGGTAGAGGTTGTTCTTTTAACCATGCATGTCTGAATGACTGCCCCTGTCATAGCTGCCCTACATGAAGCTTCCAGTGCATCATATCCACACTGCAGGAAGTGATTGCTGACTTGCTGAGAGTTATGTACAGCTTCCTGCAAAGACTTCCTGTCTAAAGGATCAGGAGAGGCCAATGTTTTCTGTAAATCTTCTAACAGGAAATCCTGATATAGTAACATATGAAAAAGGCAATTCAAAGCTCTCATAGATAAAGTAGTGGAGGTGTAGACCTTTTTCCCCCATCTCTCTAATGACCTAGCTTCCCTGTTGGAAGGCAAGGGATTTTTAGAGGTGGAAGCTGAAACACCTTTAGGTCCCTGAGAAATAGTTTCCAAATCAACAGTATGGGCCCTGAATAAATGGGAATGTGTTTCTGGGACCCTGTAATACCTGTCTGGCTTGGCTGGAGCAGGAGGAAGAGAATCAGGGGTAACACTGGAGTCAGAATATAAATCATCCAAAACATCAAGCACAGCAGGAATAGCTAAGGGCCTGTGCTGGGGCTTTTTAAGGAAAGTTCGAAGGCACTTTCTGGAATCAGAATATTCCTGGCCTTGCCACTTGAAATGTTCCCTCATGGTATGCAGAACTTCCCCAAAGGAAATATCCTCAGGAGGGGAGGCCGAGGGGATGGAATCCTCTGCATCCGAGTCCTCATAGGTCTGGAAGAGCTCTTCCTGGCCATCGGAGTGGACAGAGTCCTCAGAATCTTCATCTGAAGGGATAGGGTCAGAGGGTTCAACCCGGGGCCTCTTATCAGAAGGAGGCTGGGATCCTCTCTCAGGATGGGCCTGTGAACCTCTAATCATAGAAATTAAGTCTGCGGCCATAGTCATGATTTGTGTCTCTGGAGTCGGCTGAGGTAAGGCTTTAGCAGTAAGGTGCTTGGTCTTGCTGGCTGCCTTAGCCCAAGTGTAGGCCTTAATAGACATGGCCATAGGAGGCCTGGCAGCTCCACGTGCAGGAGTGACCTTATCTACAGCAATGGTCTCGGGCATTTCCTCGGTTTTAGTATCCGGAGGAAAATCTATAACTGGCGTCGGAGTGGTATCCGGTATCGGAGTTGTCGGTAATGCGGTGTCTTCGGTTCGGAGCGGTGGAATAACCGTCTCAGGGGGAACCGGAGCACTCGCGGTAGGTTTTGGCGTGGAGTCGGTGGTAGACGTGGGCCGAGGATGTCGGTCCCGGTCCTTTCGTTTCTTGGGAGTTTGCGATGTCGGAAGTTCCGACGGCATTGTATAAGCAAATTTTTCGCCGAAAAAATCTTCAGCGAACTCCGCCCGGCGCCTGAGAGTGTGCTTATTGAAGCGAGCACAGGCGACACAGGCCGAGACGTCGTGGTCTGGGCCAAGGCAAGGAAGACAGTAAGAGTGGAAATCCTTATGAGGTATTTGTTTACCACAAGAAAGACAATTGTTAACTTTTTCAGTAATTTCTGACATCGGCTGAGGCAAGAAAAGGTCCCCAACGGGGTACTTAGCTTTTTTGATGACTTCGGAATCGAAGAATACAGGAGCTGACCGACCGGCACTTGCGAACTGCTTCTGCTTCGGGCACCGCGTGGCAAGAGAGACTGAAGAAAATGGCGTCGGCTGATGCTTATGTACTCCAGCCGCTCTGACGTCGGAGAGAAATGCGACATCAGCCGACGTCGGACCCAGACTTTGGAATCCGGCCGACCGAGGGCAGCCTGCGGCAGGACAACCCATATGTTATGACTGCAGTTGCATTCTTGAAGGACATCTTGTAGCCTTGTGATACTATGTCTAGAACCCATTTGTCCTGGGTTATAATGTGCCAATTTTGAGAAAAAAGTACTAGTTTTCCCCCTAAGGGTGCTGCGAAAAGATAAGTGCTTGGTGCATCCAGGGGGAAGTCATTGGGACTGTTTCCTGTAAGGTTGTGATTTGTCTTCTCCACCTTTGGAGGTAGAAGTACTCCACTGCTTAGACCTGTAGGAACCCTGCGGCTGTGATCGGCCTCTAGGGCGTCTGGATCTGCCCCTTTGAGTTCTGTCTGAGACCGGAAAGGACCAATTCTTTGTAGGCCAGTGTCTGCTAAATCTAGGTGGCTGTACCTGTAAGAAATCCTTGACCGTTTGCATAGATTTAGCTTTGTCCTCCATTTTCTTTAACACCTCTTCTGCCTTAACACCAAACAAAGTATCATGTTGTAAAGGAGCATCTAATTATTTTGCTTTAACATGGTCAGGCAGATTTTGTTCCTTTAACCAAGCATGCCTCCTAATGACAGAACCCATAACAGCGGCCCTACAGAAGGCCTCCAGAGAATCAAACCCACACTGCAAAGTATGCTTTCCAACTTGTTCAGCTGCATGCAATAAATCCTGCATTTCCTTGTTTTCTGCACATTCAGAATTTGCCATCATTTTCTGTTTAAGCAGTGTCATGATATATTGCTGATATTTGAGCATATGAAACTGGCAATTTAAGGCCTTTATAGCCAAAGTAGCAGATGTGTAAATCTTTATTTCCCATCTATCCAGTGCCCTGGAATCCCTGTCAGAGGGGGTAGGGTTTTTTGCAGTAGAAGCCTTGACCCCTTTGGGACCCTGAGAAATAGTTTCTGGGTCTGCAGTAGGGTTTTTGAAAAGGAATTTATGAGAGTCAGGGACCCTATAGTATCTGTCCGGCTTAACAGGAGCTGGAGGTAAAGAGTCAGGGGTCAGACTAGACTCCGAGAACACATCATCTACAATGTCTAACACAGGTGGAATAGCTAGAGGCCTGTGTTGACATAGTAAAAGGAAGTCTCTGAGCCTTTTCTTAGATTCTGAAAAATCTTGGCTCTCCCAGTGGAAATGCTCCCTCATGGTATGCAAGGTTTCCCCAAAAGAGTAGTCCTCAAGAGGAGAAGCTGAAGGAATTGATTCTTCAGCATCAGAATCCTCATAGGGGGGAAGAGAATATTCCTGATCAGAAGAGGAATCAGAAGAAATGGAAACCTGATCTGAAGATTCATAGTCTGTCTCTTGCCTGGGCCTCTTATCAGGAGGGGGATGGGAACCCCTGATCAAGGTAATTAAGTCTTCGGCCATTTTGAGCATCTGTTTTTTGGGCATGGAGGCCTGTCCTTGTGGCTGGTGAACTTGTTTCTTTGCCTTTAAAGGTGTTTTAGCCTTTGTCTTTGAAGTCGGTTTAATATATAATTGTTTAGGTCTGAATACACCCTCAGAAGCCGATGCCTGCTCAGCAGCTCTGGACCCATCTGAGGGAGTAATTTCCGAGGCTCCAATACCTTGATTTTCCAGTGGCCTGGCCGGCTCCACGTGTGAGTCGGTAGCGGCCTGCGACTCTAAAGTAGGGGGCGTCAGGGGCTGCGAAAGCGCCTCACTGAGGACCGGCGAACTGGCTATTTGCTTAGGAGAAGCTTCGTCGTCGGTTTTGGACCTCGGTTGCCTGTCTTTTTCTTTTCGTTTTTTGTGAACGCCGTTAGTCGGATGGCTATCCGACGACATTGTATAATTAAATCTTCGCCCAAAATAACAATGCAAAATCATACCGACGCTTAATAGTGCGTTGGTTAAATCTAGCACAAAACTGACAACTAGCAACGTCGTGGTCAGGGCCTAGGCAAGGAATACAGTAAGAATGAAAGTCCTTATGAGGTATTTGCTTCCCACAAGAAATACAATTATTAACTTTTTCTGACATCGGTCTGGAGCAAAAAAAAAGTTTCCCCAACGGCGTACTTAGCTTTTAATGAAGACTTCGGATCTGAAACTCGAACACGAAAATCTCAGGAGTCGGCCGACCGGCACTTGTGAACTGCTTCTGCTTCGGGCACCGCGCAGCAAGAAAGACTGAATAAAATGGCGTCAGCTGCATCTTTTATACCCCTGACGACCTGACGTCAGGGAAGAGGCGACAGCAACCGATGCAGGACCCAAGACTTTGGAATTCAGGCTGACCGAGGGCAACCTGCCAGCAGGATAACCCAAATGTAATGACTGCAACAGTGAAACACGAAGAACATCAGAAATTTCAGAATCCTGGTCAGAAGTATCATAAGCAAATTTAGTCCTAGGTCTCTTAGAGGGGGAAGGTTGGCTTCCCCTGATTAAAGTAACAAGGTCTTCAGCCCTTCTTATCATTAGTTTTTTAGGCATAGAGGCCTGACCATGCGGTCTGGGCATTGGTTTTCTAGGCATGGTTCGAGTTATAGGCCTTGAAGAAGAAGATGGCGTCGGTTTAATATGCAAGTCAGTAGGCCTGAATATATCCTCAGAAGTCAGTGCCTGCACAGCGGCTCTGGACCCATCCAAGGTAGAGACATCCGCAGGTTCCACAGCTGAAGCATCTCCCAGCATACCGGACTCCGAATGGGTCTCAGTAGAGGCCTGCGAATCTGAAGTAGTGGGCATCAGGGGCTGCAAAAGTGCCTCACTGAGTACCGGCGAACTGGCGACTGGCTTAGGAGAAGCGTCGTCGGCAGCTTTGGACCTAGGCAGCCTGTCTCTGTCTTTATCTTTACGTTTTTTTCGGAATGTTGACAGTCGGATGGCTTACCGAAGACATATCTGGATAACTGAACTGAGTACCAAAATATTTAGAGGCATAAATATACCGATGACGAATAGTTTGTTGCTTAAATAAGGCACAAAACCGACAGCGAGGTATGTCGTGGCTAGGGCCTAGGCAAGGAATACAGTACGAATGAAAAATCTTTATGAGGTATTTGCTTTCCACAAGAAATACAATTATTGACTTTTACTGAAATCGGTTTAGAGCAAGAAAAAGTTTCTCCAACAGGGTACTTAGCTTTAGTTGAAGACCGGTTCTGAAACTTGAAAACGAAAATTTCAGGAGTTGGCCGACTGGCACTTGCAAACTGCTTCTGCTTTGGGCACCGCATGGCAAGAAAGACTGATGTAATGGCATCGGCTGCATGCTTTATACCTCTGACTACTTGACGTCACAGACGATGAGACAGCAATTGACGCAGGACCCAAGACTTTGACAATCAGGTTGACTGAGGGCTACTGCAAGCAGATAACCCAAATGTGATGACTGCATCAGTGAAACACGAAGAACATCATGAGGTTCCATGGCTCAATAGGTTATCTGATTGGAGGCCTGGTGTGTGTGATCCCTTTGAGAGAGGTTTTGCATAACCAAAGCGAGATGAGGGGAGAATTATCCAACCCATCATGAAAGTTAGAGACAGCCACTAGATGTACTCGTATGGTAGAAGCTGCAGCTCCATCTTCGAAGAATTTTGACAGATACTGTAAAACTGCTGTAACTGGAGCCGAGTACGGGTCTAGCCTCCTTTTCTTAGACCAAATAGAGAACCTCTTCCATTTGTCTAGATATTGCCTTCTGGTGGATGGTTTGTGAGAGGCTAGGATAATGTCACGTACAGGTGATGGAAGGTTATCCTGCCTGGCGATTAACTGAAGTGGAGAAACCAAGCTGTCAGCTTGAGACTGGATATGTTTGGGTAACTCAACCCTTGGGGGTGAGAAATCAGGTCTGGAAAAGGGTCCAGAATCCATGGTCAACATAAGAGATGAGGCCAAAGGAAGGGGAACTAAACTTGTCAAGGCCAAAAGGGGGATATAAGGATCACTTTGCATCTAAACCGTATAGCTTTCTTTATGAACTGGGGAATGAGAGGGATGGGGGGTAGGCATATAGCCGTCCCATGGGCCACTCTTGAATCAGAGCATCCCTTGGGGAATCCCCCTGTGGGGGGGGGGGGGGGGGGCAAAATAACTGCTGCATTTGTTGTTTGACAGGGAGGCGAACAGGTAGCAGCAAAGCTGGCCCTAACGGCTGAAAATGTTTGCCGCTACATCGTGAGGCAGGAGAATACATCTGCTCAGCTTGTCTGTGATTAGGTTGGAAATCTCAAGGATATGCATTGCTATCAGAAAGCAGTTGGAAGCTATCACCCACTGCCAAACTCTCATGGCCTCTCGACACAAGGGATAGTACTTGGTTCCTCCTTGCTTGCTGATATACCAGACTACTGACATGTTGTCTGATTGAACTGCGATCATTCCAGAAGGAAGAACAGATTGGAATGCTTGCAACTCTAACAGCACCGCTCTCAGTTCTAGAATGTTGATATGCAGGTTGGCCTTCAAAGTGGACCACGTGCCTTGGACTGTCTTTCCCTGGAAATGGCCCCCCACCCTATCAGGGAAGCATCCATGGTCACAATGGCCTTGGGTTGTGGGGAATGGAATGGACAGCTCCAAAGTCCTGCTTGCAACAATTGGTTATCTGAATTTGAAAGCATAGAGGGTGGTAATTCGGAAACCACTGAGATAACAGAAGCCATTAAAGTATTCCCGTGTGCAGCTTCGCAAGAGGCACTATTGATATGGAAGCTGCCATGGATCCTAAAACCTGAAGAACCTCTCTTGCTTTGACAGAGTATCACTCGGAGCTGGAGCCTCAAGCTCTGAAGTCTGTGAACTGGGAGAGACAACAGACAAGAACGGGTGTCGAAGACTGCTCCAGTGAATTCTATCTTCTGAGTTAGAGCAATGTTGGATTTCTCCCAGTTTATCGTTATCCCCAAAAATCTCTCCAGGGAAAGAGTGTATTGCATGGCTGTTACCAGAAGATGCTTAGTGGGGGCGGTAAGGAGCCAATCGTCCAAATACGGAAACACCCGAAATCCTTGCAGCCTCAAGTGAGCTGTGACTACTGCCATGCACTTTGTGAACACTCTGGGGGCTTGTACAGAGTCCGAACAACAGGGCACGAAACTGGTAGTGATTGACTCTTAGCCGGAAGTGAAGTAGACTCCTGGAGGGTTTGTCCATTTTGATGTGGTAATACTCGTCCCAGAGATCTATCAAGCACATCCAATCACCTTCCCTTAGAAAAGGGAGAATAGACTGAACCGTGACCATCCGGAATTTTGTTTTGGCAACGGACTTGTTCAAATTGCTGAAATCCAGAATTGGTCTCCAGTCCCCTGTCTTTTTTGGCACCAAAAAGTATCTTGAGTAGAATCTGGATCCACATTGGTCTGGTGGGACTATTTAGATGACTCTTTTTTGATACAGCTTGTTTATTTCTGCAGCTGCTTCTTCCCTTTGACTGGGTGGAATGTTGGGAAGTTTTGTCGTAAGATTTGGATAAGTGATGAGGGGAATGGTGTAGCCTCTGGTTATGATCTTCTGCACCCAACGGTCGGAAGTTATTGAATGCCAGGCAGCATGGTGCAGAGAGAAACGTCCCTCGACTGCTTCCAGAGAAAAGCAATCGGGCCGCTCTTCAGGAGCGCTGGTAAGGCTGCCCAGAGAAAGAATCCCTAGGTCCCTGATTATGCGGGCCCCCTCTGCCTCAGTTAGGGATGTCTTCCAGAACTGTTACCCTCCCTCTGCCCCTGGGGATATCATCACCACGTGTGGCAGGGAAAGGACCCTGAGATTTTTTGTGCCTCATTTTTCTGCTCCTCTGGTTCCTGGAAAAGGAACGTTGAGAATTGGAATAACGTAGGCCTGTAGTAGACACAGTCTTACCATCCTCCTCACACCTGGCCAGGGTGTCTTTCACCTTGCGGCCAAAAAGGGAAGATGCTTCAATTGGAGCATACAGGAAGGAAGACTTGAAAGGGTCTGCGAAGTCACAGAGGCACATCCAGGTATGGTGCGTCTCATAACTATGCCTGAATCCGCTGCTCTAGCTGCCCCTTTGGTTGCATGTGAGAACAACCCCATGGATGAATTGGAGATCGATTCCAAGGTTGCGAGTTGCGAGGCAACTTTGTCCCTTACCTCATCAGACACCTGTCCTGTGAGTATTCCAGAGAGTTCAGAAACCAAGTCTCTTTGAAGCCTCGTAAAATGTGCCAAGTAATTCAGAGACCGTATGGCAAAAGTCGGTGAAGCAAAAACTTGCTTCCTTAATCTGTCCACAGCCCAGGACTCTCTGTTGGGCGGATGAACAGTATGACTCTCTTTGGCGAGATCCTTTTCCGTGGCCGCCGCCACCACCATAGCATTGACTGGTAAACCACTTGACCAATGTGGGTTCTCCTGGGGGGGGGGGTAGTATCTTGTCAGGTCTCCGAGGGATCGACTCAACAGAATCAGGGTTCTTCCAGGCGCGTTGCACCACCAGTTGTACCAGCTCATCTGCAGGTGGGGTCACCCAAGAAGTAGATGGCCGGGCATGGAAAGTCTGCAGAAACATGGACTCTTAGGAAGAAGGGTTAGTGGGTTTCCAATCACCCCTCTGTTTCAACATGTCAAGGATGTCTCCAAAGGAGACATCATCAGAGGGTGACCATGGGGACCCTTCACCATCATCGATATCTGTATCCTCTGTTAGAGACTCTTCAGGGGAGTCTACATGCTTCCTCTTGCACGATCTATTCCCTGGGGGCTTCTGAGGAGGATTCGGAAGAAGGGGGTGCCCTATAACAGGGTCTCCTGCGACTTTCCAGCCTGATGTCCCAGGGTGGTGGCTTGTATCAGCTGTAGCACAGGGGGGAAAGAGGTCTGGGTTCCGGCATCGGTGGAATGCTTCCAGAAGTAAGTGCCCTCTCCATAGCTCAGAAAGCAGGTTCAGCTAAAGAGGGATGGGAGCCCGGAACCCAGAAGGACAACCTCAGAACCGGGGTCACACCCCACTCCATCGAACCTGCTCCCGAGGGTGGAGCCTCAAGCAGGATCGGTGCAGACAGAACTCCCGGCACCGGGGACAGAAACCTAGACACACTCGGAACCGTACCGCAAGCCAAAGAGCTTGCACCCCAATAGCAGGGTTGAAGAAGGCCCAGTTCAGAGGAGACCGAAAGCTAAAGGGATAGTCCGAGGGCCCCAATGAGGTCCACTACAGGTGCCAATATGGGGGGTTTCAAAAGTGACGTTGGAGCTGAGGACTTTGGAACCAGTATAGTCAAAGGAGGAGAGTAGGCTGGAGTCCGTGGAGAAACCAACCCAAGTCCTGCAGGTGGATGGGTCCTAGATGGAGTGGGTATCCCCCTGGCTGTCAACAGATGATTCACAAGACGCACCATGTCAAACTCGGAAAGGCTCCTAGTGGATCTAGTTGATACTCCCAAAGGGGAGTCAGGCTGTTCTAGGAACAGACTGTATACTTGCCCTAGAAATGGATCTGTTGACGGAGAGTATAAGGTCCGTGGTGTGGTATCTACTGCCACCGATATCTCAAGTTTGGAGACTGGAAGAAGTGGTGTCAAAATTGTTCTTATCGGAACCGTGGAACCAGCACAGAAGGTTCCGTAGCAAAAGTAATCGCAGAGATAGACATTGAAGGCGTGCAGTGTGCTAAAGCAGCACTCGGTGCCGAAGTTGTAGTAATCTTTGAAAAGTCAGTGGTCTATGTCATAGACAGTATCGGAGCCGAAGCAGCTGCTGATATAGGATACATTCGTAGTCAGAGCAGAAGAGGTCGATGCTGATGAGGCGGGACTTATGCTCCGAAGACAATTTAGGTAGCTTAGACTTTACAGGTTGGCTCTGGTCACCTGATGGTGAAGAGGGAACAGAGTGGGACCTTTTGTTATCCTTGGTTGGAGGGGATGAGACCTCCATCGCATAAAGGGCCTCTGAAAAGGGCAACTTAAGGAGGCCCTTCAGAATCAGTTTGTTTTTGTGCTCATTCAAGGTGCACGGAGAAAACTTTGACAAATTACACAAGGGGATTGCACCGAAAGATGGGGGGCACCCCCAAACAATAAATACAGTCATTATGGGAATCATTTTTAGGCCGTTTACCCTTACAAGAAGTACAATGTTTAAACCCCGACGTGCCCTTTTTATCTGACATCACGAACAAGAAACACAAGTCAGATAGAAAAACTAAGACAAAGAGTTCTGGTTTTACTATATCTAAGTCTAATATGTCTATAGTTCTACAATATCTATGTCTAACTGTATATCAAAAAACACACAACAAGCTAGCTGAAAAGGGAAGAAGAAGAAATACCAATGATGGTATTTAAGAAATACCACAAGGGTAGGGAGAAAGGCTGAAACAAAAGGGTAAAAAGGTCTAAAGACAGCTTCAAAGTCAAAGAAATATTAAAATTACTAATAAGAAATAGAGAAAATATCCAGAAAAGATATCAAAAATTTTCCACTTGGCTTGAACGTGGCTTTACGGCTACATGGCAAACAAGATCTGAGGTAAAGTACAGTTGTGTACACTTACCATAAATGTAGATGTTCGAGTGTATTCACTGTTGTAGTCATTACATTTGGGTAATCTGCTGGTAGGTTGCCCTCAGTTGGCCTGATTAACAAAGTCTTGGGTCCTGCGTCGGTTTCTGTCCCTTCTTCCATGACGTTAGGTCGTCAGGGGTATAAAACATGCAGCTGACGCCATTACATCACTTTTTCTTGCCCCAGATGTCAGGTGCCCCCCTCCTAATGGGGAGCAAATAAACACAAAAACAGAAACATATACCTCCAACCAAAAGCAAATACACCAAAAAGGCTTTTAAGCATAGTAAAAAAAAAGTAGAGGCATAGATAGAAAATATTCGGGGGCCCAAGGGAGGGTAACCAGGACTGCAGTAAGTGTACACAACTGCACTATGTTCTTCGTGTTTCACTGTTGCAGTCATTACATTTGGGTAGATTCCCAAAGTTATGGTTGGGAGGAGGAGTTTATACAGCATTAGGGAGGGCTATAAGGCCCTGCAAGACTGCAGTGGCAAAGCCAGCTCTGGATTTAGAGAAAATTAGTAAATGATAATGCTTAGTGAAAGTATGTACAGAACTCCAGATAGCAGCTTCTAGAATATCCCTGGTAGGAACACCTCTGAGAAAGGCTGCAGAAGTAGATGCAGCCCTGGTGGAGTGAGATCTGATCCCCTGGGGGATAGGTTTTCCATGGTGCTTATAGCAGAAATGAATGCAATGGCTTATCCATTTAGAAATGGTTTGTTTTGAAATAGCCTTCCCCTCTGCCCCTGCAGCAAATGCTACCAGCAATTGTTCAGATTTTCTTTGAGATTTAGTCCTGTCCAAGTAAAATCTAAGTTGTCTGTGCACATCCAAGGAATGCAGAATCTGTTCCCCTTTGTTCTGTGGAATGGGAAAGAAGGCTGGCAAATGAATGGACTGATTAAGAGCCATACTGGAAACCACCTTGGACAAAAAGGATGGATTGGTCCTGAGAGATACCCCGTCTGCACGAAAGATGATGAAAGGCTCTACTGCCATAAGGGCCTGTAATTCAGATATCCTTCTAGCTGAAGTGATTGCTAAAAGGAAGGCTGTTTTCCAAGAAAGAAATTTTAAGACTGCAGTAGCAGCTGGCTTGAAAGGAGGTAGTGTGAGTTTCTCCAAAACAAAGTTAAGGTCCCAGGCAGGGGTAGGAGATGCTGCTTGAGCAGAGGATGAGAGAAGAGGGGTGGTTCTGTGTTATACTGAACTGAAACAGCTGAGGCATGGATTTTAATGGTGGAAAAAGACAGGCCGTTGTGAAGCATCTCAATTAAGTGTTGCAAAATCTGAGGTAAATTGGGAGCTGCTGTGCTCATCCCTAAAGACTGGTTCCAGGCACAGAATCTTTTCCATTTGTCAGCATAAGATTTTCTAGTACTAGGTCTCCTTGCTTCCAAGATGACATCCATCACAGGTTTGCTGATGGATGATAAGGATGAATTTAAGTGATTAGCCAGGCTGCAAGGTTCAATGTTGGAAGATGAGGGTCCATAATTTGGTTCTCCTGCTGAGACAGCAGGAAAGGGGTCTGAGGCAGGTGCCATGGAGGTATTTGCGACACACTGCACAGGAGGGGGTACCAGTGTTGGCGCGGCCAGTCTGGAGCAATTAAAATCATCCTTGGTTTGTCCTGTTTGACTTTCAGTAGAACTTTGGAGAGCAGAGACAGAGGGGGAAAGGCGTAGACTGATAGGTTTTTCCAGCTGAAGGACAGAACATCCACTTTCCAGGCTTGTTTGTGGGGAGTCTTTGTGCAAAACTTGTCCAACTGGTAGTTCTGAGGGGAGGCAAATAGATCTATGTCTGGGCTCCCCATTCGCTTGCCAACATGTTGAACATCCGTGGTTCCAGTTTCCACTCGTGTGGGTCCATGAGGTTTCTGCTTAGTCCATCTGCCAGTGTATTCAATTTTCCTGGCAAGAATTGAGCTTGTAGGTTCACTTGGTAGCTCAAGGTTGTGTTCCACAATGCCATGGCTAGTCTGCAGAGGGGGTAGGAATGTGTACCCCCCTGCTTGTTTATGTACCACATAACCGTAGTGTTGTCCGTCTTTACCATTAGTTGTCCTGGAAGAATGTAGTCCTTGAAGGCTGTCAGAGCATTCTGTACAGCTAACATTTCTTTTTGATTGATATGTAGGTGCATTTGATTTGGGTTCCATTTGCCCTGAATACACTTCCCTCCCAGATGAGCCCCCCCCATGCATCGTCTGATGCGTCTGTAGTTAGGGTTTGGGTGGCAGGGGGTAGTGTGAATGGTAGTCCCTTGTTTTGGTGTCAGGCCTCTGCCGACCATAGGAACTCCAGGTGTAGGCAAGGTATGATAGGAATCATTGTTTCCAGGCTGTAACAATATTGACTCCATAGACTTTTTAGATACCACTGTAGTTTCCTCATATGCAGTCTTGCATATGGAATTAGAAGAATGCAGGAGGCCATGAACCCCAAGGCTTGCAGTATTTGTCTTGCAGATAGCAGGGTTTTTGTGGCCACTTGTCTGAAGTAAGTTACCAAATGAATTTGCTTCTCTGGCGTGAGGAAAGCCATCTGGGCAGTTGTGTTCAAGCTTGCATCAAGGAATGTCTTGTTCAGCAGAATGCATTAAATCCTGTAAATCTTTATTTTCCACACAGTCAGGAATCAACATCATTTTCTGTTTAAGCAAACCAATAATATGTTGTTGATATTTTAACATATGAAATTGGCAGTTTAAAGCTCTGATTGCCAAGGTTGCAGAAGTATAAACCTTTTTACCCCATCTATCCAGCGCTCTGGAGTCTCCACCAGAAGGGGTAGGATTTTTAGCAGTAGAAGCCTTAATACCATTGGGTCCCTGAGAAATGGCTTCTGGATCTGCAACAGGATTTTTGAAAAGGAACTCGTGGGACTCAGGAACCCTGTAGTACCTGTCAGGTTTACTAGGAGCCGGAGGAAGGGAATCAGGGGCCAGACTGGATTCCGAGAACACATCATCAACAATGTGTAGTACAGGAGGTATAGCCAAAGGCCTAAAGATAGAAGAAGAAAATCCCTAAGCCTCCTTTTAGAATCAGAAAATTCCTGGCTTTCCCAGTGGAAATGCTCCCTTAAAGTATGTAAAACTTCCCCAAAAGAAAAATCCTCAGGAGGGGAAGCAGAGGGAATGGAATCCTCTGCATCAGAATACTCATAAAGTAGGTATGGACAAATCCAGGTCATTAGAAGAGTCAGAAGAAACAGAATCCTGATCAGACGATTCATAAGGAAGCTCAGCCCTAGGCCTCTTGGGGGGGGGGGGGGTTGACTCCCCCTGATTAGAGTTATTAGATCTTCAGCCATTTTTATCATTTGTTTTTTTGGCATAGGGGCCTGAGCATGTGGCCTGAGTGTCGATTTTTTTAGACATGGATCGGGATTTAGGCCATAGTAATGAAGGAGGTGTCGTTTTAATATGCAAGTCTGTAGGCCTGAATACACCCTCAGAAGCCGGTGCCTGCACAGCAGCTCCGGACCCATCTAAGGTAGAGACATCCGCGGGTTCCATAGTTGAAGTATCTTGCGGCATACCGGACTCCGAATGGGTCTCAGCAGAGGCCTGCGAATCAGAAGTAGCGGGTATCAGGGGCTGCAAAAGTACCTCACTGAATACCGGTGAACTGGCGACTGGCTTAGGAGAAGCGTCGTCAGCAGTTTTGAACCTCGACAGCCTGTCTCTGTCTTTATCTTTGTGTTTTTTCGGAATCCCGGTAGTCAGATGGCTAATCGACGACATTTCTGGATAATTAAACAGAGAACCGAAATAATGAGAGGCAAAAATATAACGACGACGGACAGTGCGCTTATTAAATAAAGCATAAAACCGACTACGTCATGGTCTGGGCCTAGGCAAGGAATATAGTATGAATGAAAATCTTTATGAGGCATTTGCTTTCCACAAGTAATGCAATTATTAACTTTTACTAACATCGCTAAGGAGCAAGAAAAAGTTTCCCCAACAAGGTACTTAGCTTTAAGTTGAAGACTTCGGAGCTGAAACTCGAAAATGAAAATTTCAGGAGTTGGCCGACCGGCACTTGCAAACTGCTTCTGCTTCGGGCACCGCATGACTGATGTAATGGCGTCGGCTGCATGTTTTATACCCCTGACGACCAGACGTCATGGAAGAAGGGACAGCAACTGACACATGACCCAAGACTTTGTTAATCAGGCCGACTGAGGGCAACCTGCCAGCAGATTACCCAAATGTAATGAGTGCAACAGTGACAGATGAAGAACATCAGGGAGAAGGGCACTATGGGAAATAGCTTAGTTTGACAGTTTTTTGGCTGGAGCGAGCTTGGTATTAGGCCGACTCGGTTCCAAACTCATCAGTGATGAATGGAAAGAAGATTCACAACATCAGATTAGTTATTTAAAAATCAATATGCAGTAAAATGACTGAAAATTTTCACTTTCCATCGATAACTTTAAGTGACTTTAACAATGTAAGGCAGAGTGGATTTTTTAATGTGAAGTCTACAGCTTTTCATGTCACAAATCATCACTCACAAACACCAGAATTACCTACCTGCAAACCACAGCTAAGAAGAAAAAGTACCAACAAAATCACTTTTTCAGGGATGGGTGCAAGTCCCCCTGAACCCCCATACCTCATTCTCAGAGGCTGGACTACAAAAAAGAAAACAGAAGTCTGCAAGGTAGTGCAATTTCAATCCTCAATGTGGCAATCCTGGAAATGCAATACAGTAGTGACAATGCCCCTGCTACCCAAGGTTTTGACAGGAAAATGCAAGAAACATCAGCTTAGTATTGTTCTACCTGTAAAGATGACTTAATAGAGCCTGATGCTGCTCTAAATGAAGTTCAATGAGTCTGGTTCAAGAAAGTAGCTCTTATTACAAAAGTTTTATCTTCAACTGTTTTATTTTTTACTTTTATTTGTTTTAGCTGTAGAAAAGGACAGTAGCAATTCATCACATTTTAGAGTCTAATATCCAGAATATGACCACTGAAATATTTACCGCAGGTCCACTGATGGTGAGTAACTCACATACATGGATCATAAGATCAGAGCCCGAGCCTGATTAGTTATTTCATCCGGCAACGCATACAGACCTGCAGCAAAATGAGTCTGTTTCATCAGCAAATCTTTCTGATCTCCTTGAGGAATAAAGTTTGCAGGACACTGATTCAAGAGTTAATCTGAACATCTTTGAGCCTCTCGATGACATAATTAACAGCAATCATAGTGTTGCATGGAGTTCTGCAATAAACCAAACAATGACTGGAAAAAGATTTTCCTGTTGTACATTTGTTGGATGGAATAACGGTAAAATTTCATAAGATGTCTATTCTTCAGGCTGATTCTTAGCAAGGGTGCCTTCTGCGCTATTCATGTCTTCCCTACATC
The DNA here is from genome assembly GCF_019279795.1 of Protopterus annectens. Classification (NCBI taxonomy): domain Eukaryota; kingdom Metazoa; phylum Chordata; order Ceratodontiformes; family Protopteridae; genus Protopterus; species Protopterus annectens. Next base: position 610,977,801 of record NC_056739.1, read on the forward strand.
CAGTTTCCTCCATCTGTTTACTTAGAATCTAATATAGTTTTTTATTGGCTGGTAAACAGGCATTCCTCCAAACTGCTTGAAAGTGAGTGAGTGAGTGTGTGTGTGTGTGTGTGTGTGTGTGTGTGTGTGTGTGTGTGTGTGTGTGTGTGTGTGTGTGTGTGTGTGTTTGCGCGTAGCCACACTTCTACACCTGCTGTGGGTTGTCACCCTGTTCAAGATTAGAGCTTCTGCTTTGCAGACATTTGAGTACAGCCACTTCTTTAGTGTTTTCAGTGGAGAGTGGGCATAGTAGTAAGAGTGCTGACGTTAAAATGGGGGGTGACAGGGACGACAGAGGACAGCCTACATTGAGATTGTCTTTCCATGTACCACTAGATCAACGACCAATGAAGAAGTGCTTGTGTAACATAGTGATTCTTTCGGTATGAATGTAAATCCTTTTGAAAGCGAAGAACTAATTAACAAGTAATTTTTTTAAGTAATAATGTACCATGTAATATAAAGAAACCCCCCCAAGAGTTTCACAAGGGTCTAGTTACTCCATACCCACGAAATAACTTTTTTCCCTGGGTCACTTTGTAATAGAATCCCCTATCAGACATTTTGCACTTGCCCCTGCTTGTCTTTGTATTTACAGCCAAGTAGAAAATGCTAAACAATTGGTGCTGTTTTATTTAATGAACTACATGACTCCACCTTAGGCCAACATGCACTCCTCCCTGCCTGCCATCAGCATGTCATGCTCCTAGGGCTACATGCAGAGAGGGGAAGGAAAGCTGTGCTAAGCTTCACCAACAATATCATTAAATTACTCATAATGGCTCCATCCGGAACCCTCCTTTTTGAATCTCAATTTTACAATTCAGCCTCAGCTGTACCCCTGTAGTCTTGACTTATTAGGTACATTTCCAGGAGGAAAATGGGGTACAATCAATCTCCCCAAAACTTGCTGCCTTACTATCAGTGAAAGTTCTTACTACAATTAAACAGGCAAGCAGGTTCTGTGACTCTTCATCTGCAAGGTTAAATTGTTTTCAATCTTTACTTGCTAAATCTACCTTTAACTACTTTACACTCCAGTGACTTAGAAAAGAAACTGCTTCTGGAATTTATTTCTGCATATGTCAAACCTCTGGCTCCAGTCTACTGCTGAATTACACCATCTCTTGATTATTTATCCAGTTTTCTTTGCTTCACATGACATACTTTACATGTTTTAAGTTCCTGTTTAGTTACACCACAGTTTAGGTCAGTGTGAGTATAAAACTGACAAGGGCAGCCTACATATTCAACAAGATAAATTATGAGTCACAGTTGTTTAATGCTGTTGTGACTTGACAGTGTAAATTCTGCTGTGCTACTTTCTCACATGCTGTTTTACATCAGTCAAACGTGAGACAAGCAACTGTCACCCCGTACGTTAGCATACCAAACTAGACTTGTATTCAGTTTGCATAAAAGTGAATCCTGGGTTACCACTGTTCAGAGAAGCTGACTTTACTTATTTTTACTTTTGAAGCACTAAGTTTCACATTTTATATTTACTGATTCACTTTACTTTTATTAATATAGTGGTAAGTGGATAAGGCTCTATTTTCAGAAGCAACTGATGAGTACTGGGTGATAAAATCACTTTCCTCGAGGCACAAAATGTATGAGCAGAACATAAAAAAATCAGACCCTACTATGCAGAATATAGACTATTTACATTAGTCTCCTCTCAACAACCACTAGGTTCCAGTGACGACTCCACTACAGAACTTAGTAACCTCTTTATTGGTTAAACCAAAAAAGTCATCATGGACCGTTGAACAAAAGCAGTCGTTTATTTCATCAGTTATAAGTCATCCCTTAAAATATCAAAGCAAAACATATCACACAGGCATAAAAAAATAAGAAAAAGAGTTAAAAACAGATAAGTACTTTCATCACATTTGTATGAAACTACATCAGATAAATTACATCTAAAACATCAGCTGATTAAATATGCACCTAGAGAATTCACCCTAGACCAATCACATCATCTCATACAGCCAAGCCCTTTCAGCCGATGGACATTAAAATAGACTCATAAGTCTATATAAATTTAACCTCATTACAAAGCAGTGTTTAATTCAAAAAGCTTGTTATAAATACCAAGGAAAACCTTTTACAGCCTGAAAGACATTGTAAATGCATGACGTATGTAGATTATAAACCATAAAAACAGGATACCATATAAAAATATACAGTACTTTTCCGTTAACGGGGCAACACTCAAAATGAGCGACTGATGTCAACTCAGTGCTGGTTAGTTTTTCCTGCTTGTAATTTTGTCTTCCTCCTCACAGGACTATTGATTTGTTGACATCTGATTACTGCTTATTTCAGTGCAGGATCCAGGCTTTAATTTGGCCTTCATCTGTTGTGAAAGTAGTAATGATTTTGGTTTCGGAAGTCTGTTTCAAGTGAAGTCAATGCAGCTGCTTTTTTGTAGTTTTACTTTTGTCTTCCCTGTGACAGTGTTAGTGTTTGACAGCGACGCCAGTACTCACTGTTGCTTTGTTGTGTCCAGCTTTTAATTTTGTCTTGGTTGCCAGACTAGTTCAGAATTTTTCTCCAAACCTAGTGCTGCTTATTTTATGGTTGCTGTTCTGTGGTTTTCATTTTGGCTTTCGTCTCGGAATGTTACTAATTTCGCCCTAGGTCAGTGGCGTTTACACAGACAGTTTTAGACAGGTTCCCTGTTAGTTCCTAAAAAAACGTATACATTACAGACGTTATTTTGTGGAAAAAGAAGGAAGTGTTCCGATTTGCGACCATCTGCTGATTTGTAAGGATCACTGTTTTAATTGTGATGGTCTCGCGCATTAAAGTAAACCCAAACACACTAACAATGGAGACAAAGCCCTTTGAACAACAAAAATTAAATGGAAACCACAGCAGAAAGTACAGTTTTGTACCTACCATAAATGTAGATGTTCGAGTGTAAACACTGCTGCAGTCATTACACTTGGGTTATCCTGCCATCAGGCGGTTCCCCAGTCGGCCTGAGTTCCAAAGTCTTGGTCTGGCGTCGGTTGTTGTCGCCTCCTCCTTGACGTCAGTGCGACAGGGGTATATAAGATGCAGCCGACGCCATTTTCTTCAGTTTTTCTTGCCCCAGATGTCAGGTGCCCCCAAATAGGTAGGCAATTCAAATTGCTAGTAAAGTATACAAAAGAAAAGCAAACAAAAATTTTCAGTTACCAGCAAATACTCCCCATAGGTAGTAAAGGGTAGAAGACCTAGGTACGTACCAGAAAGTAAGAGGGGAAGGAGGGAGGGTAACCTGGACTGCAACAGTGTTTACACTCGAACATCTACATTTATAGTAGGTACAAAACTGTACTATGTTCATCGTGTTACACTGCTGCAATCATTACACTTGGGTGGAATCCCAAAGCTGAGGTAGGGTGGCTGGTTCTATAAGACATTAGGGGTGGCTATAAGGCCCTGCAGCACACCAGTGGCGAAGCCAGCTCTCGATTTGGAGTATAAAGGCAAATGGTAATGCTTTTTGAAGGTATGCACAAAACTCCATGTTGCTGCTTCCAAAATATCCTTGGTTTGTACTCCTCTGAGGTAGGCAGTTGAAGTGGCTGTTACCCTGGTGGAGTGAGATCTAATGCTGCTAGGTACAGGTTTCCCATGGTGAGTATAGCAGAAACGTATACAATGCCCTATCCATTTTGAAATAGTCTGTTTTGAAATGGCTTTTCCCTGTGCTCCTGCAGCATATGCTACCAATAATTGCTCAGATTTTCTGAAAGCTTTGGTTTTGTCCAAGTAGAAGCGTAACTGTCTGTGAATGTCCAAAGAATGTAGTAGTTTCTCCCCTTTGTTCTGTGGTTTTGGATAAAAAGTTGGCAAGTGAATAGTTTGGTTTAGAGCCACACTTGATACCACCTTTGGCATAAACGTAGGGTTAGTTCTTAGACACCCTGTCCTGGTGGAAAATGAGGAAAGGTTCCACTGCCATTAGTGCCTGTAATTCTGAAACTCTTCGTGCTGATGTTATTGCCAGGAGCAGAGCAGTTTTCCAAGAGATATATTTTAATTCTGCTGTGTTGGCTGGCTCAAAAGGAGGTAAAGTTACCTTCTCCAAAACAAAGTTGAGGTCCCAAGTTGGAGTAGGTGCTCTACGGGGCGGTCTTATGTTTTTAACCCCTCTGAGGTACTGTTTGAGCAAAGGATTAGAGAAAATTGGTGGATCCATGTTGTAATGAGCAGAAATGGCAGAGGCGTGAATCTTGATGGATGAGAAGGAGAGGCCCTTTTCCAGCATCTCAGTTAAATATTGAAGTATCTGAGGAATGTTTGTGACAAGAGGGTCAAGGCTGTGCGCCTGGTTTCAGGCGCAGAATCTCTTCCATTTATCTGAGTAGGCTTTCCTGGTTCTAGGCCTTCTGGCCTCCAGAATGACATCAATAACAGCTTTGGAGAGAGGCATTGCTTGCTTGACTAAGGAATTTTCCATGCAGCTAGGTTTAAGGTCTTTAGCTGGCTGTGAAGTATCTGATTGTTGTGCTGTGTCAGCAAATGTGGGATCTGAGGCAAAATCCAGGGTGGTTCTTGTGCTAAGTTCTTCAAGATTGGGTACCAGTGCTGGCGTGGCCAGTCTGGTGCAATCAGGATCATCTTTGGCTCTTCTTGCCTGGCTTTTATGAGTACCTTTGGAAGGAGAGGTAAAGGTGGGAAAGCGTATACTTGCAGGTTTTTCCAGCTGAATGAGAGGGTATCCACTTTCCATGCTTGTGGATGGTAACTCCTTGTGCAGAATTTCTGTAGCAGTTCATTGGGGATGCAAACAGATCTATGTCCGGGCTCCACCATTTTTGTGTTATCATTCTGAATATTTGTGGACTCAATTCCCATTTGTGGGGATCCATGATGTTTTTGCTTAGGTCGTCTGCCAGTGTGTTTTTCTCTCCTGGCAGGAATTGTGCTTGCAGATGAACTTGGAAGTCTAGAGCTGTGTTCTACAAGGTCATGGCTTGTCTGCAGAGGGGGTAGGAGTGTGTGCCCCCTTGCTTGTTTACGTACCACATAACTGTGGTGTTGTCTGTCTTTAGCAGTAGCTGTCCTGGATGCAGCAGGTCCTTGAAAGCTATAAGGGCATTCTGTACAACTAGCATCTCTTTTTGATTGATGTGAAGATGCCTTTGCTCTGCGGGCCACTCACCCTGAATACATTTTCCTGCCAGGTGTGCTCCCCAGGCGTAATCCGATGCATCTGTTGTCAGTGTTTAACTGGCTGTGGGTTGAGTAAAAGGCTGTCCCTTGTTGAGGTGACAAGCTTGAGCCCACCATCAAAAATCCTGTTGAAGGCAAGGAATTAGTGGTATAACTGTTTCCAAACTTCCAAACTTTGACAGTGTTGAGACCATACACTCTTCAGGTACCATTGTAGTTTCCTCATATGCAGTCTGGCATATGGAATTAGTAGTATGCAAGATGCCATGTAGCCCAAGGCCTGCAGAATTTTTCTTGCAGGGAGTTGGGTCTTTGTTGCCATCAATTGAAAGTATTGAGTCAGTTGTCCTTGCTTGTCTGGCTTGAGATAAGCCATCTGGGCCGTTGTGTTCAAGCTGGCACCCAGGAATATTATCTCTTGTGAGGGCACTCGTTTTGATTTCTTTTCATTTACTGTGTACCCCAGGCAACTTAATAACTTTTTTACAAACGCCAGATGCTTTAGAAGAATGTCCTTGCTCTCTGCTTGAATCAGGCAGTTGTCCAGGTACGGATAAATTTGAATTCCTTTTTGTCTGCAAAATGCAATTACTGGTGCCAGGCACTTTGTGAAGACCCTGGGCACAGTAGATAAGCCAAAGGGCAGTGCATAGAATTGATAATACATTGAACCAGCTATGAATCTGAGGTATCTTCTGCAGTTTTGTCTGATAGGGACATGCAGGTATGCCTCCTTGAGGTCCAAAGTCACGAGCCAAGCTTTCTTGCCCAGCATGGGAAGAAGCTGCTGTAGTGTCAACATTCTGAATTTCGGAACATCTAGGTAAGTGTTTAGGGAAGAAAGATCCAGAATGGGTCTCCAGGCTTTGTCCTTTCTGGGAACCAGAAAGAGTCTTGAGTAAAATCCTTGTCCTTGCTCCTGTGGTGGTACCTTTTGAATAGCTCTCATGTCCATGAGTGCTGTAATTTGTTTTTGAGCCTCTGCCCATTGATTTGGTGGCAGATTTGGCATTCCTTTTAACCTTGGAAGAGTGTGAAAGTGGAACCTGTAACCTTGAGATACAATGATGAGAACCCATTTGTCTTTGGTGATGCAAAGCCAATTGTGATAGAAAAGTGACAGTTTTCCTCCTAAGGGGGCTGCCAAGAGAGAGCTGTTTGGCAGCTATAGTGGGAAGTCATTGAGGCTGCTTTTTATATGGTTGGGGCCTGTCTTCCCCTTCTTTCTGGCCTGGTGTACCCCATTGTCGAGGCCTGTAAGGACCTTGTGCTTGACCTCTACCTCTTGGATGTCTGTATCTGCCCCTTTGAGGTCTGTCTGTGACTGGAAAGGACCAATTCTTTGTTGGCCAATTTCTGCTAAAACGAGGAGGCTGAACCTGTAAGAAATCCGTTTGCATAGATTTTGCCTTATCCTCCATCTTCTTTAATACCTCCTCTCCCTTAACTCCAAACAACACATCCCGCTACAAAGGTGCATCCAATAATTTTGCCTTAATATGATCTGGTAACGTATGTTCTTTTAACCAAGCATGTCTTCTAATGACAGAGCCTGTAACTGCTGCTCTACAGGAGGCCTCTAAGGAATCAAACCCACATTGCAAAGTATGTTTTCCCACTTGTTCAGCTGCATGCAATAAATCCTGCATTTCTTTAAAATTAGGAGGATCTGAATCTGGAAGCATCTTTTGTTTTAACTGAGACATCAAAAATTGCTGATATTTTAGCATGTGAAACTGGCAATTTAAGGCTCTCATTGCTAAAGTTGCAGACGTATATACTTTCTTTCCCCATCTGTCTAGTTAATGCTCTGGAATCTCTGTCAGATGGAACTGGGTTTTTTGCTGATGAGGCCTTAATCCCTTTGGTTCCCTGAGAACTAGTTTCAGGGTCAGCAACAGGGCTTTTATACAGAAATTTGTGAGAGTCAGGGACTCTGTAATATCTATCAGGTTTAACTGGGGCTGGAGGTAAGGAGTCAGGGTTTAGGCTGGATTCAGTGTACACATCATCCACTATATCTAACACTGGCAGAATAGCAATGGGTCTGTGTTGAGGTAATAAAAGGAAGTCTCTGAGCCTTTTCTTGTATTCTGAGTAATCCTGGCCTTCCCAATGAAAATGCTTCCTCATGGTATGTAAGGTCTCCCCAAAGGAGTAGTCCTCAAGCGGAGAGGCTGATGGAATTGATTCCTCAGCATCAGAATCCTCATAAGGGGGTAACTCATAAGGCGGTAAAGAATATCCTAGGTCTGAGGATGAATCTGAAGAAATGGACACCTGGCCAGAAGATTCATAGTCTGCATCCTGTCTGGGCCTTTTATCAGGAGGGGGGTGGGACCCCCTGATCAGGGTGATTAGGTCTTCGGCCATTTTGAGCATCTGTTTCTTAGGCATGGACGCCTGTCCTGGAGAATGCTGTATCTGTTTCTTTATTTTTAAGGGGGGCTTAGACTTAGCAGAGGGTTTAATGGTTAACTGGGTAGGTCTGAAAACACCCTCTGAAGCTGTGGATTGCTCAGCTACTTCGGTTCCCTCTGAAGGGTTAGTTTAGGTAGGCTGAAAACCTAGAGCATCCGAAGGCCCAGCCAGCTCCATGTGGGAGTCGGAGATGGTCTTTGGTTCTGTGGAAGCGGTCATCAGGGGCTGCGTAGGCGCCTCGCTGAAAACCGGAGAACCAGCAACCGGCCTAGAAGAGGCCTCGTCGTCAGTTTTGGGCCTTGGATGCCTGTCCTAGTCTTTGCGCTTTTTATGTATTCTGGTCGTCGGAAGTTTCGACGGCATGGTGTAATTGAATTTTCTGCCAAAATAATGTCGGGCAAAATCAAACCGACGTTTAATAGTGTGCTTGTTAAACCTAGCACAAAACCGACAACCAGTGACGTCGTGGTCTGGGCCTAGGCATGGGATACAATAGGAGTGGAAATCCTTATGAGGTATTTGCTTCCCACAAGAAATACAGTTATTAACTTTTACTGACATTGGTCTGAGGCAAGAAAAGTTTCAACGGGTACTTAGCTTTGTAGAAGACTTCGGTTCTGGATTCGGAATGAAAATCTCAGGAGTCGGCCGACCGGCACTTGCGAACTGCTTTTGCTTCGGGCACTGCATGGCAAGAAAGACTGAAGAAAATGGCGTCGGCTGCATCGTATATACCCCTGTCGCACTGACGTCAGGGAGGAAGCAACAACAACTGACACCGGACTAAGACTTTGGAACTCAGGCCGACTGGGGAACCGCCTGACGGCAGGATAACCAAACAGTAATGACTGCAGCAGTGTAACACGATGAACATCAGTACAACAAGTAGTACTGACATGGGACCACATCAGTAACACTGCCAGAAGAAAGAGAAAAGAAAAACAGGGAAGAAAGAAAGAAAAAAAAAACGAACAGCACTCACATCAGATGAAGCTCACATTTTGGCTGCTGCCCCATTAAGGCTTTTCAACAGAGGTTTCCATTTGTCAAAGTCGTTTGTCCCGATTGTCAGTGTGTGTTCCTTGACAGATGTATTGATGTCAGGAAATCAATCGTAGTGTGACGACGCACACAAACTTAAAACTAGCAAAGAATAATCAGCAAAGAGTTGATATCAACTGCGCTTTTTTCCTGTTACCCTGTTAACGGAAAAGTACCAAACATACAAATGTAACATATATCTATATATATATATATATATATATATATATATATAAATATATATATCTATATATATATAAATATATATCTATATATATATCTATATATATATATATATATGTATATATATATATATATATATACATATATATATATATATATATATATATATGTATACACACACACACACACACACACACACACACACACACACACACACACACACACATATATATATATATATATATATATATATATATATATAGTATGTTCTCCTTTATGTTTGGGCAGTGCAAAAAAGTATAAAAACTAATAAATAGAAAGGTAATAAAACAACGAACCACTGTAGGTTATATCTGGAGAGGGATTTTAACTTTAATACACATGCAGTGGAGCAGCATTCATTCAGCCCTGGCCAACTGTTAGCAATATGTTGCCAATACAACTCTTGTTTTTCCAGTTGCAGATGCTACGGACCACCGCACTCACTGTGCTTGACCTTCTCAATGACAACAAACTTAAATTCACCTTCTGGACTATTAGTAGTTTTCCTTGTACAGATATCAGATGAATGCTTGTACATCCTCTCCTTGAGCATTCTCTTCGTTTTACCAATATCGGAGCATTTACAATGTTGGCAAACAGCTGCATAAACCAAATCTTTACTGCAGCAAGTATATTTTCCTTTTATCTTATAAATTCTCTCCTTAATTTGATAAGGG